>NC_139494.1:16239402-16856178 GCF_008360975.1 Lichenostomus cassidix
AGAGAGAAAATGGGATTTATTATTAGAGATGCATTAGGGAAAGAAATGTAATTCAGCAGTGCTAAGGTTGCTTCTAAGCCTGAGACAGGAAAAAACTCCAGGCTGAGTGAGGATCTTCCTGCTGAGATTAGCTCAGTTGGGCAGAGCAGGTGTGAGAGGATGAAGCTTCACTTGGGATCTTCTCTGCCAGTTCCTCCAGCACAGTGACCATGGCACT
Organism: Lichenostomus cassidix; assembly: GCF_008360975.1. Classification (NCBI taxonomy): domain Eukaryota; kingdom Metazoa; phylum Chordata; class Aves; order Passeriformes; family Meliphagidae; genus Lichenostomus; species Lichenostomus cassidix. The sequence continues at coordinate 16,239,620 of NC_139494.1, forward strand.
GGGCACTGTCCAGAGGTGCAGCACAAACACCAAAGCAGCAGCCTGGCACCTCAGGGAATCCAAGATTCCACGTGGGGAGTGAATTGTAAAGCAATCTGTCCTGACTGGGATAAAACAAGAGGTCAGTTCATTCACAGGACACGTACAAAGGGGGAAAGCCAGCAGTCTGTGCACTTTTTTCCTGCTTTTAAGAAACTTGCAGCGTCAGGCAAAATTGGAGCTTTAACCCAGCAGCAGTGAAATTGCCTTTCACAGAAAAACCCTCTGCCTGCATCTGAACTCTGCCTGCATCTGGTGGCTGAGAACACTGCCAAGGCTTTAACCCTCTGCTGTTAACAGAGAGAGATATTGATGAGTGTCCCTCTGGCGAAGGAAACCAAATGGTGTTTTTAGCCTCAGTGGATTCTTTGCAGATTTCCAATTCCTGAGCAGGGCTGTAGCTCCAGACGGGGCTGTAATTGAGATGCATTACCCAGAGCCTCCGAAACTTTCCCAGGCACACATGTGCACACAGACTGTGCATTCAGCTATAAATACATGCTGTACCTGCACAGGCACTGAGCTGCTGCTGGGCATTTCCCTGCCAGCTCTGCACTCCCAGCACTGCCAGCCCCAAAGGACACACAGAGCAAACACACAAACCCAGCTGGGAGTCTGACCACAGCCACCTAAAGCAGGAGAGGGTTTTTTAAGGACCAGTCTCCCTGAACGATGAGGATTTGGGGTGTGTTGATCCCAAAGGGATCTCTTGAACTCTTGTACAAACAACAGCAGCAATTTGCTGATTGCCACCCAGCCAGCTCTTCATCCTGAACCAGCCACCATCAGTGCCCAGCACGGCAGAAAATCCCCTCCAAAATCACCCAACCTCCTTTATGACCTTAACTTCGACAAAAGGCCAAATTCCATCTGAATAGGCTGATCCCACTGATAGCACAGCATCTCTTGGGATGGAGGAATTGTGTCCTTGAAGGGTTTCAGTGGCACAAGGCCCTGAAGCTGCAGCACTGAGCTGAGCCCCGAAGGGCTGGGATGCTCTCCAGGCACAGCTCCTGAAACTCTGACTAACTGTGGCTTTTAAAGCACAGAAAAACTTAAAAATGGGGGTTCCATGCAAGCAGGGTTTGCTTACAGACCAGAGACTACAATGAAAACCTTTTAACAAAATATTAATCATATCCTACTCTTAGGAAACACAGGATGTGCCAAGGGTTACTTCCACTCCACCTCAGAAGAGATGATCCACCAGTCAACCCTAAAGGATTTTATGAGACCTAAACACCTCCACCAACAGCATCCACCCCTGTCCAGCTGCAGCAGGGAAAACTCACACACAGAAAAGGAAAATGAGGCACAAAAATCTTATGATAAATGTCTGAAAACATAATCCTGTAATCAAACTGGTATGGCAACCTATTCATGTGTGATTAGCAGGAGAAATTATATATGTATAGCAGGGGAAACTCATTCTGAAGAGAACCAAAATTTTTCGACACAGAAATAAACAGTTTACAACTTAACATTGACAAAACCTCACAAATCTAAACATAACAGCTGATCAAAAGATGGTAGAAACAGTTAAACTGGCAAAGAGAGAGAATTTTATCAGCTTTGTACAACAGTGGCCAAAAAATTCCAAATTTTAAAATATTTATTTGCAGCATACTTCAGAGGTCCTCAAAATTTTGCTATCAGTTTGAGGTCCATCATTTTCTTTCTTTTGCCTTGTCCTCCCACACCCCCCACTGAATGAATTGCTGGGGTTGCTTTGCCTCTGGCACACAATGAAATCTCTCAAAGCCAAATGCCTTCAGAAGTCTGTGCCCAGCTCAATTGGAAGGTGTTTTATCTGGACAATCAGCCACCAACCCACTTGCTCTTCAAAGAGCAGAGAAACTGAAGGCTGAACTGCCTAATTCAGAGAGGAAATAGCTTATTGTGAAGCAGCCAGTGAAGTGACCACTCTGATTACCTTGATGTAAAATAACAGCATTTGGCCCTGTTGTTATTTTTCCACCAAGCATTTCTCAGGAGCCAAGGAAAGCAGAAATTCTATCAGCCTGGGGAGCACTATCAGGTCACCAGGCACCTTCCCCTTCCAGGTCCTCCAAGCTTTGGGCAACTGCAGGCACCTCATGTGCATGTGCAGTGCTGGCCTTGCTTCAGAGAGATCAGCCATGAAGGGAGCAACAGGAAATATCAGGGGAACCAAGAAAGAGGATGAAAACCAGCAGAAGTTATCTCTCAGTGTTCAGGGGTTTTACTTAAGCCACTAATTCCTGTTTGCCCAAATAGTGCACCTGCTCCCTGTGTGTCTTCGAGTCATAAAGTTAGAATTTTCCAACAAAAGTGTAATTTCAGAGAGGCCAGGATGCTGTTCTTCCTGAATTCCCAACAGGTTCTCTGCTCTTACCTGGGATCAGAACACCACAGCCACTCTGGATTTCACAGCAATCACTCTGCAAGAACTCAGGTTCCAAAAAACCCAAACCTGCCCCACTCTGACCTCACAGCTGATTTCCCTCGAGCACGAGGAGCCTGTGGGACACAGCTGAGCAATTCAGACCACGTACCACAGAGGGCAACAATCCTTCTACCCATTCATTAGGTGCATTTGTTACTGGAAATGATGCTGAAGTGATTGGAGTGGATGAAACAACAAAAGAAAACCTCTGGAATCAGGAGGAACTTGCCCAACCCTCCCTTGTGCAGATGCCCAGCAGTCTGGCAGAGGTCAGGGCTGTGGTGAAATGTCCCTTCCCGAAGAAAAAAAAGCCAAATGTCATCACCAGATCCTGGAGGGAGTGGGAGTAGGGACAGACTGGCTTGGAGTAAACCTTGGAAACCTGAGAAGATTGCACAGGATTAGCCAGTGGGTAACACAAAACCCCAAAGCCACAATCACCAGGCAAGCAGCAGCCACTCTGCCCGAGCTGCTCTCAGCCATCCCAGCCCTGCTTCTGTGGGAAAAGCCAAGTGGAGAGAGCCTGATTGATCCCTCCTGCCCAGGGAAAGGAATACAGCTTTTCAGCACTGGTATCTCTTGGAAAAATATCAGGAATTTTTCCCACCACCCCACATCTGTGCCTATTCCTGGATGTTAAAGAGCCTTTTAGGCACCTGAGATATTGAGGCTCACGCTCACTTGATGCACAAGAGATGCTTTGAAATGGTTACAGCCTTTTTATTCACAGAAACTCCCTCTGAGTTGCCTTTTCTGCTCTCTGGGCAGGAGTTTACACCGAGGTTTTATTTGGCTGCAGGGCAAACATGATGCTTTGCAGGAAAGCACTGTCAGACAGACCCCTCTCCTAGACAAGTAATTAGGAGAACAAATAGCTCCTTCTTAACCCACAGGGGAGGCTGCCAAGCCCTCTCTCTGCTATTCTCAGCTTCCTGGCTCAGAAAGGGTTACGTGCAACCTAAAAGAGTGGCTTGTCCTGCTCGGGCTGCTTGGGAAACTGTGCAGCCTGCAGCTGGCAGCAGAGCTGGGCTGGGGATCCTCACTGCAGATCACCCTGCAATGGGAACAGAGACATCCTCTGCCCTCCCAAAAGGGATCCAGGCAAGGGCAGGGTGGGGCTGCAGCGCTGCAGAGCAGTTTTGGGAGGGTCAGGTGCTCCCCAAAAAGCCAAGGCAGGCTGTTCCTGCCCTGGAGACCCTGCAGAGTAAGTGCAAGGTGGTGCTGCAGGCAAAGATAAATGTGCAGAGCTGGTTTTAAGGATAAATATCTGGATAGCTGTGGGTTAGGAGCAGTTATGATGCCAGACCTGGGTGCAGTTGGAGCAGCAGCTCTGCAGGGCTCTGTGGTGCTCTGTCTGCCTCTGAGTGCAACTGATTTCCAGCTATGATGTCAAAATTTTAGTTTTGACTAAGTGCAAGGAGTGAAATCTCTGTATTTCCCACTTTGTTTCATAAATCCCCATGAAACATCCTTAATGCTTTGATTTTAACTACAATTCTACTCTTGTCTTTGTCAAACAGGTATTACTTTTACCACACCTGAGTACAAGCAGAGTAGGTCACAGTTCAATGAATTTGTAAAGGTTCAGTGCTAAAACATATCAATATATGTATAAACCATATAAATAGATCCACAGAAGGGCAGCCAAAGCCTGCACACAAGATGTGATATCCTTAATTTAAAACCAAATCGAGCTTCATAAAGCAGGAGGATTTCAAAAAAGCATCAAGTGCTAATTAATAGTGATACCAATGAAGTGAAGGACAGTTCTTAAGAAATAATGAGTAATTCGCTGCCAGGGGGATCTATCAAAACTTGGCTCCTGACTTTTATTGGCCAGCAGGAGCAAAAAAGGTGCTGCTGCTCAAAGAGGACATCCTCGATCCATCAGGAAAGAGAATAAATCACAGAGCAGCCATTCATTAAAGCAGTTAAAAGTCATCCCCAGAGCTGTGTGACTCCTCAGAGAGCAACTGATCACACATTCTCAGAGGTATCTGATGAATTCTCTATTTTTGGGCACTTCCCTTTCCAACTCTGCTACCTGGAATGCCCTTCTTTCCCCCATGAGAAAAACCGTGGGCAGAAAGCTGGACACTGAGAGGGAAGGGGTGAAAAAAGAGGGTTCACTTCAGGGAAGCTTCCTACAGTTCAGCTGTTCCTCACAAAGCACCTCAGCTATCAGGACATCATCTAACCATGCCTCTGTGCATGCCTGCAGCTTTCTCACAGGAGCTCCTTCCCCCAAAAAAGCTTCCCATGTTTCAAACCTGATGCATGTGCAGGAGGCTCTCCTGGGATTCCCAGTCTGCTTTCCTTGCAGGGCAAATTGAGGTTCTCTCTTCCCAGGATATCTGAGGCTTCTCCTGGAGCATCTCTGTCTGAGTGCAGAACAGCACAGGTAGGAAAGGTGTGAGCAGGGACAGGATCTCCTTTCAATTAAAGGGATAACAGAGAGGGAACAGGACAAATGGGAGGAGGCCATTGTCATTGTCATCATGCCTTATGATCCTGTTCCTCATCAGGGGAAAAAATTCATATCCAGCCTTGGAAAGAGGTCAGTGTCAAAAAAACATGAAACAAGGCTCTTGTCACTCACATTTCCTCAGTGAACTGGAAATGCACAGGCCCTGTTCCTAGAAAAAGTGGGAGATCACTTCTCCTTCTGTGTGTGAGAGTGAGGGAAAAATCCCTCAACCTTTCAAGATGTGGTTTGCAAATCACCTCTCCCTCAGAAGCTCTGGATGAGCAAATATTACCAATCATCTCAGTGTTACGCAGAGGAAAATGAAGAAGTGGGAGGACAAAACAAACCCTTGTGCTGAGATCATGGGATGGCTCTGCCTGTGCCTGGAGTCCAACACACACACCTTGGCCAGCTCAGACCAACACTCCTGCTCCTCATTTTCCTCCTGCTGAGACCATGCCTGGGCAGTGCAGCAGGATGGATCCAGGAGGATCACTGCCCACACACCCCATCTCCATCACTGCTGCATGAAAGGCTCAAGAACACCTTCCACCGGTGCAATCAAAAAGAAATTGTCCTCACTGGGATCCCACATTGGTGCTTTTATGATGCTGGGGTGAGAAGTGGCTATTTATCCCCTTTCATTTCTTGTTAAAAAGCAGAGCCCCTGTCAGAGCTGAGGAGAGCTGCAGCACAGAGGAGACATTATTCTCAGCTTTGGATTAAGATCAGTATTTTAATGAAAGCACTTATTAGCCCCAGCTGGGGCTCAATTTTCCAGCGAGTTGGGAAAAAAAAATATATATTGCCCTGACCATTCTTCTCTGGGGATTGCACTGAGACATCTGAGAGTATCAATTACTGATCATAATTCTCTATTGGAAACGAACAGCTGGGGAAAAGCCGCTGGCTGGAAACGACTGGATTGCTTTACATCTGAAACGATAGTTCTTGGCTATTTGGTGTCCATTTTTTTCCCACTCTGAGATGCTGACAGCTCTCACTGGGCTGCAGGAGCCCTGCAGATAAATATATATATGCATAATGTAATATAATGTAATATAAATATATATGCAGCCTCTCACACCAATGCACCCTCAACACCCAGCAGAGCAGGCTCAGAGACAGCACTGGAAGTAGGATGAGCAGGGAATTTTTGGGATCTGGATCCTGTGGGAGGGTTGTCACCACTGTCCCCTGCTCCTGGGAACATTCTTCAGCCAGCAGAGCTTACAGGGCTCCTTTCCTCCTGCAGTTCTGGGGTGGAGGAATGACCACAGGGGCACGAGGGTATTCCTGGGGAACACAGATGCTCACATGTTCTCTTGGAATGTTTGCACCATCCAGGGATTTAGGCACCCAGGCCCACCAGAACGGGCTTAGGAAGGTTTGTGACTTAATGCAGGGATAAAAGGGATAAATGAATGAGAAAGGATGGAGAGGGCAATGGCACAGAGGTGTCTGCCTGTCCTTGAACAGAGAGATTTTCTCTGGGTGCACGGAGGAAGACAAACCCTGAGCTGGAAACTTACAGTGGGAAGTAAAAGTTAATTCCATCTCAAACCTTTTACAATAGCTGATCCAGAAATGGGTGAAATCAGAGCAGAAGCAGCAGCTCTTCCAAAGTCAAACCTCACAAAATGCACCCAAGTTTCACGAGGAGGGGCAGAGCCCTGCCTGGGTCAGCTAGGAAGACTTGGAAAGGAACTGGCACAAGGGCCAAGTGTCCCCAGCAGTGGCTGTGATGGGTGGGTGAGGTGTGTGCAGAGCCACAGCTTCTCCCTGTGCCCCCAAGGCTGGAGGAGGTGGCAGCACTCCCCTCCTGCCCGAGGGATGCAGCAAAGGGTGGAGGGAGAGATACCCACAGATGTGTGGGAGAGTTTGGAGCTGTCTGCACGTGAACAGCTGCACTGACCCATAATGGATGGGCACTCCCAAAGGCACATTTCCCAAAGAACAGCCTCTGTGTGGGAATGTGTGTGTGCCACTCGCCTTTCTGGGCTGGGGGCTGTGTCAGGGGCATGTGGACAGGAGGGGAGCTCACTCCAGCACAGCCCAGGTTGAAGGCTTCACATTCTTCCAGCTGCAGTGGCTGGAGTTATTTTTTTCTCCACTTGGAATGTCAGATCTGGGTGGGTTTTATCAGAATATCAAATCAATAAAATGCTCTACCTGGGAGCCTGTTCTGTAAATGCCACAGGAAAAAAACCCTCAAATTCCAGGAGCTGTTCCCCAGCTAGCCTGGGACCAAGGAGCTCAGGAATTTCACAAGAAAGCGAAAGAAATCCCAGGCATGTTGGCCTTGAGAATTGTGCTGCTGCCTAAGGTTTGATTAAGGTTTTTATTCCCCTCATCATGCCCACAACCAGCTCATCCCAGCTGAACGGAGAGCCTGATTCCCTGCAGGGAACAGAAGGGAATCTGCATGAAAACCAAACCTTGGATGACTTTCCCACCTTTGAAAAGAGGAGAAAAAAAATCCTGCCTGCTGGCCCTAGACTGTGCTAACTCAGGGCTGAGGAGGCACCTGTTGAGAGCCAAAGCCCAGCCAGTCTGCCACGATCCATTACAGCTCCCAAAACCCCTCCAGCCAAGGGACACAGTGCCCCAGCTGCTCCCAGCCAAAGGCAGATGCTAATCCTCATCTCCTGGAAACAGGCAGTGAGCACCTGAAAAGAAACCCAGTCCCAGCATCACACAGACCAGCCATTCAGCTCAGGCCAGTCCCATTAGATTTGGTTGACAAAAGAATCCAACGTGCACATTTATAATTTGCCAGGGAGAAAAAAAAAAAAAGGGAAAGGGATAAAAAAAAAAAAAATGGGAAGCCAAACTTTCCCCTTCTGAATGGAGAGTCTCTGTGGCCCAACCTCCCTTCTCGTCAGCAGACAGGGTGGAATTCCCAGGCTAGGGGAGAAATCTCCTGGGGCTGATCATGTTCCTAAAGGCATGTTCCCAATCAAGAAGGCTGGGATGAGGCATAACAATTGCATAGGCTTCCTGAGAACCGGCTTAATATCCCTCCAGACTGATTCAACCTAGTTTTTCATTCTGCTTTCACATCAAAAAAATCAAGGTCTGTCTATATCTTGATATACTGCAAATCAGGAAATGGAGGCGTATGGTATATCTCATCCTCCCCTGCCTGGAGCTCTCCAAGGCACACTGCCAAGGCATTGTGTCAGCAAAGCTCTGCTGATTAACGCTGGGGAGAAAGAGAAACCAGTGGCCTGTTAAAGGTCTGGGAGTCAGGAGCCATCTAATCCCGGGCTGGCACGGGTTTGGTGTCCTTGAAGCTCGTGGGGAATAATTAGTGTCATTACCAGCCTGCATTACACTCTGTTGGGCTGTAAAGACAAACGAGGGTGGAAAGTTTTGTAGGCTCAGTGCCACGGCTGGTTATAATTCTCATTAACACGAGAATACTGGGAAATGTGCCTGTGTCACTGGCCAGGTGCCAACCTTGTGCTTACCTTTGGAGCCTCTGGAGCACCTTGAGGCTGTCCTGAAATCCAGAGGTGCATGCTGGCATTTCCCTTTCCAGCTGAGGCTGTCAGCCTTCTGGAGGAGATCCCAAGGGGTTCAGGGAGAGAGAGACCCCTGTGCCTGCCTGCTGCTGCCCATGGGCTGCCACTGCCACCCCGATGGGACAGACAGAGTGATCAGCTCTGCAGCAGGACCCACACTGCCGTGGGCAGCTAAAAACAGAGAGAAACCCACAGCTCCACGCCAGGGAGACCCACAGATCAGCAGTGGCCACAAAGCCACACAGAGGGTAGGTGCAGACTCCCCAGGCTGGCTGGTTGGCAGAAACATTGGGGTTTTGTGTTCCCTGACAGTAGAGTCAGCCTTTCCTGTAGGGACAGCCACCAGTCCCTGCTGCTGTCAGAGGAGAGCTGGTGGCTGCAGAGTTATCTTTAGGCTGTGCCACACATGATTACAGGAGTTGTGTAATCACAACTTCATTAGGAGTTTTAATCCTGTTTTAGTTTTAATGCTGTACTAAAAGGGTGCTCTACAGACCTTTTACTCTACTGTTTTATGCTGAATGGTGCCAGTTTGGATTTGCAATCCCAGCTTTAAAAAATACAGATTTCTAACAGCACAGTAAAGAGCCAGCTCTGAGGTCTGTGAGAACACATGCCTTCTAGCTGGGCTGCAAATGGATCCCCAAACTCTACACAGCATCATCACAGTATAAGATTTTTGGGAGGATGCTTTCCCAAAATGGCTCAGCATGGCAGAACAACTGGGCAAGCCATGTTGGATGCCACGTGTTTGTGACACAACAGGGTATTTGCAAAGCCTTAAAAAAAAGAATAAAACCACAAAAAGACCAAAAAGCAGCAGATTAATTAAATTAGGGAACTTAGTGTCGTGAGAATGAAATGCTGCTCTGAGCCATCCTGGTGAATACCAAATGCTCCTTGGATCCCAGATAACCATGAGACCCCTGGACTTCCCTCAGCTCCTTAAACCCAAAGTAGGAGGAAACAATGGTCCCTTAAAACACCAATTCTCAGGTTTGTTCCTCCCTCTGAGCTCAGTCCCTACCCAATCTCTGGCAGTGGCAGCTTCACCCTCTGGCTGCTCTGGAGAATCTGTCCCCAGCAAGAAATGAGCTCCAAGCCCAGAACTTCTCTTAATTTTCTGGCATCCCTCTCTGCTCTTTGCTAGCTCCACGGGAGGACAGAGCAATGGAAGATAAACCAGGCAGCTCCCATCAGTGCCCTGGGCAGAGGTGGGTGAGCACAGAAACTCCACAGCCCACATTTCTGGCAGATCCTGGCCTGCATAAACAAACAGGCAACATGACCTGAGCTCCCATAAATTTCCTGAAAATCTTTAATGACTCTAAAGGCTTAATAAAGTGTTTCACAGCAGAGGCAGCAGCCAGTAATTATGGGTTTGGAATCTGTGGAGCTGCAAGCTGAGGTCCAGCTCGGTGATTGCAAATGCAGGCAGGAATAACATCTCTTTCAGAGCACAGCACACGTCTCCTGCCACCATGTACCCAATTCTGTGAGCTGCTGTGTCCCCAGCCAAGCCTGCTGTCAGCAGCAGCTTTAATCAAAGGGCAAAATACATTAAATATAGAGACAAATCCTCCGGGACAGAGTTGCAAAGCATTGTGAAAGTGTCAGCTGAGTGCTGGGAGACCGTGATTTAGCAAAAAATTATAAAGGGGTAGCTCCAGGCTGTAAAAGGCAGGCTTCTGGTGGAATTAGGATGGGCAGGAAAGGTTTGGGAGCTGCCATGGTGTGGGAGGGTTGTCCCTGCTGCTCTGGTGATCCCAGGATCCACACACAGGGACCCCAACAGCACATCTGCAGGAGGTTTAGAAGAGGGGAAGGAGAGAGAAGGGTCACAACTCCCACATCTCAAGGGGAGCCACAATCTCTCCCTGGTCACTCAGATGCTCAGCTCTGGGGGAGACATTCCCACAGGAAAATGCAGCCTCACATGTTGCTTGGAAAAGCTGCCAGTCCCAAATTACTCATCACATTGCTCTGACTGCCTTTCAAATGTTTTTCATCAGCACTTTGGTCATCTTTTCACTTTTCTGCGTGGTGCTGTTTGCAGAGCCCCTCTCTCAAGCCGGCTGACAGGTTTCAAAAGCAAGCAAGCCTGTTAGTTTTTCCCTTCTGCCTGTCATTACACAAGAGTAGTGCTTGAGATCCAAGTTTCTATTAAAAAAGAGGACTAAATTAAGCTCTTGCATGAGGTCTCTAGAGATGCATCAGTCAGTGCTTTCTTACACATTCCTTTTACAGAAGAGGGAAGTTTGTGTACCAACCCGACCACGGCTATTCAGCTGTCAAAGCCCCTAGAACTACATCAATCCACACAAGAGCAACCAAACTCCTTTGAAACTGCTGCAGCGAGGCAGGGGAGAGGAATTTGATGTTTTAATGCTTTAATCATAGAGCTGGAGGCCTCCAGTGATCCATGGCACTGAGGGCTGCAGGAGAGCTCGCAGCACGGACGGGTGAAGAGCTAAAGTTAAGATAAAGGGAACTTCAAGGAAACAGAACTGAAAGGCACAGCGAGCCCTGTAATTCCAAGCATTGTGTTAGACTCCCTCTGGCAAGTGTCCCTTTTCATAGATCATCGCAGGATTTGCTAGTTGTTTCTACAAATTTAGAAAGAAAATATCTCGTCCGCCCGCCGCGATCGGGAACGCGCCAAAGCAAGTAAACAGCACGTTGTTCATATTGCCAGAGATCTTTCCATTCCATTGAACCATTCCATTGGTTCAGGCTGGGCAACAAGAAAGCAAATAGCTCAGATTACTTATCTCGTTAAAAAAGAAACCAATAATCAAAAAAATCCCCCAAAAATGAAAACTTTGGATTTTGCAGCGCTGCATCCCACAGTCTCCAGAGCCAGCCCTGGGATGTGGTGAATAATGCAACCCTCAGTCCTGCTTTAGCAAAACAGATGAAGTTCTGACTTGTTCTTCTCTTGCTGGTGTTTTTGGAAAATGCAGAGAGGAAAAAACTGCCAGACAGAAATAGTCTATGTGTCACTTCAAGCCAATCGCTGGGGACCTGGACTGAGAGCCCACTGAAGTCACTGGAAAGATTCCTCCCCACCTCCACGGGGTTTGGCTCAGCCTCACACCCATGTGCTCCTTGCAGGTGTAGGTTTACATATTCCTTTTTAAACTGCAAAAAAAAAAAAACTGAACAAAGACTGCCCTCAAGAACCACCTTAACCACAGCTGCATTTGTCTCTAGCAGGAGCTTCCACCCTGCCTTCAGCAATGTTCCTGGGCCAGGGCCAAATCTCCAAGCCAGCACATCCCTCTGTCTTCTTCCCCAGCCCTGCCCCTTGTGCAGTCCCACGGAGCTGGACTGCCTGTCCCTGGTGTTTTCTGCCTCCACAGCTCACACCACTGCCACCCCAGCGCCTGCAGAGCCAGCCAAGGTTTCCTAGGAGCTGCAGAGTTAACAATCCACATTAAAATTCCCCTTGGGAGAAGGCTCTGCTCTCTGCTGCTGGCTGGCAGGGTTGGCCAGGGGAAGAACTGTATGTGGTGACATTCATATAAATATATCTTTCTATATATATGTATTATTATTAGCAGCACTTCTTTGATTTTATCCTTTTAGATAATCCCGAGCAAACTCTCCTCTGAATGTATCACTTCATATTCCAGAATACTGAATGAGGAACTGGGGGGAGTTTATTCCATCTTGAGGTTAAAAAATCCAATTATTTTCAATTTTTAGCTTATTTTAGCTGGATCCTAACTCCAGGAATGCTCCACCAGGTAACACAGAGATCACTGACCACCCAGAACTACAATCACCTCCCGAGTTTGGTGCAAAAGGAAGAAGTGCCTGACTAACAGCAATCCTATAAACCAAACAGGAATTGAAATCAGTGTGAACCTTTGCCCTCACTGCTGGGGTGTATGGACAGTGCAAAGGGGCCTGGGATGGGCAAGGGGATCCAGATGTGCCAGGGGGAAGGCAGCCTCTGAGATTCACTGCAGAAAGTGACCTGGAAGTGAATTTGAAATGTGCCAGGGATGATCTGCGCGAGAATTTATTAATTTTGCCACAAGTGGAATGGCATCCAGCTCTAACTCTCGGGCACAGGATGAGGAATCAGCACAGGTTGCCTCTCTGCCTGGCTCTGCTGAGCACTCCTGCACTAAAACTGTGCCAACTCCCAGCTCTGGGTCTTCCCCCTGTGCCTCAGTTTCCCCAGCTGCATGTCTGGACACCAAAGCTGCTGTGTGTAATTTTTAAAGAAAGGAGGAAGCCAAAAGAGGGATGGAGGGAATGGAAAGGCAAATCCTTCCAGTATTAGTCAGCCCTTACTTTGGCTGAGTAAGCAGCACAGAGAGGTGGAAGGAAGAGGAACCAGGAAGGCTGGAAGGGTTGGGTGTCAAACAAGTCCGTGGTGACAATGATGTCCCTTGAACACAGGGGACAGTTCAAATCAGCAGCCCCAAGCTTGGTCCTGCTGGGCTTTGCTCGCTGCCAGCAGAGCTCAATGTGCTGCTTTGTCTCTCAGAGAGAACAGGAATTGCTGTCGTTCATTCTTTACAGATGTGCAGAGAGCTGAATCTGCTCCACCACCACACTGAGCTGCCGGCCAGAGCCAAGGCAGCTTCTCAAGAGGCTTAGGAAAACTACCCTGAGAGATGAGATTTGGGTTTCTGGTGTTCAATTCACGCCATTTACCCCTGGAAAACACCTGCTGGTTTCTTCCCTTGCACTCCCAGGGAAGCAAAAGACAATTTCATGGTATTCCTTATCTGCCTGCTCTGCATCATCCAGTCAGTTCCCACCAGTGGTTCCCTATCAGGTGTCACATCTGGGAGGGATGTAGAGCTGACAGGCAGAGAGATGCCTGCCCAAGCATCTCAGCTTAACCATTTCCATGCTGCTCACTGTGCAAATGTGGCTTTGCTCACAGGGGCAGTGGTAGGTAAATAACTGGAGACTGTGGAAGTTCTCCTCCAGCTTGGGACAGTGTCACTTGACACCACCCTGGCCCTGCCAAAACTAACTTCAAACATGTGTTGGCTTGAAAACTCTTGCAAAATTAGAACACCACAATGCTGTGACATCCCCCAGAGTGGTTCCCTTCAAAACTGAGGCAGGGGGAAGATGAAATGTCCATCCCTAGAGTGTGGATGAAGAGAGCAGGAGCCAGCAGATCCTAAACTGCAGTGAGAGGAGATGAATTAAGGTGAGCATTTCACTTGCACTCTGAAGGATTAAAGTCTGCAGAGGACAGGCTGACAATCTTTCAGCATTGCTCTGTCAGCCCATTTCCTGGGAAAAGCACGTGGGATCACTAAGGACAGGAAACTTCCTAGTGAAGTCTGAGCCATTTGATGGCAAAGCAACCCAGAGCAGGTCTCAGATTCCTGGCAGGGAGCAGTCATTCATCTACAAATCACCAAGGTTAAAAAATCCTGGTAATAAAACCCCAAGCTAAGATATCTGGGGCACCCCCACATTTCTGTGCATTTATCTAACACTTGCATTCGAGATTCTTGTTTTACCTAAACACACAGAAGCACAGGGACTTTCAGGAGATCTCTGAAAACAATGGGGACTTGGAAATTTAAAAAATTCCCTGTTCCTGGGCTAATTCTCCAATGACTCTTCACTTTCTTAAACACAAGGCTGCTAAGATACTGCCTTAGCTCCAAAAGTGAGGGGTAGAAAATAAAAGGATTTACAGGGCTAGGTTTAACAGGGTTGAAGGTTAACAGGATTTTAAGGTTAGGACTTAAATTAACACAGCAAAAATGAAAATCCACAGTCACAGAGAACAGTGTGTATTATTCATTTCTTCCTCCCTGCCTCTGCACAGGCTGTAAATCAACCCAGATCAGGAGATGTCACCAGGCAGTGCTGTCCCCTGCAGCCCAGAGCACTGTGCTGGCAGACAGAATACACAGCAGGTTTATTTTCAGGGCCCTGACACTGAGCTGTTATGTGACACCTGGAAGGTCACACCACATTTCTGCTGCTTCTCCCTCCAGCTGCTGGGTCAGGTTCTGATTATTTCTATTATTTCTACCCCTGCTGCTATAGGCACTACCAAGGAACCCCCTGCAGATACCAGGCTCTCATTGTGCAAATCACTGTGTGCACACAATTCTGGAAAAATCTCTTCTCCCAGGAGAAATTTATGCCCTAAACCAAAGGAAAACAGGTGGAAACAGGCAGAAGTGGTGGCCAGGAGGTCCAGGGCAGCCCCTCACCCTGGGCTGAGCATCCTGGCTGGAAGGACTGCTCTTTTTTGGGGTTACTAATCATCCCCATGGTATCAGCAACACACAGCTCCTGGCTTGCACACAGGGCATTAAAACACAGGGAAACAGATCCTGAATGCCCAGAAGAAAATCCTCAATCCACACCTTCAGTCTTTCCCAACAACTGCACTGCTGTGGATTTGAAGATCGCTGGGACAAGTATTTGACACAAAGTGATGCCAGGGAGCACTTCTGCTGGCTTTTGTTTTTCCATGGATGCAGAGCCCTGTCTAAAATAATCCCTGGATAGAAATTCTGAGTTGTCATGGCTGCATGGCCTGGATTTCTCTTCCAGCACCCTGAAATTCCAAACACAGGGTGAGCTTCTGGGTGTGCTGTGCCTGCTGTGGGCTGGAATTGATTATAAGTTTTCTAGCACTTCTATCTTCATTAGTTCTACATCACAGAGAGCGTGGAATGCAGGCACTGCCAGCCCAGGAAAATGAAGATGTGACATTGTTTTTCAAGGATGTGCTTGGGGCATGTGGTGGTTTTTTCCCCCCCCCTCCTCTATCAATGCATAAATCCCAAACGGAGCTATCAACAAAAATAAAGGGAACAATCCTGACCCAGTTTAAAGTTATGTGGGTTTGGGTTTTTTTTCTTTCATTCTTTTGCTTCTCAAGGCCAGAGTCAGAACAGAGGCCACAAGCTGCCAAAACACATATGCATGTTGGATGCTTTTGTCTAAAGACACTATGAAGTGCTAAAATATTAAATATGTCAAGCAGAAAGGTTTCCTCTGGTCTTCAGAGTTCTGCAAAATGGCAATAAAAATGCAAAAGAAGAATGCTGAATAATCAAATGTGGTTTCTTTTTTAAAATGTAAATAGTAAAGACTGAGTCCTGGAGACTTCTTGTTAAGAGCAGAGACAGCTCAAGGATTTTCAGCCCCATTCCTTCCCCTGTGCTGGAGAGATCATTTTTAGGGATAAGGGACTTGTAGGACCCCATTAGTAAACATCCTGAATTGTGAGCATCAGGACCAAACATTCCATGTCAGAGGGGGTTTTACACCATCCAATCCAGGCTCTGAAATTCAGAAGTTTGGCTTTGCAATCCCCCTGCCCAGCTCAGAGTTGTTGAGAGCCAGCCTTTCGACTCAGGGCTGTTTTCCACTCCTAATGATCTGCTCACATCCTGACTTCTCCAGCAGCACTGCCAGCAGGAGTAGGTGAGGGAGGTGCAGAGAGCAGGATATTTGGAAAAGCAAACACTCTCCTCAGGTGAACTCAGCAGTGACCCCCGAACCCAACCCCAAAGGTCAGTAAACACCCCCTGGATGGCTGAGACAAACTCTGCTGAGGGGTTCAAGGACAACAGGGGACATCAAGTCCATCTCCCTCCCCAGACCTGCCATGCTGCTCATCACCCCTGCTGGTATTTAGCTGTTCAGACCATGCTTCCCCTGCAGCACACAGAACCAGGGTCAGGACACCCCAAGACACCAAAATCAGGGGCTGCAGCAGAGCCCCTCAGCAGTGCTGGTGTCACTTCTATTATTATTATCATTATTATTATTATTATTATTTCTGTCTGCAAGCAAACACCAAGCAATCACGGTGTTCTGAAGTGACCTTATGGAGCATGTGCTCGAGCCCGTGGAGCTCAGCCAAAGCTACTATTGTGGATTTCATGCCAAGGCTTGGGAGAACCCTGGCTCCCTCCCATTGTTTTCTTTGGCCAGGCTCTATGGATTCTCAGCCTGGCAAGAAAGCCCCGTTTGAAAAGAACTGGCAAACACGGCGCAGTTTGTCACAGCATGGCCCATGATTTAGGACCTTGATTGAGGCTCAACACTGGGTCCTTTTGTTCCACTTTGCAGGGACATCATCACGACTTCACACGAGTTAATCGACTCTCTGCCTGCCCAAGGGTGGCAGGGAGGATTTTCCCCCTGAATGTGCAATCCAGAGTGGGAATGACTGAGGGAAATTGAAGCAAAGGAGGATTTCCAGCACAATGGATGCTTCGGTGATCAAACAAAATTGCTGCATACCTGGGTAAAGCCAGAGCTGGAGGAGAACGATTTGCACTTCTCTCTTTTTTTTTTGTTTAATAGAAACTCATTTTTATTTATGATTCGACCTCAGAAATAGAGGTGAAATTCGCGGGGATTAAAAAAAAAAAAAGGCAAAACCAAAACCACCTCTCTGGCTCCACAAATCCTTCTTACAGGTCCCTCAGGCTTTGCTAGGACGTAGTTATAAGCAAAAAATGACTCTGCAAAAAAACAGCCCTTTGGTAAAAACCAGCTCTTGCGCACTTTGTGTATTTTGGAAGACAAATTTGACCATTTTACTGGCTAAGGATACCCAAAACCAGACTCTGGGATCCAGACTCCTCCAAATCCTCTGTGCATGGGGAGGAGGGGGAAGAGGGCAAGCTGAGTATTTAAAATCAAACCAGCAAGAAGGAGAAAAGCCTTCTTTTAGAAATTGAGTCAAATAGCTCAAAATCTCCGTCCCTTTGTGAGTTGCACTGCTGAAACTCAGCAGAAAAACACTTCCCTCTGTGCTGCTCACTGATTGGGATTCATAAACCAGCCAGCCCTGAAATAACTGCCACCTTTTTCACTGTCAAACTGATGAAGAATAATTGAATACAATTAGTAAACCGTGGGTAAAAATGTAAATGAGGCAGTAAAGCAGCTAATTAATGACCATCGTGGATCATATCACCAGAGATGAGTTGGCAAATAACAGCAGAGATGAGGCTCAGACTGGGGTCAGCTCACAATAATAAACCCAAGGATGTGGGTGGTGCAACCCCTTGGGCCCTGCAGCCACTACAGATTCCTCTGGAGTCCAAAGAGGTGAGGAAATGTTTAATTTCCTCCATTTTTAGTCCACTGTACCCACCTTTGCTACATAAGGTGCTTCCAGCCTTCTCACAGGAGAGCTTTGTGGGTTGCATTTCACATTCTCTGTGGGATTGGGGAGAGGACTGAGAGTCTGGGCTGGGAAAGGAGAAGTGGTGCCACTCTAATACACCTGGCTGCATGAAATGCTTTGAATTCCAGCTCTCACTGTCTTTTTAACACCTCAAAAGTGTAAGTGAAAACTATCAGAGGAACTACCTGTATTTCTGTATTGAGAAAAGAGGGGGAAAAAAGGGAAATGTCACAAGAGGCAAGAGTGACATGACCCACTCTGGAGCCTTATGGCATCAGTGTGTGCTGATGTCCCCTCTGCTCCATATCTCACCCCAACAGGATTCTCTGGGCTTCTGGCTGATGAGTTTGACCCAGCAGAGAGGTGTTTTTCTCCTTTTATAAACCTTGTTTCAGAAAGCATAGAAATCATCCTTGCCTTGTGGTAGAACTTTGAAAATATGGGAATGTGACAGCACCCTGCTCATACCTCACCATGGCCATAATTCCATCTTGATCCTGTCTCTGGCACTTATCCAGAGCATTTCTAACTGAACCAGATCAGTAAAAGCCAGTCCTGATCAAGACATGGCAAACCAGATACCCAAACAGCTTGGAAAGTCCCTCTTGTTACACTGGTGGGTATTTTTCAGTGCCTGTCAGAACATCCACGAGCATGGCAAGGTCCAAAAAATCCCAGGATAAACCAGAGCCACCTGCATGGAAGGCAAGGTCCAAAAAATCCCAGGATAAACCAGAGCCACCTGCATGGAAGGATTCTCCTTCCCAGGAGCTCAGCCTCACCACACTCATGGACACAGCTCAGGACCTGAGGAGCTGCTGTGGTTTCTCACTCAGGCTCAAACACCCCCCAATGGCTTTTCTGCAAACACACCTTGAGGTTCCCTGGTGGCCAACTGGAAGCTGATAAAATAACCATGGATTAAGGAGGGAAAGGTGAGGCCCCAGGCACCCCAGCCCCGTGTCACAGCTCACTGGTGCAAATCCCAGTTAAGCTAAAGAAAACTAAAAGCTGCCTTCACACGAGCCCACTCTGGTGTCTCTGTACTCTTCCCAGCAGCCCCTGTGATTTCTGGTCCCAAGTTCACACCCAAACAGGAAAGGGACAATCTAGGGCTTCAGGTGTGACTGAAATCTCACTCAGCTCCCCGTGCTCATGAGAATTCAAGGCTGGATCTCACTGAACAGCTGACCTGACTCCAGTCTTGCCACATGAGGCCAAACCCTAACAGAAACCACCTGTGGTATTTCAATAACATTAAATCCAAGCTGAATTCAGCCCTGTACCTGACTCGCATCCAGCATCAATTTCCTTGGCCCACTTCAAGTCTCTCGCTGTCAACACTCCAGGGCTGAGAGTCATGGAAGAATGAGCTGCATTCTGCTAAACCTCATGGCCAGTGCTGCCAGCTGAAGTGTTATCCCTGCTCTCCATCCTGAGGATGGGGGGATGAAACACAACGGCTTGTTTTCCAAACCTGATGCAAGGCTCCAGTTATTCAGCTTGCAGCTCTCACTGCGAGAGGGTTTAGCCAGCTCTGACAACATATGGATGTGGTCCATGGGACTGGCTGTTTCCTATAGGATCTGGAAAGGGCTCAGGCATGACTCTGTCTCACTGCAGCACTTGGAATTTGCTGTGATGCGCAGGAGGAGGAATTCCTGGGAAAGGCCAGAGGATGATCCCAGATGCTCCCTCTGCACTCACCAGCTCGTCAGTGCAATATTCCAAGGTCTGTGTGCTCAGCCAGCACCTGGCTGGCTGCAGGACTTACCCCTGCTAGTGACAGAGCAGGAAAACTCATTTATTGTTATCTCTTTTGGCCTTATTTGTAGAACTCCAGTGAATACCTCAGCTGCTCTGTGCTGAACAGCAACAGACCTTGGGCCATATGAGTATGTCAGACACACCATGGACATTCCCAGAGGGGAAGATGTTTTGGGATATTTTAACCACAGAATAGAGCTGCAGCCCCACCAGGCCATACTGCCCATGGAATTTAAACAGCCCAGTGATTCTCTGGTTTAAATACATCATCCTTCCAGCCCCATCTTCCCCAGATCCTGCAAAGCTGGCAGATCTCTGGAGGTAAAATGACATCTAAGATGTCTTGTATCTGCAGACTTTGGTTCTCCAGCAGCACCAGGTCCTGTCAACGTCACGAGGTGACCAAGAAATGAGTATTTGGATGTGTGGTGTGGGTTCATCTCACCCATGCAGGTATAAACAAGCAGAAATGCAAACAACATTAGCCAGAATTGTTTAGGATATGAATGGTGACCTGGCATCTGCCACTTCATCACCTATTTCTGTCACAAGAGGTTTCCTTGTCTCTATTTGCCACCAGCACAGAGGAATTTGCTTCAATTATTTGTACAAATATGCCAAATAAAGTAAATGTAGTTATGCTCACATGTCAAAATGAGGGAAGGCCACCAGAGGTTCTGAGGACAGGACAGCAACTCCATCCTGGCACAGGAAATATCCACTGAAATTAAGATAACAAGAGCAAGAAGATGAATAGAAAATCAAAGGAGAACATCCTGCATTTTCCCATCGAGGGCCCAATACCACAACCATTAAATCAATATCAAAATTTCCACTGCATTTAGAAAACAATTTAAATATTTCCGGAAAAAAAATGTATTCTGTACAAAATGTCATTTGTGTCGAAAGAATGTTTGGACAAGGAAACAGTAACTGTTATTATTGGCAATATCAGAGGAACGAGGCCCCAGCTGTCCTTTCCTAGAAGGGTTAATCTTCTCCTATTATGAAACAAGAAAACAATCTCTGTCAGGAAAAATTTTCCAGCCAATGCCCATCCAAAACTCCAGGTCACCAGCAAATGCATCCAAATACACAATAAGGTCATACGAAGAAATTCAGAGAACAGCCCTCTTTGTCTAGAATATTAAGTACTGGAACAAATAACAGCAACATCCTCATGAGTTGTTCACATTTTTCCCAGCACAGCTCTTCCATGCTGAGGGTTGCTTTCTTTTTCCTATCACTCTGTGTGGATTTTTCTCTCTCATCATTTGTCTCTCCTCCATTCCAAGGAAAGCAAGGAGTGTGTCTTTTCCAGGAGTCACCAATGAGACTGCTGACCCAACCAGAAGCATTTTTTGTTTATTTGTTTGTTTGGGGTCTCTTTTCATGACAAAGAACACTTAAATAACCCTTCCCTCATTCTTCTTCTTGGTTTCCCACAACCCTGGTGCCACCAAGTCCCATCTTCTCTGCTGTTCCTTGGTCCTTTCCTTCTCAGAACATTTCTCATCCCAAGGTTTTTAACAGTGAGAACTCCAATTTCTTACCCAACCCTAATCCAAACACTTCTCTCCATACAGTGTAAATATTTCTCACAAATAGTATCTCCAGGCTGGGACCTTGCAGGTGGGGCAAAATCCTGCAAGACTTGCCTTTGCAATAATAATTTTAGGCAGGAGGGTCTTAAGAGCTTCACAGGCTTTTAGCAAATATTTTATATATTGTATGGCAAGATAAAGGGGAAAACAGAACTCCAAAAGTTTATATGCACAGAATTTCTTAATTGTATGTCTCTCATCCTGTTTTAAGTAGTATAAATATCAAGGAGAGTCAGAATCTATTGAACCGAGGTCTGTTTTCTCAGTCCACACATTATTCAAGATGTGAGCTCTAAAGAATTCCTTCTTTTCTCTCTCCTCTTAGTTTCCACATCTTGGACAACTTCTCAACCAAAAGATCAAGCACTATCTGCTTTCAAAGTGCCCCTAACGAGGTAATTACTGGGAGCACAAAATACACAAATTTATTGTAACTGAAGCCACCACAGGCTGAGGCCAGGCAGTGCTCAGAGTTCACTCCACTGGCAGCTCAGAGATGTCCTGCCCTGCTCCAATCTTTTTTTCTGTAAAGCAGTTAAGACATCTCCAGTGTCCATCATGCTGGAGTTACACTGCTGACCCCTCCTTGAACAAACTCTGCAAACCACGAGCACCCACATCTGAGCAGAGATAGAGATCAAACACAGTTGTTTGCTGAGCTTTTTCGTGCAGAAGTGCTCAAAGTTCTCTTCCAAAAAAGCCTCCCTCCCATCCCACAGACATCCTGTCCTGGGTCAGGAGCTCACCGCCGGCCGTGGCTCAACCCACGCCAGGGACAGGAGGAACTTTTTGTTCCTTCAGCAGCTCCTGGGAGCCAAACCTCCTATTGCTCCAACCTGCCATTCCTGGGGTCAATCCTAAATCTCAACAGCTCCCCATGCTCTTCATTTTGGGGTTTGGGTGAGTGAGATTATCCAACCCTTGGTACCAGCAAAGTGCACTCCTAAGAGCTGCCCACGAGGGTGGGGATCCCTGCCACTGTTTGGGAACAGAACTGGCCAAAATCCTGCAGGGGAAGGAAAATAAAAGAGGCAGCAGCAGGCTGGCTGGGTGGAAATACCTTCCAGTGCCTGAAGGAGCCGACAGGAAAGATGGAGAGAGATTATTTATAAGAGTCGGGAGTGAGAGGACAAGGCTGGAAACTGAAAATGAGTGGGTTTAGATTGGATATTAGGAAGGAATTGTTCCCTGGGAGGGTGGGGAGGCCCTGGGATGGAATTCCCAGAGAAGCTGTGCTGCCCCTGGATCCCTGGAAGTGTCCAAGGCCAGTTTGGATGGGACTTGGAGCAACCTGGGATGGTGGAAAGTGTCCTTCCCCATGGGGTAGAACAATACAAGCTTTAAGGTCCTTTCAAACAAAGGCCGTTCCATGATTCTGTATTAATTCCAGCAAATTGTTTCCATTGAAAAATATACATTGCAAAGTGGAAAAAACCCCAAAAAAACCAAAAAACCAAACAAAAAACAAACAAACCAAATGAACAACCAAAAAAACCACCAAACAGCACCCAAAAAAAGCAACAAAAAACCCCAACAAAACAAAACATAAACCAACAGCAACAACAAAAAAAGTGAGTTAAACATCTTGTATTTGACCTGAAGTGATTTCAATTCTGAGTTAGTTTGAAATTTTTTATCCTGCCTGCTTAATTCAAAATCAAGACTTTTCTTCTGGATTTTCAGATCAGCTAAGCAAAGCTGAAAAATTTGTCAGAAGCACAAGTCTAGTTGTGAATTATCTGATGTTCTTCCATGAAAGACTTGTGCAATTTTATTTTCACCTAGAATTTCAGTTCCTAAAGGAAGGGAAAGTTGAGATTTACAGTTCATTCATGTCCCCAGGGACCAACCTAAAGCTGTGAAAGCAAGTGTCCTTAAATGATTTCTTCCTATTCCACAATCACAATTAGCTCAGACTGTACTGTCGACTTTTCTTGGGCTTAGCTTCAAGACTAACATTAAACTGTACTGCTGCATAATTCTGTGGCTGATACCTTAGTCATAATGTGAGCTAATAGGTCAACCTTGGCTTTTGGAAGCCATAAAATGGAAAAAATAAAAAACCTCAGTTATAAGAGCTTTAGAATTCCTACTAGACAGCACGCAGTAATTCTTGTTCCTGAGTCATCCTGCGAAAGCTTTTTATAATATCTTGCATTTGCTCTCCGAGCAAGCGATTACACTTCTGTGCTCTTCCCCAGCCATCCAAAAAAGATATTTGAGGCTCAGTGTGGCAGGAGGGATGAATGTGCTGCAGGGAGCAGCACTCCCACGGGTGTGCTGCACGTGCCGCGACTGCAAATCCTGCCGTGCAGCAGGAGAATCTGCAGCGCCATATGGGAGCCCAGGGCAGGAAATGCCACCCCGTGCTCCATTCACTGGGGCTGCAGGGAGGCTTTGGGTTGCCTTGTAGGGTAAATCCAGCACTGCCATCAGGGAATGGGTTCAGAAAGGACTCACAGAACGTGTTTGCACAGCCCAGGCTGCCTGGGCAAACAGAACCAGCCAAAGGACTGGAGCTTTCAAAGGCACCTCACTCACAGACACACCCAGAGTGTTCTACCAAAGGTTCTTTTTGAAATGGGACTCAATCCAGAACCAGGAGTACTTGCCTTACAGGGCATCTGGCTGGTAATGAAAGAAGGAACTGAGTGTTGAACCTTAAAAACAGAGGACTGACCTTTCCTTGAGTCATTTTTTGTCCCTTTTCAATAGGAATTGAAAAGATGAAATATTTTTTTGAAGATAATATGAAATGACCCTGCAGAAAACCAGGCCCTCACGTGGTAGCAAGATTGGTGGAACACGACCTGTGGCTTTGGAAGGCATCAGCACAAAGCTGCTCCTTCAGCCTTTCCCTGGTGACCACTCTGGAAAAAAAATCTGGGAGATTCCCTGCTGCACATGGAGCACATCACACAACAAATGCGTCCCAAGAAGGAGGAGGAATCAGTGTCTTGCAGAGAAGGAAGGCTGGGAGACCCAGTGTTGCACATTTTGAGAACTATCCAAATTCCAGCTCCCTCTTATCCTGCTGTTCCTGAACATTCCCTGTACTGGGGCTTCACAGGGGAATTGCCATCCTTCTCACCAGTAACTCTGTGGGGCAGGGAGGGAGATGATACTTGAACCAGATTCCCCATTATTCAGTATTTCCTATTCTCTCACTTAAAACAAAACAAACAAACAAGCAAACTCTCAGTCATCTTATCTTGGAGCGCAAACAAAGACCAGCAAATTTGCAAGAACAATTCCAGGGCTGAAATCTATTTGTGTCAACCATCTGTCATTAATAACAGCTCCATGACACTCAAAGGGAAAACATCTACAATCCCCCTTCCTATTCTGGCACCTGGGTAACACAATTTGCTTTTTAGAACCACCCAATATCCAGCAGTTCTCATGGCAGTCAACATGGGCAGGAGATAAGGAACATTGTTTGGACAGCTAAGAAGCAAAATAAAGAGTGATCCTTGCTACATCTGCCTTCACCAAGCTGGACTGATTTTTTTTTTCTCACATCCACACCATAGGAAAGGCAGAGCCAGCAGCAGGGAAACAGCCAGGACACAGCATCCTAAAAAAAAAAAATAAAAATCCCTCATGATTACTCTGTCGTATTCCTGGAGGCAAAGGTGGATGCAGAGACAAGGTGTGCATAAAACCTCCTCATTTCCCCACAGCTGGGGTTTATTATCAGCTTCCTATATCTGGATTGCTCTAAACTTTCCATTTAACAGATATATTCCCAGTAACCACTTCTAAACTAATAACAGTTAAATGCAGGATATGGGCAGCCTGCAGCTACGGCTGCTGTGGAAGCAGATCTTGCAAGCCTGACTCATGGCAATAATGGCTTCGCTATCAGCTTCTTAATTATGATGGAAATTACTGGAGCAAATTACCATAAACGTTTAGGAACATTCAGTCCATTCTGACCCTTCCAGGTCTGTTGCAATACATATTTGCTTTTTCTTCATAAACGTTAAAATGCCTGCTTTTTTTTTTTTTTTTAATCTGTCTTCTCCTTCTCTTGGGAACATGGGGGAAAAAAAAAAAAACTAACTTCTTTTCACCGTGGCAAAGTCCCAAGAAAACAGGTGGCTTCATGCGTAAACAATGATAATTGGGAAAGAGGTGATAGAAATTCCAGCCTGCACACTTCCAAGTCCAGCACACAAGTTCTCCACAGCTTATGAGGTTGTGTTGGGCAGCAAAGGGTTGACCACGCCACCAAATCCCAGTTCAAAATCATTACCAGGTCTAGAAACCACCTTTGGAGCTTTCTCCACTCTGATTTGGGAGCCAATTTCTCTACAAATCCATAGTCGCACACTCACTTGGAAGAAAAAGTGAGAACAATATTGGCTGAAGAAACCCATTTTTTGCAGCAATGCAGCCCTTACAGCCTGATCCAGGGATGCAGAGCCTTACATGGATGGATTTGTTGGCAAATCACAACTTTTGGGAAACAAGAGCATAGCAAAGCATAGCAATTCTCTGGGAAAGAGCTGCAGCGTTATCAGTTTAACTTGATGCCTTTGCTCCTGCAAATGAAGTTTTAAAGGAGCCTGAGTGTTGAAAAATCACCATTTCTCTGCTTTCAGACAACTACCATTACCAGATAAGTCAGAACAAATTCGAGGCATGAGTCCATTTTCAGCAGGGAATTCCCTCACATTGGATTCACCAAGATTCCCTCGGTTTGCTGAAGTTCTCTCTGTGCAAGTTCCAGTGAGCTCCACTGGAATGAATGCCCTGAGAGGGTCATGCCAAGGTTTATAGGGTCACATCTCCTCTGTGACAAACCAGATCCCCACAGGCACTCGGTGGTTCTTAATGAGCATTTTAATTTACATTTTTAGGCTGAAGGGAGGGGAGCTTTAGGACCAGCAGCTCCTCACGTGAGCTCGTTTGGTGTGATCAGCTTTTTCTATCCCACAGACGAGTACATCCCCCTGTGTTCTCATCCCTCCCCAGGCTGGGAACACAGTGTTCCTTCCCATGAGGACAGCGAGGGGTTGGCCCTGAGGGGTGATGATGAAAATGCCTCGGTAATGAACCCATCTGCTGGTGTCCTCGCAGGCCTGGCTCGCCGTGCCAGCAAGCTCAGCAGGGTTGCCCCACTCTTTAAAGCCAACATATGCACAAAACCTACGGATTTCACTTTCCCTGCGCTTTCCACCCCACTCCCCTGCTGCTCGTGTTTTAAATACTTCCCCTGAAAATACTTCTCTGCAGGGATGGCTGCTGAGTACATCTCTGAGTTTGCTGCGACGTGAACTCGAGGTCTGACTTTTCTGAGAGGGAAATGTCCCAAATGGAGCCAAGCACTCGGCGTGGCAGATCCCAAACTTCCAAACCAACACACATCAGTGGATATCAGGGCAATATGGAAATGTAGAGAGGCCAGGATCTGCTCTCTGGCACTGGGGTGAGTGACAGGGAAGGATCCACAGCTGGACATCCCCTCTGGACACAGCTGGACATCACCCAGCACAGCAATTCCTGGCTCTGCACAACTCCCTGTTGTGCAGGAATGAAATCTTGGATTTATTCTTTCTCATCTTCCCTTATGGTATATCTTGGGCATTTCCTAGGAGGGGACAGCTGGGGGGTCAGGCTGTGCTCCAGGGAACAGGGACAGGAGGAGAGGGAACAGCCTCAGGCTGGGCCAGGGGAGGCTCAGGGTGGACAGCAGCAGGAATTTCTCCATGGAAAGGGTGCTCAGGCCTTGGCAGGAGCTGCCCAGGGAGGTTTGGAGTGCTCATCCCTGCAGGTGGCACTGAGTGCTCTGGGCTGGGGACAAGGTGGGGATCGGGCACAGATTGGACTCAGTGACCCTTCAGATCTTTTCCAAGCTCAGTAATCCTAGGATTCTATCACCCCTCACAAACCCTTGGCTCTTTGCCACCTCCTGACAGACAGAACCACAACTGGCAACCAAGAGCACAGAGCCTGGAAGGGATGGGAGCCACCATGACCCATGCCAGGGCACAGACACCGACCTGAGCCCAGTGCTGGAGGGTTTTGGGGATGTGACCAGCGAATAAAACCGATGGGACACACAGCACCTTCGGCCCCAGTGGCCCAGAGGTCTCCCAAAGCTCAAAAGTGCCCTCCTCTGGCTGATTCCGACAGACTCCTCCGTGATTGCCGAGATAACACTTTCCGTGGGAAGAAAGGATTAAAAATCAGCCGCAAAGTGACCACTGGAAAGCCAATTATTCTCCGGGGAGAAGTTTTTCACAATGGTTTGAGATGGGCCAGCTGCACCATGGGTCCCATCAGAGCCCATGGGAGGGAAGGAGCTCAGACCTGCAGCTTCCCTGGGATGGAATCCTCAGCCAGGGATTGTGGTTCAGGTCAGGTTGTGGTTCTGAAACCTCGTGTTTTATGGCTCTCCACGTAGGGCTTGGAAAAAAAAAAAACCCTCAGCTTTCAGGAGCGAGTTCTGAATTGCAGAACACGATTTTCTGGCTCACAGATTTCCATACTGCTAAGTCATCTTTGGACTTCTGTCTCCAAGCAGTTGCCTGACATATCCCAGATGACTATTTTAGGAAAAGGCAAATCATGCCCTAGAAATGCCTGTTTGCTCTGTGCTGACTGTAAAGGCAGTCTAGACGAGCACAGATGGAGATCTCTGTATTTGGTCAGGTGAATCACACCCCCACAGACTCAGGGTTTCAAAATTTCACCCTTCATCCAAGCTCAAAAGTTGCTTTACTGGCTAAAGTTGTTCATGATGGAAACTATCCATGGATATATCTTGGGAATCACTGACTTATCTCTCACTGCATTATTCCACTGAGGTATGTCATAGAATTTTTTGCCTTTTTTTTTTTTTTTCCCCCATTTCATTTTAATACCATGGGGAAGTTCTCTACTTTCCTTAGAAGATAATTCCATAGACTAGGAAATCTTGGGTTTATTCTCTTTCTCATCTTCCTTTATGGTATATCTTGGGCATTTCCTAGCGATGATGTGTTTGCATTTAAAGATATTTGCTATATAATCAACATTTATGCTTATGTACCTTACAAACTTTTTCAATTAAATAAATATATATATATATTTTTAAAACAAATCAATCTAGAATCTCATTACTCAGTTCAATCTTCTTGTGCCCTAGTTTTCAGCTGAGCCTCAAGATTAGCTGATGTCAGTAAGGAGCTGACAGAACTACAATTTCTAAGCCACTCTCCATATATTTAAGAATGTTGACAATTGCTGAAGAAAAATGAAACTGTTTTGTAAATCGATGAAATTATATGTACAAGCAAACCTTAGATCACATGCCATTAACCTGATCTTCATCATATTTAGACAAAGACATCACTAATTGCTTTTGTCTTTCAGAACTGAACCAATTCCAGGCAATTACCAGGAAGCTGCTGCAGAAAGGTGAAATTCCTGGGGTTCATTTGAAAAAAAATTTGAATTCTCTTACGGTGTTTCTGGAGCACTCTGGTGATTTGAAAGGACCTCCTGTGCCACAGCAGAGGAATAGGGGTGACACCACCATTTTTAGGGTGTATTTTTCCAGCAGTGAAGGCTGAGTGAAGCCTGAATTCCAGAGTTAAGGCTGAGCTGCCCAAGGCTGCTTTGTACTTAACCACATCTCCTATCACACATTTGGGATTTAAGATCCCTTCCAGTCTGCCAGCAGCGCTCCTATCACCCTCAACCTGGCTAAAAATCCCTCCCAAAACCCATACATCGATTACAGATTTTTTTCCCCCCTGATAATTTCCCTCTCCACGTGGCAGGGAGTAGCCCTGGCTTGGGTTGGCAGCCCTGGCATGGCATGCAAACCACCCAAGCTGTTTGCTTCCCTTCCCAGCAGTCAGGACAGGGTATATTTGAACTTCTTGGAACACTCCAGCCTTTGGGGTTTCTTGCACGCACTGCTAAGTGAGCTTCCTCCCTTTGATTCGTGCACCAAGCCATGGGTGACAGGAATACTCTTCATTTCTCACTGACGTGGGCAGCTCCCCTCGCAGATGGAATTGCAGCAGTCTGCCTGGCCGGCTCAGACAGGCCACTTTGTTCCCTCTGCAGCCCTGCCCACACCCATCCTCCCCACTTTGGGACTTGGCTCGGCCTTTTCCAAACAGCCTGCTAAGGGTTTATTAAATCTAGGCCCTCCATGAAGAAAGAAAAAAAAAAATTTAAAAAAAAATATTTTTTTTTAAAAAGGAGGAAAAAAAATTAATATATAAAGGATTATAAAAATCAACTGCCTGGCTTTGGCTTTTTCCAGCTTGGTGATATTAGAGCTACATCACCCAGCCTCCTGTCCCTGACTGTCTGAAGCTGTCTGGGTGTAACTGATGCTCCAGCTTGGCCTGGAGGCTCTGTTGCCACTGGCTACTGCAGAGCAGGATAAAAGCCAATTATAGTCCAGAAATTTCGACTCTTCTTGCCTCACCATTAACACTGGCAGCTTTATTATTATGAAACAGTTTTAACACCATCAAAAAGCCAAGAGTGAGGCTCTCTGGATGCTAAACATCCACAGTGAGGTAACAGTCACTGCCTAGCTTGGAATATTTCAAATAAAAATTTTCTAAAAAGAGACAATCAAAGCAGGCAAAGAGTGTTCTAGATCTAATTCTGAGATTGTGTGAACTAATTGTGAACTTTTCTTCTCCCTTTAAGTCTCCTTAAAGTAGCTTCTGTGGGAGATATCTGTATTTCTGATGGTTTGTAATGGATAATAATCATTAAATCACATCTTAAATAGAAGATAGGAACTTATTTCTCAGAATTTCTACCAAGAAATAGGGTGGTTTGGCTTGACAAAATGGAAAAACACCTCGAATATTATGTCAATATCACAGGAACTGCCTTTCTTTAAATATCTAAAGTATTTCACTGTTCCATTTTAACATCTAACCATCCTCTTTCAAATTCTGCTTGCAATAGTTTCTCAAAATCAGGACTCAGCTTCTTCTATTCCAGTCATTTTCACTGCAGCCAAGTCTACAAAAAGACTTTAACACTTCACAAGTTCAGAATCACTTTAATCAGAGAGCTTTAAAGAGCTGTGCAAACATTTATTAACACTTGCAACAGCTCCCCAGGTCTGTTGGAGGGAATTCTCATTTTATCCCCAATGTACAGACAGGGTAACTAAGGTAACAGCAGGCAAAAAGTATTTGACTTCCCACTTCCAAGCTGGAGTGTGTTAACTATTAGAGAATTATTCTTCTTCTGAGAACAGTTCCCTCTTTTCCTTTTTCCCTTGTTTCTTTCGTTGCTGTTTAATGCTATTCTGATCAACTGTTGGTGGCAAAAAAACAGAAACAAAACAGAGTAGTAGAAGGAAAATTCTGTATCTCACTCCACCCAGCTGGAAAAGGTAAAGGTAGCTAATCCATAGGATTCATCACCTCCCTAGAAACTGAACTGAAACACCTTAAACTCATAATCTGCAATATTCAGACTGCCTGGTATTCAAATCCACACCAGAACCCAAGGAAAAAAAAAAACAACAAACCAAACTATTTTCCATTTCCAGTGCTCTGACCCATCCAGGTCACTTGAACAACAGCTCATGAAGTAATAGGTTCAAGTTTTGCCAGTACCTACTAGGGTAGATCAACCTAGAACAGCTTGAAGCTATTAAAATGGTTCTATATATTTCTGTGAACACATGTATCATAAAGTCAAAATGATGGAGTGCCTGGTGGAGATAGATTTTGAAAACAGTCAAGAACTGTTTGTTCCCAGCCCTGGAGGAGTTAGGGATCCCTGAGATGAACCATAGCTGCCAAATTATTCTAGGGCTCAGGAGAGCCTTTAATCTTCATCTCCTTCAAGACCCAGACAGAGATGAAAGTCCATTTTGGCTATCAGCAAAACCTTCAAAGCTGAAGGTGATGCAACTCATGTACTGCTTAAAAGAAATAAAAATAAAAAACCACCACGCAGATGGCAAAATAAATGCAGAAAGGAAGAGCCAACTGCGAGTTTGTGTGTGTACAGGCCAGCTCCTGCACTGCTGAGAGTGAAAACAATTAATACAAGCTGAAAACTGAACAGTGCTTTTGATCAGCAGGCCTTGCAGACAGGGGGCACTCAGAAATTAAAAAGGGAGCAGAGAAATTAAAAATCCTGAGGGTCTTCTGGTTCTTTGTTGGTTTTTTGGGGGTTTTGCACTGAACAAGGAACAGGTGTTCAGCTATTTCATAGCCAGGAGCATCATTCCAGTCAGAGATGCCTCTCCAGCATCAAGGGTTTTCCAGGAACACATTTGCACTCATTAGCAGTTTTTGCCACAATGGAACGAGTCAGCACAAGCTTGGGGTGCTGGCACAAAAATAAACTTGGTTGCTGTCCAGGAAAGCACACTAAGTTTGTGTGAATGAGGGAAAGGGAGATAGAGCAGAGCAAAGCATCCTCAAGGCACCTTTAGGAAAAAAAAAAATTGAGGAAAAGGGAAACAAAAGTAATTGTGTGTTGACTTCCATGTCCAAATCTCATCATTAAAGACACTTTGCCAGGTCTGATGTTCACACTCACACCTCAGACTTGCCCTTTCAAGCACTGGGACTGTGGATATACCCCAGAAACACCTCTCCAGAAAATGCACCTCATGAGCTTTTTGCACAGATCTCGTCATGTGCTCAGACTAACAGCCCTTGTGCTTGGAAACAATCCTCCCACTTGTGCACCCCACACTGCTTCAATAGCTGGGTCTGTGTTTCCACAGATTTTGACATTTATTCAATAACACCATAAACCATACCTTGTACTGAGCCAGCAATTCACTTTTTCAGGGTGAAAAAAAAATCCCTTTTCAATGCACATCCAAAGGCATTGTCTAACACCCCTCCTCAGGTTCAGCGCACTGGTTTAACTAGGCTCTAACTAATTTTGTTTAGGCATTAACTCATGACATCAGCAAATCTGATCTGTGGCAGTAATTACTCTCTAACAGCCACTGTCTGCCCCTCTCAGCTCTGCATCTCCTCAGCAGCAGCAGCCTGACGGGAGAGCCTCTGCTCCTGATGGACATCAAACCCAAACCTGCCTGTCCTGTCCACATCCAGCAGCCAGGAACTACAGCAAACAGGGAAACATCAGAAGCAACCAGACTCTCTGGAGCAATTTCCAAAGAAGGGTTTGCAAAGGCTGTGTTTGGGATAAATGAATACACGAGTTGCTGGTCAAGAGCATGAAGTCCACATTATTCCCATTTTCCATCTGCCTCCTGCCTCTGAGCTTCACCTCAGTGATGCAAACAGCAGACACATCTTTCACCTCTCTCAGCCTTTGGGGAGATAGCTTGCTCTTCCCATTTCCTCAGGAATCCCAAATCCTGCCAGCAGGAAACAGCAGATTTATCCCAAAAGCTGGTGTGTCCAAGAAAGCCTCATTGCTGCTGTGATGGCAAATCCAAAGGTCTTGTGCAGCCTCTGTGAGGAGCCAGGAAAAGGTGTGGAGAAGTGTTTGTGCCCTGAGCTGCAATTCTGGTGACACAGGAGGCACAGAACAGCCCTGACTGCACACCATGGAGGCAGGAAGGAAATATCTCCCTCAGGAGCTCCAGAGCTTCCTGCAAAGAGCTGTGGTGAGGGAAAAGCAGCGACATCTCCATGCCATGGTTCAGGAAAAACACCAGGATCCCGACTGAAAATGCCACAACCACGTGGATAAGACACAAAGTCAGCTGCAATTTGTTCAAAACATTTCAACACATCAACTTTGTACCAGCAGGCTTTGTGCCAGGGCAAATACACCTGCCTGCACCTCTCTAACTTCCTGCCAGTTCAAGTGTTCTCCATCCTTCCCTACCAAAATGAATAAATCCATAAATCCAAACTAAAGTGGCAAAACAGAGAGCCACAGGATCACTGAGGTTGGAAAAGACCTCCAAGATCATTGAGTCCAATCTGTAGAAGATCCCCACCTTGTCCAGAGCACTCAGTGCCACTTCCACTTGTTTCTTAAATCTGTGTTTTGTGTTCAACAGGGAGGCAACTGCATTCCCAAGCCTGACCTACACCAATTTACTACCTCTGGATGCACAGGTCTGATACTGTACAGCCAAAACCTGGAGATGTTTTTATACCTCTTTTCCAGGAAAAAATTAACTTTGAGAAGTTCCTGCTTCCTTGCCTGCCCCAGGTCTCCTGTTCCCATCCCTGCACCTCCATTTACCTCCTGTTTCCAG
The DNA here is from genome assembly GCF_008360975.1 of Lichenostomus cassidix. Classification (NCBI taxonomy): domain Eukaryota; kingdom Metazoa; phylum Chordata; class Aves; order Passeriformes; family Meliphagidae; genus Lichenostomus; species Lichenostomus cassidix. The sequence goes on from NC_139494.1 coordinate 16,272,787, forward strand.
GTGCTGATGCAACTGGTTGTGGGGCTCTGTGATAAACTGGGTCAGGGAAAATTCTTTTGGGTAGCAGTCAGGTTGGGTTTTTTTTTAATTTTGGATGATTTCATGTCTCCACAAAGAGCTGCCTCAGCACAACTGAGGGGCAATGAACTGCGTGGGACAGTGCCAAGAGCAAGTGGCCAAACGTGGGGGCAAAACTAAATTGCCTCTGCTGCTGGGGAAAACATTCATGTAACTGCTCCAGAGCAGCTTCCAACCTCCGGAGCAAGTGATCAGCATAGCATTTGCATTTGAATTGAGGGAAAAATCCCCAAGGAGCATGTCTAGGCAGGTGGCTGTCTGGAGTTGGTCAGAGGTGGGATGGAAGGAGGGCATTCTTCATGAAAATTGGGTAAACAGTTCCCCGGGCTGCTCCACACTACAAGGATTTTAGGTTGTTTCCAAAACTTTTACCCATTCATCCGTACCTTTGCCTTAAGCTTTAATAAATAAATCTTCCCTCTGCCTCGCAATGAAAGCTGTCTTGGGTCATGGGACCGGGCTGTGCGCAATGGAAAAGCTCATCCAGCTAATTAATTACTGCTCCTGCCTCCCTCAGCATCAGAGCACGGCTCCAGCTCCTTTGGCTCCAGCTCCACGGCCTAATAGGAAGGCGCTTTTAATTACAGCTGGGCACTGCATCCTCCTTTCTCAGTCCCTGGGCTGGGTGGGCACCAGAGGGGAATTTTCCCTGGTGGGAAGCAGCTCGTGGGAAATCCACGGGAGCCACGAGGCTGTGGGAAAGCTGGATCTCACCTGGCTCTGCAGCTTGCCCAGGGTGGGGAATGCAGGTCCTGCTGCCAGCCAAGCCTGCCCAGCCCCACTTGGATCCTGGCTGGGTTTTTATTCGCTTTATTCGCCGGTTTAGGGGGGAAAAGGGGTGAGGGAGGTGGTGAGGATGGCAGCAGGGTTTGCACATCTGCTCGTTAGGATCATTAAGCGCGGTGCACTAATGAATCATTAGGCATGGCAGCAGATCCACACACGCTTTGCTCCTCGAAGCTTCCTGACTGCAATCCCTGCTCTCTCCAAACGCCCAGCGATTGTTTCGAGCAGCCTTGCCCATTCCCAACGTTACTGCTGCGGCTCTTTCCAAAAAAAAAAAAAAAAAAAAAAAATCGCTAAACAGATGAAGCTCTGCTGAAGGAACAGATCTGTTTATGGAACATACTTTTCTTTCACTAGACCAAATATATTCAGCCCTCTCAAATAAATATGTGCATTAAGAACTCCCCTGGCTGGCTAAATGAGAATGAAAGAAATAGCAAAATGGGAAATTATATAACGAGGAGCAACTACAACAAGAAGGTGCATTTTAAAATGCTTTATTGCATGTTGTTTTGAGGCTAAATCTGAGAGCAATTTTTAAAAAAATCAAATATTGAAGACTGAATAAATGGTTCCACTAGAAACTGAACAAATACGTGAAGGAAAGGGATGATTATATTAAAAAAAAAAAAAAAAAAGAAGCCCTCAGCCTGTATTATTACAACCTAAATGTTTTCTTAGCCTGGAATATAAGAATCTGAAAACAAATCTAGCTAGGCAAATAAAGCAACACTGGCTTGTTTGTTTTTATTACCCAAGCAAAATTTAAAAAAAAAAAAATAATAATATAAATCATATTTTTTCAAATCCTATTGTTCTTATTACTCAAGCAGCTATTTCCACAGTCATACGCTTGCAAGAGTACCTGGCAGCAGTTTCAAGAAGTTATCTGAGTATTACAAAACAGCTTTAGAACAGCAGACAACACCACTCCATTCAACGCTCCTCCACTGATCCCCTCTTGGCTCCCATTCCCCCCCAGCCCCTCTGGAACAGCCCTCCCCATATCACAAGGCTGCTGAGATCACGCCAGCCGAATCAAAACCCCAGGAAATCACAATAGGATTAAAAAATCCCGAGGACAGCAGCCAGCCAGCAGTTTTTTCCGTGGACATTAATAAAAACAGGATAAACACCGCTGTAAAATCTCCCAACCTTTACCCAGGTGTGGAGGGCTGGACTGTGGCTTCCCTTGTGTTTGCACACACTCAGCAGGCTGAGAGCAGCAAGGAATTCTGCAAGTCACAGTTGGCTGCTTGGATTCAGCTCTGTTGCAGGAGCAGGCTCAGGATTATTTATCTCATCTTTCTAACCCTTGAGTTTATTCTGATTTAACAGAGAGAAGCTGGGCAACATCCATCAGCAGAGCCCTGGGTGCACAGGTGAGCCAAGAATAATCCCCACAGCTCTGTCAGTGCAGATAATATTTTATCTATCAGCTGCCTCCAGCTCAGAGGAGCTGCTTATCTCGAGGAGCTGCAACTTGAGTTCAGCCTGTTGTTTGGTCTTGTTTTCTCCTGCCTTTGATGGCAACTCCACATATTGTGCTTTTCATTCTGCACAGAAAGCCATCAGGGCCTTGAATTTTATTCCTGATGCAATATGGTCTTAGCAACAATGAGAACAGTGAGCAAGTCATAAAAATAATAAACCATGCTAGGTCTGGAGGCTATGAAATCAGTTCAAACCTACTGCGGGGAGCTGTGCTGCCTGCACAGAGCCACATGGCTTTCCGTGGGCACCAGCCCATTTATGAGTCATGAAACATAATAGAGTATTGTTGAAAGCTTTGGGACCATGAGAAATTATCTACTGCCCGGCATGGGGAATGGTATAAACTGGCAAGGAGCTGGAGTTACATTCTTTTACAGAAATGAAATCAGACAGCCTTGGCCTGCTTGCCAGTATACAAAACCACAAATCATGAGGACAACTCCTTAATTAGGACTAATTTTTTTTTTTTTACTTCTTTTTTTTTTTTTTTCCAAAGAGTTGCCACTGCACTAAGCAGCCAGGGAAGCCAACATTTGCTCTGTCCCTTGCTGAGTTATAACAAGGCAGAAAACAGGGGGAAGACAAAAAGGAGGGGTAGGTGAGACTGTCTCAGCACGAGCTCCCAGGTGCCATTCCCTCATGCCAAGCACTGGGGACACGTGTCCGAGGAGAACAAAAGCTATTTGCCAAATATTCTGGTGAGATAACCCCAGGGTGCCTTAGGTGTGCTTATCTCCACGCAGAGGAGAGCAGGAGGCTGTGTCCTGCAGATCATCTCTGATCCAAATGCCACGTTCCTCCTGGTTCCTGTGCCTGGAGCAGAAATGCTAAGATGCCCTCTGACTGAGAAAGCAAAAATCCTATTTTTAAATGAACGCTGAAGACTTCAGGAAATTGCATAACTGCAGGGATGCAGCTTAGTGGATAAATACCTGACAGGGAGAGAAAAGGAGGCAAAGTCAGAATCTTCCCTGTGTTAGCCAGGGAATGCACAAGGGGCAATGGGCAGAGTGAAATACAGGAAACTTCATTTAAACACTGGAAAAACACTTTTAAACACAAGAAAAAAGTTGCTTTACTCTGAAGGTGGTTTGAAGAAAAGGTGGAGGATCCCTGTTAACTTTGGGAATGCTACACACTCATCCAGTCAAGGAGAAGATAACATTATGTGTATTGTCTAACAAATTTCAGACAATTTATATAATCCAGATATTGAGTTTTTATTATGTATTCGTGAGCCCAGAAAGGTCAATAAAATCCCAAAGATTAATCTCTCTTAGCAAACGAGTTGCTACCCTGGAATTAAAATATGCTGAAGGAAATTATGGCTTGTGTACCAAGGATGAATGAGCAGGAAAGGCCAAAACTGAATGGAAACTCAACTAGGAATCATTCAGTCTACAAATGCAACCACATTTTCTATTGTGCAGCAGTTGCATCATTTTACACCCAGCCAATAACAATAAATCAGGAGCTCACTTCCCTCCTTCTGCCATGGGTTATCTGGGATGGCACCATTCTCTTCCCTTCCCCAAGCAAACCTCAAATTGATCAAAGCAGAAATGCTGCTTGAAGCATGTGATTGCATTTGCCATTGATGAGGTATTTATCCAAATTCAAGAATGTACAGATAGATGTAGATATTCTGTGGTAGAGACCACACTTTGGCTAAAATTTACCTCAAACTAGAGGGGATCAGGCAGGTGTGGCTCTGGAAGCTGAGGACAGACATCACCTGCAAAAGTGGCTCTCCTTGATATGACAAAAATATTTTTATTTTTATATTTATATAATATAGAATATTTATATATTTATACAAAAAATATGCATCCCACTTCTGGCACCCAGCTTTACAGAGCTGGATTTCAACTACAGCTTCAGCAGAATGCTGCTGTTCTGGGAGATGCTGTAGAAGAGGGAAGGAAGCAATAGCAGGATAAAAATTTCATTGGGATTCAAGGAGCACAGACTCGATTCCCAGCTCCACCCCCAGCTGCCTGCGAGTCCCTGAGAAGCTGTTCCAGCCAGCTTCAGGCTCTGTGCCAAAAAATACCAGGACAAGATGCCTAAAATAGAGAGAGAGGCATTCAGAGGTCACAGTCCCAGGCAAGCAGGGCAGGAGGGGAGAGATGATCACGAGCAACACCTGAAATGAGTCTGAGGAAAGATGGAAGGGGAAGTTTTATGAAAGTCTTCAGCTAGATCTGAATCAAGAAAAAACACCTCTCCACGAGGACAGGTTCAGTCCTTGGGGAACACACATTCTCCATGCAAATATTGCAAATAAATTTGGCAACTGAAGAGCTGCCACACCTCTGCTGGTAGAGGGACACGAGGGGAGCAGTCACACCTTCAGCTGGGAGACACAACACATGCTGGAGACCCAGGAATCAGGCAGCTCTGGAGAACAAAGGAGGTGAGTGTGAGTTTGGGGAGGCCTGAGGCAAAGGCTTTGGATGGGTGGATGTCTGAGTTCCACGCCAAGAGTGAGATATCTTTCATTACATTGGAAACCATCACTTCATAAAATTTTATGCTCTCCCCACACACGTAGAACTGAGAGCTCTTGCGTGTTACTGTTGTTCCTGGATAACCAAAATGTCACCTCCATCCCTCCCTGTGGGCTGCAGTTCCACCTCAGACTCTCTGAAAGGGGAGCTGGTTCATGAAAAAGAAATAAAAAAATGAAACCCTCAATGTTTGTGACAATCACATCGACTTTAATGTCTTCCAGGTTCTTGGCTGGGATGACACATCTCAATAAAACAGCAAAAGAAAATGTCCTCTTTCATACAAACTGGAGTTTTGTTTTCCACAAAGCTTTTCCAAGTCCTGGTCATAGTAAATTCAACCTTTCTGACTTTACCTCTCTGGTCCAGCAATAACTGGGAGAGGAGATTGAAGCAGAGTTTAAAACTCCATCACCACCAAGCAACTTTGGAGAAAGACAGAGAGGATCCAGAAGGGATTTGATCTCTAACCTACCAAGTAGGGTTACGGAAATAAAATCCGAAGTCCTAGAACTTTGTGAATTTGAACAAGTGGTGAGCTCTGGCCAAGGAAAGCAACGAAGGTGAAAGCTGGACTTCAAAACAAATATTTTCCTGCATTCCTAAAAGGCCTTTAGTTTAAAAAAAGCATTTGTAATAAAACCTAAAACAAGTTTTAAAAACTTCAGAAGCCAAGGGCACAAACAAGTTCCAAGACAGTGAGAAGAGCTGTATCATTGCATAAACTGTGGGGAGAAAAAATCCCATTAACTTGAGGACATTGGTCAAAAAGTAAAGCATGAAATCAGAGTGGGGTTTGTTTGTTTATTTGTTTTTAAAAGGGCCCACACATTCTAAAAAGGGTTTTGGTTGGGGGCCTCTCTTTTTAATGTCTGCCTTTTCCTCCTGCTACTTTGTGCCACTGATTATTCTGGAACCAAATCTCACCTCCCTGAACTACAGCACTTTTCTAAGTTATGCAACATAGGAAGCAAAAGCTCAGTAATTGTCAATATTAAAGAATGTCCCTTGCATCAGCCAGTCCATCTATGAAGTTTTCTTCATTATGGAGATTACACCACTGACATATGGGAGAGACATTTCTGTGGAAACCTAAATGGAAGAAGTTAGAAATGTTTTATTTCCCAACTTAAAAAAATCACATGGGGAGCTTCACGATTTTACAGGGGCTCCCAATATGTTTTGCCTTTATCCTTTTGTATACCCTTCATTTTTTTTTTTTTCCCTCCCCCCTCAATATGTAGACTAATTACAGTGATAAAACAACTCATAGAAGATGTGACTCACACAGCCCTTAAGAGAACAATACAGCACTACCCTCAGAGAGGGAAACAGCCCAGCTCTCAGCAGGCAATAACTCCAGGCCTGGGGATCATTCCCACGGATGCTTAGATATCGAGCTTAATTGAAGGTTAGGTAAGTCTAATTTTAGACTCATTTCGTGCCCACACGTCCAGGTCCAAACCCTTGTTCTGGGAAACTGCAGATTAAAATGGATTGCTTTGTGTTTTTGCATTTGCATGCAGAGCATTGGGGGAAAAAACCAAGCCCTGGTGTTTTCGAGCAAATTCTGGCCCTGGGTGTGGCTGCCCAATGCCTGCTGCGTGGAATTTGCCCAGAGATATCAGGCAAGATGCAACTCATTCAGCTCTGAGGAGAGGAGCACCAACCTCAAGTGCATGGCATTGTCTGAGATGCAGCAGCACAGCCTCGCTGAAGTGAAGATCAAAACAGGCACTTGAGAAGTAGTAAACCCAACTTGAAGCACTGCCAGCAGTACTGAGGAGGTGTCCAGTCCTATCTAAGCCATGCTGTCACTGCAGGGTGGCTGTTCCAGTGCACTGGGCCATCTCCCACCTCAGCAGCAGCAGGATGACTCCATCCCAAAGTCTTGGGATCATTCCTGTAATGAGTGAGGAAAGGAGAGCCCAAGCACCCTGACAGTCTCCTTTTGTGTGGATCCAACTTCCCCCTTTTGGCACTCCAGCCCTTGCAGCCCAACCACTTGTGTGATGTCCCAATGCACCTGCTAATTGCTGTTCTGTGGCTAGCACAGGTCTTTCCCATGAGGACTTCTCCTGTGTTTTATAAACAAAGATAAAGTTTGGATGTTATTAAAACAGTATCTCAAGATTTGGACAGTTCAGGCCTGGCCAGTCAGGCCTAGGGGGAGGTTTCTGACTGACCAATCTGGGTGACCTCTGAAAAGTCTATATAAGTTGGAATCAAAATAATAAAGCTCTCTTTTCATGCCACACTGAGAATCTGGGTCTTTTTCTCTGCTAGCGGCTCAACAGCGACATTGTTCCTCCTGAGAAATCCACAGGGAAGTTTCTCCATGCGTGATTTTGAAAGGATCAGCATAAAATTGGGGTGGGGACAAGGAGAGGAAGAACAGCAGGAGAAATGGAGTTCAGGAAGGCAGGCTGAGAAGGTTGGGGCTGCTCAGCCTGGAGAGGAGGAGGGTGTGGGGAGATCTCACAGCACCTTGCAGAGGCTGAAGGGGCTGCAGGGACCTGGATTGACAGGACTAAGGGAATGAGTTCACACTGAAAGAAGGGAAAAGTAGGTTTAATATTAGGGAGAAACTGATCCCTGTGAGGGTGGTGAGGCCCTGGCACAGGTTGCCTGAAAATGTTCAAGGTTGGACAGGGCTTGGAACAGCTTGGGATAGTGAAAAGTGTCCCTGCTCATGGCAGGGGTGGCACTGGATGAAATTTAAGGTCCCTTCCAACCCAAACCATTCTCTAGCTCTGTACAAGTTTATTATAGCAAAAAGCAAATTGGAATTACAGACAGTATTCCAAAGCCTCTCCCATGGCTTTCTCTGCAGCCATCAGATGACAGCTCCCTGCCATTCCCCTGGATTCCCATCCCAGCTGTTGACCCACCCACTTGCTGTCCTTATCTCCTGTGACATGCAGAGCACATGCCAAAGTCCCCACATCACCAAAGACTTCAGCCTATGCATGGCCTGAGCCTCCCCTGCTCAGCTGTCACAGCCACAGCTCCTTGTGAGACAAACTGGGCATTTCTGCCCAAAAATGCTGCATTTCACACAGTTCCCCCAAGGACATTCATCATCCCTCTCAGGAAGAAGCAACTGTGTTGAGAGGACAAACCCAACTTCTCTGCACATGTGTTTACCCAGCTAATGAGAAATGAGGAATGTCTGGCTGTATGCAAAGGCAAATTCCTCCAGAGATCAAGTATGCTTAGATCTGGCCATGAGGGCAACTAATAATATGCAAGTGTTAGGAACTATTTACAGGCTTAACCCAACTGCAGTGGAGTCAATGGTTTAACTCTCCCTGCCTTCAAAGGGAAAGGGATCTGGCCTTGGCACAGCTTGGGGCACAGCTCCCTGCCAGGCTGCCTCATCTCCCTGCCACCAGTTTAGGAGTTGTAGCCTGAATGGGAGAAATCCCCAAATTATTCTGAATTATTACTTACAGCAAATCCTAATTCCCTGCCTTCACCCTGTCTAAATGCCTTTATTTGAAGCAGAGGTACTAAATTATGTAACCAGATGGATGTGCACACTTCAGGATGAGCAGAAGGACCGAAAATAGTGAATCCTTTCTGGACTAACAGATGGAGGTTGTGTCTCAGTCCCTTTGCTAACCAGGCAGGAGTCAGGCTGTGGCATCCTGTGAGCTCTGCTCTCCAGACATTGCTGCAAAGAGCAGCAAGAAATGCTCCTGCAGCTCTGCTCTCTGAGAAGATGCAATTAAGATGCCTTTCCACCTCTACAACAGGTTCACCAGCACGAGCCCTTTCCATACAAGAACAAATTTAATTTGGCAGTGGGAGCTCAGGAATGGCATCCAGAGCTCCTGAGCCTTGCCAGCCATTTGTCCCATTTGTTCAACCATCTTGCACAAGCCACTTAATCCAATTTTTTTTTTTTTTCAAGCTGGTTACCTGAAATAGGGCCTGATCCAATCCCCAGAAAGGCAAATGGGAAGTTTCCAGTCCACTTCAATGGTACCCATGGGCTCATAGGACTCTATGTCTATATTTAGGCACTTAAATATAGTAGTCTGGGCTTCAGAGATTACTGAGTGCCCACAGCTGCCACTGAGCTCAGAGGGGAAAAGAGGAACAAATCTCTGGTTCAAAAAGTTTCTCAGCTGCAGACTGGGAAGGAATAATCAAGGGAAATATCACTGTATTGTTGCTGTGTTGTGGATTTCTCCTTCCACAGTTGCTATGGCCCAAATCAGACCTGAGCTACAGGAATTCTGCTGGGATGACACAGCACAGCTCTGTCTGCGTTTCTTCCCACAGATTCAAGTACTAAAGATTGCAATTCCCTGCAAAAAAACTCTGCCTGAATTCTCCAATCTATGGCCACAGTCATTGTGAAGGTTTAGAAAACTTCACACAGGCAAACTGAGCAAATTGTTGCAGAATTCTCCCTTTCTCCAAAAACCACTGTGCCCAGCTCTGCCCAGTCCCATTGGTGTTGAGGACAATATCCTCATTTGGACAAAGCTGCAGAAACTGATACTCTCCAGCAGCCAAATCCTCAGCACCAGGATCTGTTAGCAGGAAGGTGATGGGCACAGGGCTGGAATCACTCCATGGCCACAAGAACCAGCACAGCAGAAAAACAGGCAGAGGTAAGGGAAGAGTCAGGGCTCAAACTGGTTTAATTTCTCCTATTTTTTTAAAGCAGAAGTAACATGGTTCCTTTGCCCATGTCCTCAGTCATCCTTTCATTTCTGACATTGGGAAATTCACTGTAAAGTTTTAGTTATGGAAATCTAAGTTACCTTAGCTTCCATATAAGCTGCTTTTGCTACATGTTGGGAACTCATCAGAGGCATAATTCATCCACTCTTTGTGCCTTGAATGGGCTCTAAGCATTTTTTAAAAATCAGAAAAAAACCCTTTTATTTCTTATCATTTTTCCATAGATTTTCCATTTGGGTTCAGCACAGATTTCCAGTTTACATTGTACCACCACAAAACTTGTCACAGAGCCAGATGCACAAAGATGCTGAAATAAGTCTACAAAATCAGGACAAAACTTACTCCTGTGTTTATTCTCCTTCACCTCCAAGCCTCAAGTCCAAAGGACACCCCAAGTTTCTGACATCAACCCAGAACACAAATCAGCTGAACTCCATCTCCAATGGGAATGAGCTGCATTTTGCAAGTAATGCATGGAACACAAATATGCAAAATGCAAAAATACAAATATGGTGTAGAAGTAATAATGTTGTCAGTTTGTAAAACTCTGTTTGCCCTGTGTGCAGTGCAATTCTACAGATAACTGTGCCTATTAGCTGTTATGTCACTCCTCCAGAGGACATGGGACACAACAAACTCTTTTTTCCAACAGCATAATGTGACATATTTTCATTCTGACATTTAAGGTAAAAGGGGAAGACAACAAAAATCTTATTAGAAATAAAATAGTGTAACACATTCCCTCCTGAAAGGACATTTGGAAGTTGATGGACATTAGACCAAAGTGAGAACCTGTCTTTTTCATTTACAAATAATAACAAATTATCATGATATATCAAGATCATTCAGCTTTTTTTTTAATACATTTCTCTCCCCCAAAATCCAGGGAGGGACATACATAAACAAAACCCTGAGAAAAAACCCTAGCAGCTCTCAAGGGCAGAGTGAAAGTCTGGACTTGTAAAAATGCTTGGTTGGGCACCGTTCCAAGCAAAAGACCCAATCTTGAGAACAACTAAACAAAGGAGAGCAGGATGTCATCCCACACCAGTCCTTAGAGGACAGTGCCAACCTGCAGAGCTGTGGTCCCAAAGCATTTAACATCAGCAGGTATGAAGAATAGCCTCCTGCAAGGAATGTGGGAATGCTGCCCGAGAATCCACTGCCAGCTTAATGGAGATGCAAGGAGAAAGGGAACCCAGATCCAGATCAGTGAAAGTCAACTTATTTTTAAACCTGCTGTGCAATGAGTGAGAGCTGAAGTGCAGCAGGCAGGACTGGGTGGCACTGGGGCTTGTGTCACTTGGCTGTGGTTGACTCAGAGCTTTGCTTCATCCTCTCATACCAGCTGAAAGACACTTTATGAGCAAAAATGCTGAGATCAAGACAGGAACCATCAGGACAACCCACCAAAGCCAGCTTCACTCAGGGGAGGGATAAAGGCACATTGTTCCACTCCACAAACCCCCTGAGTGAGTGAGTGAGTGAGTGGCAGATGTTCTAAACCCTGAGCTGCACAGGGCCACACACAGCCAGGTCTGGGAGATCCTCATTTGCTGGTAACCTCTGTGCCCAAAATACCCAACCACCCACTTCCTTGGCAGTTTATTTTTCCCTTAGGAGAACTATCTGGTTCTGTGAATCCTCTTCATTTTCCATTCGAGCTCCAGATTGTGCAACCTCCTTTTATAAACCAGAGAGGACCAAAATTACTGCAGACATTGATTTCCTCATCTGCCCTGCTGCTCTGAGCTGTGGCTGATGCTGAGCTCTCCTGAGTGATGGAATTGATGCTTTTTGCTGAGTGTTTCTATACAGCAAATCGAGGCAGATCTGTCAAATGTCCCCAAGCAGATGACAGGAGTGTCACTGCTGCAGCCAAGCTCTGGAGAACACCAGGCAATGTCTGTGCTCAGCCACCACCTCCAGTTTTCCCTCATTCTCCACCTCCTCTCCAATCCCTCTGGCAGCACCAAGGTCTCAGTGGCCATTCCAGAGAGCACATCCATCCCAGGCTCAGTTTGAAAGGATTTGTTGCTCTCAAAGCACAGGCAATGCTCAATTCCCTGCACCACCATCCTGCTCAGCATCCAGGTTTTTCCCCCACTCCAGCCCCAGGCATCTTCTGCACCAGAAGGAGCTCAGGAATCATCCCTGGAAATGTCCCTTTTCCCCTACTCTGAGCTACATCCAACCCACTGACATCACCTATCCCAACAGAAACAAAAGAAACAATAAAAAAAAACATTTTTCCAAGAATAGTTTGGTTTGTTTTGGGGTTTTTTTGTGAGCAGAGGGTCTCCGTGACAGAAGTGGAAAGTTACTGGGAGTTTTTCTGTCCCAGTGTCACGCCACAGTGCAGGACTGCAATGTCCCAAGAAGATTTAGATCTACACTGGTGCCACTGATGTCAGAGCTGGGCTGGCATGCACAAATAAATATGAAGTATTTCGGGGCTGTGTCACAGTGGCAGCAGTCTCTTTCCCATACTTATGCCTGCAAAATGTTGCCCTGCAGTATCAGAGAAGGACTTCTGTGCAATCCAGGAACTGGTGACAAGACTCCTTTAATTGCACTCAGAAATATATTTTTAGGAAGGAGACCAAGAAGTCAATGCAGCTTCCTTCTTGTTAAAAAACTAAAATAAAATGTCTGACGGGCTGGGAATGAATAAAAATGAAAGTATTGATCAGCTCAACAAAAATGATTACTAGTACAAATAATATTTTTTAAAACCCTGTTAATATTTGAAAGATTGTGTAGCTGGGGGAAAAAAGCAATTTTTTTTGTTTGTTACTGTTAGGCACTTACAGCTGCTGGAGAATCAGATTTCCATAAGAACCTATCTACTGTTTAATTCCACTAAAAGCCTGGAAAATCAACTTCTTAGATAATTACCATTTATAGACAGTTACTCATTGGAAACCTAAGAAATGTATGAAGGAGATGTGACAGCTACAATGGGGATTTCATTGATTTTAACATCAAGGACGATATGGGGAACTTTTTAAAGAGAAAACCACTCTTGTCCTTGACCCCAGAGAGCCTCCTATTCCTCCCACCTACCACCAGGGAAGAGCAGGCTGCAAGATAAAATACAAGAGACCTGGAAAACTGGGTTATTGCAGCTCTGCCCTGATAACACCAGCAAGTGTGTCAGACAGGTGCTGAAATGTGTCTTCTTGTCCTGAATGTCCAACCTAAGGGACAAAGCAGGTCTGCTTCTCACTGATAATCACCTTTCTTTTCCAGCTAAAGCCAAGGAAAGCTGCAGATCCTCCCCAGCTCAGCTCAAGGACTTGAGATCAAGCATTTAAAAAGGGAGGTTTAACACAAAAATCAGAGGCCACTTCTGAAAAGGGCTTCTATTTCCCTGCAGTTCACAGAGCAGCACATGAAATTTCCAGAGCATTTGTTTTTAGACTTTTAAGTCACCTTAAGCGAAGCTAAATGTCAGTTTTAATAGATGACAAAACCTCCTCTCAATTCCAGTGCCAGCAGTGAGAAAAACTGTGAAGCACAACTGCTCCTGCCAGCCCAACTCACCCCTCATTTCTTCTGAGCAGGGCAGCAGAGTTCTAACTTTGCTATTAAATGCATTTTGGGATGCTTCCTTTAGAAAAGACAAAAAGCTGATCCATTTGTTTCAAATTGATAATAGCAAAGAAAAAAAAATTAAAAATCGTAAACACAGCCTAGTGATGTTGAACTCCCACTTCCTTCCTTTCTTAAAGAAATGAGAGAATTTCCACAGACAAATCACACTTTCTCCCTCAAAGACCTCAACCAGCAGTTCAGTGCTATCTGCTACTTTTCCAGGCTGAAATTCCAGTCCAGTCAAAGAATCCAAGCAAAAGAGCCATCAGAAAATAACAGAGGTTTTGTTCCACATCCTTTGTGTGTGATTTATATGGATGATGATCATGCTGAAGCACGAAACAAAGCAGATTAATTTTCATGAATGCCACTGCTGCAACCATCGTGCTGCTGCCTGAAAGTCACTTTTCTTCACTTTTGAGCAGAGCAAATTTCCTCTGGGCTCCACATCACAAAAATGAATGAAGAAAAGATGGAAGATGGATGTCAACCTCACGTGGATCATTTCCAGCCTCCAGCCTCCGTTCCACATTCTTTTGTCTTTGATCCTCACACGAGTTCAAAAGTATTTGTTTACATCAAGGTCATTCCAGCTGACTCAATAATTCGGCAAGACAAAATGTTTGAGAGAAAACAAGTGATTAAAGAAACTGTTGAGGGGTTTATCAGTTTGTGTCATGCCACAGAGTGGAAAATTACCTTAAATATTGAAGGAAAAGACATGCATGAGAGATAAAGCCCAGGCAGCCAAGAGCACTGGGGTTGCGGATAACAATTTACAGCAGCAAATACTCTTGGGCTGTTTAACTTTTGCATGGTTTCAGAGCAGGAGAAAGTCTAACTCTGCAGCAGGCAGACTTTAACCCTAAAAAAATCTTGTTCAAAACCATGAGGCTCTTTCACCATCCCTTTTTTGTTCCTTTAGTTCTTTTCTGTGTGAATGATGAAAAGCTTGAGGGTTGCTTTTCCCACTCCCCTTCACCATGCAGGTTGTCCTCCCTTCTTCACCACATCACTGAAAGAATGGCATTTTCATGCTGAAATCACCCTTCTGGCTTCAGAGCTTTCCAGGACTGATAAAAACTCTCATTAACTGCATCAAACTCCTAATAATGAATTGCCATTTCATATATCACAGTGCTTAAATACAACAGGCATCCAGAAACTATTATACCCAAAATATTAAAAAACCCAAAACCTTTTATATCAACTCTAGAAAAGTTGCTGAGAAAGTTAACATAAGAACCTAATCCAATGGAAACAACACTTTAGATCACACCCAAACCACATTTGACCACCTAATTTAACCTCAATTCCCCTATTCTGACACCTTCCCCTCTATTTGACGGACAAACTCCAACCATAAAAATCACCTCCACCTAACTTTATTCAACCCATGGCCCAGCACACTCCACTGGACTGGAATTCAGCTCCTCAAGTGCCTCTGCAGGTCAGACTCCTGCAGCCACACGAAAACTCTGATGGAGAACAGCAATTACTGGAACGTGTGGGATGTGGCAGAGAGAGAGCAGCCTGCAAAGAGTGTGGCCACCCTGGCAGCACCTCCAGAAACTCCTGCTAGGTGGGGATTTAAAGTCAGCCAGGTTCTTGTGTCATCATCCCTCCGTCTTGCTGGCTTTCCCTCTCCGTGAGCAAATGATGAATGTGACCTTCTTTGTTTGAGTTCTTGCAATGAAGCACTGTTTGCATAAGGCTCTTTCTTATTTATTTTTTTCCTGCGGCTTGTTGACTTTTATAAGACATTCATAAATTTGTTCTGAGTGCCAGTGAGATGCTTAATGGTGCTAAAGGGAAGGTATTAAGGATAGTCGACTCATGTTAGAACAAGCCACTTGAAAGTAGCTATAAATATTTGTCTGGATTTCATTTTGCTAACAAACAGCTTCTTTTCTTCTTCTCCTCCCCTCGCCCCCCTTAAAGGGTTGATCTCATAAACAACAGAAGAATTTTCTCATTAATAAAAAAGCACATGTCTGGATTTGGGTTTTTTAATAGAAACTTTCCTATTGGGGACATTTGAGTCCTTGTATTCTGTCTGCATGGAGTCGGCTCCCTTTTCAGGAAAACCTTGGCAGCTTAAGACCTCCAGGGTGAGCTCATGTTCTTTTGCACTCCCTCAAACTCATCCCTGCTCTTTCATTGCTCTGGCAATGAGTTTAGGCTAGACTTAGGGACTGCAGTGTCCTAGAACCAAGCCAGTAGCTACACACTGCTCCTCCTTTTGCTCACGGAGGGTTTTGGATTCCTTTTGGACACTTTGGGAACTCCACCCTCCAGTCCTACAGCTCCAAGGTCACACTGACACTCAGAATATCCTGCCCTTATTGTCTTTGGTACCAAAGTCCCTCTCCTTGGGAGCTAGGACTGCTAACTGGGGGCTACCACACGTGTAACCCCCTCCAGATCCCTGCCAGCCCCAGGGCAGCAGAGACAGCTTTTCACACAAGAACAGTCCAAAGCTGCTTCTTGGAATCGGCAGGGATCAATGCTGAGGGCTTGTCCCAGCCTCTGGCTTTGGACAGGCAGAGCCCTTTCCTTCCCAGAATAATCTCTGCTTGTGTTTCAGCGTTGGAAGACCAAAACTGAGTTGGGATGCAACCAACACTGGAGATCTGAGAAGCTCCAAAGGGCTCCTGCTGGTTGAGATGAGCAGATAGCTCAGCACTCAGCCAGCAGGAGAGCCAAGGAAAAGGGGTGCCCAGAGGAGCCAGATGGGAAGGAGAGGAAGCCTCCCCTCTTGGAAAAGCAATTAGGACACCAACAAGAGTGGGAAAACAAGGTTTGGAAGGGTCTTTTTGTTTGGTTGGTTTAGCTCTGTGGAAAGAATGAGTGGTCGATGCAATTTTTTATTTGTTTTCGTGGTGTTCTCACAGACCAGAGCTCATTACAGCAGTCCAGAAAGTACCAGCAAGGAAATCTTGGACACTGTCACCTCAGACAAGTCCCATAAGAGCCAGGGTGAGTTTTACCTCGGGAAGGACTGTCAGCTTTGGTCTGAGCCAGCAAACCAACTAAGAACTGCAGCTTAAAGTCACTGCTAAAAATATTCCAAACTAGCATCCCCCAAGAGAGCTACCCCAGACAGCAAGGAAAGCATAGGAGAAAATAAACTTTCTCACACAGAGCTCTGAACTGTCTCCGGTGTTTTTTCTGGATCCTTTCAGGTTTTCTGGATATGTGCACAGCTCCATCCCAGCACTCCCCGTTATAAAGCATCATTATGGCACAAACAAGCCCTGCCTCCAGCACAGGGATGGAAAAGACCTGGCAGATGGTCCAGATCAGCAGAGATAAGAGCAAACTACCACACAGGTAAGGCACCTGCCCGGGGGAAGGCTGCATTTCCCTGCCAACATTCAGTTCCCTGCTTCTCTTGTTCTCCCTCCTCCCCTTTTTTTCTTTCCCTTTTTTTTTTTAAACTCACGTATATCACTCAAGCAGGTTTCCCAGTGCTTGCAAATGCTAATTGCCATGCTTTGTAACATTCTGTACCCCACCAGAATGAGATGGCAGCCCAGCAGCCCTGATGATATCGTGGTGAATGATTTATCCACCGTGTACCACATTCCTGCTCTGTGCTTGAGCAATCAGGGCTGGGGAGAACCTGGAGTGATTAGTTTGCCTCTGGTGTGGGCTACAATCAAAGGTTAATGGCCTTGAGCACCCAAGAAGTTCAATTAATGCCTCGAAATGGCCTAGCTGGAAGGTCTTTATTAAATGGACCATTAACACAAGGAACACTATTTCATGCCTCTGTAAACATGAGTAAAATGCTCCTCACATCCCAAGCACTCTGTGCTAAATTAGCAAGCACCTGAAGAACTCTTTGTTCAGAGATGGGCCCCAGCTGCTCTATGGACACACAGTTCCACCACCACAATTTGGGCTCTCTGGAGGGTCAGAACACCTGGAAAAAATTGTTGTTTCTGGCACTACCAGGAAGCAGCAACTTGAAGTTTTATACTACCTCCTCTAACTCTTAAATCTCTGCTCCCAGAGAAATTCCCAAAAGCCTGAAATGAGCACAGTGAAGAGGAGTTTCCTTCAGAGTCCTCCTGGGGCAGGTAAAGGAGTGCTGATACTCCTTGAAGGACCTTGCCAACCTCAGCTTGGCTAATGCCTGTGGGGACAGACCCATCCCATCCACCACAAAAACTCTGTCTCACTGCTCTGCTCATCCTTGTCACCGAGTGAGAGGGGAAGAGATGTGACTGGCAGTGAGCAAGAGCTGCTTCAGCAGCTGATTTATTCAAATGCTCTGTAGAAAGGCTTTCCCATCCATCCATCTGAGCATCCCATCGATGCTCCCAGCTGATGCCAGCAGCAGTCACATCCCTCCACCCCTGGGAGGAGGGCAGGGAGAAGCAGACAGCTCACCCAAGGGCCACAGGATCACCTCTGAAACCATGGCTCTAGCCAGGGTGGAGCTGGGAGAAGCCTCCAAGGGCAGTGACTTGCCCAGGAGCCAACCACTCCCTCAGTGCCCTTGAAATCCCACATTGAGCTGCTTTCACTGCCCACTCCCAGCTCCTTCCTCTGCTGGACACTGATGCAAGGCCCTTTCTCCATCCATTTATAATTCACTTATAAACCTTCACCCACAACACCTTCTCAGCCAGGACCATGCCAGCTGTGACACAACAGGGCAGGAGAATGTCCCAGTGCAGCCAGCCCAGGTTTGCTCTCTGAGCTGCCCATCCCAGCCATAAAACTCCCTGCCAAGACAAACTGGATTAAGCTCAGATCAGATTATGCGAGAGCTGGGCTGTGGGGACTTTTTCACTTCGGCCTTTTTTTCAGCAAAAAGAACTCCAGAGGCTCAGCGTGACAACAAGAGGAGGAAAAAAGGAGGGAGAGGGAAGCCATGAAGAGAGAGCTGAGCTCCTGGGGAGAGGAGGACAAAGGGAGATAAGATGCAAGGTAAATAAAAAGGCACAAGAGCTTCAGAGAGAGAAAGTGGGGGGCAAGGGGTCAACCTGTACACTAATTAACCTTGTAGCAGCAAACCTTGAAAGGCTGAACTGCCCCAGAGGCTGCAGTCAACCTGGGCCATCTGCATCTTTGAAACCACAATGAAAAGAGGGACAAAAAAGGGACAGCTCCACCTTCAGACCCCAGGCAGTTGGCAACGCTACGGGTCTGACCTGAAAACGGGAGTTTGCTCTGGAATCTCCCCACAGCATCGTTTAAATTTGTAAAAATAAAATTAAAAAATCCAAAAAAACCCCCAGCATTGTGAAAATATGCACCTGCTCCCTGATCCACCAAAGCAAGGATCTATTATCTCCCCTTTAAACACTGCTAATCCAGTGTGACTATTCACAACCTGAATTCATCAAACATTTACTTAAATACTAAATTTAAGTACCAAAATATTGCCATGGGTGTCCTCAGACAGTTAATTGAAGCAATACCTGGTTCTGTAAATGCTATTGACACAACAGTAAAAATCATGCAGCAACTCAAACAGATATAGAAATTGGGAAAACTAATGCATAAAATATTGGACATCCATGTCTTGTACAGGATATATATGTAGGATACAGAAAAAGGGTAATTATAACTCTGTTCTCAAAGGCTAATAGGAAAATAGTAAGCCTGGTTTGGGTGTTCTGGCAAGAGGAAACACACCATAATTGCCATTTAATGCCTTTACTTGTTGGCTTGGAGAATTCAAATTCTTGGTGTATTAACACTGAAAAGCATCAGGGGAAAAGGTGTTTTATTCAGACACTGAACACCCAGATTTTTTCTGATACAGAAAGCCAACCTCCACAGCAGCTTCCTTATTTCCCCCCATTAGCACAGGGGATCCCCAAAACCACTGGGGGATCAACTCAGAGCTTCTGCACACAAAACACAGGGAGATTTCTTTTTCCCCACTAATGGTGCAGTCCTGAATTATAATCACAAACCCATGGAATGACTGCAGGACAAATGAACTCTGTTAGAGAGCTCCCAGGAAGATCTGCCCCTGAAAACCCCACAAACACCACCGAGGGGATCTCTCTCTAGCAAGCTTCTGTCTGGAAATTCTGCTCACCTTTTCCTTCCTGGTATAGAATAAAAACATCGATTTTTCAGGATTTAGGGAAGGTAGGGCCAGCTCTGCCTGACACACACCAAACTGCCTAAGAATCACAGCAGAAGGAAGAACAAAGCTGCAATTCCCATTCTCTCAGTGATTGAGAACTCCTGAAAAGCCCCTTTTGCTTCCCAAAATCCAGTTTGTATTTGTTTAAGCCCAAGGCAGACAAACACGAGAGGAGCCCCCAGGAATCCATAACCACCCTGATGCTTCTGGGTTGCAAATCATCTCCACTGCCATCTGTTTTCAGTCACTTCCAAACGAGTTCTGAAGAGTCAATTGTTTTCTTCTAGGAAAAATAAACATGCAAGCTGCTATTCACCCGATTTCCAGCAATTTTCTGCTGTGGGTAAATGTAGCTTCAGATTTTAGAATGAAGTCTCGTTCTCATCCAAAGAATTTTGCAATATAATTACCTCATTTTTACTGACTTGGAATAACTGTTGCCCTTTGGAAAAAAAAAATAAAAAAGAAAAAAGGGGGTGTAAAGTCTGCAAGACTAATTCCTCCTCTTGCCCCTTTGTTATAAAATCTTGGAACAATTGACAGTGATTAATCTCACTTGATATTTCTTTGGTCCTCTATTTGTTGATTTAAAGGCATTTTATGACTGATTGTTTTCAGTTGCCTGGACAGCTGTCAGATCTGTACTGTGGTTTGATTTGGCTTTCGGGGAGCAACATTATTATTTTTCTTATTTTTACAGCTCCAAAACATAGTGGCTGACGGAGGTGGCCTGTCAAAAACCATCTCTGTGAAACCAAAACTACCTCCAGATTGAGAGGAGATGGCTTAGACATTCTGCAGGCAGATTACACAAGCAAGATGGAGAAGGCAATAGCACAATTTTTTAAAAATAATTTTTAATAAATATAATTTTTAAGGTGCCCAGCTTGCACATAGCCTCAAATACAGTGGCAAAATCCATCCTAAAGTGTAATATCAGTGGTTTTATAGAAAGAACTGTGGCAACACTGGTAGAGCTGGTGGGGAGCTGAATTTTCTTCTTGTTTGGGGGCTGGAATGCTCCAACCCAAGTAATTCCCATCCCAGTTTGCTGTGCTCCATGAAAGATGTGTGAAACAAGGTCTAAGACTCTGAACCACAAAAAAAAAAAACATAAAAGAGTGAGGAGAACTCAAGAGAGGAGGGTGTTACTACTGAACTGCTCAATATTCATCATCTTCAACCTCCTAACAGCGACCCACATCCTTTGGCTTTAAACCTTACCCTCAATTTTAGCCTATTTTCATCTCTCCATCTTCCTTCTAGCTCCATCTCACCACTGTGCCCTCCAGGCACTCACCTGTCTGCCTTCCTGGCTCTTCACTTCTCTCCTGGTGCATCTACAGACATCACAACAGCACCTGAGTGTCATCCCTGGCTCACCCTGCTGCCTCTTTTTTGGATTCCAAGCTAAAATCTCACCAGGTTTTGCCTCAAACAAGGTTGGACAGGGCTTGGAGCAGCCTGGGACAGTGGAAGGTGTCCCTGCCCATGGCAGGGGTGACACTAGATGAGCTTAAAGGTCCTTCCAACCCAAACCATTCTGGGAATCTCTGATTCAAAATTTACATGTGAACTTAAGCCTGCAGAGAGAGCAACTCCTATTGACTCTAGTTTGCTAAAATTTTCAGAATGAATGCTCTTCCAGCCTGGTGTTTTACTGGACAGATTATCCTCCTGTTTCTCCCTGCCCAGCTGGAGAGGACAGCTCCAAGCCAAGCCCTGGATGGTGGCACCTTGGGGACAGTCGCAGCCCAAAGCTCACACTTCATTCCTCATCCCTTTCTGTAACCTGTGGCTCCCACAGCCCAGAGTTTGCAGCACATCAAACAAGCAGAACAAGTGCATGAAGACACAGAAAGGAAGGATGGGACTCATCATTTTGAAGGTCCTGCAAAGAAAGGTGTCTCCAGTTCTCTCCACCACCACCCTGAGCCATCCTCTCCTTCCACTGCCCACTGCACTCCCCAGCCTGCCTCCTCTGCTATTCCCAGTTGGAATTAGGATTACTACCAGCTCTCTTAAAAATAAAAATAACCCACCCAATCCTTTTTTCAGTTTCCAGGTTGTTATTCACCCTTTCAGCCCATTCTGAAGCACCTTACATGATCCAGATGGGATGCCTCTGGTTTCTCACTGAGGGCCAATGGCCCTGCTACTCTTTTCAAGCTTCACACTTATATTTTCATGGAGTTTTACTTTTCTCGCTCCTCCACAGCACACTGCAAGCAGTGGAAGCAAGCCCCACATTATGCCCTGAGAGCCTTTTTGTAACAATAGACTTGAGCTTGGTTTTACTAAATCACTCATGTCGACATCTTCACTCCTTTGCTTTCTAAACCATGGCCATAAATTGTTGGGAGAGCAGCACAACAGTTGGATCTTTGCACCCCTGCCCTCGTCAGCTCTTCTAACACACTGCAAACATGGTCCAGCAAACCCACCAGGGCACATTTCATGGTGCACAACACACTGGTGAAGTTCCCCTCACCCTTGCTCACATCCAGATCTTCCAGCCCAGCTGAAACATCTGGGAGGTTTTTTTCCCACTTCCACAAATCCCACTGTGTTCCTTTCCCTTCCATCCCTGCTCATCCTCTCAGGGTACCACCTTCTCCAGCCACAGGTATCACTTCTTCTCAAGGATGGATTGGGACCATCCTTGAACAAATAAATCCCCGTGGTTTTCCCATCTCCTCTGCTTTCCACCACTCTGGTCTCATTTCTGTCATCTGATTCCTCTTTATCCACATTGCCTGTTCTCACAGCCACTCACGTCACACATTTAAGAAGGTGGCAAAGAACGTCAAATGTCTTTATAATCCCACTAAGCCACATTTGCCGCTTCAACCACCAGCTTAGTTCACTGTGCTCCTTTTAAACAAACACAAACAAGCCCAGAAGATGTAACAACAACAGAAACAGGCGGGCAGCAGAGCAGGACATGCTGAAACTCAGCATGGTCCCCCATTAGGGGGAAAATTTCGAGTGTTTTAATCATGACAACGGCACCACAATGA
Source organism: Lichenostomus cassidix (assembly GCF_008360975.1). Lineage (NCBI taxonomy): Eukaryota > Metazoa > Chordata > Aves > Passeriformes > Meliphagidae > Lichenostomus > Lichenostomus cassidix. Next base: position 16,295,085 of record NC_139494.1, read on the forward strand.
ATCAGTGGATCTGACGGGTCAGCCTCTCGGCTGGTGCAGCGCCAGCAGCTTCCACAGGGGTTCATCAGCCATGAATTGGCCCCATATGTGAAAACCCTCCACAATTTGTCCAGTTTCTCCCATCCCCGCCGAGCAGAGCCTCCATATGTGAGATCCCACAGAGCTGTCAGCCAATGTCACATTTCAATAACAGCAGAAAAAAAAAAAAAAAAAAACAACAACCGGGGCTGCACAAACCAGCCAAACAATCCCATTGCTCATCAACTGGCAAGTGACCTACGCTGGCAGTGCTTTTGTTGATCGCAACCCTTTCTGGGGAACAAAACACAGCAACTATCACGCCAGAGCAGGCTCGGTGATCCATCTTCCCCCTGGCTCCTGTCTCCAGCAGAGGCCAACGTTGATGTTGGAAAGGAAGATTGAAGATGGATCCACGCCGCCTGCGAGGCACCTGGGCTGCTTGTGCAATGTTTTGCCCTTGACCCGGGGAAAGCTGCCCTGTTCAATATTCCCTGTGCAAGATGTGATCCCAGGGAGGAAGGACTGTCAGGGGTTGGCATAAAGCAGCATATGTCCAAGTCAGAGCCCTGTGCTTTCTTCTTCTTCTCTCTTTATTTTAGATTGATTAATATAACTGAACATCCTCTTCTTAAGATCAAATCTTTGACTTCACATATTAATTCAGTTTTGTGTCAAAAATATTGTTCTTACCTATGGTAATATCTTTTCTCACAGAAGTAGTTGCATAGGATTATTTTTTCACTTTATGCTGTTTCTCAGAGCTCTAATCCCTTTCTTTGCCTATTTAACACCAAATTGATGTTGGTCCATTCAATTTTTTTAGCTAAATTCTCTCCCTCCAAAGTTTGTAAACTTTTATTCTTTTCTACCTTTATTCCATCTTGTCTTGGACATGATTTATACAGTTCAGCTCCAACATTATTTAGCTCAGTCCTAGACACAGATTGCATTCTCAGTTCCCACGAGGCAAACAAATAGATCAGGTGGAAAAATTAAAAATTAAAAAACATGAACTAACATCTTGTACCTGAAGTAGAGTTCAGGAGAAGTTGATGAGATGATGCTGAAGGCTATACAAGGAATCATATCCTTTCTAAACTGAGATTTATTATAAAGCACAAACCATATTTAATTTCCAAAGTGGAGATGGTAACCAGAGGGCTGTTTGACTTGTATGTCTTTTTATCAGGAAACAAAAGAAAATATTATCTGATTTTTTTTTTTCTACCTATGAAACAAGTACTTTTCAAATGCTGTGCCTAGCAGAACATGCCAGCATGAAAAACTCTCTAATTTAAGAAAGAAGTATGGACGCTTTCAGTATCTTTAAGCTACTAAAAATAAAATTTAAAAAATTTGGCTCACTCCACCTATATATTATTAATACTCAGCACATCCCCTGCCTACAGAGACCGAAGCAGAGAGGGAAAACTCCTTCCTCCATCCCCAAGCTGCACACTTTGTGAGGTACCAACTGGCAGTCCTGGCAGCCCCGCCGCCCTCGTTAGGTGATAAATTCATGCTTGGCTTGCCAAGCGGGCAGAGCTCCAGCCCAGCCCGGCTTGTCCAACCTGCACCCACCCTCTAGTGGGATGAGGGAAAAGTGCTGCTCCGGGAGGCTCCAGCTGCTCCCGGCAGGATCCATCCCCCAGCTGCTGCAGGGCTGGCAGGACACTCCTTTGGGATGGCCAAAACTGCCTGCTTTGCTCCTCTCTGCCCTGCTGCATCAGGAGGTATTTTAGCTCTGAGATGAGTCCAGCCTGGATGAGCTTTACCGAGAAACTTTGGGATTTTCTGATGCAAAATTGACTTGTGAACTTAAGCCTGTGGAGAGAGCAACTCCTGTTGACTCCGGTTTGCTAAAATTTGAGCATAAAAGAATGAATGCTCTTCCAGCCTGGTGTTTTCCTGGGTAAATTCCTGGGGGAATCTTTTCTTTGGAGCTCTGTCTCACACACTGCAGGGTCAGAGCCATTTTAACTGTGTTTTATAGGTGACCAAGCAGGGATAACCCAGGGAATCTGTGGCTGTGACTTTTCTGTACCCAAAAATGGAGTGACAGCAGGAGCAGGACAGTGATTGTCCCCTGTGCTGGCACTGCTGGGGTCAGCAGTGAGTGCTGTGTCCAGTTCTGGGCAGTGCCAGATGGACATGGAGGGGCTGGAGAGTGTCCAGGGAAGGGAACAGAGCTGGGGAAGGGGCTGGAGAACCTGGAGAGGCTGAGGGAGCTGGGAAAGGAGCTCAGCCTGGAGCAGAGGAGGCTCAGGGGGACCTTGTGGCTCTGCACAGCTGCTGACAGGAGGGGACAGCCAGGGGTCAGGCTGTGCTCCAGGGAACAGGGACAGGAGGAGAGGGAACAGCCTCAGGCTGGGCCAGGGGAGGCTCAGCTTGGCCAGCAGCAGGAATTTCTGCATGGAAAGGGTGCTCAGGCCTTGGCAGGAGCTGCCCAGGGAGGTTTGGAGTGCTCATCCCTGCAGGTGTCACCTGGAGGTGGCACTGAGTGCTCTGGGCTGGGGACAAGGTGGGCATTGGGCACAGCTGGGACTTGGTGATACCATAGGTCTTTTCATCCCTTAATGATTCTATGATTATACCTTTCTTTTGCTATAAGGAAAAAATCAAACACACAAGCAAACAAAATTGCTTAGTGAAAAAAAAAACCCACCAATTTTCCTCTGTTTATATTAGATAGGCCAATATAATTGAAAAGTAATTAGAAAAGTGGAACTTTGTTTTTTTCAGTGCTGAGCACTGCAGTTGTGGCACAACCTGTGAAAGTGCAGCAGAGCTGTAAACAGGTCTCAAATCTCAGAACAAAATATAACAAATGAGCAGTCCTTAGGGAAAACACTCTTGAAAATATTTGCAGCAACTGAGGGTCAGACCCTGCTTCCCCCAGCCATGGAAATGTGCTTTTTCAAGGGAATGTGCATTGCAAGGGAATGTGCTTTGCAAGGCCCAAGGATGAGAGCAGGGCAGCATCACCAGCCACAGAGATTCCCCCAATACCTGGGCAAGAGGTCAGCAGGTCTGGTGGCCACAGCCAGGCTCAGCCAGACTCCAGAGACCAAAAAAAATCCAAATCAAGCCCAAAAGTCCAGACACAAACACAACAGCCCCACATCTTCAGGGACTGAGCTTAAACACAGTTCAGAACCTCCAAAACAGGTGGGTAGCCAGGTAGAGCCACTCAGGGCAGACAGAACCTGCTGAGGTCTGGCAAACCTCTATTTAAACCTAGGGTAACAATCCCCAGTGAACTGAGATGAATCAAATCAGGTCCTAACATTATAAATTAAGATTTACAGTGACAGCGCGAAATGAAAAACTGCTAAGAAATATATTCTGCTCTCAAACATGACACAGTGAAGGGCAGAAATAAAGCAGCCAAGGCCATTAAAAGTAAGATGGGACCTGGAACAATTGAACAGGGCTGAGGAGAGCATGATCCTTTCCTCGACATGATGCAATCAGCAGCCTCCAGCAGCCTGCGAGGCAGACTCAGGTCTAGAATGGAAACAGCGTGAAGTGAAGGAAGGGGGGGAATGAAAATAAAGCCATCTTTCATGGATCACATGGTCCCATCAGGAAACATGGAAACCTCTGACTTGTCTGGCTCTCTGTCTCTCCCTCCCTCCGGGTCTGGTGCAGAAAGCACAGCCTGTGTGCCCGGGAGGTGATGAAATCCCTAATGCTGTATGGCACATGGGGAATTTGGGGGATTGCAAAACAGGATGTTTCTTGGAGGAAATACAGTCTCAGCAAGCAAAAGGTTCAAGTACGGTACATCTCCCAATGATGTAAGAGCTCGATTATGCATCTCCCTTAAAGCCCAGCTTAGGGTTTCAGTTCTAGTAGAACTAATGGGCAACACCTGCTGCGATGAAAACAATTTCCGTCCCTGAACTCGAGCAGAAGTGTTTATCTTTTGAGTCAGAAAATGTTCCTCTAATGTCTGAACAAGACTCCAGGGACAGGAGCATATGCCCAGAACTGACGTTTCCGCGCATTAGATCGCTTATAAAAATGGGAATTAGAAAAACCTGGTATCATCAGATGTCTCGTCCAATAAAGTCATTAAATGGAAAGTACAGGAAGGCTCTTCTAGCATTTCCTCTCTCTGCCACTGTAGTCCCAGTTGCTCTTTGTAGAGCAGAAACAGAGGCTACTGAAAAAGCTTTCTGGGGTAAATCGTGAGCTCAAAATTCAGGGCTTTTCCAGAGCTATCCCTGGCAAAATTACCATTGGCTTCAGTGGAAACTTTGCCCAAATATGGGCCTCAGGACTTGGGCCTCTTGGTTTTAGTTACTAATTTTATTATTAAAGGTTAAACAGAGCTGTTGACAGTACAAACTATTTTCTTACGTAAGCACTGAAAGGGAGAGTGTCAGATATACAAGATAAAACAATACTGCCAAGTGCAGGCAATATAGGTTATGGGTGAAAGTCCTTTCACAGAACATCCTGCTCTGAATCCCCAATTTCACCCTTTTCCTCAAGCAAAACTCCCACTTAAATCCACTGGAGCTCAGTGTGATCAGGAGGCAGAGTAAGAAAGGACCTTGGGGTTCAGCCATGGTTGCTGCAAGGGTTTTTAGGGAGTGTAGCTGTTGAAAACACAGAGATTCTACTTTTCTGTAATATCCATTGAATATTATAACTGCAAATTAAATGTTTAAGCCATCCAGTTATACACACACAACCCTTAACAATAAACCCCTTGATGACAGGAATGTCAGAATGGATATGTTGGGCTTTCCTCCCTTACTTTCTGCTGTGATGCTCTTTATCTAAAGCTTGGACACAAACCAGGGACTTGTTTTTCATTCCTGACCGAAAATAATAACAGCAAATTATGTGACGCTTAAAAATAATAACCATCCAGTCAGAGGCAAAATGTTCTCCATTCAGTCAAACAACACATCATTGGTTTGGTGATTAAGTGGCAATCCAAAATTTAACTCCCTGGAAAATCTACTGTTGTTATAATGCAATTGCACTGTCAGGGCCATAGATAGTTCTGTCCTTAATAACAATGCAACAGACACTGAGAGAAATTCCTGTGGTCGTCTGTCCTCCTCAGATACAGTTATCATCCCATAGATCATCCCCTGCACAATGGGCAAGGGTGTCACAACGTTTTTGACACAGTTAGCACATTAACACATCAGACAAATGCAGGACTTCAGCCAGTTCTCACCAAAGCCAGTGGAAAACTCCGAGAGAGAGCCGTGCTGGGCACAGGGATGGTGTCACAGGGATTGTCAATCACGTAGCAAACAAGACAATCCCAGCAGCTTTCTGACATCAGCGTCTGCCTCCACTTGAGGCTTTGGCAGAGCCTCAGGAAGGACTGGCTCTGTGTCTCCTGCTCTTTTAAACAGCCTGAGAATCACAGGGGTTTGTGGTTTTTGGCATAGGGCACTCCAAAGGACACAGTCGAGCTTCACGGAAATGTATAATCTAAATAACTTTTGTCTTTTCTTCTTGAATTTCATACACTTTTTTTAAGCACGATCTTATTTTTACCCTTATGCTTTACCCAACTTTTTAAAATAAAGAAGCCTTTGCTCTACATCAGCCCCACAACCCCAAATCCCAGGTCAGCTCTGACTGTGCTGCTGAAGTGTGGTCGTATCAGCCAATGTATCTAACCACAGAATGTATTTTCTGAGCAAATGTTTAGTAAAACTCCCATAATTTGCTGAGTAAGAGTTCACTGGGATTGATCTGCCCAGGGAAGGAACACCACGGATGAAAACATACTGTTCCTTTACAGTCACAATACCAACACAGCAATAAACAAGATCTCGCCTGACAAGTCAAGCTTAAAACAACAAAACCCTTGTGCAAATGGTACACAGAAATACCCAAACTCCCAGCTTAAAAAAAAAAAAAGCTAAAGACTAATGAGAGAGAGGGAAATATTTTATATTAATCATTAGGGCACTGGTTGCTGCTGGGTTGAAGATCCAAATGAATGAGTGGGCAAGAGAACCTAATATTGAAAACAAGCTCAGAGACAGAAGTAAAGAGTCTGAATCCAAGACAATTTCCCATTTTTATACAATCAGGGCTATAAGAGCAGAAGCAAACCTGTACATTTTCCTATTAATACAGAAAAAGATCAGCCCAAGGCTGAAGAGGCAGAGACAGAACACAAAATAGGTGTCGTGGAGAACTAAACGAAGCCTCTTTCTCCCTTCCTCTCCCTTCTCCCCCATCCCTAACCCCTCCAATCTGCTGATTTCACGCTTTGGCACATCTGCAGGAGCTGCAGGGACAAGGCTGCTCCGTGGCAGCCCCGCGGGGACATTGCTGCTCTCATCCCCCAGCCTTGGCAGCGGCAGGAGCCCTGCAGGTGGAGCAGCAGGTGGGCAGCAGGGTTTGCGTTTCCCGGGGCTGTGCTGCTCTCACAGATGCTGCTCCAGAGCCAGCCTGATCCCGGGGAGGCTGTGGCACGTCCTGCTCTGCTCTGGCTGGACGTCAGGGGCTGTCCCAGCAGAATGTGCTCCCTGCCTCCAGCACGCTCTCCTTGCCAGATGGTGGCTGTGCTGCATCTGTTCCTCCCAGGGATCTTCATCTGCTCCTGATGCAGCTCATAACAGCATTTCTGTGATCCACTGGGAGGAAAGGATGAGGGAGTTGGGATTGCTCAGCCTGGAGAAGAGAAGGATTTGGGATGAGCTCCTTGTGGGTTTTCAGTACCTGAAGGAGCTCACAGGGAAGATGGAGAGAGACTGTTGACAAGGGTTTGGAGTGACAGGGCAAGGGAAAATGGCTTCAAACTGAGAAAAAGTAAGGTTAGGTTGGATATCAGGAATAAATTCTTCCCTGTGAGGGTGGGGAGGTCCTGGCACAGGTGCTCCAGCTGCCCCTGGATCCCTGGAAGTGTCCAAGACCAGGCTGGACAGGGCTTGGAGCAACCTGGGACAGTGGAAGGTGTCCCTGCCATGGCTGGGGTGGCACTGCATGAGCTTTTAGGTCCTTTCCAACCCAAACCATTGCATGATTCAGAGTTGCCCTGGGAATACAAACACAGCCTGTGCAAGCACTGCCCAAAGGAGGCTGCCAGTCTCCTGTCTCAGAGCCTTCAAAGGGAAACGGTGGAAAAACATGATAAGCAGGTAAATGGCTACTCTGGGGTGAAGATCCATCCAGATCAGCTGAATAACACCAGCATTCATTATCAACCTTTGCCCAACATAATACACTTTACCCCAAAATAATTCTCTTTAAATAAGGTGGAAATGTGTTCTGAGAAACTTATTTTTATTTCACTCCAAAGAACTCAATCTACTTTTTTTTTTTTTTTAGCTGCATTTCATAGAATACTGCCCTGGTTTACATGGAGAACTGGGGAATGAACATTCCCTGCAGTGTGTCTGCAGAGGGAAAGGAATTACTTCTCAGAAAGGGCCAAGTTCAGGATTTCAGCCTGCACTTTAAGCAGGGGCTAAGAGTAAAGTCCTGCCTGCTGGAATTGTGAAATCTCTGTAAGCAAGTTTCTAAGCAAGTATTAGCACAGCTGGCAAAGGCTTTCAGCTAGGAAAAAGTTATTCCACTGGTGAAGACGTGCAGGAGGGAGCAGATGAACTGGAGTCTGAAAAAGCACAGCAGATGGGAGCTGTGTGGACTGCAGGCCTGTTGAGAATCCTCTGCAATATTCATGAAAGATTTTAGGTCTTTATACCAAAATGCCTTTGCAATGGCTATTAGTAAAATATTTTTTCCTCTGTTGCCTGCACAGACTGGAGTTTTGCAGACAGCCGCAATGAAAACTGCTGGAAATGTCAGACAGAGGGAGGAGATGGACCTGGCACAGTGAGGACATTGGTTTGGGACATCCTGATGGAGCACTTCAGCCCAGCAATGGATATGGGAAGCAGCTTGCACTGAGCAGAATGCAAAACTCATCATGGGAAAAGATGCCTGTTTATACCAGAGCTCTGCTAAAAAAGCTCCTGTGAAAAGCCAGGTCACAAACAACTGACCAAAGGAACTCCAAAATCTCCATTGGTGAAGAAGATGAAGATACAGAACGAAGGTCAATCAGCCAGATTGCCCCAGGGGAGCAGAACGGGGGTCCTGTTAAAGCACCAGCTGTTAGCTCCCATCTGTGTGCAATCCCCATTCCTCCCAGCCCTGCAGGATAAAACCTTTCCAAAATGGGTTGAGAGTGAGCTGGATGAAAACTGGAGGAGGCCAAGGCTTGTGGTGGGTGTCCCACAGCTCGGAGGAGACCGTGTGTCCCCACAGGGGTTTGAGGCCAAATGCCATTTCTAGGCAGTGCAGAGGCAAAGGTCACCAGTGACAGGATTGCCCAAGTGGGGGAAACCACACTGGGGAGAAGAGAAGTTGCTGAAGCAGCAGAGTCCCCATCCCCAGCTGTCCCCAAGGCCCAGGCAAAACCCTGGCCACTCAGCTGCCATCAAAGGTAGGACAGTGACAGCCTGGAAACCACACTGCTGATCAGGAATAACTCTGTCCCATGGAAAACGTGCACAGCTCAAGTACATGGGAACTGTGAGAACTGAATAAACCATAATTATCAGCAACATCAGGAGAAATCCAGCTCTTAGGGAAGTTCTGTAAAATAATAAATTATACAGATATGTCAATAAAATGATCACTGTCTGCAGGGCTGTGGGGCTCTGAGTGTCCTCCACTTGAGCTACCTGTTGTTTTTAATTTAACTGTATTAAATTAACTGAGAAAGGTGCTGGTTTGGAGGGGGTTGATCTCTCCATTAACTGGGCTAAGTTTTCTAAGTTTTCTTTCTCCCATTTCCAGTGGGTGGGAATAAGAACAATTGCTGACTCTGGGGGAAACTCATGGTTTCCTCACTGTCCCTCCAGGGTGACAGAGATTAATTGCTCCTCATATGGACTCTGAGTAAAATTGTGGTGAATCCTATTCATGAAACCCATCCATGATCCTCCATATATTTTTGCCATTACCATGGACTGGTGGGAATCAGCTGCTCCCGCTGGACCAGCTCATGCTGGTGCAAAGACCACATTCTGCAGAAAAATGACATAATCAGGTAGTGCCTGGTGGAAAGTCACGTCACAGGGACAGAGGTCAGAGTACCTGGTGACACAGGAGAGGCACCAGAGGCTCTGAAATAGCTCAGTGAGGTCAAAGCTGGCAGATGTGGTTCTCACGAAAAGTCCAGTCCCTTCTCCAGAAGTGAAGAATTTGGGAAGCAGCCCTCATCCAAAATGAGGCTGCACTGAAAGCAGAGTGAGCTCTCCAGATCTCTGTCATTGTCACCCTGGTCAGATGGCGAGGAAAGGGAAAATCATATCCTGGAGCACAGCCAGAGGTAACTGCCTGAACTGCCCTCAGCAGACCCAACTGCGGCAGAAAAAAATGCCAAGAGACATTTGGGCACAGGGATTTGTCTGCTGAAACCTTCATTCACAAATAAATCCATTTTTACCCCTGGAGCAGACACCCAGGATAGGACTGAGGGAAATATGTTCATAGTTTAGATATGGTGCCATCAGACTAAACCAGCACCCAAATATCAAAGTAAAACAATGATTGCCTGCTCTCCTGAACGTCATTCAGAGCCATAAATGTTCAAGAGATACGTCAGAGAATGACACACAGTCTAACCCAAGATTTGAGAAATGAAAACATCCTCACTGAGGTTATGTTGTTTCTGTCCTCAAAACGCAGGGTGAACTTTTGGTAGGAGAATAATAGACTCCAAATCATTTTAATGAGACAAGAGATGAAATTTGCAGGGGCTAGACATCAATTTGAGAGAAATCATATCCTCCTGGCAGGAGATTTAATCATCTGATTATTTCAGGAGACACACTTTGGCACAGGAGTTATTTGGAGGCTCCAGAAAATCGTGCAGGTTTGCTCAAAACTTCACAGTAGAGGCACAGAACTATTATGTCAGCCAATTAACAGATATTTTTGACTGGAAAAGGGAACACTCAATCCATTCTAGACAGTTAAACTTGCCTGAAACAAATCCTTTCTCATGTATCTGGATTCAAAGGACTTAAAACCATGCTGATGTCAAATCACCAACCCATATCCTGCTCTCTTTTTTTAGGTGGGTTGAAAGACAGAATATTACCATTACCCTGACTTGTTCTTGTGTATCAGTGTCACAAGGCCACTTTGAACTTCTCCTCTCTGCCCTTTAGCCAGCTAAGGACATCTGTGCTGAGCTCTGTTTTCCAGGAACACAGAGGTGAATCCACACATCTCCAAGGGTTCCCTGGGTCAGGAGGGCTCTGGAAGAGGTACCCCAAAGTTTCCATACCTAACAAATCCCACCCAGCAAGGAGGGAATTAAACAGCCCATTTTTTGACAAATACAAACCCAAAGATTTGGTCCTGCTTAGTACACTGAGCCTGCCACACACGTTCATGGAGAGGCAAGTGCTGAGGGAACTCCATAACCCTCCTAGAGAGATGCAAAAAAAAAACCAAAAAAAAAAACTTGGAAATACCCCAGTGTGTTCCAGCAGCCTATAATGGGAGACTGGCTGTGGAAGAAGAATTGCTGGTATGATCTCAGGACTGAAGCCACTGTAGTCAGCCAGTCTGCCCACAACGATGGGCCAGCCAAGACAATGCCAGCTCTATGCTCGCTGATAATCCAGACCCAAACACAAACAGCATCCCCAGCACTGGCCACACCACACAAGTGAGCAGAAGGACGTGGAAACCTCAGGTAGATAGCAGACTACCTGATCTGCTAGGGATCAACAGCAGGGAAATTTCTTTTGCTGCTTTCAAAAGCTCCTAATGGGGTCAGCTGAAATGATGGATGTAAACAGCTCCTCCAGCCACAGGCAGTGCCGGATATTCCTACAAGTACTAAGCTCCTGTGGGTATTACACAACTGCCTCTATTCAGGAGGCTAAAAAGGAGTTCAGTCCTGCTTGTATATGCTGGAATCATTGCATACAGTGTTCCCATAAATCATATAAATGGGTATGACTGTGTCACTGGTTCGGACGGCTGCTGTTATTATTGAAAACCCTCCTGGCAATCCAACCCCAGTGCCATCCAAGCTGAGGCTGGCCTCGGTGCAGTTTGTCCTGGGCTCAGTCTGTGCCCTGCAAAGTTTCCCCAAAATAGTGTGGCAGAGTGGAGGCTGCTGTGCCCACTCTCCATCAGCCCAGGGTGGCACAGGTTGACACAGAGCCCTGTCACCAGCCACACACCATGGCAAGCTGTGTCCCCTCCAGGCTGCTCTGACCCCCTGCAGCAGGGTCTGCTCCACATCCCAGCCTGTTTTCCTCTTGGAATGAAACACCTCACAGGCCACTGGGGACAGCCACCCCTGCCTTCCTGCTGGGGACATTAGAGACACAGATGGACCTCAGCAGAGGCTCTCAGGGCACCCAGAAAGGCTGCTGGTGACAGGAGACACAAAGGCACAGGCAGCTTCTACCTCAGCCAAAGTGCCACCAAAGTTATCAGAAGAGACACTTGACTGAACACAGAGATTGGAAAAGGCAGAGATGAATCCCTGGAGGCAGCAGAAGGCGATGGACACCCTGTCTGTGGTCTTGTTCTGCACATTCCACCCTCAAGTCAGCTCTGTCTGAACCTCTTAGCCACACATTGATTTATTCCTGCACATTTTCAAGAAATAGGAACTCTGAAACAAGATGTACAGAAAGTTTAGTACATGGTGGTGAAGCCAGCATCCATCATGTCAGTTCTCCCTCTCCAACAAATTCGTTCTGCTTGTTATTATCATCTGTCTATATTCATAAACAATACCCTTATGATTTTTTCCATGCCTATTTATTTCCTCAGTCACTGACTTGGTTTCCTGAGGCTATCAGAAAATTACATATAAATATTTATATAAACAGATCTCTATTTTGAAATGGTCCCTAGCTACTTCCAAATGCAATATGACATCAACCAAAAATCAAAGCGTGCTTGGCACATGGAACTCACTACTGACTATGGAAATGGGTGCAGCTGAAATAGCCCCAGGAAAGGACCCACCAAACTCATATTCAGAATATATTTCAGTAAATATGGGGTCCAGGCTTGGTCCATAGGTGGCTAAAACTCTTAAGGAAATGGGAGAATGCAACAGGAGAACAATTTCATGAGGGGCCATTCATGCAGATGTGCAGTTAGGGCTGTACTGCAGCACCACAGCTTATTTAGAGGCTGAAAGGACTGAATTGCACTCATGGACACATTTCCAGATTAAAATCTGATTACACCAGGACAGAGAAGAGAGCAAACATTATCTCTGAGGGTTTTTCGCACAGAAAACAGCATCCAGCAATTCTTCCATTTTGGGTTATAAAGTAATTTACGATAAGGAGGAAAACAAGCTTCTGAAATAATCCCTTTGCAGACATGAGAAACTGCCATGTACGGTCCCATGCCGACGAGCCCAGCTATAATCCAATCTTTGCTTTCTGCTGACTGCCTGAGCTCTGGTGGTTTATTATGTCACAGGAACCCCTCAAAAGAATTATAGCCTTTTAGTCAGCTCTGAACCATGTATTATTATGAACACCAAACTGGTTCAAATAGTCCATTGGTCCTGCTCTACCATTAGACAAAGTCTCAAGCAATTACCTATCTCTTCAAGGAATGTGTTTTCCTTGGCGTGGGATGCAGCTGGAAGCAGAAGGGAACATTTGTGGATATGCCGAGCACAACTTGCCCAGATCAAGCACACAGCAAGGTACAAACACCAGGACAGGGCTCCTGTCACCACAGCCACACAGAATAAAAGGTTTCCACCACAGGCAAAATCTAATCTTAACTGCTCATCAAAAAAAGGCATTAAATGGTGCTCAGAGCAAACACACATAGGGGTGATGAAGGTACAATGCACATCGTGGTGGCAAAGTTACTGCAAGTTACATTGAGGTGAATAAAAACTAAATTAATTTGAAAACAGGTATCAGCATTAGCCCTGCAAAAAGAGGGGCTCAGGATCCAAGTGGTCCCAGTGGTTCCCAGCAGGTTCTGTGGCAGCAGCAAGACCTTAATTGGTATTTTCACAGTTGCCTGTTCCAGTGTTGGTAGCTGGAGAATGACCATGGCTCTGTGACTTTGCTTTCTATACTGACCCCTGGTTTTTCCAAGTCTGGCTCATAACTGTCAAGCTTTGGGGAATCTTAGCCTCAACTGACAATTTACTTTAAAGCGTGGGGGTTTTTTTAATGTGACTTTCAACTCATTATTCCACAGTACTCATTATTCCACAGGAAGGATACAAACCCATAAATTGTGTCATGTAGGTCACGGATGTAAATATCTTTAAGCCAACATTTTTAATAGGCTGTGCTGTGTGTCAGAGCACCTGACACAGCACTCCCAGATCCCATGGGAGTGAAAAGAGAGGTCCTACCAGGCCATAGGAACAGCTGGATCTCTAGGTTAATTCTTGTCTGACCCGACTGAAGAGTCCCAAAGAAGTGGGAAGATCTTCCACACATCCAAAGTGCAACGTGGTCATGAAAAGCCAATAAGAGCCCAAGATCAGACTGCAGAGATGATTTTCTCTCTCACTCTTACCAGCCCTGCAGAACTGCATCGAATTTGTTGAGTCCAACACGAGAACAAAAACTAAGCCTTAATTTCATCACCAGCCGTTGGCTTCTGCACAGCCATTCCCAGGAGAAGCAGATCCACTGTGGATCCCAGGTCAACCCAGCAGAGAGCCAGGCCTGGCAGGCAGGGCAGCAGCTCAGCATTGTATTGTTTGGCCTGTGATTGTGGAATCCCTGCTCGGTGCAGCCGTGCTCTGTGGGCGGTGACTCCGGCGCTATAATTACCTCTATAATTACATTGGCACGTTTCCTTCTTGGCGAGCCCCATGGAATTACAGTCCCGTTACCTGACCTGCCTTTCTGATAGTCCTGCCACAATGGGCTCGAGCATTTTGCTTTTGGTCTGGCCACAGGCTGGTAGGCTTAGTGGGAATTGGAAGGCCAGGAATGCCAAGGTAGGTTTTTTTTTTTCTCCCAGAGCGGAAAAAAAAAGTGTTGTCAACATCCACTTTGACTGCAAGTATCACTTGTGGCTCCTGAAGGAGGTGAGGAGGAGGAACCAGAACACTGGAAGGATCTGGCACTGCAAAGGAGAAGGGACTAGCAAATCTTGCCCATCTTTAACTTCTGCCTCACATAACTGCATCATAAACACACAAAAACCGGGTGTGTCTGATAAATGTGTCAGCTGGGACGCTTAATGAAATCATCTGAATTGGGTTTTGGCATTAATGTTGTAGTGGTAATTCTCATCTCTCCTGTAGCTACTGCCTCAGGATCTGGTGGGTTCAAAAACTCAAAACCATGTTGTGCTGCAGGTGGAACCCATCTCACCTCTGGATTTGATCCTTCCCAAAACTGAGCCCGTGGTCACCTCAAATCCCCTAAAACAAAGAGGATGCTTTCTGCACCACATGCTCTTCAGGTGGGGAACCCAGAGAACACTTTTTTGCTCTTTTCTTTCCCAAAATCAAACAGGATTTCTGCAGAAGAGCTGCGAGGAGTTTCCATGCTCCTCCAGGCAGGATCCCACACTGCAGCCTGGGTTGGGAGACAGCAGTGTCCCAGCAGGCTGTGGTCTGGATGAAACCAGAGACTCCACCACAAATCTTTTGCAGATCCTCCTTTTCTTTATAGCACTCAGGGGGACTCGGTTTTGGTGACTTTGCTGAACAATTCTCTGAATCCAAGCTGCTTCTTGAAACTCCAGTTTCTGATGTATTTTCCTCCCTGCTGGTGTGGAGTCGACCTGGGAATTCGAGTGTTGCAGGAAGTTCAGCAGCGCTCTGTGTCAGGCTGCAGCTGCCTGAGGTAGCCACTTCACTCGAGGAAATTATTTGAGGTTTTCTGAGAGCCTCTTGACAGTAGGTAAAGATTGTTTCAGCTGGTGGGAGTGCCAGCTAGAAGCCTTTGTAACCTGAACGACATATAATGGCATTAAAACTGCTAAAACTCACTCTGTCCTTGCAAGAAGTTAATTCTGACATCAGGGTCTGTCCTTTCAACCATCACAGAGCAGCTCATCTGGATAAAAACTGGCAAGCTGGAGATTTCCTACAAGTATGTACTAACAGGAGTCCCTTCCATGGATTATTTCAGCTAAGAATGTAACTTTCCATGTCTTGCAGATCTCTTCCCCGTTCTCTCAGGGTGGAAAAAAAAAAATGTACTACTGTGAGAAAAAAGAAGAAATGGATGTTTTTTGGCTAAAGCTCTTCTGTGGTGACTAAGCAGACTGCTGTCTGATATGTCTCAATCTGAACAGCCCCATTTTGATGACCCTGTCACACATAATTACCAACAGAACTTCCAGTTTCCTTTAGCTCGTGCAGTAGTCACAGAAATCCTGACTGTTGGGCATTCTCTGCCTCATATTCGTTGTAATCGCATCACATTTTTGTGTATATCCACAAGTAATAGAAAACATGCATATCTTCAGTTTGACTTAAAGAATAAAGTAAATACATAATTCTGGCAAATTGCTTGGAATTATAGCTTAACAGCATCTGGTTCAGATATTCTGTAGTAAATTGTTGGCACCAGCATTGCCACTTTTTTTTTTTTTTCCCTTTATTATTTGAACCAAAATGTTCTCAGAAACATGTGTTTTTCGTCCAACTTCCATGTAATCCATTTTATGACGGCCACAAAGCTGACGAAGTTTGAAACTTAAACTACCTGGGCAGAAGGGATTGTTTCTGGACACTCATTACACAGCTGATTAACTGAGGAATAAGCAATTCTGGCATGTAACCCGGCGTGTCAGTTGTTTTGGCTTTTTGTCTCAAGGAGTTGTCTTTCTTGAAATACCTCCCCAGGTACAATGTGTACATTCCACCCTGTTTTGCTCACAAATTACATACCTGTCTTTTATGTCAAGTCCAATATAGCTGCACCAGGTTTCCTTATTCCACATTAAAAGTAACCAATTACTTGAGTAAATACCTGTTTTAAAAATATCTCGGAGTGGTTTCCTACTGCTCTAAATACTGAAATATTCGGCAGCATGTCTGACTCTTAGAAATCTTTCAAATAGTTCATATTTTATCAAAGAAGCCAGATCAGCTTTAAACCTGGTGTATAACTCATTGAGAACATTTCTCAAATACATGATTTTTACACAAGCAACCGGGAGGAGAACGTCTGCATCATTTTCAATATAATTAGCTCTGACTTTCCATGCATTTCAATTTCTGTGACTTTCTTGTCAACTTCTGCTCGTTCCTCATAAAAACTAGTTACCAGAGATTCAAAAACACTAAATCGACGATGAGAGGGGGAAAGTAGCTTAAAATACAACCCTTTGAAGCTTCCCAACAGACCTACATTTACTGAGCCTAACAGGTTCTCCAGTGTCGAATCCCATTTCAGTCACTGTCAGCAGCTTTATTCGCACCATCCGAGAACCAACTTGTGGGAATTAAATCAACATGTTCCCAGAGCAGGTCCCACACCAGGAGGAACCAAGTCCAAGAGGCAGCTTCCTCCGCTCTCCTGACCACTTTCCCAGCAGGGCTTTGCAGCTCTGGGCTGGCTTCGTAATGATGTGTCATTTGCAAGTCAGCACCTTGCACTAAGCCCCGAGGTGGGAAAATTACCCAGGAGAAGAGGCAACACTAAATTCCCCTGGTCTTGCTTATTTTCTCAAAGTCTGATGAAATCCCAACTGCGCTGCTGGAGCTGCAGAGCACAGCTTACTCTTAACTCTACTGTGAAATGTGTTTAGTCACAGATAGAAAACCCAGAATGCAGACCTTGGCACACCTTCCCCGCAGCATCCTCTTCCCTTTTGAAGTCACCGGCCTCTTGGTCCTTCAGAACTGGGTGTGCTCGCTCTCTCCCTGTGCGCTGGAGCCTCTTGCACAGCATTCCTCAGCCTTCACCTGCCTGCAACGGCCTTGCAGGGCCACAGCCCTCTTAATAGTCATGAGGGCAGCTCATCTCCCTAAAGACGCCAAACAATTAAATGCTTCCCATTTCAAGGTGGTTGCAAAACGCTCGTGCCACTGCTTGAGCATATGAAGTCTTAATCGAATTATGAAACGCTCTTAAAAAGTAAAACCTGCGTATGGTAACTAAAGGGAGGTCAGAGTGTATTCCTGAAAGCCAGCAGGTGTTCAGAACTTTTGGGAGGAGCTGTGATCCTCTCCAAAGTGTTGCTGCTCAAATATGTCCTCAAAAGTCTCACCACAGGACATCATCAGGCTCCTGCATCCACACAAGCTCCTGATGCTGGAGCGAAGCTGCAGGCTCAGTGCCTGGGATTCAGACATCCCGAGTGTCCTGGGAACCAGCCCCTAAATCACCGGGATCGGTAGGTGTTCCATAAAACTACCTGGCGCTCCGACTGGCAGCTGATCACGCTGCCAGGGAGCGAGTTCCACCACGCTCCGAGAGACGCCAGATTTGCCGGAGCATGACTTGCGCATCACGCGCGTTCTCCCTCGCAACGCTCACCTGTAAAGAGCAGCCACAGCTCCCTGCCTGCCCGAGGAAGGGCTGCATTGGGAGCAGCTCCTCTCATCCCAGAATCACCCTGAGGAGTGACCTCGGGAGAGAAAAGCAGGGAAAAATTCCCGCAGCTCAGAGTGCCACCCGCCGCCCAGCTCTGCGCTGAGCGGGAGGAGATGGAAAATGCTCAACGTGCTGACAGCCGGCAGATTTCTTCCCCAAAGTGACACGAGGAGGGGCTATTTTAGGCACCGTTTTGGTAGGGAAAAGATGTTAAAATAACCTTGATTGGAGCGATTAATACAATATGGGCTGAAAGGGAGGAGCAGCCCGCTAGGGCAGCCAGGGCTGCAGGGTTCGAAGGACACGCTCTGAGAAATGATGAGACCTGACTGGAGAAGTCAACCAGAGGGAGGAACGTGGGCTCTGGAGCATGGAGGATGCACAGAATTCAAAAGTCAAAAGGGCAAAACCCGTCCAAAAACTGTAACTTTAAAAAGAGGCAGAAAAGATTGATGAGGAATGGTTGCAGGAGGGCATCAGACTGAAAGCAGCAGGGAAAAGGAAAAGGAGAAAGCATCATTTGTGAGACACCAGCAAAAAATATATATATTTTATAGATATATTACAAACTTACTGGCTGGGAGCAGTGCACTGGCTGTTACCTCCTGCAACAGAGAAAAACTGTCATCCCTTAAATTCTCCTGCCCGAGTTCAGCTCAGTCAGCCCCCAGCCTTTGAACACTCGAGCTAAGTTAGACCTAGCAAAGGCAATTAAACAGCAAAACTCTTCAGCAGTATAAATAGTAAGAGAACAAGGACAAAAGAAGGGTCAGGCACTCCGGGTGAGGTACAAATGAAGACGAAAAACCTATTCCTTTAATAGCTGTCAAAAAGGGCAGAGCCCATCCCAGGGGCACAGGGGCTTTGCAGACATCCGCACTGGCACAGCCAGCTCCTCAGAGCAAAGCTGCAAGTTGCAGCTCCGAAGGCAGCAGCAGCATGTTGATAAAAGGGAATTTCCACACGAGCTTGGCACCACCGTTCAGAATTTCAACCTTAAAAAGACGTTTCCACGTCAAACCCTCCGGAAGGATAAAAATTAAAATAAAACTTCGCAGGGCTCAGCCCCAGCACACGAAGCCCTGGGCCTGAGGGAGCGGCAGGGAGGGCCGGGGGCTGTCTGGGGGCTGCGAGGGGGTGTCAGGACGTGCCTGCTGCTGCGTAGCCGTGGAGCCATGGTCCTGCGGCGCGGTGTCACGTCCCGCCGAGGAGACCCTTGCTCGGGGAGGTGTGAGTGGATTTCCTCAAGTGCATTTTGACAGCTGTGAGGAAGCGGGCGGCAGCAGCAGCTGGAGACATTCCTGGCTGCGCCCCCCCCGGCGGGACCCCCGCCCCCGGCACGGCACGGCACGGCACGGCACGGCTCAGCGCGGCCCGGCACTGCTGCGGAGAGGGGGAGAGGAGCTCCTGGGGCCGGCGGGGTCTGATGAAACATCTGATGTGCATTACGGCAGGGCAAGGGGAGACACGCTCGCCCCTCCCCAGCCAGCGCGGCACTTCTCATCACCTGCTACGGATTTTCCTACGTCGTCCTGTGGTGTGTGTGTGTCCCCCGGTTCCAGCTACCGGACAAAAGGCAGCAGAGCTGAAGGGGGGATCGCAAGGGTGATGCTCTCCCCACGGTGGTGGCGGTCTGAGGGGGTTTCTCCCCCAGGGAAAGCAGCGCCCGTCCCCGATCGCCCCCCGGCTCTTCACCCAGGGTACCACTCTCCCCCCTTAAGTGATGCGTTTGGCCCAAATCCCCTCGGAGCAAGCAGCGTACAAAATCCCAAGGTGGGGGAAAAAAAACCGAGGGAGTGGAGGTTTTCCAAGAAAGTCATTGCAATAGCTGCTTCGGAGAGGGATTTTTTTTTTTTTTTCTCTTTTAAATCAAGTCTTGCCATGAGGCGGCAGTGCCGCAGGACGGCCGGCGCTGGCAGGCTCTCCGGGCACGGGCACCCCGCTGCTCCCCGCGCACAGCCAGCGCCGGCTGGAGTTGCCCGCAAGGGAGGGTGGGGGGGGACAGTCCACTCGCTGCCGCCTCCCTCCCTCCCTCCAAAGCTTGGCGAAATTCCGCTTTTTCACATTTTTTTTTTCTCTACAACATTTTTTTTTTTTTTTTGCCGTCCCTTTCCCCCGCCCCGCCGCCCCCCGCACCCCCATCCCCCGGCTCGGCTCGGCTCGGCACGGCACGGCTCGGCGCGGGTGGGGCGGGGGGCGGGAGGCTGCAACCTGCCGGCGGGGCAGGGCCAGCCCCCGGCGGGCGGGCGGAGCGGGGCGGCGGCTGCCATTGGCCGCGGCGCGGAGCGACACCTGCTCGGCTCCCTCATGCGAGTGACACCGGGGCTCGGCGGGGATATTTGAGGCTCCCTCCGGCGCCGCCGCCGCCACTCCGCGCTCGCCGCCGCGCCGGGCACATGCGGTTCGCGGGGCCGCGGCGAGCAGCGCGCTGGGCCCGGGTGCGGCACCCCGCGGGGGAGGACGCGGCGGCGGCGGCGGGGGGAAGGCGCGACCATGTGCGCGGAGCTCGGCGGAAAGCTGCTGCTGGCCCCGGCGCTGCTGCTGGCCCTGGCCGTGCTGCTGGCCAGCGCCCGGGCGGCCGCGGGCACTGAGGCCACGCACCCGCCGGAGGGGCCGCAGGACAGGACCCCGCAGCAGAAGGGTCGCCTGTCGCTGCAGAACACAGGTACGGCGGGGGGGACCGGGCTGGCCTCTGCGTGTCCCCCTCCCCTCGCTGCTGCTGCCGCTGCTACTGCTGCTGCAGCCGCGTCGAGTTATGACAGGCGTTTTATTTCGGTGTCCGACTGTCAGGCGTAAATCATCGCGGGAAACCGGAGCTCGCTCCTAATTGCCTTTAAAGCCCGGCTGTGCCAAGCACGTGTTGCCCGCGCACAGCCCGGCCCCGGAGCCCCGCGGAGATGCTGCGAGCCCGGCCGGGAGAAAGTTTCTCGGCGCGGCGTTGGGGAGCGGGCGGAGGGCCGGGGGCAGCCGGGCGGGCGGCGGGATGAGCGGGGCTGTGCCTCCTCCGAAGGGAGCCGGGCAATGATGCAACGGGCCGGGGGTTTCTCTCCTCCTCTCCCGCCCCCCGCGCTCCCTCCCCCGGGTATTATCTGCCTAGGAAAAGAGAGCTGGGGCGTGCACTTCGCTGGATCGCTTCCCAGCCGTGCAAAGAGAGAGCGCGGGATCCAGACGCTTCCCTTCCCCCCCTTCTCCTTCACCCCCACCCCCTTTTCTCCCTTTCTCCCCCCCCCCTTTTTTTTTTTTTTTTTTTAACACTCTCCGTGCTGCGAGACGTGTTTAAACACACACGAGCAGGAATGCACGAATGCCCATTAGGGACTGCCACATGTGAATCACGGCACTGTGCAGTTCTCAGCACGCTGGAGCCAGGACATGTGATCCGGCGAAGGGTTTGCATCCGGATGCCAACACAAGCACCACAGCCGCGCTCCCGGCCCCGAGAGCGCCCAGCTCTTCGCTCCACAAAGGGCTCCAGTGCCCCTTTCCCCTCCTCCCGGTGCGGTGTGTTTGCGCAGCTTTCCGCCCGTGCCTCAGACAATCCCTGCATCCCACCCCGGGGCTCCCCTGGGCCACCCCCAGATGCGCTTCAGGGCAGGTAGAAGGGGGGAAAAAAAGGGGGGGGAAAAAAAAGAAGTGCGGCGGCGGTGATTTGGGGTTTGAGCTGCTGGGGGGGGTCGTGAGAACTCCGGCAGGCTCCGCATTCACATCCGCGGCTCCTCGCTCTGCCTTGCAGCGGGTGGAAATTAGACCGAAAGTTGCTGTAAAGACTTGCAAATGGACCGCATGGCAGAGGGGGAGGCTGGGGATGGCTGAAACACGCTGCGGTTCGAGGGGGATTAGGCTGGCTCCCAAGGGCGAACTTTAATTAAAGGTACCACAGGGCACAGAGTACAGGAATTCTTAGCATCCTCAGTTCTGGTCTAAAAGCTGCCCCTGTTTAACTTTATCCCCAGGCTTTTTCAGCAACCACCTTCCCTCTGGCAGTACTACTACATCCATTTTTTTTTAAAGGACCAGAAGCTGCCGTGTTAAGAATTAGATTTTTGGGTTGGTGGGGCTTTTTTTTTTTTTTTGAAAGTGAGTATTAGACAGCATTTTTTGCAGCATTACATAACATCTGAAAGGGCAGAATATTCACATATGTAACTGCTAGTTCCAGTACATCTATTGTATGGACTACATATATAAATATAAGTATTTTCTATTGATTTCTGCATAGCTGAGCACACAGTTGCATTTTTTATACAACTCTTGGTGCAAAGGACTTTATGAATTAGTGGGAGTTTTGCCATTAACTTGTCAGACATCCTGACAGGCAAAACCCAGTGGTCTGTAAAAATATTTTGTGCTAAATGGCCAGAAACTTGCTCAAAGTACCAAAAATGAAAAAATTTTGGCTCACTGGGTCCTGGCCTTCTCATTTTGGCACTTAAATTTGTTGGGGGGGGCTTTGCACAAGCCAGAGAGCAAAAATCATTCCTGTCCTTTGCTCGTGAGGAATTCAAGAGCATGAGACAGTTCTCAAGTGAAATAGCTTGACGTAAGCATAGTGGATTTGGCATTTACTTCTTGGATATCACTTTCATAACGTAATACACCCAAGTTTTGGCCTAATTCCTGCAAAAAACGGGCACGCTGCGGGTACAATTAACCATTGTCACGCATTTTTCTCTCAAACTGATGTTGGTAGCAAAACAACTCTCTCTCCCCCCCTACCCACCACCAGTTTCTGTGAAGAGTTCTTCAAATTAACTCTTAACCAATACTCGTTTTTAGCTGAAATCCAGCACTGCCTGGTAAATGCTGGCGATGTGGGATGTGGAGTGTTTGAATGCTTTGAGAACAATTCCTGCGAGATCCGAGGCTTACACGAGATCTGCATGACATTCCTGCACAACGCTGGAAAATTCGATGCCCAGGTAACTCGTGGGGAGATGTCCTACCTGTCTGCTTGCTTCTAACACACACCTGGCATGTACTGCAGCTCCTTAACACGTCTTTGCACAAAAAATTCCCGGGGCGAGTCTACTATTGCCATGATTGACTGATTCAGTAGGAATTTTTCTGTTGGAAGGTCCAGAATCAGGACCTCAGGACAGCAATAAAGCAGCGGTGTGTGACCTGTCCCAGGAGACAGGCTGGCTGTGGTGCTGCTCCCTGGATCCCTTCCACCTACTGTACCCAGGATAACTCCAGCAGAACACTTCATGTAGTCAAACACGGTTTGAAGAAACACTGGGAGGCTTAAGCCTCTACACCGTGTTTGTTCAAAGGTGACTCTGAGACACAGCTTGGGCTCCCAATTCATCCAGAATCATCTCAATATTTCCCAATGGGCTGTTTCTAAAGCTGGCCCTCAAGACTTGCACACAACCAGCCCAGGCCACCTCCTAAAGCTGCTCTACTCAAACAAACCTTGGGTTCGAGCACTGATGTCAAAATACGTTACTTCCATGCTATGTGGTATTAAGTTCATCTCCTTCATTTTCTCCCCAGACCATTTATGCATCATTGAGACATCCTGTTATTATGTCTTATAAACCTCCTCTCCCATTTCAGTGTGGAGGGAAGGGAACATTCCAACGGGCCAGCAGCATTTGGCTTGACCAGGGAATTTACAGAATAACTTGACTAAAAGTGTGGCACAAAGCAGAGCTGGCTTCAGGATCCAGCCTGGCCCATGAGGGGTGGTGGGATCACCCAGTAGGGAGCACTTTTGGAGCTTTAGGTTCAGATGCTCAAGGATGTACAAAGGGCCTGGCTGCTCATTAAAATGGGAATTGCTGCTCTTGTGGGTGTCTGAAAGCCTTCAACTTAATTTCCAAGTGGCTGCCAGAAAACAGTCATTTCTTCTTGCACAGTGTTTCTGTCAGTGAACAGACTTGACCAAAGAAATAAGGAAGGGGAGTTGGGAAGTCAGGAAATGGTGCCTGTGAAGGCTGAGAGTGGCCATTGATGCCAGATGCCCAAATACTGCTCATCAGATACAGCCTGTTTGACATCCAGGCTCTCTCCAGTGCAGAGCAGAAGATTTAAACCCCTGGAGCTTTATTTAACATGAAGGTGACTTTAGCCTCTGCTATGACATGGCTTTTCACAGCTCCTCTCTGTATCATCTACAGTTATTTCAAGCTGCACTAAATGACAAGACTAACACTGGCCATTTTCTGTTCTCTGCTCTGAAACCTGAGAATTGATGTCAGTTTGGGTTTATATAAGAATTCTCTTTTTCATCCCTATTTGCCTACTGTGCTGTGTGTGTTTGTTCCTGAAGGGAAGGGCAAGTGAATGCCTTTGGTTTGGGAAATAGGGATGATGACTGAAGCAGCTCTTTGATCAGCAAGAAACATTTCTGGCTTGAAACCATTTGGGGACATCTGCTTGTGGGTCTGGGTGAATCTTATTTAGTGTCAGTGGAGCTGGGCCAGTGCACTCTTGGGATAAAGGGGAGCAAGGATTTGCTCTTCATGGAGCAGCTGTGTAAAAGAATCTGAGGCTGATGAAGAGGTGGAGGCAGTGCAGGAGCTTCCATGGGCCTATTGCTCAGCAGAGTAAAGGGAGTCTGAGCAAAGCTGCAGCTGCAGGATCCCATAAAAAGGACAGGAAGGGATGGTTTTGATGCCCACCAAGCAACTGAATGAAGGAATCCCAAACACTGGTTAAAGAGATGCTGCTAAAGCAGATTTTTTTCCACTTTTTTAGCTTCTTGATTTGATTTTCTTAAATCTCACTTGCGATTTCTCGTGACAAGAAGACGTGGTAGGATTATTGTTAGTGCTGATTTGAGTCCCTCTCTGAGGAAGAGAATACTGATAGCTGGGGAAGAGTGCAGGTGCATACAGATTGTGCATACATGTCTCTGTGTTTGTAAACTAATTTTAAAATTCAAAAAAAAACCCTGCAGTTACTGAATGGGTATCTGCTTGTGCTCCTGAGGAGCTCAGCCATGGCAGGATGCTCTCTCCTTTCTGTGAACCTGTTGTTCTGCCACCCTGGAAGCAAATCAATCCAGTAACTCCAGCACTGAATTACTTCAAGGTGCTTACTTTTGCTCTTTGCCTTGTTGGGCATTCAGCTGTTGGGGCAGAGGAAACCTCAGAGCAGCAGTGAGGAAGCCCTGGGTGTTTCAGGTTCACTGGGAGACCAAAGCTGGGTGACTTGGCATGCTCTTTAAAGGCAAGAGAAACAGAGAAGAAGGGGAAAGCCATTAAGTGATATCCTTAGCACTGTAATAACCCTTGACATTGTCCTGCAGAGAAGCAGCTGGCTGGGCATAAATCAGCTGCTGTGCTTAATGGACAAAAATACAGACCTACTCCATTTCTTTCCTTCTCAGGGAAAATCCTTCATTAAAGACGCTCTGAAGTGTAAGGCTCATGCCTTGAGGCATAAATTCAGCTGCATCAGCCGTAAGTGCCCTGCCATTAAAGAGATGGTGTTCCAGTTACAGCGGGAGTGCTACCTGAAGCATGACCTCTGCTCTGCTGCCAAGGAGAACGTCCAGGTCATTGTGGAGATGATTCACTTCAAAGACCTGCTGCAGCATGAGTAAGTGCCTCCGTGCTGGTGCAGTCAGAGCGTGGGAGCTCCTTCCAGGAGTGCCAATGGGCTGTGCATCTGCCCAAGAGCTGTTTCACCTCCTTCTGGCCTTGAGCACCTCTCCTTTTCCCATGTACAGCACCGAGGGAAAGCTTTCTTTTGCAGGGCCCTGGGAAGTTGGTGTGCAAAGGGTGAGATGTGGCTGTGGAAGGAGGTGGAATTAGGTGGAAGTTGGAGCTGCCAGTCCTCTTGGTGCTCTGGCAAATACACCATCAGTGTTCTGCCATTCCCAGAACCATGTCACAATGGTGGGTTTTTTTTTGCTTTCTGAGCTCAAAGGCATCATTTGGACCCCAGTATCCTGTTAGAGGTGACAGCTAGAGAAAGGGGAAGAAGGTTCTTGCAAAGTTGTCAGCAAGATGATAATTTCTTCTTTAAATACATGCTTTGAAATGTCTTGTAGTTAATTGTCCCTGAAAGAGCTGCAGTCCCCCAGGTAATCTCCCATTCATCATATTCTTTATTAATCTCCCATGGTTTTTAATAAAACATGGGGTTGTGCAAAAGGAAGGCACAAGTCAGATTTTTGAGGACTTCATTCCTGTGACTGGGAGCACAGCTGTCCTCCAAGGAATGGCAGGCACAAATCCTATTTGGAATTGATCAAAGCTGCTACATGACAGCAACAAACCAAGCACAAGCTGTTTGTACTGACTCTTTGTGCACAAATGCAAAAATCAGAGCCTGTTTTTCTTGCAGGTGAACGTCTCACTCCCAAAACAAGAAGGCTGAGCCACAGTCTGGCATCAGGCTTAACCTTAGAGCATCTTCCTACCACACCTCTGTGCCTTGATATTAGCACAGAAACTCCAAATCCCAGCAGTCACAAGGGACAGATTTTTTTTTTACAGAATCACTTCTTTGGGAATTTTAGCCTTTTAGCATTTTCCTCACTATCCAGAGGAGCTGTGCTCTGATTCCTTTAGTGTTGAAAACCACCTCCCACTAATACTTCAGCTGCAGAAAGATGCTTCAATGCCAGTTTACTCACATAAATCCTGTGCTGTGGTTTGTGCAAGCTGAACATGGTGGCCTGAAAGCAAGGAATGTCCCTTTCCCTGGACATTCCTGAGGCTGGCATCAAAGGCAGGGCTGGGGGCAGAGCTGCTGTGCCCAAAGCCATGGGCAGCATCCTGCTGGCTGAGGGAGAGGGGGAGCAGAGCTCCATCCTGCCCAGCAGCAGCACCTCTCTGGGCACTGTCAGCAGCTATAAATCGGGCACTTGGCACCAATTAACCCCCCCATCATTTGGGGATGAAAAGAGCTATGCAAGCCAAAAGCCTGTCCAGAGAGGAGTGAGTTATCCTTGTTTTATGAACAGGCTCAAGCAGGAATGCTCAGAGGCAGCTGCTTATTTCTGGGGAGCTGAACTGGGGGGTTGTTGGCTGGAGAAGAGAGGGTCATTCAGCTGAACACCTATAATTTGCATGATCTCATTTAGCGCTTCCTACACTCCAGCATCTCCTGGAGTCGGAGCTCAGCTCTCCTATGCAGGACTCCCCAAATAGAACCAGCCAGCCTCCTCCCCTCCCCTAAATTTAGAGGCCATCTCTGAAGCTCTTGAACTAAGGAACTTGTTCGAGATCAATAGGCAAGTGTGGCAGAGCTGGAAATAAAATCACGTCTGCTGACTTGCAGCCTTGTGCTCAGTTCAGGTACTCTGGTCAGGCCAGCTGAAATGCAGAAAGTAAAACAGGCAAGGAGAAATGGGCCAGTATGAATCCACAGGGCTCTGGCAGGCTCTGAATACCTGAAATATTTGGCAGCTGAGCCACTTTTTAGTCATACCAGCGACCTTTTTTCTTACAAAGATTTCTGCAAAGGTTATGCCCAATTTCAAGAACTCATTTCTTGGGTGGGTTTTTTTTTTAATATCCTTTCGCTGGATCACTTTGTATGCAACGTGCTCAGCCCTCTCTTATCTTCTATTTCACATTTAAAACACAACCCTGAGAGCAGAGGAGCAAGTGGCAGCTCTCAGGCTCGTGCTCTGTTTTGCTGTGACTGTTCTCTCCCGATGAGTGTTCGGAACGCGCTCGGGCAGCAAAGCCTCCTCCTGAGTCAGCTGTGGGGGTCAGGCTGATTTGCCATGGTGGAAGTGGTGACAGGCCTTGGCAGATTGGTCCCTGCTGCATTCCAAGTAACTTTTTTTTTTTTTTGTGTGTGTGTTGTTGGAGCAGCAGGAACAATCCAACCATGGGAAATATTTCGAGATCGGGGAATAGGTGGCTCTCCAAGATTAGCGATTCGAAATGAGTTTAAGCAGTTGGGCAATGTCAGACACTGATCGTAATCTGTTGGTTTGCCTTGTTTCTTCTGACTTAACAAAAAGAAATTTAGGCTTGTCCACAGCCACCAGAGCTGGTGGATGGGGTGCCCAGAAGGTGCACAACCACCACCCAACCCCACACAGACCCTGGGCAGTTTTCCACTTGGGCTGTGGATGGTTCCTGCCCTGGAAGATTTTTAAGCACGTCCTTCTGGGCCTGCAAGCAGCTGAGCAGTTGTGTCAATAGACAACATCAATATTGACCCACAAAACTTGTGACCACAACTATTTTAAAATTGCTGCACTCGGTGAGCTGTGGCTGAGAAGCCCAAGTGCCTGTGCTCGAGCTGCTGGTGCCTTGGGGACACTCAGGGCTGGGTGGGAAGCACAGAGGGGATTGAGCCATGGGATGTTTCAAGGCCTTGTTTGGCTGGGAAAAGGTAGATCCTAAAAGCTATGCTCCACTCTGTGAGGAAATGAAGAAAACAAAACTTAGTGTGGGAAGAAAAAATGCCACTGAAGTGGATTCTGTGTGTCTGAGCTTTGTCCAGTCAGATCCTGAGTCCAAAGAGGGTCTTGCCTGTGATGGAGATCAACACCCAGAGCTCCAGAGATGATGAGGGAAGCCAGGGAATCTCTAGCTGAGGATTTGTTGCTTTCAAAGAGGTGAGAAGATGCCTCCCTCGTGCAGAGTGGTGGTTGCTGAATGCTATGTAGCTGCTGTTCACCCAGAGGCAGAGTCTGTTTAGTGGAGCTGATGGCTCTGGACAGGAGCAAATGTCCTGAGAAATAAAGATCTGGAAAGTCATAAGGATCCAGAAGGATCTGGAAAGAGATGGAGGCAGAAAGTGTGAGACAGCAGTCCTTCCACTTGCCAAGCAGGACCTCATCTGTTCCTCTGGTGAACATTCCAGTTCTCCCAGAGTATCTCCAGGGGGAGAGCAAGCAAGATGAGCACAGAGAGGCTTTGACAGGATGCCACTGAGCACCTCCTGCAGTGAAATGGCTGATCAGAAGGTGCTATTCTGCATCATTAACGTGGTGCAGAATTGCTGCTGAGTCAGGGGCTCACACCACTGCACTTGCTGTGCCCAGGGAGGCTGAGGCAGCTTCTTCACCAATTCCCTGGGATGGTTTTTGACTCTTTCACTGTTCCCTTCCCCTGCAGGCCTTACGTTGACCTGGTGAACATCCTGCTCACCTGCGGCGAGGAGGTGAAAAAGGCAATAACCAGAAGCGTCCAGGCCCAGTGTGAACAGAACTGGGGAAGCCTCTGCTCCATCCTGAGCTTCTGCACCTCGGCCGTGCACGGAGACGCCGTCCTGGGAGCCGAGAAGAAGGCTGGGGAAGGCAGCAGGGCCGCTGCTGGCCGTGGGGACATGGTGGCCCACGCTGACCCCGAGCACAGGGAGAGCTCCCGAGCAGCCAAGGGAGAGAGAGGTACCAAGGGCCACTCCAACGCCCGGGTCAAGGCTGGGGGTCACTCTCCCAAAGGGGCCCACGGCATCCTGGACCGGGCAGACGAACTGTCCGACTTCTCCGACATCCGGAGGTGAAAAAAGGCACCAGCTCCCCCTTTTTCCTTCCCCACCCAGCCCTCCCCAGAAACCTCCTCCCTTCGAGTTCCATCTCCCCCTCTATGGACATTCCAAAGCATTTCCCATTCAGAGGTCAAGCACAGGGCATTGCAAGATATCTATGGACCTCGGCATCAGTGTATATAGTAGCAAAGGGAGAGCAGTGGCAATGGGTTATTGATCCAGCAAACTCGGCACTCGGGTGGCAAAATGTCTCCAACTAAATTCTTTTCCCCCCTTTTTTTTTTTATGAAACGGACGTCGTCTGAAATTTAGGATCTTGTTTGGGGATTTGTTGGGTTGGTTTTGGGGTTTGGTTTTGTTCTGTTGTTTTTTTTTGTTGTTTTGTTTTTTTGGTGGGGTTTTTCTTTTTTTTTTTTTTTTTTGATTGGTTTTTTTCTTCCCTTTGGTCTCCTTGGCAGGGGAGAAGGTTCCAAGCGGGCTCTGCCAGACTACATGTGGCTGCTTGTGGCTTAGCACCTCCAAAGGTTTAGGGCACAGCCTTACAGCAGATGGCTGAATTCCAGGGGGATTTGGTTTCTGCCTGTGGCTGGGAACGCAAGAGCTCAGGGCTCTCTGTGTGAAGCTCTCTAATGAAGGAGCTGCCCCGTCTCTGGCACAGGAACCGTGTGGTCTGGAGCTCCACCACTTTCTCTGAAGTAACTTCTGAGCCATTGTTCCCACCTGGGTGACGCTGCCTGGTTTTAAGTGCCCCCTGTTTGTTTTTAACCACTGCAGAACTTGACACTTGCTAATCACAAAACCATGCCCAGTCACTTCCAAGGCGAGAAATCAGCTTCCAGACAAGGCAATGTGACTGTTAACACTTGCACAGGGTGGAGGACCCCCAAAAAAATTCTCATGGACCTCTGAAAACCCTGTGCATTCTCCCATCTGCCCCCTCAGTGATACAGGTCTTCCACCCTTACAGCCCAAGCCTAAAGGGGCAGGTGTGGGCTCAGACAGCAAGGACCCTATATATCCCCAAATATTTAGTTATTAGGGCTGCACTGAAGGCCCATCAGAAGCCTGTCTCTCCTTAGCAGTAGCGTGGTGTGGTTTGCTGGGATGTGGAGCCCCACTCTAACCTGCCTATAGCTTGGTTTATCCAAATGCCAAAGACAAGGAGAGGGGATTGACTTGGGTTTTTTAATTACTGTGCAGGTAACGACGACCAATCTCCACAGAGAGAGTTAGTAAAGGTGAAGAGTGTCAAGAGCTTATTGTCTTTAAGCAGTTTCAAGTGTGAATGAGGTGTTTGGCCATATCTCTCCTACCCCCCTATGCAATTGTAATTCTCAGGTTGCAGCTCTGCAATCCTATATTCCCAGATATTGTACTGGAAGTGGAGGCTACAGCACCCACAGGGACAGAAGGGTGAGCTCTCAGCTTCCTCTCGAGAAGGAAAAAAAAAAAACAAAAAGTTGGGTTTGAAGGGAAAAAAAAAAAGTGGGAATCACACCGGGGATTGGAGCCTTCTCATTTAGAAAGTTGGGGAGGAAAGCTGTGGGGGCAGGAAGGCAGTTGAGCAGAGACAGAACGTACCCAGTGAACTAACGTGCGTCTTGCCGCATGGTGGGAAGGAGCTGCATAAACAGGAGAGGGTGTTGGAATCTGGCTACGAGTTCCAACTCAAGATTTCAGTTCCTGCTAAGTGAGCACGGCTCCTAATAGCTCCAGTCAGGGTGTAGTGCAGGGATCCACCCGCAGAACTTGGAGGCACTGCTTTAAATAGCACCCTGTGGGAGGCAAGAGGGGACAGTCGAGTTGAAAAGGTGTCTCTGTGATCACCAGGTCTTTGCTTGAAGACGTGGCCTTGATCCTGCCCCTGATTTTAGCAAAGTTCTGGGGTGGAATTTTGGGTTGGTTTCAGTGGGAAGGGCTGGGATCAGGCCAGGTGCTGTAGCAGCAGAGAGCGTGGTGATGGTGCAGTGAGTGTGGCATCTGTGTCACCTGCTGGTGACAGCTCTGCCACCCCTGGGGCACCCAGGCTGCCCCACGGAGCAGCTTGGTTTGGCTCTGACTCTCTTGGCCACCTCCTCTGCTCCAAAAACCTGCTGGTTCCCTAAAAAAACCTAAGAAGGTTTCTGGCTTGTGCCTCAGTGGGTTCCCTGCAAGTGTCCTCTCCCCCCCTTGGTGGCACAGAACCACCACGAAGAACAAGCTCAAACCAAAAAGACAATCCAAGCATTTTAGCACAAAAAAAGAAAAAAAATAATAAAAAAAAAAAAAAAGGCAAACACAAACCAGAAACAACAACTTGCTACCAATGTTCTTGCATTGAACTAAAATAAGATCCCTCTGTCACTAGAGGTCTTGATTCATCAATGGGAACCAAACAGAGACCTACATCTTTGAATGTCTCAGTCAACATATCACCTCAGCATGCATACAGTTTTATTTGTATTCATTGGTTCTGTGGGGAAAATTTATCTTCCCCTTGTTTAGTCAATGAAAATTGGGGAGGGGGGGACAAGCTGTGGGTGGGAGGGATTTTTGTATAAGGCATCATTTTTTTTTTTTTCCTCTGTGTGTGAAGATTTTATGTGTTCATCTACTGATTCCACATATGCTATTATTGTAAATATTTAACATTTCTATTTATTATAGTGTCCCCATTTAAAAAAAGAACACTGCTGGCTATGATAATTTAAACGTATGTCATGACCTGTGTTGTATATATTCATGCCACTAGTATGGTTTTTTTTTATGTTTAAAGCTGCGTAAATATAGTTTTATACAGTTCCATAATGTTATTGACAGCATAAATCATTTATTTATTGTTAAACCTTTCTTTCATACCTAACGGATAGGGTGCGTTTTACCTGAGATTATTTTATTGTGACATCTTACATAGCCTTAATTCTTTATAAAAAAAAAAAGGAGTAAAAAAAAAAAAAGGTCCATTTAGATACTGTATGATGCTTTAATTAACATTCCTTATGAACTTGCTGTTCATGAAGGAGGTTTAGCTTAAAAGCCAAGGTATGAATGTTTCCTTTATGCTTTGCATCTGGAATGAGCCTTGTTCTGGAATGGAAATACTGCGAGAGAAGCAAAACGCCTACAGGAAAAAGATAGCAGTAAACCCTGGAAAATGCTGTCCTGACTTACAGTGCTGAACTAAAAGGAGAAGAAAAATAAAATAAATAAAGAAAAAAAAAATGAAAGACAAACTGTCCTTCATTCCAAATCTCTGGGAGAAAAACATACTAGTTTTATCTCGTGTAGAATTTGCAGCCAAATAAGCTTGTAAATAAAGAAAAATGCATATGGCTTTAGACAAAGCTCTGTACCTTTCACACACTATTATTTTCCTTAAACACTAATAAATGTTTTGAATAAGTCTGTGGCTGGGTTTTGTTTAGCTGGAATTTCAGCTGCTGCGAGATAAGGGGGTAGGAAAAGCCCTCTGAAGCTGAGCCAGCAGCTGCAGCCAAGGGGGCAGAGGGGATTTGGCTGCTCGTCCCCCACAGCAGGGCAGTGCAGAGGTGTCCTGGCAGGGACAGGGCATGGGGACAGAGCCAACCCTTCCCTGAGCAGGGCACAGACCTCATCCCTGGCGTGTCATTCCCCGGGAGAGGGAGACCTCAGTTGGCTGCAGATCTGAGGATTGAGGCAGGAGGGGAGACCAGGAATCAGCTAGAGGATGAAAAACAGGCAGCAGAAGCTTGTGCCCTTCTCAAGCTCAGAGCCCCTTGAGGAATTTTCCCTTAGCAGGAGCCATGGATTGGGATCACTGCAGCTTCACAATCACTCATCCACAGATGTCAGAATCACTCTGCTTTAAATGGGGCTCAGGTTAGGGAAGGAGCAGGGGGTGCAGCTGCTGGGGGGTTTCTCCTCCCTGCCCCGATGATCCTGCCTTCCCAAAGCCCCTCTGGAGCTGGCACACTGCTCAGCCAGGCTGGCTTCAGGCTCAGCCCAGCATCCATAAATGCATCCCACAGGAGGCAGGGAGGGCGTTGTGGCTGACCACAGCACCTGCCTGTGGCCAAGGTGTTGGCAGCCCCCAAAGCCCAGCGCTGGATTCCAGCCAGACCCGTTAAAAACCCAACAGCAGCCCTTTCTGCAAGCTGCAAGAGCTGATAAGGTTTGTCCTGCATGTAATGAGAGACTCAGCTCGTGTAACAGCAAGAGTTACCCCTTGGAGATTTTAAAATCAAAGTCCATCCATTTGGCTCCCCACTGGCAGTGATTAATAATTATCAATAACTACCAGCAAGTGGCTCCGTGCAAGGATGTCACAGGAGCTGGAATTCTCTCTTAAATCAGGTATCAACGTCTTAGATGCTTCCTGGAGTTTCAGCAAAGGAGAAAAGCAAAATGCTAAGGTTTACAAAAAGCAAACTGCAGAAACAGCCCTTTGTGTTGTCTCCAAAGTCATTTTCATACAGTGTCGGGGTGTAGGCAGCACAGGGATGGGGAAATTATGAGAAAGCACCTCAGAACATAAAGCACAGATTTTTTTTCCTTTTTTTTTTTTTTTAAGGCTGCTTGCATGAAAAAGCACATTTTTAACACTCCTTCTGTGGGGTTTAAAAATAACTAATCCAGTTGAAGCCTTTGGATGAGATGGGCTTCACAAGCCTGAAATGTGATTTGCAGCAATGTAGGACCTGTAGCATTTCTTTGCCTGGAGGTGCAGCAGCTCTTTATAATCCTGTCATGAACTGTCAAACAGCAACGGGAGAGCTGTGACAGGGTTTGGTGAGATGTGAGCTCAGACCTGCCTGCACTCAGGCTGCAGCCAAGGAATCACTTGTGCTGGACCATTCCTTGGCATTCACCATCCCAGTGCATTTCTCTTGCAGGATCTGCTCCTCACCATGGCTGTGATGCAGCTGAGGGAGCTGCATTCTGCCTCTGCCATCCTCCTCATAATTTCAACACCAAAAAAAAAAAAAAAAGTTATTTTTCATCTCTTAACGTGCAAAATGGTGAGCCTGCATTCTGCTCCCAAAAGTGGCAAACGTTAGGGATGGAGAAATGACCCCCCAGCTCCCCTTAGGGCATCACGTCTCACAAAATAGCACAGTCAGTCGCAGAGTGCTGACATTAAAAAGTGCAGAAGCACGGCGAGAAAAAGAAACACTAAAACAGACTGCAGAGCAGGGATTCTGCATTGCACAACCCACTAAAATATGTTTAATACCAGCTACAAGTCTGCTCCAAGGCTGGAGTGATCTTAGTTCAATTTGCTCCGAGTCACTTTACAAGCGAGGTGAGGGAAAAAACCAAATCCAGAAAATTCAAACTGCAAATGCACATCCCCACACACACAGGTCCCAGCCAGCTGAACAAACCCCACCACCATTCATCCATGTGGTCCATTTGGAGTTATTCCCTTTACGGGCTCCCTGTCGTGCCTCCCAAAAGAACAAAATTAATCCCAGATATTGGCTTGCTCAGGCATACCAAAACATTTACAAACGTATATGGCAATTTACATATGTCAGCCCACACGGTGAGCTGAGTCAGAGCTGCTGCCAGCTCTCCTGCCTGCTCTTCCCAGGTTCCCAGGTACTGCCCTTCGCTCTCCTCCCTCGCCTGGAGATGCCAGGAGAGCCAAGGCAGCTCCAGAGCAGCTCCGTGCTGCGTCACGCCTGAGGAATTCATCCCAGCCATCTTCCCAGGTGAGGGAATAGTTAAAAGCTTGCTGGGAAGCCTCTCAGCAGAGCATTTTTTAAAGCTATTTCCTGACATCTCACCAGAAACACAAATCCCACTCAGTTTTCACTGCTAGTTATGTTCGTGTTTCCATGCTCCCCTCGGAGACTCTCGCAGGAAAGGCTTCTCTCACACCTGCTCCAGGCAGAAATTGCTGCCTGTTCCCCCAGGGAGGAGTTCAGCACAGCTCCAAATTGAGCAAAGCCACCCTGGGCAGTTGTCCAGCCCCAGCTGAATCATGGGGAGGGGATGGATGCCAGGGGGGCAGCTGGACACCCCCAGAGGCAGGAGTTCCACTGATGCCTCACAAAGGTCTTTCCCAGGTCTGGTCCTGCAGCACCAGCTCTAACAGGTCCTGGCACAGGGTTGGGGCTAAGCAGAACCTTGTAATTAGTGGAATCCTAGCCATTTTTGTTCCTGTGCATTTTCTGTAGGGGAAAAAACCTCCCAGCCAGGGGAATGTTACATTTTGAAAGGAAAACCTCGTGTCTTTCTTGATTGTGAATGTGAAATGGGGACTGGAGGGTTGAAAGACATGTCAAATTATGGGAAGCTGCAGGGGCTGAGAATTCCTATCTCCAAGAATACTGCCTGTTACAGCCCTGACCTTTTCTGCAAATACCATCCTTCCCTATAAAAACGTGGCTTGGAGT
Organism: Lichenostomus cassidix; assembly: GCF_008360975.1. Classification (NCBI taxonomy): domain Eukaryota; kingdom Metazoa; phylum Chordata; class Aves; order Passeriformes; family Meliphagidae; genus Lichenostomus; species Lichenostomus cassidix. The sequence continues at coordinate 16,330,402 of NC_139494.1, forward strand.
TTATTTAGAAATTCTTTTCAAGTAAGAAGTCGCTTTTTGGAGAGTCTGCTGTGAGGTTCTCCATGTAGATGGAGGCTTTTTTAAGGCATTCTGCTGGAAGAAAATACCCCAGTGGCACTGGAGACAGGGTGCTGGATACACTGCCATGCATCTCAGTGGCTCTGGTGACACCACAGACACCAACCCTGAGGTTGTTCTGCAAGAGGAACCTCAGCAGGGTTGAAAGCAGGGCTGGCTGGGCTGACACGGTGCAAGAACAAAATGCCCCCGTGGCACAGGCAGCACCAGCTTCCCTGGTGTCACTGGAAACAGCAGCTCATGGAAAATCTAAAACCAGGCTGCATTTTAACACAGAGCAGGATCAGCTCTCTGCTATCTGAGACATTATGGCAAGAAATCCCTTCTATAAACCCCGCTGCCATTTCTCAGATTTTCTGCAGTTTGTAGCTGCTTTTCTATATCCCACAGTCACACCGGGCTACATTTGTCACCCATGAAAAATCCCACTTACATTGCAGAGTCTCTTCCTACCCTGGAGAAAAATGCAGTGGGAGGTGTGGGGAAGCTCAGTGAAAGCTGACAGCCAGGAGAGACTGGGAAAGGCCTACAGAGCTCCTTATTTAGATGTCCTATTTTAAGATAAAAATGAAGAGGAACTATGCACATTCAGCATTTTGCTAAACTGACATGAAACCAAGTCACTACAAAATCGGTTTGCAGAGGGATGCAGTGCACATGCTTGGAGCCTTCTGTAAAATATTATTATTATTTATGATTGCAGTAGCTCCTGGCTGTCAGCAAGCCCCAACCTTGGGGCTACTGATCCGTGTATCACAGGAGAGAACCCTGGCCAAAAAAAGATTCCATTGGTAGAAGGAAACATTGCCCTTTGCCTCCCCATGCAGAAAATGAAATAGAGCCTGCCTGGGCACTCAGCATTATTCCCTGCACGAGATGCTTTGCAGCAGCAATGACAGGAATTACGTGGTTTTCTCCCACCTACACTTGCTGACCCAAAAGCTGCCACTATGATGATGAGTCTGCAGAAGCCCATTAGAAGTGTTTCAGCTGTACAGAAAGAGGGATTTAAAGCAGCCAGGATGGCTCAGAAAGGGCAGGGGATGCCCAGGGAGGCTGGAACTGCTCTGCAGCACTAAAGGGGAGCTGAGGGTCCTGGCAGCCCCTGGCAGCAGCAGCTGACTCTGCAGATTCCTGGAAGGAGATGTGATCTGTGGCTCTGGGTGGGACATGGACTGGGGAAAGCTGGTCACAGCCAGCAGTCCAGGACTGGGGAATGAGGCTGGGATAATAATTAAAGGCCCAACCTTTGGTTCATCAAAATTTCTGATAAAACAACTCATTGATAATAGCAGGACACTCGGAATAGGCTTTTGCTGGAGCTGGGAACCAGGGAAGCTTTCCTGACTCCATAGGCTTATCAGGGACAGTCTTGTCAAAACCAGAAAAGAGATGAGGCTGAAAATAATCTGTTCTCAAACTTCCCACATTCAGAAATGCCTGATCTGAGGCACGGGGTTTTCATGCAGCATTCCCTAAGCACAGACCATTTGCAAACCATGGAAAGGCAGGAAATCCATAGTGCTTTTCCACAGAATCCAGAATTGCATGACACTGTATGACAAAGAAAATACTTAAATGCTGCTTTTAAAAATCTGCTATAAAGTTTACTAGGGTTGATGACATTATATACAATACTGCTTGAATTCTGGCCATCCTACACTTTCCATCTGCTGGTCACATATCACAGCTTGATCACAGCCTGAATAAAAGGTCAGGCCTACTCTTCAAAGGAGGAAAGACAGCAATACCTCCCCGAGGAAAATGATAGCAGGATGATACCATGAATTTGGGAAAATATAACAATTATTCTGAGCAACAGCATAGAAATCAAAAACCTGAAAGGGTAGAGCGAGAAAGGACCAGAGACAGTAGTGACAACACATGATGATGCCATTTCAGCAGATAAACTCATTCAGGAGCTTGCTTGGAACAAGCTGTTCTTAGGGCATTGCCAGCCTGACCAGAGACAAGAACAGCATTTCAGCCCAATTGACCAACAAGCTGGTCAAACCCTCTGTCTCGTGCCACTGCCAGCCAACCTTGTAAACACCGAAGGTCAGACAAACATCCAAATGTTGCAATTTATTGGATTCACATTCCTCTGGCGATTCACCTATGTTTTCTCCTGTCGGGACGAAGGGCTGTGGGCAGCTGACAGGAGGATCATGTTCTCTACCAGCACGAGGCACAGGCAGGACAGAGAGGGAAGAGGCTGCAATGGGAACTTTGTGGGGAAAACAAATCCCAGTCCCCAATGCAACACCCATCCTTATCTTCGAGAGAAAAACATCAGTATTCTCCTATCTTAGCAGTTCTCTCCAGAACGAGAAAATTAGCCAGCTTAAAACCATTCAGGGCTCACAAACCAGGTACAGCCACCGAGGGCTCACTTGGGAACAACACCAGCAGGAGAAGAGGGCTTTTCCAGGGTGGTGGCTCTGGAACTCTCTGGAGCAGCACGGCGTGTGCCCAGCAGCTGACCAGCAGCCCTGGTGACGCACAGGGCACGGAGGGCACGGCACATGAAAGGCAGGGTCAGCTCAGCCCAGGAGATGCCCCAGCCCTGCACGAGGCCCTGGCTGGCTCTGCAGTGCCACAGGTGCAGCTGCACCTCGGGACACTCGTAGTAAGGCTTGCACAACCCTGACTGCAGTACGCCCGAGGACACACACCCCTGCACACCCACAGCCACACAGCTTGATCCTCCGGCAGAAAAACAGCTGGGCCAGACCCAGGGACCTTCCTGCAGCACTGGCAGAGCCACATGGGTGTCACAGGAGGGGTGGTGTCCCCAGTCTGCTGTTGGGGATGGGATAAATCAGAAATTATTCTGATTGCGATCTTATTACCCACAAAAAAAAAAAAACAGCACAAAGCTGGCTATGGTTTCTCCTTATCAGAGAGGTGAAATTGCCACCAAAACACAGGCCAGGAAGGACAACCCCACTGTCTCCAGGCTTTGGAAACAGATGCTAAAGCCCATCCAGGGTGGGGCAGAAAAAATGTGGGAGCATTTGGCAACATCTCCACATCCCTAGTGAGGAGCTGCACAAGCAGCCAGCAGCAGGTTGGGTTTGGATCATCCATCCCCACGGGAACAATCCCTGCTGCCTCTGCCTCCTGCCCTTCAACACTTCCCAAAGACAGGGCAATGATTTAGCAGAAGGAGGCCCCGGAGCACTGATGTGTTATTTTATTTCTGGCTTTGAACTCCAGCACCTTGCTGGCTGTGGTGTTGCTCACACCAGGTGGATTTTCCCTTGGTCTCTGCTCCAGCCTCGGTGCCTGCTTTCCATCTGACAGCAGCACAGCTGAACCAGAGAGATGCAAAACTAACCGTGGCCAGAAGGGAGCCAAAAAGGGATTCCAGCAACATGAAAACCAGAGGGAAATGCCAGAGTCATGCTATCTGCGATCCGTATCTGTGACCCTTCGTTTTCCAAGAAGGAGCGATGATAAGGCAGCTCTGCCCAGGTGAAAGATAGCAGCAGGGCTAATTGTAGCTGAGCAGGCTGATTCTCATGGCTGGGCTGTTATCTGCCTGGATTCCAGGGCTGCTGTCACTGCTCAGAATATCCAGCAGCAGGGAGAGGGAGGAAGAGAAGGGGGTAGGAAGGAGAGAGGAAAAAAATGAGGAAGAAAGGGAGAGAGAGGAAAGGAGCAAACGGGAAGTGTAAGAACAGACAAAGCAGAGAAGGTATGAGAATGCAAATGGGGACTCTCAGCTGCTCCACGGTTCCCTCTGACAGGGGTTTGGAGAGTGGAGCTGACAGGAATTGCTCACTGTGGGTGTTTCAAGAGGCAAACTCAGCTCGACCCTTCCCTGAGGACATCATCTCCTGCAGGAGAGACCGGGGCTGTGTGGAAGGTGCAGGGAGTAAAGAAATTACATTACCTCTCCTCTGAGACTACTAATGAGCTTCTAATGAGACTGAGGCTGTGTGCACAGCTGCTCAGGTCCCTAAAAACTACCCCAAGAGCAGAGAGATGTGCCTGTCCAGCGACAAGGGAAGGGACAGCCAGGACACCAATAAATTCCTGTCCACTGCCACCACCACATCCTGCTATCTCTGCACAATTTTCTGGTTGCCTTGTTCCTACCCAAACCCCATTTTTTGGGCAGCCCCAGCTCGGAGCAGGAAGGAGCTGTGGGCACTCGGTGTCCGAGCTGTGCCAGCCGGACCTGTCCGACCTGCTGCAGCCAAGCTGCCTCTGCCCCACACATGATTATTAGCCTCGTTTTTCCTCCTCACATCCAGGTAAATACATGGTGCAAGAGTCCCTGTGAGCAGCGAGGAGGTGACGCTGGAAACATCACAGCCCAGGATGAAAGGAGCAGTGAGAAGAGACTTGCTCAAGCACACGTAGCACAGCAGCAGCGCCCGGCCAGGGCTGGAAGGGGTTTGTTGCCAAAATACAGGTGTCAGGAGGCAGCTGATAAGTGGTTTGTTTTTCAAGACATCCACCTGGGGCTGCAGGTATGGCCCAGGACCTGCTGGGCACTGGTGGCTTCGTGCAGGCCAAGCAGGACTCCTCAATTTACAGAATTAACAGAGGTTAATTGGCTCAGTGCCCCCAGTGCAGCTCTGGGCGCTGGGAAAACACCTCCAGTGGTGTTTGGAAACATCACAGAATCCTTTAGGCTCAGAGGGAAAAAGTCCAAACCCCTCACAACGACCCTTAGAGCTGAGTGCTTCAGGAATAAAATCATGGGGGTGAGAGTAGAAAAAGAGAAATCCTCCCCAGTCAAGGACAATGCCAACAAAACCAGTGCCAGCCTGAAATTCCCTGCTGGATATCCATAGGTAGCCATAGGTTATCCATAAGGGGCTCTTGGTGGGGATGGACATTGAATTATTAAATTTGGGGTTTTTTTTCATTTCGCCTACATGAATTTAAAATGACATCAGAAATAGAATCCAAATTATACCATCGTCTCTTGAAATCCTTTGCACTACAGAGGAAAATTGCACGAATTATACATGATGACAACGTTTTAAAGGAAAGTCAAACTGCTGAAATGGTGGAAGACACAGACCATGGGCTGAACATGCCAAAAAACTCAGCAGGGTTTTGAGGAAATTTTTACTGCAAGTACAGAAAAAAACAATATAATAAAAAAATTTTAAAAAATAATAAAATCAGAATTGTTAATTCTGATTTATTCAATCGGTTTGATTGGGGTACTTTATCATTCAGGTGTTAATTAATGAATTGGAAAGCAGGAAAATGTATTTTCCTCTTCTAGCTGAGTTTTTCAGAATACATTCTGCTAGTACTAAAACGGTGAAGACCTTGACCAGCAGAGATACTTCATTTCACTCCCTGGTTAAAAATAGCCTCAATAAATCAGCTTTACCACACAGAACAGGCCTTTGTTACTCCATTTTTCATCAGTAGTTGATACATTAGGCAGTTTAATTTCGATAATAATTCCTTCTCATGAGTTCTTTTCTGAATTCCTGATAAATTTCAAAAGAAAACCAAGTCTTGCCAAAAAAAAAAAAAGGAAAACACCAAAAAAAGATGCCTTGCATAATTTTCTTATGGAATAAAGTGTCCTCCTAAAAATCTGAATAAACACTTGATAAGTGGAACAAAGTCAATGTGTACAAATAGGGCAAACCCAGAACAAATGTAGTGCAAGGATTGTATTTAGGGCTCTGACCTACATTCTCTGGTCAACCCCAGCAGCCCAGTTTAGGATCCCTGTAGGATTTTGCTGTGGCTTGCTGAGGATCACAAAAAAACCCCAAGTTTTCAGACTGGAGAACTACAAGTGCAGCTTGTGCTGTCCCACAAGAACACAAATATCCTAAATTGCTGCCATGAGATCCCCCAGAGCACATCAGCTGGGAAGTCTGACTGTAAGCTGTGAGCCAGGATCCCTGCGAGGAAATAACTGCAGCCCACATCAGCCTGGGATTCAAAACACCAATAATTTGATTTAAAGCGTGACAACATCAGGGATCTGAATCCTTTGTGCAGAAAAAGGCACAGCAAGCTGGCAGAGGTGGGTAAGGGATTCCCACCCTCCCTGCCCTGCCTCCCCCCATCTGTGCAGCAGGCGGGAGGTGGAAGGATCACCTGTGAGTCAGTTTTCCCCGGGGAGGAAGGACAGAAACATCCCCCAGCCCTCCCCAGCGCTTTTAGGGTTCACCAGGGGTCCCCAGCAGCTCCTGCACCCCGCACGGCCATGGGGACAGCTCTGGCAGGGGTGGCCCTGTCCCCCAGCAGCAATGCCCACCCACGCTGCTCTCCAGAGCCACAATTCCCTATTCTGCAGCACCATCTTCAGCAAGAGGGAGGAAAACGCCTTGCGCAGGCAGAGAGCAGAGGGGTGGGTGGACCCGGAGGACCTGCGGCGACAACCAGGAGCAAAACACACAAGAGATGGAAAACTGAGATTAGGGATGGGGAGTTATAGCATCTGGTATTTCGGACAAACTGAATTTGGGAATGGTTTGTGGGGTTCAGTGTTTTATTGTTAAACTCTTCTGCCCTCACAGCCCCTTTTCTGCCTACAGAAATACAGTCTTGGGCTGCTTTTCCCCCAACTGAAACCAAGTTATTTGCTGAATTCTCTGCTTGAGTTTGCTCCAAGCACAGCCATCCAGCAGCCACCAACCTGCTCTGCACAGCCACATCCACATCCACAACAGGAAGGAAAGAAATGTCATTTGTCCAGAGCCTGAAAAGTTTTAATATTGCCCCACAACCTCTAACACGCTGTTCCCCAGTCCCAGAATTCCCACATTCTCTCCCGTGTGGATTTAGAGCATCAGGAAGACAAAAAAATCCTTCCCACTCTTCTACCTCCCAAAGGCTTAAACTACATCAGCCATGGGAAGGGTGGGGAGAGGACTGAGAGCATTTAAAGGTGTTTGCTGCAGGTTTTCCATTTGTTTGGTGACAATCCTAGTTAGGTCTCCTCGCTTCTGGAGAGGAGCTCAGCTTGCTCTTGTCATATCCCAATTTCTCATACAGCTCTGGGGATAAGAGCAGAGGAGGTGCAAGGACTTGAAATAGGAATAATGTTAATTTAGAACCTCCAAAAAAAATGGATAATGGGCTCTGAAACAGTGGAAAATTGATATTAACTATAAGTAAACTCTGAGATATTATTCCAAGAGCCTTTTTAGTGAAAGAAAATAAAATTTAAGGTGGCTTTTTGCGGAAAGTTACACTCAGGCCATTCGTTCTGAAGTTAGTCACATTTTTTTAGGAGAAAAATAATCCAAATGGACCAAAATTACCTGTCACTAAGACACTAGATTTTTTAATTCTCCATGAAAAGGAAAGCAGAACAACATGCTGCTGGGAGGGAAAGCAAATCTCATCTTTGTGCACACTGCAGGGAGAACCTTCCCCTTGGTGTCAGGCAGAATGGGTGCACAGAAAAAACTTATTTCCACTGAAGAAAAACCAGAGGAGGGTGAGAACAGCCACCATGTCAAGTGCTGACTCTCAAAACCGGAGCTTCGACTCCTTTTGGCAGCAGCAGCTTTTCCCACACAGCCACAGCTCAGATCTCTGGGAAAAGATAAATTCTCTGAACTCAGGGAGGTGTGCAAGCCGCAGATTCCACTCAGGATTACCAAAATTGTGGGCATTTTCTCGTTCCTGTGTCTTTTTTATTCCCAGATTCTCTTGTCCTCTGAACTGCAGAGCTGCAGCTGGGAGTGCAGCGCCCAGAACTGCTCCAGAAATTCCTGATTTCCTCATTCCTCATCCCTCCCTGCAGTTCCTGTCTGCTCTCACTGGAAGGCAACCTTGCTCTGCACAAGGCAAGGGAAAGGGGCTGGGGAAGCGCAGCAGCCGCTGCACCCGCGGGGATCACAGAATCCCGGGATGGGGCAGCCTGGAGGGACCTCGGTGTGTCACTAGTGCCACCTCCCTGCTCCAGCAGGGCCATCCCAGGGCACGGGATTGTGTGCAGACACCTCTGGAATGTCCCCGGGGAGGAGATTGCACAGTCTCTGTTCAGGGCTGGCACTGCCCAGGGCAGAAGTTCTGCTCCTGTCCGGGTGGAACTCAGTCCCTGCTGTCCCTCTGGTGTCACTGCTGAGCCCCTGGAGCAGATCCTGCTCCTGCTCTGAGCCTCCCTCAGGTGTAACAGAGCTCAGGCACAGGGGAAAAACAGCTTGTTCTTATAAAAATTAATAAAATTTGCAAAATTTATAAAATTAATAAAAATGCTAAAATTAATATTTAAACATTGCTGACTTTCCATCCAGCTCCTCCGGAAGTGGTTTAACCCTTTTCTGATCCCAGCCTTGCAAAGAGCAGGGAAGAGGCTCAGCAGCTGCAGGGGAACAAACTCAGGGATGGTTGCAGAGCCTTGCAAAGTTTTGGGTTTTGCTGCCCTTGTAAAATCCTTCCTCACTTCTGTTGCTTCAGCTAACTGAGAAAACATTCTAAGAATAACTCAGCCAAATTAAAAGTAAAAAAACACATTACATAATTGCAAAAAAACTATTAAAACCAATAGGTGCTCACACTGTAGGGTTTGTAGTTAGTTACACCTAATGCCTGTTCCTAGCATAGTCTGTACTAGTTAATTAAGCATAATTTATTTGATATATATATATGCTTACATATTATGCTTATATATATATATAAGAGTAATTTATTATGCCTCACGAGTATGCAAACTCATAACAAGCCAACAGTTGAAAAACCTGAATTTTTACAATAAAATATCTTCACCATACCATCATAAAAATTGTATATTTAATGCTGCACAGGGCAAAAACACAGGGGAACCAACAAAACCTGCCTTGGCTCCTCTCCTCACCTAAAGTATCCACAGTGATGATATTGTTCAGTTTGGAGTGGGGACAGAACCAGCTGGAAAGAGGAATATGAATGAATATTAAGGTTTTAAGGCTGAATTTGAAGAATATTTTAGGAGCAAATAGATCCATGGAAGGCAAAATACAGTGCAAACTTATAGTGAATTTAATGGTTTTCTCTTACAGAAATTAAGCATTTCCGGAATTAAATAATTCCATTTTGTATTTCAAAATCGCTTTGTGATTATATTTTAATCTGAGGAGAAAGACCAAAAAATAAAAAAAAGATAATTAGTACAGAACTATTGCATGGGTGAATGGTTTCACAGCCAGGCTGGGATTTCTGCCTCAGCCCAGGGATGAGGAATTTTATCCTTGGATGCTGATGGAGCTCTTTATCTGAGCCATTAGTGACCTTGTGAGGGACAGGTGAGATACAGCAGGCAAAGGGCAAAGGCAGGGCCTGTCCTCAAGAGCAGGGGACAGAGGAACCAGGCAATTACAGACCTGCCTGGGATGCCAGGAAAAAGCACCAGGAGAAAGAAATATCTGAAAAAAAACCCCAAGGTGAGCAGCAGGACCTGTGAACTGAGCAGCAGCGAGTGGTGTATGGTAATGGGGTTTGTAGAGAGGAAAAGAATAAATGGAGATGCAATATAGAAGATTTTAAGAGTCCAAGGCTTTAAATTTGTCTTTTCCATCACTTCAGGGAACAGACCCATTGATAAATTACACACATCCACCTCTTGACACTACTTTGGAAGGAACATCCAATGGCATTACTGTGCATTAAGCTGCATTTATGAAACCACACTCTTCAAAGCAGAGCAGCATTTCACATTTTCTCCTTTTCCTCCTGCTCAAAATGGCCATCTGGCAACAGATTTTCTGGAATGAAGCCTTTTCTCTGGTTTCTGTTTGGGGACAAACCTGTGCCAACTTCCAGCAGTTCATGTAATTTAGGGGAGGCAGAATGTAGTTCTCTTCTGAAACGTGCGTGGGCTTGGAGTCAAATTCAGACAGTGAAAAGATCTGGTGTGATGCAAGCTGTGGGTTACAGTGCAGTTTTCTCTCTGTGCATTCTGTGTGCCAAACTAGAGAGATTCTCATCCCTTTCCCTGCAGTTTCAGGCTAAAAGGTAAATTCTGGATATTATCCCCCAGTTACTTTACCTGCCCTAAGCTCATCAAACCTGTCTGAAGACTCATTTAAAACTTCCAGGAACTCTCATTTGGAACTCTCATTTCAGATCCTCCTCAGATATGGCAGGCACAATTACAGTCAATTCAATTTTCTTTAAAAATAGAATAAAATCTATCTGCAAGAAGCTAAGAGGTCTCAGGGGCAAAACTTCCCATTTCAGGAGGGTGTGGGAGGCTAGAAAGACTATCCTAAAGGAAGAACAATTCTCCCTCTGCTCATTTCAGAAGTGACATCTGAAACTTTTAAGGACTAAACTGCAATGCCTGAGCTCAGCCATCAGTGTGCATATAGAGCCTTGGAGACACAGGCAGAGGGGAAAAAAATGTTCCTTTAATGACCTGCACTGCCTTTGTAACCATCCAGCCCCAATTCCACCCAGTCTGGGGGCAGAAAATAGGAAATGAAACCTAATTCCCTGCTTGGAAAGTTCAGGGCAGATTTCTGATCTTTTTTCCAAATGTCCCACGTGACAGAGCTCTGAAACCTGGCTGTGTCCATCTGGGGTGGACAAGGAGCTGCACAGCCACAGTCTGGGGAGAGCTGGGCTCTCCAGGCTCAGAGTGACCAGAGGATGGATCCATATGGATCCCTAGGGAATGCCACCAGCCTCCTGGTATTCCTCAGAAAATCTCCAGGAAAATGGCACTGAATAAAACTGTTTTTTTTCTTAAAGGTCTCATCTTTCTGGGTCTAAAATTTGGGTGGTTGGTCTTGGAGGATGTTATCAATGGATTAAAAATAGCTTGGGTTTTGTTGCTGGGAGATAAAGTCTGGCTAAACAATACTTCCAAGGAAAGTGATTTGTGTAGTAGAGGAAAAGAAGGAAAAAATCTCTTTGCCTTTGTGAATACTATTAAATGCTAAAATAAATCAAAACCTGGGAGAAAGTACTACTTTATAAAATTCCTTTCAGCCATAATAACCCCAACTTTTATTGTCATTTATGACATCTGCTAAAGTGGAAGGCCTGAGCACCCAGCACAGCTACATCAGGCTGGGATTTGCTCCACAGCTTTTCCCTCAGAGGAGGAGTGATGAGGATGTTGGAGCACAACCATCAACTCAGGGTCACCCAGCTGCACAGCCAAGGGATGTTATTTGTCAGGAAAACTCAATACAAAGCTCTCATTTCTCCCAAAGGAGCAACAGCTCCAGCCCAGCAGTGGCTCTGAACAGAAGCACTTGGGTGTTTGTGGGGCATGGCTTTGTAGGAAGCTCCTGTGGATAAACTCACTGCTGTTTTCAGCATTTACTAAAGTCAAATGGTGGAGGTTAGGAACTCCATCGAGGCATTCATATCAAACAGGTATGGAAAACTGAGTGAACACGTGGCTCCAGCTGAAAAGAAAGGAGCTCAAGACCTCCTTTCCTTGGAGAAGCTGCATCTCACCTGGTTAGAACAGTCAGCCCCAGTTTTCAGTCTGTGGGCACAGGGCCCAGAGAGTACTCCCTGCTAAAAGCAGCCAGCAGCAGGAGATGCTGCTCTGCACTGACCCAGCTCTGAGTTTGCTCCCAGCCAGCTGTCAGCTCCTCGGGCACACCAGCTGTGCCTTGGCTGCCCCCACACCACAATCTCCTGCCCGTGTCAAATGTCCTGCTTCCCCAAGTCTGCAGGGCTCAGAAAATAGAGGATCCAGACAGTGCTTTATCTGGGTGACAACTTTTTCTGAAGTCAGTTGGGAAAAAAAACACGTTCAGCTATTGCCAAAAAAGATCTCCCACAGCTATTGGCATCATCAGCCCTCGGTTATGTGGTTTCCCAAGTGGCACAAGGGATGACAGATTCATATTAATTCCAGTCAGCAAATGGATTATAAATACTCCCCCAGCCAGTTGCCACCTGATAGGACTGTCCTTGAGTCCTCCAATTGTGGAAGGGACTTGTCAACTCTAAATTTACCCACCAGCATGTATTGTATAAAACATATTACTCCGTGGTCCTTGGTAGACACTTGTGGCTGCAGCCCAGCAGGGATCAGACCAGAAACTGCTGGTTCCATCAGCCAGACAGACATCTCACTATTGCTTATCTCGAGCTTGGATGGCAGGAAGGAGAAAAGGATGGGTTTGACAGGATGAGTTGGTGTTTTGGGCGTGGAATGGCCGCAGCGCTCGCGGCGAGTCTGAGTTAATAAAGTGATCAAAAGCTGGGCTCACCTCACACCTTGCTGATGAGGTAACTACCAGCTGCTGTCCCTAAGGAGAGCCTTTCCCAGCAGGAAAATGTCCCACCACGACTGATAAAAGTAAAGCCACTCTGAGGATGGGGTGTCCCAAACCAGACAGAGCTGATATTGAGCAGACTGAGATAGTATTCCCTGCAAAAAGCAGGAGGGCAGGATGCTCCAAGTTTCACTGCTCGCTTGAAGAACTGTAATTAGGTGGATTTAAATTGACAAAATGGAAAGTAAACAAAAAGCAAGCAAGGAGCTCCACTTTTTTCTAGCTTTAGAACAATGCAAGTGTCTGCAGGTGGAGCAGATGCAGGTGTTGGTGGCACCTGCCTGCAGTGGATTTTCTCATCCCAAAAAAAGGGGCTGCCTGGGTGGGAGGAGACTGTAAACTATCAGTTCAAGCTTTTACCCAAGGCAAACTCCTTTTTTTCCCTGTTTCTTGTTCATGCACAAAAGTTTTCCAAGCTGGCCAACTGGAGAAATATCTCATCCCTGGCTCTCCACTTAATGGAAATTTGCCTCATATTTCCTTTATTATCACTTGCTGAGAACTTTTCTACAGCTGAGCTAATATAGTGTTTGCCATTTTTTAGAACTGTATCTACCTGCTTGATTTGGAAAACATCAGGAGAGAGCAAAGCTGGAAAACACCACATCAGAAAAATCCTGGGGATGTTTGTTTTGAGCGACTGTAGCACATCTGTGCTTTTAGGAAAGGATTTGAGCTTTACAATAGGACCAGGAATTTTTCTCATCTACACGAGAATCATCCAAACATAACCAAGTTACCCTCCATTAAATAGCAATTTCTCCAGGCTTTCTTCATGTCAGGAATACTGCAGCATCTTTTAACCCCCAAAATTCTTTTCATTCTTGCTGTAACAATCTCATGTGGAGTACCCCAAATCCATGGAGGTTTTTCACCTCAAACTCTGCACCTTCATTCCAGGGATAAAACTCCTGGGTTATTTCCTCCCCACACATGGGGTAGGGCAAAGGCAGAACCTATCCTACCTTCAGAGCATTTTGACAGCCCTGAAATGAAAAAAGAACTGCAATACTCTGAGGTTTAGGATCTTGCTGTGGAAGAAGGCTGGGAGCTCAACAAGAGGGATAAAACTAAATACTGAATTGTTACTTGCTGCTCAAGCACTGTGCCTCCTGTGCACTTGGGGACACGAAGGCTTTAGGGGGAAAAGCAAAGCTGAAAGAAACCCAAAAGCCTGACAGGGAATGTACACAACAGAGTCACATCCTGAGTGCTGAGGGCCTGACAGAGCAGCTCTCATGGTGTCCCTTTCACCTCACTTTTGTGCCATACGAACCATGGGTGATACATATAAAAAATAGCTCAGAGTGAATCCAGTCATACCAGCGGCTTTTTCAAAATGAGGATTTCCCCCAGGGCTAGTGGAGCTTACAATAAAAATGTACACAGACACAGCAGCATTTACTCCCCTCGAAATGCAGAGCAGAAATCTGTATTCCAGGAACTTTAATCCAGTTAATGCTAACAAGTAATTCAGAATAAATTCGGTGGGAATGAGGACAGGAGGGAGAATCAACCAAGCAAATGGATAAACTCTCTTTCCATTAGATCTCCACCATGGAGTTATCCCAGTCCTTCACCTCCTCCTGCACAGCTCTGAAAGCCTCAACACCACCACAGCCAAGGATCAGCCCAGCAGAGGTTTCACATCCCTGAGGAAATTGAAATTCCCAGGACAGAAGATACATTGGGATTTTCCGCTCTGTTTCGCCACAGCTTCCATCACCTTAAGTGCAGAGCGTTGCCTGAATGTGAACTACTGGATCAGGTTCATATTTTGTAAATATTATTGCTCTTCCATGAACTTTGGCATCAATGAGAGTAAAGCTGGAGAGGCTGGAATATGACACAAGGCTTTGGAGCTTGGCTGTTATTTGTCCTTTTTTTAAAAAGTGGGGAGAGACAAGGAAAAGGATAGTTTAGAATTGTGGTTAAACACTTTTTTTTCTCTAGAGACATTGAGGATTTTGCCTTTGCTTTGTTTATTCTTCCTTGGGACTAAGTAAAGTTGTATTTTTAAACATAGGACATCACCCCCTCTCCTTTTATATGCTGAAATCCTGAGAGTTGCTCTAGGCAGTGCTCAGGCTGCTCTGACTGCTTGGAGCCAAATGCATCTTTCACAGTGTTTTCTTGTGGCCTAAGAAGGTATTTATTTTTTCAGTCATTCCACTTGGATGTACCTTTGTTCACTTTCCAGGACCGGTTCGGTTTCATGACTTTCTTTTAAATCACCATATGTTACAAACTTTCTAATTTTTCACCTCAGCTCTGTTATGAAAGTTCAAACCCACAAGTGATCCTTGTAATTCAGCTATTTAAAATCCAATCAGCGCTTTAAGATCTTATTTAATTAGTGCTTACATATTTCCTTATTTCTCTTTTGGGAGTTTAGTGTCTTTTTTTTTTTTTTTTTTTTTAAGTGAATGCATGATCCAGCTCTGACACACACAAAACCAAGGGCACATCATTTCTAAAGCATGTTTTGACAGTGTAGCTCAGTGCCCTGGCTGAAAGCATGGATGTACCCCCTCCTTCCAGGATGGAAAAACCATGGAGCAGCTAATCCTGAACTGCATGCATGGAGATAGTGGTGGAAACAACTTCTGTCAGACACAGCGAAGGGAAAAAACCATCAGAAAATAATTCAGGGTAGAGATTCTAAAATCCAAACCCGAGGAGTGAGGATCCTGGAGGAGTCAGAGTTGAGTATCCCTGAGCTGAGCTGAGTTTGGGAATTGCTGGGGCTGTGCTGGGGCAGCTGCAGGCTGCAGAGGGGAAGGCGTCTGGGGAGAAGCACTGCAGATCCTGACAGCTCGGAGACTGCCAGATGTTTTCATCATTATGGAAAAAAATCTGTTGGTGCCTCTTTGCCCAGAGAAACATCGGAGGAGGAAATGTCCTCTTGAGCTCTGATCAAGGCTGAGAATTAAAACTGCCCTGGGCCAGGGTCAGACAAACAACAGAAACGAGAGGATGGGATATTTTCTGACTCTAGCTCTGACCTGAAATGTGAAGTTGCCCCAAAAAGCTGCAGTGCTCCCCAGGGACCTTTACCCAAATCGCTGCTCAGGGAGCTGGAGAGGCAGGATTTGGGGGGTTTGGATTTGGGGACCAAGTGGTGTTTTTGCAGCACCATCACCCCCTGGGCTCCCTTCTCCCCTCCACTTGCAGCAGGTGCTGCCCGGGAATTTGCACTGCTGAGGACACTGAGCACAGCAATAATGCAACTAGAGGACAGAAATCCCTGTCCCTGCTTTAAAAACCAGCTCTGAAGGAGCCCCGCTGTCCCACACACCCCTGGGTGACACAAAGTTCTGTATCCCAACGCCAGGATCCACCCAATCCCTTCTTCCTCGGGATTCACCCCTTCCCGCGGATTCCCCATTCCCAAAACCAGCGCGGCCCCCGCCGGCTCCTCTCGCTAATTTTAGCTTTCAGGCACGGAAGATGCGATGTAATTAAAAACCAAAAGTAACTCGCGAGAACAGCGGGCAAAGGAGTAAGGAAGTGGCAACAGCCAACCCGAAATCCTTTCAGTTCTATAAGAAATAAACCCTGCCCTCGAAATTAAAGGGTGATTAACGTTTCATGCGTTTCACTTGGATTTTTTTTTTTTTTCTTTAATTGACAAATAGAAAAGGCAGCCGTGGCTGGGTTTGATCCGGGCAGGGATCGCACAGAGCTGGCAGCGAGGAAAGCACCGAGGGCACTTCTCCTAACTTTCCTCCAGTTCTTTTTGCTGGATTGCCAGGGCTCCGAGAAAAAAAAATAAATAAAGGCTGCCGTTTGGGAGGTTCTTTTCCCTCTACCTCTGAAAAACTGGCTGATAAGTGATGCGGGATTTAAGGAATAAAATTTCAGATCTGGTTTTATTTATGCGAAATTCCTTTGAAATATTAATAATAATAATTATAATAATAACAACAACTACTACTACTCACGAAGATATTCAAACCTTGCAACTTTTACCCAGAATGGAAAAAAAAGAGGAAAAAAGTAAATATTTACAAGAGCTTTTACACGATTTTCGTTTCTTTCTACCCTTTTTCTTCTTGCCATGCACTTGAAATATCTGTATTTTATGAACGGTAAATTATACATTCATCAGGTTGATAAAAACGTTTCCCCATGCCTGTATTTACCGCTTTCTCTTTCTTACAGGTTTTAATTTTGCAGGGATTTCTCCCCAAGCATTTTATTTCTTCTATTAAAAAAAAAACCCGCGGGAACACACACAGTTTTTGCTTTCCGGAGAAGATGCAGAAACGGGAATATTCGGAGAAACCGATCCATTCCCCATCAGACCATTGCAAAACCCAACAACTGGTAATTTCCCCTCTTCCAAAGAAAAAACCCCAAAACCGACTCAAAGTCCTGGTCCTGCTCCGGGCATTAATCGTCCGGGAGCGCTGGCGGGGCTGAGCTTTTTCCCAGCGCCTCCGTTTGCGGGATTCGGGAGTGGGAAAAGAGGAACCGGCTCTGCCAAACGCGCGTCTCGGGGCGAAAATAAATGCGGGTCTGAGAGCTCCGCGGTAGCGGCGAGTATTCCTTTCTTTCCTTCTTTTATCTTTTTTTATTTTATATTTATTTTGGTACTGGTTGGTTTGTTGCGTTTGGAGGGGATGCTGATTTTTGCGGATTTTCTAATTGTTTATTATTACCTGAAAGAGGCGCGGCGCTCCCACCAGAATGTCACCCCGGGGAGCCGAGGGACATTTTCCAGGACAGCGGGGAGACTCCCTCGGGACAGCCCAGCGGCAAATTATGGAAAAGAAGCTAGGCGACCCTGGAATTCGGCTTTCTGGAGCAAGGGGACAGGCAGGACAGGCAGAGCGGCCATCCCGACAAGGCCCCGCGGGAGCGGAGGGGACAGGGACGGGGACAGGGATGGGGACAGGGACCCCTCCCGCCTTTGGCTGGCCCCGGGACAGGCGATTTCATGGCTGTCCGGCTGTGGGTGACAGGCTGGGGGCAAAGGGGACACGGCCGGGAGACGCCAAAGCGGAGCCGGGGGTCAGAGCTCTGTAACTCTACTCGCACCGGTTCATCCTCCCATCCGTCTCGGCCGAGCTGATCCCTCAGGAAGGAGCTTTTCCAGAGGGTAGGGTCCGGGATGGATCCATCCTGCTGCTGGAGCGCCAGGGGAACCCGCAGAGCCCAAAAAGCGGGGCTGAGCCGAACCCCCGGGCAGGGTGCTGCCGCTCCCTCACCTCTGCGGTGTGCGTGTGTGAGGGAGGACAGAATATTTTAAGATTTTAAGATAAATAAAGCCCAAACGCCTTCTGGCTTTCAGTGACACCCCCCGAGCGGCTCTGCCCGCTGTCCCTGCCCGGCGCGGCCCCCCCGGAGCGCCAAGCGCGCACGGTGACATCGCAAGACGGATCGGATTTTATAAGCCCAGCAGGAAGTGTCCGAGAAGTCAGACCTTTATCTCCTCTGGAAAACATCGTGCGGACAGACAAGCCGCAAACACCCTGAAATCTTGCGGCGGTTTGAGGTTTCCCGGCCGAGCGCCGCTCCCGTTCCCAGCGCAGCCGGTGGGAATTCTCTGCCCGCCGGGGGAGGCAGATGGGGACAAAACCCCGCGGCGTTTAGAGCTTTGTCCTTCGAAACAGCCCAGACTTCACCGTCAGTGCCCGGGAGGTATTTCGTTTTTGACACAGTTTTCCTGCCCATCACCACACCCCGGTGCGTCCTGGCTGCGGGACGCGTGTGACAAACCGTTGTCGCACGAAAGTCTCTTCGGCCGTTTAACTCTTGAAAATTCCCTAAAAATTACCGTGTGGCTCTCGCCCTGAGTGCGTTCCCCATGGAATCGTAACGAACGAGCGCTTTTGGGATTACCTGGACGCGTTAAAAAACTTTTTCTGGAGCGCAGAAAAGCGGCGGGTCCCAAACAAGCGCAAATAACGCGAGCGCTGCCCGGGGCGAGGAGAGGGCGACGGGAAGGTCGGAGAATTCCCCATCGCTCTCTCTTCACCAGCGAGCCCAACACAGTTACAGGCAGGAAAAAAAAAAAAAAAAAAAAAAAAAGTTACAGGCAGGGAAAATTAAAGCTTTTCATTTATCTGCCCTGCTCCCAGCTTTCGCTTCAGCCCGGGGCGAGAAAACACTTCCAGCACCCGAGGTGCAAGAACCAGCTGAATTGTCAGATTCCAGGCACGGAGCCCAGGGCAGGAGGGGAAACTCCACGGAGGTATTTGCTGGCCAAGTCCTCCTGCCCGAGTCACCCCACCCGAGTCACCGACGGAGGCGGAAAGAAGCCACCGGGCCACCCCCCGGGCTCGCCCCCCCGGCCTGCCTGGGAACGGGGCTGGGGCTGCCCAAAGCGAAACGGCACCGGAGAGGTTTATTCCGGCTTTGCATCAATTGTCCTGTAATAAACAGAAGGGGCTTTGGTGCTGTATTTCGTGCTGTGCCCCGAAACCCGCCTGCATCCGCGCTCTCCCTCCGGTTGGCACGGAGGGAAGAGACCCGATTATCTCCCGAATGCCCGGCGGAGCGCGGGATCCGAGAGCGGCGGGCAGGAGGAGGCCGAGCAGCGGTGGCGGTGGTGGCACCATCCCCTGGCAGCCCTGGCTGCGGCCCGCCGCTCGGCACCGGGATTGTCCCGGAGGAGATTATCCCGGGATTGTCCCGGAGGAGATTGTCCCGGGATTGTCCCGGAGGCAGCCCCAGCTCTCAGCTCAGCGGTTCCCAGCCCCGGGCACAGGAGAGGCCCCGCTCCAAGGCTGGCTTCTCCTCAAGGTCAAAACTCTGTTTTTGACGGCTGAAAAGGCCAGCTTCGTTAGAGCTTGAATGGACCAGGGAAAAAGAAGATAATTTTTTTTTTTTTTTTAACGAGGGAAGTAAAGGGAGGGAAAAAGTAGCAAGAAAAGGTGGTTTTAGTTGCGGTGGAGTAGAGTGCCTGGACAGTTCCAAAGCCTTTTCCCTCTGAAGAATTCCGCATGGGTGAAAGAAAACCTTCCCTGGCCCCACTCGCCCCCAGCAGCCCCCAAACGCCCTCCGGGACCCTCGAGGAGACCCCGACAGCACCACCATCCCGCCGGCAGAATTTATTCAGCCAGGGCTCGCCGGTTTGCAGCCTCCTTTCCCAGTCGTTTGAAAGGAATAATTGCCCAAAAGAGCCTGGGGAGCCCTGGCAGAGATCTCGGGGTCCCAGCGGCTCCCGGCGCCAGGGTGGGAACCGAGAGATTGGCACCGATTCTCGCAAGGAAACCCTAATAGGCTATTTCTGGACTACTGGCTCTTAACAAATCTATAGCACCTGAAGTGTTAGCACTCAATTAGTGACAAGGTTTCAAACCACGGCGTTTACTGGCGAGGTATAAACAGTCCTCGGGAGATAGCTGGGAATTAGAACGGGAGGGGGCCCTGGACATCTTAACCGACCGGGATTAAGAGGAAAACTTTTTTAAAAGGTACCATCTCTCTCTCTCTAAACAGTCCGAGGTGTCGAAAGCTCAGAGGGAGAGAGGATGTGCCCTCTGGAGCTAATTGCGGGGTTGGGAATTTTTTTCTGTTGGGTTGGGTGGTTTCAGCAAGAAAAGTTTTTGGTGTCTTTTTTTTTTTTTTTTTAAGGAAAAAAAAAAAAAAAAAGCACCAAAAAAAAAAAAATTAAACGGCAATAAACCCAACACTAATCACATTTAGCAATCCCGAAGAGAAGCAACGAGCGGGTGTGGACGACAAGCACCGCCTGCGAGGAGCCAGGGCAGGCTCAGTCCCGAGGGCGCAGCGAGAGCAACCTGCAAGCAGCGTGACGCCGGCGGAGGACGGGACAGGACACCGCCACTGTCCCCTGACAGCCAGAAAAATAGCACAGGGTTTTTGGCCCCATCTCCCCCACTTACACCCAGGGAGCCTAGGTCTGCAGGAAATGTTTCAGGACACTCCTCTGGGGCTTGTCTCTCTTTACCTTTTTTTTTTTTTTTTTTTTAATATATATTTTAAACGCAATCAAAAACAAGTCCGCAAAAGGTAAAAGTGATGCGGGAGAGTTCGAGGTTGCTCCCCTCCGCCCCTGAGGCACGCAGGCAGATCCCCCGGGCTGGGCAGGACCCTGTGGGAAGCTGTCGCCTTTGTCCCTTGCGCTGGACAGCCGGAGCCTGACTTCAGCGGGCTGCTGAGAGCCCCGGGAAAGGGAGAGAGGGGGTGGGAAAGGGGGGAAGGAATGGGTGCTGAGCCCCGACCCGGAAAGTCCGTGAGCTGCTGTATGTCAGTAACTTATTCATCAATCAGCCGGACACAGAGCAGACCTGGCCTCTCCTTGCGGAGTGTTTGCTTTTTCACCAATTATTGCGGCCCTGCAGCTCTTTTTGTTGATACAGTAGTTCTAAAAAGTGCTAATGTTCATTTATCAGGGGGCCGAGCCCGGGACTCCCACTAGTTGTGATTCTTCCAAAAATATAAACACGAAGAGAAGGGCTAAGGCTAAAGCCCCCATTTGTTTCTAAACTGCGGTATTAAAAGTGATGCATTGTTGAAGATAAAGCGGAGATAACGCTGTCTGTCTCCAATGAATGTCTCCCCGACGCATTAATGACATTCCAAATGATAGCTCCGGCTTATCGTTCAATTAATCACTTCCACCCCGTGCAGCCGGACCCACATCGATCGGGAGCCGCCGTGTGACTGGGGGGCTGCAGGGAGCTCTGAAATCCTCAATTAATCCCGGATTGTCGGCCGGCAGGGCAGCTCCCGCCCCGCCGGGATGCGCTCCGGGCGCGCAGGGGGTCTGGCTGGACCCTGCTGGGTTCCCCGAGCGCAGGGAAACCTCCGGGGTAGGAACTGGCGGACGAGCTCCGGGCCTGACCCGGGAAGGGTGTTTTGTCCCGGGATAAAGGACGGGAGCGCTGGGAGCTGTTTCTCCCGTCCCGCAGGGTGTGGATGTCACCGAGGCGAACCTGAGCACAGCTCTGGGTTTGGGGAGGGTCGGGATCACTTCGTTATTTTAGTCTGTGTCTAACCCAGCCCTATGAGATTGTAATAAAACGGAGGCAACGAGGTTAAGGAAGCCTGCGGAGGGTCAGAGGTGTCACAAGAGCCCTGCAAAGTCCCTCCGCAGGTCTCTGTTCTGAGCCGGGCTGCCGAGGCTGCCTCCACCCTCCCCGAGCACTTCACCCTTTCTCCTCTAACGGAGGAGAATCCCCTCGAGTTTCCCAGGGAATTCTGCAGGAAACGCAGCCGCGAAGGTCCAGCTGGCGGTCCTGCCGACCCCTCCCCTCGTTAAACCGCAATATTTCAGGCCACCCCGAGCCCAGGGATCGCTCCCACTGCCATCGCCACAGCCGGGGCTGGTTTGCCGACAAACCGCTTCCAGCACAGCCGCAGAGAGGGGCTGCGAGCGCCGGGGATGCTGCTGCTGCTCCTGGCAGCATCTCCCGCAGAAATATCCTGAATTAAATAGCCCAGAAGGGAGCCCGAGGTGCCAAGACAACACCCCGGGGGCAGCGGCGGGTCCGTTCGGGAGGGAGCAGCCCGGGGAGGGCACCTGAGGGTGGGGTGGGCTCACCTTCCCACCGCCCCGGAGGGTGCCTGCCTGCCGGAGGAGAAAGGATTTGCACGGCTGTGACCCCAGAGCGGGGCTCAGCCAAGGGACCCCCGAACTCACCGCATCCCTTTAGGGTTTCTCCGCTCTGCTCCCACCGCCCGGGGCCGAGCCCATCCTTGTGCCTCTCTCCGCTGGGCGCTGGAGCGCTAAAGGACATTATTTTTTTATTTCCTTCACCCCCCGAACCCACAAAGCCCCGAAACGCCCCTCCTCAACCTGCGACTTTGCCGCTAAGGTTTATTTTAGCGACTCTAAGCGAGTGAAATGAATGAGTGCCCAACCCTGCCCCATGGACCCGGGCCGTGCTGCCACCCGAGCTGCGGGGACACTGCGGGGACACTGCGGGGACACTGCCGGCACCGGGGCCTGTCCGGCTCCTGACAGCAGCCCAGCTGCCGGTTGCTTGACTTATTCCTCTCTTACCCCTGTATATTTTGCAACACCTTCAATCCACGCTTGGTTTGGTCGATTTTTTAGATTTTTTTTAATCCTCCCGCCGACAATGCTGTTTTTTCTTGTTTGAAAACTTTACAAACAAACGGGAGGAAAACCCAATCGGCATTTTCCTCTCCAGAGCCAAGCAGGGGCTGTTCAGGGTCTCTCTCCTATCAACTGGACATTGCAAGCACTGTGCTGCTTCAGAATGTCTGTATAAACCCCAAGCGCGGATTTCCCCTTGAGCGCGCTTTACACAGCAGTGAACTCCCGCTTTCTAGTTCCTGCCATCGGATATTGCAGAATACTAAAAACGAAACCTCCGTTCTCTCGCTTAGAAAAAAAAAAAAATTTAAATCAGCACATATTTGGTTGATGGTTTCCTCCCGGCCCTGTTTATTTAATCTGACTGTATGATAGATAGCGTCAGATAGTGATTTTGTACACATTAGGCCATTCTGTTTCTTTTTTTCTTTTTTCTGGGTTTTTTTTTTTTTTCCAAATGGATGAACAAACTCGGCGCTGGAAAAGCTGCATAAATGCAGTGCCGCCCCTTTAAAAGAGCGGAGATGTTTTTGAGATGTATTACTATATTAGGTGACATGGAACTTTGCATCTCTCATACCATCACCGCAATGTTGGCCAATAGAAAGCTAAAGTCACCCAAAAACTGCCTAGTCCCTCCTTCCCTGGCCTTATGGTCTGCTCCTACCTGCCTGCAGTGCACAAGTCACGGCTACTCGCGGGAATGCTATGTGCCCCCTCCGGGAGCCCACGCTCCACCGCTGCTCCACCTTGGCTGCTCCCCACCTACTTTTCCATGACCCTGGGCTGCGGCCGCTGCCCCGCTGTCCTCCGCAATGTTCCCTAGCCCTGTGACGACGACCCCCTTCTCGGTGAAGGATATTCTGAACCTGGAGCAGCAGCAGCAGAGCGGCCTGGGCTCCATGGAGTTGGCGTCGCTGTCCTCCCCGTCCTGCATGCTGGCCACCTTCAAGCAGGAGGCGTTCAGCGCTGAGCCCCCGGCCCTGCCCGACCTGCGGGAGGAGCTGCCCGAGCAGCCCCCCAGCAAAACCTTCCCCGGCTCCTACTACGTGAAAAGTTACGTGGAGATGGACTCGGCCAAGGAGGCCAAGGCAGACAAGAAAGGTAAAGCCAAGCGCTGCTGCCCGGCTCGGGGAGAAAGGGAGGGCAGGGGGATGGTGACCACCAGCCGGGGTTGGGCGCTCGGCCGAGGGTCCCCAGGGCTGCAGGGGAAGAGGGGACAGCGCGGGGTTGTGCTCGGTCTGGGGGCTCTGAGAGCGGCAGCGACTTCATGCCCTGCCGGGCCCTGCAGGAGCGGGGCTGAGCGGGAGGGTCCCGCTGCCCCCGGCCTGGAGACCCCCGGGCTGTGCTCCTGGGCAGAGCTGCAGGGGAACACGCGAGGCCTCGAGTTCCTACAGAAACCAAGCGACAAATCTGAGTCCTAGCTCGGTCGGGGTGGCATTCAGCACAAAACTCCGTGCGATAAATCCAGGCTGGGCACAGGCGGCCGCGGCTCACATCAGTGCACGGAGCACGGTTATTTTTAAACAAAAAAGAGGGAAAATTTGTTAAACGGGTGCTTAAAGAGAGGGGCACGGCCGGTCGCGTTGCCACAGTGGCCTTTAAGGCAGGGGAAGAGCCAGGGCTCGCTCACGTTTTCACGCTGCTTATTAAACATCGATTCATTATTTTTTGCACAATTTTTTCCTCCCCTTTTTCCCTTTATTTTGCCGCAGAACTGTGTTCCCTACACAAGAGCCTGGAGCAGGAGAAAAGAGACCTGGAAGATCCCGAGCGCCCCAGACAGCGGAAAAGGAGGAAACCTCGCGTCCTCTTTTCTCAAGCCCAAGTCTACGAACTGGAGAGAAGGTTCAAGCAGCAGAAATACCTCTCTGCCCCCGAGAGGGACCACCTAGCGAACGTCCTAAAGCTCACCTCCACCCAGGTGAAAATTTGGTTCCAGAATCGAAGGTACAAATGCAAAAGGCAGAGACAGGACCAGACCCTGGAAATGGTGGGGATCCCTCCCCCGCGGCGGATCGCCGTGCCGGTGCTGGTGCGCGATGGGAAGCCCTGCCTGGGGGAATCTTCTCCCTACAGCTCGCCCTACAATGTCAGCATTAACCCCTACAGCTACAACGCTTACCCCGCGTACACCAACTACAACAGCCCCGCCTGCAACGCCAACTACAACTGCAACTACCCCTCCATGCAGCCCATGCAGCCCTCGGCGGCCGCCAACAACTTCATGAACTTCAGCGTGGGGGACTTGAATTCGGTGCAGACGCCCATCCCGCAGGGCAACGCGGGCATCTCCACATTGCACGGCATCCGAGCCTGGTAGAGCCCCGGCCCGCTGCCCCCAGGGACCGCCGGCGATGGAGGGGCTGCGGGGCGCCTGCGAGCGGGGCTCGGGACATTTCCAGGCTGCGGGGGGATGAGGACGGTTCGGAGGAGCATCCCGGCGGAGCTCACGAGTGTGGTGGCCATTCCCGGGGTGGGGGGTCGGGATTTCGTGCGGGGCCAGGCGGGCGATGCCCGCATTTCCCGGCCTTTCTCGCTCCCCTTCCACCGGGCTCTTCACCCTGCTAATTCTCCTCCTTCCTTCCTACAAACCAGCCGGTAATTTCGCTCGACGTGTTCCCAACAACACCTAGCCAAGCCCTGCAACTCTGTAATTTTTTTTTTTTTTTAACTTTTACTCTATACTAATTATTATTGACCTCCACATTTAATTTTTGCACTTCCCGTACGGTCCCCGCTGTTCGGTCCGTCCAGCATCTCGCCACCCCCAGGTCTCCCTTGCGAGGCTGTTTTCACCAGCCTGGGCAGGGATGAGGACAAATCCCCAGCCCAGCCCGGCCGAGGGACACAGACACTCCGGCCCGCCAGGTCCCGTAGGGTTATGCACTAAAAACGTGAGTTAGTATGGAAATGCACTGTCCGTCCCTTCGTACGTGTTGCCCTTTGCTGTACAAGCTGACGGAGATCAGCGCGTTGTCATTAAAGAGAGTGGCTGAACCTCGGCGTCCCTGGCGTTCCTTGCGCATCCCGGGGCTCTCCCGGGCCGCCTGCCCGCTCCGGGATCCTTTCTTTCCCTGCCGCTCCCCCGGGTTGTGCAGCCCTCCCGAACGTTCGGCATTCCCGTTTTACCACCGGCGAACGGTGTTTGTGTTTTAACGATTTTTAAAGGTCGTTTTCAAGCCGCTTTTGGAGCTCCCAGCTCGGGCAGGACCGCTGAGCACGGATTGTGTCCTGTTTGCTCCCCGGGCCGGGATCGGGAGTGACCCCGGCGTTCCCAGTGTCTGAAAGCGTGGGGCAGATTTATTTTCTGCACACAAAAAAGCAATGCAAGGGGAAGTATAGACACCCCAAATCATAAACCAAACCCCCCAAACTGCCCCCGATGCATCCGCGGGAGGTTTTCACAGCCCCTCCACATCCTGTCCCCATGGGGAGAGGGGCAAAGGACACCCCGCCTGTCCCCAAACTGCTCAGGGACAGCGAACAGAGCTCCCCAGCTCCTGCCGCCCCTCTGCCCCAGCCCCAGCCCCTCGGCCGCTTTTACAGTAGTCGCTATCAAATGTCAATTATTGGGAGTGAGAAACAACAAACAATGTAATTCAGCGCAGTCACAACATCCTCTGAGTGTCTGAGACCGGCCGGCCGGTGACAGGGCGATTAAGGGAACCTGCAACCCCTCCTGCCTCGGCCCTATCGGCCCCATCAGTAAACAGCGCTGGAGACAGGGTGGCTGTGGCCCTGGGACAGAGGATGAAAGGCTGCCGGGGAATGGAAGCTGCCTGCAGCCTCCATCCCTCCCTGCCAGCCCCGCACACCCCCCGAGGGAGGATTGCACAGATAAGGAGCTCCTAACCTCCTTCCTATCTCTGCAAACGCGAGAGGAGCCCTGGGTGCTGCTCGGTGCGGAGCACAGACACCTGTCTGGGGCTCAGGGCTGGGCAAAGCAGAGCTTTCTGCCTCATCCCGAGCAGAATCTGCCTCGGGTGCTCAGCCCAGAGAGCCAGAGGGACACTTGGGGGCTGTGACAAAGGGGACTAGAGTCTGCCAGCCTGAAGCAGGTACACAGGGCAGCTGTGGGAAGAAGCAAAGGCCATTTCCCCTCATTTGAAACCATCTCCAAGGCCCAGGATGGCTTTGCCATCTTCCCACACGGGGTTTGTGTCAAAAGGACACACAGGCTCCAGATGGGAGAGAGGCAGTGTGTTAATCACAAAATGCCCTGCTAAAAGAGGATGCCCACCTCCCTGAGAACTCCGGGAAAAGAGAATGGAGGGGGGCAGGAGAAAGCTGGGTTTAAACTGCTGAATGATGGGGGAGTCAGGTTTGGGGGCTCAGTCAGGTTTGGGGCTCAGTTTGCCTGAGCTGTGCAATGGTCCCAGAGCTGCCATCCCTCTCTGTGCACCTGGTGTCACCACTGCGGAGCTTGGCCAGGCTCAGAGCACACAGGGAGCCCTCGGCAGGCAGGACAAGTCCTGAGTTAACATGGGGGAAAGCATTTAGGTCAGCTAAAACTTGAACAACTATTTTCAAAAGCTGACTCCGAGCAGGGCTCGTCATTAAGTGGACAAACAAGACAGACTGCAGTGAAACTTCAGGAAAAGCCACAGGAAAAACTAACTCCCCACATCAACACAGAACCCTTTCCACATACTCCCAACATCCTTTCCCTTCCTCAGATGCCTTATTTTCTTCAAATGCTTTTCTTTTCCTCCCACAATATCTCAGAGCTACAGCTGTCGAGAAATCTGACTGTCCAGTGGGATTTTTCCTGCAGTGTCCGTTCTGGGCACCAGCTTTGGGTCTGATTTCCAGGACTGTGCTCCTTCTCAGCAGGGATGAGAGTCCTACATCTCCTGCTCCCTCTCCCCTCCTCCTGCGGGAATTGCATCACGAGCAGATGCAGCGCAGGATAAGGCAGAGGCTCGCAGCAGCAGCCGGAGCCTTGGAGCCAATTCAGAAAGTGATTTAGGCAGGACACGAGCACAGCTGGCCGGGGCCAGGCAGGCAGAGCTGGCAGGGGCACAGCAGCCACGGCTAAGACCTTCCATTAGCTGGATTAGTGGGAAGTGCAGGGAGATGCAGTAGGAATTAACCCCCAGCACGCTGGTGTTGGCCATGGGGGATCCCTGCTTTCCCAAAAACCCCAATTCTCCTATTCCTGCTCTCCAGGGCAGCCTCATTCCCAGCTGCAGCTCCACAGGGTCAGGCAGGGCCAAAAGGTCTCCCCAGGACTTCCAAAAGCAGCAGAGCCTTGCCGAGCCCAGCCCTCCCAAAGGCTCAGAAAAAAATGCACGGATCAAATCTGACATGTTCCTGTCTGAGCGTGAAGTGTTTCCCATCTCTAGAGCAACACTCCGAGCCTGTGCTTAGAAAGGTTGTTCCAGAGGACAGAGCAGGATGCTGGCGTTTCCCCAGGGAACCTGAAATCAGAGATCCTCCCAGTGCCTGGGGGCATGCTGAGGGGTGTAGGAAAAAGCTTTTAATAAGATTTGCACTTGGATTTGATCTCGCTCTTCCCTCAGATTTTTTGGGGATTACGCAGCCTGGCACTGGCGTTCACTGCTCTGTTTTAGCCTAGCTTTTTTGGGGTTTTTTTTGGGAGAATTCAGTGCCCCAGCTCCACCTGAAAGTGACAGGGCAAGGGCAGCTCAGCCTTTTTGAGACAAACCGCACATGGCAAGTTTATCCAAACTCTTCGGAATTCACAGAATTTGTACAGGAACAAGTTGTCAGCTGTAAGGGACTGATACCAAATCCCTCGCCTTCAGCAGGTTTGTAGGAACTGAAGTCATTGTTTTTGCCAAACAACACCCGTGTAGTTCCTAAAGTGCACTTGCGGCCAGAATTTAATTCCTTGAGTTCAAGGAGTTTTCACATCGGAAGTTCTTCTCTGGAAAGAAAGAAGAACTCTCTCTCTCTCTTCTCAGAAAACAAGATATGGTCCCGGCAGGAATTAAGTGTTTCGATGTTCCTGGGAAGCTGGGCAGGAAAACAACAGATCAGCAACCCTCTCTGCCCAGCCCCTGCTCCTAATTCATCTCACTGACATCGCTTTAGATCACTATCAGCAGTAAGTGATTTCTTGTTAATGGGGATTATTAAGAAGAATCAACACCTTTAAAACGCCACTCCAAAGCGAGAAAGGGATGGGCTTTCAGGCTGGAGTCTGATTTTTCATTCCTGGGTGGTTTGTTAGTGCCGAAAACACGAAATTAAAGCTAATTTTTGACGCAGAGAGGGAAGCAGAGATTTCTCCCAGCAGAAAAAAATCAAGCACTGGCAACATATTTGTGAAAGTTCATCGATCAAAGTTTAGCAAAGTGACATGGAATACGTTACTCGAAGATCTCTACGTGTCTCCTGCAGTCATTTTAAACCCTGCCTCTCCAGAGTTTCATTCAGCAAGAAAAACCCATTTAGAGACAAAACCACAGACTTGGTGGCAGAGCTGATGGGATGCTGAGATGAGTAAAACCAGCTGAGTTCCTCTGCCTTTGCATAAAGGAGTTACTGAAACCTCGAATGAAATATGAATTAATTCAATGGAGTTGGGATGAATATGCTGAGACACAAAATAAACTCTTTTCAGTTCAGTCCTGCCCGCTGTGAACAGCCCAGGGATTCTCCTACACAACTTACAGAGTTCACTCAATACCTGCTCAGCCTGGAGGGCTGGAAAAATAAGTTGTCCCAAAGAAAAAAAAAAACTTGTAAATGGGAATAAATCTCTTGGTGGCCAAAATAATTTTATTTTTTAGGGTTGAGTAAAATTAATCGGTCTTGGGGAAGATATCCTGGAGCTAGATAATTATTAGTGGAGATCAGCAGGCAGAAGGCATGAATGACACTGCTGTGGAATGGGCAAAGTCAGGAGTTAATATTCTCAAATGCGAAAAGAAAAGCGAATTTTTCAGGTAGTCCAAACTCTCTGAATTGCTCTAAAAACTACTCAGTAAGGACCATAATAAATAGAATTTAGAAAGACATTTTAGTCCTAGAACCAAACCTGGCTGTTGAACAAGTTATTAATTTCCACAGCTCATAACACCTACACTAGAAACCTTTCCTAGTGGTTATGTGCGTTTGGAGCAGAATTTGGTGCTCTTTGCTACCATAAGAATACAGCAGAGTTTATTTTAGCACAGCAGACACTTCCTTAATAGACTGCATTGTCCTCCAGCCTAAGCTTGGAATAAGTAACAATATTAACTGCTAGAAATTGCCCCCAAATCCCACCTTTCTGGCCCAGGATGTTTTTGTACTCAATTATTTGTGCAGAAAAAAAGCTGTTTTCAGAGCAGTGGAGGAGCAGACATGGGCACAGTGCTGGCTGGCAGGGAGAGGAGCTGATCAGAAACAGCCCACAAAATAAAAATTAAAAAAAAAAAAAAATCAGACCAGTTTCAGTCAAACAAGTTAGTTTCCCACATTTTTAAGCACCAAAAAAATGAGAATGAAAACCTACTGCCTCAACGTCAGTATTTCTAATGATATTAAGGAGATGATTTGTGCTGTTCCAAAGGAGGAAAATTATTTAAATCTCGGTTGACTGGAGGTTTTGTGTGCTGCTTTGAGCATCGTGCAGCATCAGCTGCTGCTTCCCTCTCTCAGCCAGGTCCAGATGCAGTTCCAGCACTTCACTGCAGGACATGGCTAATCCCACTGCAGGTTCCACCCGGAGGGCTCAGGGGACAAACAGCCACGATGACACTCAGCCACACTGCTGACATCCTCCCCTGCTGAGGCTCCACTGCCCTCCTGCTATTTATTGCTGGTGGTGAGGGTTGGAGGAGTTTTCGTGTTTGTTTTGGGATTTATTTGGGTCACAGCAGCCAATTCCATGCCCAGAATGCAATCTGTGCATCCATGGGGATGGCAGGAGTTCTCCCATCCTGGAGCCATGAACACACAGCCCTGCAGGTTCCTCACTGCTGCCTTGATGAACAGACCTTTCCAAGCAATGCCAAAAAAAAAAATCGCTTTGCTTCTCCAAAATTCTGAAGACAGGAAAGCGTAATTGATGCTGTAAAAAGAGATGTTCTGCCTTATCACTCAATCAACACTCACAGGCATCTGGTGTGTCCATTTGGGATCAAAAATTCACTTTTTAGGATCACTCTTTTGGGATCAAAAATTCATCTTTTGAAAGGACACAGAAAAACTAATTAAAAAAACAAAAATCAATGGGAACTTCTGATTATTGGCCTCTTTGAGAGCCAGGCCTGAGGTGACCATTTCTCTGGTTAGACACAAATTTAGAGCCCACCAATATTTCACCCTGAGCTCTGAAACCTTAATTTCTTACACAACAAAGCATTAGAACAACTGGAAATCAAATTTCCCACTTCAGTCCTCAGTGGTAGCATTATCTAGAGCATTTCATTTTTGTATGAAATACAAAATATTAAATACTCAGTACTTTTCCCCACCAAAAATCCAAAAATAATAGCACAAGAGAGAATCACCCCCCACTCAGCACACTGGAACAACAGAGAAAATTGTAGATTAATTTCCAAAAATCCTCTTTGCTTTTAAACCACATTTCCAGTCCTGTTGGCCTCGATATTCTGGCAGTGAAAACCCTGTGCTCTGCCCCTTTGATCAGCCCTTGAAAAGCCCTTTCATGTCCTGCTCTCTTCATTAGCTCACGTTTTAATTGCTGCCCTTGCAGGGACAGGCAGGTGCTGCAGGGTCAGGGCAGGAGATGATGGATGGCTTTGGGCAGTGCCTGTGCTCCTGACAAACACCCCAAATCCAGCTGTGGGGCAGAGCCCTGGCCTTGGCTGGGATCAGCAGGGCACACTGTGACTTCACCCACCAAGGACCTGCTGCAGGTCCTGTCAGGTTTCATTTTCTAACTCCACTTCCTCAGCTCTTTCAGATCTGATTTTCAAAGCCACACACCCACACAATGGTATTTATCTGAGCACCACCATCCCTGCAAGCTGCTGGGATCATCCTTTCACGTTTCTGTTACCTCCACAAACAGGAGGTAACTCAGGTAAAATAAACTCAGGAAACCCAGAAACTCAGGGAAAAGGCAGGAGGGAGGTTCAGACTGAGGCACAGGTGGTTTGGGAATGGAGAGGCTGTTGAAACAATTAGCTCCCACTTATAGCATCTTGTTATTGTTAAGATAAAATAATATCACAAATATGGCACATTTGAGATGTGCCTTCAAAATTTGGTAGCCCAACACCTTCAAATGAAAAGCCTTTGAGATAATCTCTGTTTTATCAACCAAGATAACAACCTATTTATTTCTGAGGGGATTGAAAATAGAGGAGGTTCAAAATAAATTGAGAAAAACAGTGTGGGCCTCAGGATTCCATTCTGTATATTTATTTTTTCCTTAAATACAGAATTGATTACTTTGGATTTTTTTTTTTTTTTGTGCCATTGACAGTGGAATTATTTGTGGAATCCTGAGATGGTTCTTTCACCTCATGTGTGGAATTACAGGGCCAGAAAGTTCAGGTGAGGAATACAGATCCTCCATCACCTGCTAAACATGGGAAGGCTGCAAAGACACACAAATTCCTGCTCCAGAGTGCTGGGATGGAAAAATTGATGGGGTGAGGGAGGGAAAGCATTTGCACAGAGAGGAACTGACTTTTCAAAAGAGAAAACACTTTTGCTGCCCTGAGCTAAAGATAGGATGAGCACCAGCAGCAGCTTTTTAAAGCAGCAGATCCCTCCTTATCACAAACCCTGAGAAGGGAACAGCATTTCCACAGAATGTGGAATTCCACTGAGCTTTTCCTCCACTCCAGCATCACCCACAGGGTGAATCCCTAGTCCTGCAGGGACTTTGCTGCACCCCAGACACCTGCAGAGACCCTCCCTGAGCTTTCTTATCCTGATTTTCTGCCTGGGTACCACAGGCCTGGCCTTCCTTTATCACTTTGACTCCTGACCTTGGGATGGAGGAGCTCTGCTGTGCCACCATCTCTGCTTCCTCCCACCAAACCCTCCCACCCTGGGGATGCTTCAGGAAGGACACTGATGGATCTGTCAAGAACAACGGTCAAGTTTATGTTGATCTACAGGTGCCAGGAGTGTATTGATCCTCTGATTAAGGTTCCTGAGAGGTCACCATAAATCCTCAGGGGGATGAAAATACCACATAGCTCGCTGCAGGTGGGGCAGGAGGACCCAGCTGAAGGGAAGCAGCCTCCCACCGAGTGTTAACAGACACCCTCAGAGCAGCAGGGGATGCCACAAGGTTGTTTTGCTCCCAGCCAGGGTGGCCAAACTTACAAAAAGGCAAAAACATCAAAAACTCAGGCCCTTGTCAGGGTAAAATAAACTCTCATGTTTTAGCACAAACTGGGATGGTTTTGGCTTGTCCAGGACTAGGACAGCCTCAGAAACAGACATTTTGTCCTTTTTGGTCAACACTCTCTGTGCTTTTCCCTGACAGTGGGGAAGTATATCCGCCTCAAAAATGCTTTTGTGCTCAATGGTTTGGGTTGGAAGGAACCTTACAGATTATCTCATTGCATCCTCAGCTATGGGCAGCAACACCTTCCACTATCCCAGGTTGCTCCAAGTCCTGTCCAGCCTGGCCTTGGACACTGCCAGGGATGAAGGGGCAGCACAGCTTCTCTCTGCCAGTACCTCCCCACCCTCACAGAGAACAATTTCTTCCATATAGCTAACCCACATGTCCCTCTGTCACTGTGAACCCATTCCCCTTGTCCTGTCACTCCAATTCCAGGTGCAGAGTTCTCTCCCTCTCCCCTTCAGCCCCTGCAAGGTGCTGTGAGGTCTCCACACACCCTTCCCTCCTCCAGGCTGAACCTCCCCAGCTCCCCCAGCCTGTCCTCACAGGGAAGGTGCTCCAGTCCCCTTATCACCCTCGTGGCCTCCTCTGGACTTGCTCCAACAGTTCCATGCCCTCCTGGAGTAATTTTAGAATAGGATAACTCAGTTGGAAAGGACCTACAATGATCATCTCGTCCAGCTGCTTGATTTTGCTGATAGAAACCCCTTGCCTCAGGCACAGCCACAGCAGATCCATAAAAAACAATCTCCTCCTCTGAATTTCCAGCTCCTCAGGCAGCACTGAAGTTCCCCAAAGTGTTTGACAGTGACCAACACACCCCCTGTGACCCCTGGAGCCACAGTCCGGGCAGATCTTTCCAGCAGCAGCCCAGGGTTCCTGTAACAGGATGATTTAAGCCCAGCAGCTCTGGCAGAGCGTGATGCTCAATCCCTTTATCATGTCTCCTGTCCCCTCAGCAGCCAAAGCCAGGGCTAATTTTAAAAAGCAGTGATATGGTGCTGCTGCAGGAACACACGTTGGCTGCTGGGAATTGGAACAGGAATGGGCATAGGCTGCTCTGCAGTTTGGATATTGTACACTGACTTCATGGAGTTATGATAAAATGCAGAAGGATAACGTGCTGACTTGTTCGAGCTCAAAAGTTACAAAATAAAATGGGCAAGTTACCTTATTTGAGTCATTTTGGGGAATTAATAAGCCAAATACTAAAGCAGTTTTAATTAAAACAATTGACTAATCAAAACCAAATTTTTGCCTAACTGCATTCTTTCAGATATTGACATATTAAATCAAGGTAACGCAAGGCACTGATCTTTCCTGCCTGGTGAGCAGAGACAGGACCCCAGGGAATGGCTGGAGCTGGGTCAGGGGAGGTTTAGATTGGATATTAGGGAAAACTTCTTCCCCCAGAGGGTGGTCAGACACACTGTGTCAAGAACTTTTTCCTAAATTCCAGTTTAAACTCCCCTGACACCTTCATTTCTCCCACACCTGACTGTGAACCCAAGGCTGCAGTAAGTTTTAAACCCACCCTAGCTGTCCTCATTCCATCCTGAGCCCAGCCACGCTGGAACTGGCAGGTCTTTGTTCAGGGGAGCAGAACATGGTGCAGAACTTTATTTCACAGTGCTACCTAGTGGCTCCTGGAATAAATGATCAGCTCCTCAGAATGCTTCTCCAGACAGAACCTCGGTGTGGAGTAAATGCAAATGTCAATAAAATCTAGACTTTCACCACTGCCTGAAATGAGTTAAATTGCAGGGGGGGAAATAAAAAGGGGGGAAAAAAAGGAAAAAAAACTGGCAAACTAATCCCCAGGATTTCTGACTGGATATTCCAGCACCACAGGTGCCTTGGCAAAGGAGCAGCTCTGCTCTCCTCTGTTTGCCCAAACCAACGAGGTTTAGGAGCTGCAGCAGCACAAATAAATGAAGTCCTGTTAAAATCTGACAAGTCAGACAGAGCCAAGGCTGGCAGGATTCAGTGGGAGATGTTAAATCGGAGATACAGCTGCTGGACATGACAGTTTTCCCATATTTAGAAGAGGACAGCAGTCCTTGGGCAATGCCTTACGATCACCAGATGAAAGGAATCATGTAAGTACTAAGTAGTATTAATAGTCTCAGGCACAATATATATATATGAGAATAATATGGCCAAACAATACTTAACAGTTATTTCCAATAGCAGCATTTGTATAATGCCATCGACACTCAACTGCTGATAAGCTGGACACACTTAAGGAATTTTAATAAGCCTTTGAAAAGCTTTAACTGATGTGAATTAAGCCCTGAGATAATTCAGAGGCAGGGCTATCGTTGCTCAGTTAAAAATAATTGATCTTGGATGTAAAACGTCACATCTTGCACCTTAGGAGTACAAAGGCAGAGAAAATGTCATTTGTCACCAGCAGTGGCTGATGGACATTGAGGGACCCTTGGGCTCTGCTCAGCCACAGGGACATCTCCCTGGGGTCAGGGACAAGGAACCTGCCAGGAATCAGAGGGAGATATGTGAATTAACAACACTCGGGTGCTCAGAGCTACAAACTCACTCCACCCCCTGCCCCGGCGAGGGCAGAAAGAGCTGCTGCTATCTTTTGGCTTTAATCCACCGAAATAGCTCTGCTGCCATTCGCCTCTTGCAGGGGCAGAAGCAAAGTTTTCATCTGCAGTTTAGTACTGAACATAAAGAGTTTTTCCTCCTTCTATATTTACTGCTTGTCTTTCCAGGAGAAAGCCTTTCCCAACCAGCAATTCCTTGCTATCTTCTCTGGAATCCTCTAACAGGCACATCTATTTGACAAGGTGATAAGACCAGGAAGCTCTTGTTGAAATCTGCAAACCTAAATATACTCCCGTATCTTCACAAAAATTAATTAACCTGCATTAATGAGAATGGAAATTCCCACTTGATGTCTTACAGCATGAACATTACCTTATTCATTCACTACAAAGTTATTTACCATAAAACTAAGTTTGGGTCAAAGCCTGCAATTACAAAAGACAAAACTATTTTCAAACAAATCTGAAGACAGTGATTGTTTCGGTTTTCTTTTTCCTTAATTAAAAAAAAAATATATATTTATTTTTGGCCGGTTGGCTTTGAATAAGCAGATTACTGGCACAAGCCAGTCAGTGAAAGCCAGGAGCCACTGGCATAAAACTATTTTCATTTTTGTTTTAGCTACTTTCAAACATCATCTCTGACGTTTAAACAAATGGGAATAACATGGTGATCCTCAGCAGCATTTGCAATTTCCTATCCAAATGAGAAGCAGCAAGTGTAGCAGCTTTTAAGAACACGGCTGAGAAAAGAATCCTTTGCTATTTAATCCAAAATACACAGCATTGATATAAATATATGATTTATATATATATATAGAACAGGGGAGGACTTGCTTATATTGGAAACAGCAAGTTTTATATAATATACATATTTTTTAAATTATAATATCTCAATAGACTGAGCAGGAAAAGCTTGTTTCTCTTGGAAACATCAAGTTATCATCAGACACAGGACAGGAGGCCGACCGGATCAATAGACTTACTCAATATAGAAAAACCTTATCTTTCTTTCGGGCTGGCTGGCCACAATGTCAGCACCCAGATGCCACTGACAGAGTTATCTGCCATCAGCGCAGCAATAACTGCTCAGGGCTGGGGTGACACCTACGAAAAGCCAATAACCCAAACTGGAAAGTTTTGTCCCGCTGTCCATTCTGCAGATAAAGGGACACCGAGCCGCCCCTCGCCTGGCTTTGAGGCTTTATCGGGAGGACAAAACAAGGCTCTGCAGCGGGTGGGTTGGGATTTCCCATCTCCATGCCCTCGGGATGAGCCGCAGGACTGGCGGTGTGCTCACAGCGAGAGCCCAGCCCGGCGGGGTCAGCTCCCCAAGCGTCCCTGGATGTGACACTCAGCCCCGCCGCTGTTGAAAAGAAGAAAGCGAAAAGCTTTCATGTGGTTCTATATATACGCGGTTCTATCTATAGGGCCGGGTGTGCGCTGATGCCCGCCGAGCCTCTCTCCCCGCCTGCCCTTTGGGCGCTTATCGCCGCTCCCCAGGGACACACGCGGCCTTATCGCCGGGCCAGGCTCGGAGCAGCCGAGTGGCATTTTCCTTTCATGCCGCCCCCGACACCCCGAGGCGGGCAGAGCCCCCGCAGAGCCCCGGCACAGCCCCGGCTCCCCCGATAAGAGGGATGCAGCACCGGCGCTGATGGGACAAAGGGCGGGAGAGATAACATCTGATCAGCCTCACGGTTAAAAATAAAAGGAAACCCGAGTGGAAGTGGGTAAGGCATGGCAAGGTGTCCCAGCAGTGTCATGGGAGAGGGAGAGTTGTCCCCAGACAGCCAGGTTCACTGCCTGCCCCGTGGCACTGCAGCAGGAACAGCCAGGGCAGAACCCAAAATTGCTGGCTGGACCTTCAGAAGAACTGCTGCTCAGCTCAGATTCACACAACATTCCAAGCTGGAAATCCATCATATCCAGCTCAATGGTCCCTGCAGGGACAGGACACACAGTTTGGTGTCACCACCAGGCTCTGAGCAGCCGAGACAATCACCTCCAACCATTATTTTTAGTGGCATTGCAAGGCTGCAGGAGCATCATGATTCATTCAGCATTTTAGAGCCCAAGGCAACACTTTGAGGTGCTAACCTGAGCAGAGATCTCAGGGAACACCACATGAAGGGCCAGAGCCCAAACCCAATTAATAAATATTCCAGTCCTTTCCTCAGACTGCAGCTCTCTTTATTTGAGAGAGGATCAAAACCTCAAGGCACAGTTACAGTGATCCATCACCTCTCTCAGTGCATCACCCAGAGAAATTGGCAAAGATTCTCCATCACATGTTCCTGTGAGAAAACCAAACTTCAACTCAGTGGAACTGTCATTCACTTCGTGGCACAGAGTTTGTTCCATTTCATAAAAGCAAGCTGATGATAATAAAGCTATATTTATTCAACAGCCTCAACCTGAACAAGTCCACAAACAGCTTTTGATAGCAGCAGGATGATTTAAGAGCCCCTAGATCTGGAATTTGATTGTCCTTTATGGGACAGAAACACAACAAGCACTCAGGCACCATGGACAGAAAGGGTTTTGCAGCAATGTACATTCACCAAGACACCATACCTGGGCAAAAAAATTTGCTTCAGATTCTCTCCTGTGAGAATCACACCATTACAAGCAGACCAGCAAAGCAAACAAAGCTGATTTCCATCCCCCCTTTTTTCCAAAGGAGAGCCCCACATATTTGCAGACAAGTATGCACATGTCCCCTGGACATTCTCAGCCCCCAAAGATTCCAGCCTGACTTGCCTGGCTTGCTCTGGGCCACTTGGCATGTGATAGCAGCCACACACATTTGGCAGAGACATTTTTAGAAACCTCCAAGCTATGAATTCACCTTTCCATTTTGGTAAAGTCAGCTATGTGGAAAGCATTTCAAAAGGACAACTTCAAATACAAACTTCATTTCCCTTCAGTTATTGGAGAGATGGGATAAATAATATCACACACTTCATTTATTTTCTCAGAGTTACCCCATAATATTTCTGTATTTGATAACACTGTGATCAATAATAATTAACAGTCAAATTAAGTCAGTCTTTCCCAGCACATTTACAGTGTATGTTAAATTTTCAGTTCTCCTCATTTTACTGCAACTACTAAAAGGTGACTTTCCTTGGAAATATCATCTAAATAAAAGCTCTGGAAGTGACCCTCATGCTGCAGATTTCAGGGATAAAATGGACACCTGGCAGGCACCTGCTCCTGCACACAGGTGCTCCACCATGGCCATGTGGGAATGGAGAGCAGGTTGGATTTACATCCACAGCCCACCAACCCTGTGCTGGCAACGCAGCTAAATATCCAACAGCACCATCTGACTCCTGGCACTCCAAGGAACAACTTCCAGGTGTTTTCCCCTTTCCCACAGGTGCTTAGGAAAAGCAATCTGCTCCACAAAAGACTCCACAAACCTGAAAGTCCTAAACCTCTAAATGTTCTGAGGCATCAGAGCTGCCCCATCCTCACCCCTAAGTGGCTCCAGCTGCACAGCCAAACACCCACAGTCCCTTCATGGCTGCAGGACACAGTTAATGAACCCCCACTCAGCTAACGAGCAGGAGTTCGTTAACCCACAGCTGCTTGATTGCTGCCAGCTGCAGTCTCAGCTCCCAAACTCCACGGCAAAATATCAGCCCTTTTCAACTTCCTAGCAGTTTCTTAGTCTTTGTTTTAAAGGAGTTAGTCTACAAAGGAAACAGATTTTTACAGTAACTGTTTTGTGGCAGTAAATCACACCTTCCCCTTGCAGGGAGCATATCTGATACCTGCTGCCTTTTGGGGAGGGATGGCCCAGGAAGTAACAGGAGCACCCCTGTTTGCTTTCACTCCTGTAGGAACCCTCAAACACAGCCATGAACACTTCTCCAGAGCCCTTTTTTCTTTCTTTCTTCCTTCCCAAACACTTTGCCCCTGCAGTTCTGGAGTTCCCTTCTCAGAAGGGCTTGAGCTCTTGGCCTCCAATTCATGCCAAATCCCAAAAATGCAGAGAAGCAGAGGTCATTCCCTTCTCACCATCCCTGATGGCTCTGCTGCACTTGTCACAGCAGACACCTGAGAAAATGGTACTTCCTTTCAAAAAAAACCCAGCATGATACCATTTTTTATCCTTCACAACACAACATCAGGAATACAGCAGCAAGACCCCAAAATACAACATCCTGAGTACAACTATAAACCCCTCTGCACAGAAAAACTGCCCAGGAACAACTTTCAACACTCCCTGGAGCAGACAACAAAAAACCAGGAACAATCACATCCTCTTCCCCCAGAGCTGTTCTCATTAACCAAAAAATGAGAAATCAAGTCCTACCTTCCCAGCAGCAGCAGCAGCAGTGGGTGAGGAGCCAGGCAGACACCAGAAGAGAGCCTGCAGGTGGACTCTGGAGGCTATTTAAGCACCACCAGCCATCCCCAGCTGGGCACAGTTGGGGCTGATTGGCAAATCCCACCTTATGGGGATCCAGGGAACGAGCACCAGCTGGGCTCTGCTGAAGGACCTCGTGAGGTGCTGCCCCAAATCACCCTTCTCACCCCACACAGAAATAACATTCATCTCCCTGATGATTTCCCTCCATGTCTGCAGCCCATCAGGAGCCAGGATGATTCCTGGCTGATTATGGAAGGAAATGATTCAAGTACCAAGTCCTGCAGAGCAACTTGTTGCATTCTGGAATTTCTACTCTTCCCCTCTCCCAAAAGATCCAGTGGTCCTTGCTATTTTTTCACTAATTCCTTTGTCTCTAAGGACTGTAAATTGACTGTTTATGCAGGTAGATTTATTTATAAAAAGACTGGATTTTTGAGGCTGAGTAATTTCTTATTCACACCCACCCAGCATGTGCACATTGTCAATTTATTTTATTCTTGGTGCAATTCTGTACCTTGGGAAAGGCTGTGAGGAAGATCTGCCCTGAAATAAGGGGAATAAACAATATGGAAAACCACACCCACTCTGTGCAGTCTGCCTGTTCCAGGGCCACAAAATAGGAACAAGATCCCCCAACTCTAAAATGCACAATTTGGCAGTAACTCTGCAAATATAAAGCATAAATTGAAATGATATAAAGAAAATTAGGAAAAAGGCTTTTGATTTAATCAGATTGCCAATGTAGTTCTCATATCTATTGTGTAAATTAATAGTAACAAATGGGGTTTTCCATTTTTGCTTTGCTCAGAGACCTCCCAAGGCTAGAGGGACAGAGAAACAATCCATAAGCAACCACTGCTGTTAAAGAAAAAG
This sequence comes from Lichenostomus cassidix, assembly GCF_008360975.1. Lineage (NCBI taxonomy): Eukaryota > Metazoa > Chordata > Aves > Passeriformes > Meliphagidae > Lichenostomus > Lichenostomus cassidix. The sequence continues at coordinate 16,370,852 of NC_139494.1, forward strand.
CAGGATTTTTACACCATTAGGCTCTTTCAATCCATCAGACTTTGGTTTTAAACAAAACTCTGTTGATGTGAATACAATAAATATTTTATTAATGGAATGTATAGAGGGTGTTTTTGAGTTTCTCTCTTCCATCCTTCCTCTTACTCTCAGCACCTCACACGCAGATGTCAGAGCAGCTTCCAGTCCAAGCCAAGGAGAAAATTTAATTTCAAGGCAAAAAACAGTGAGAGGTTGAAAGTTCAGACTGGCACCTGTGAATGTTTGATTTCCCCAAACTTACAGGCAAATTCTTCTTTCCACAGCATGATCTATTAAGCTCTTCTGAGGCAGTTCACAAGCTCCATGGGGACAGAACAAATTCCTGCCTGCTCTAATGCTCCTCCAGCCATTGCAATATCCCTTGATTATTTCATTTAAAAGCCCCACCATTACTAACCATCTTTTTCTGATTCTTTTTTTTATAGTTCACTGAGTGCTGGGATTTTACAAAAATGGGAAGAGTCTCTTTTTCAGGATATAGAGCACTGTGGCCAGGAAAAGGGCAAGGGCCAGGAAGATGAGCAGCTTGTCTGTCAGCTCCCGGCGATTGTATTTGGTGATCAGCTTCCTCCCCAGCTGGATTGTCCCTGACATGGACTTGAATTCCTCATTTGCTTCCAGGATGGTTCGGGAAGAATTGGCTGAAATTAAATGAAAATAAAAAAAAAATTAAATCAGCAGGTTGTGGTTCAAAAATACACAGCAAAATATGTAAGGATGAGATGTTTGGAAACACAGAGAGTGCCTGAGGGATCATTCTGGGTTAGGCTGAGCTGTGGGTGAGAGAGACACAGAGTGTTCTCACAGCTCAGGGGTGCTGATGTGCTGAAGGAAAGTGCAAAGTCAAATAAGAGCATTAAAAAGCTTAAAGATCCTACTGAAGTTCCTGAATTTTGAATTTTTGGGTTAGCAGGTCAAATCTAGTTCAGGTTTTTCAGTCAGTGCTGCTGGAAGCAGAGTGAAATAAGAATGGTGCTAGAGAGAGAAATCATCAGCAGCAGCAGGACAGAGCAATATTTGAATATACTAACTGCACCACTGAAAGTGTTCCCCCAAGCCACAGCAGACAATCAGTGTGACCCAAATGGGTTTACAGAAATTGAAAAAGCAGCAAGCAGCAGTATGAGATCCTTAATTATTCAGCTCAAACAGTTTTTAATAGTAATTTTTGACACACATAGCCGTTTTTTGCCTAATAAAAAACAGACAGGTCAACCAGAAGTGTGATTAGTCTCAACTTGTCTTTCTTTGTGAGAAAACAAACACATGCCTCAAAATTCTGAGCCTTGCTCCTTTAAAATTGCTAAATGAAAGTAAAAGCCCTGGAATTCCCTTTTTCCTACACACAAAATGCACACCCTGTAGGACAGTGAATGGTGCATCACCCTACACTGCCCTGGCTGCTCAGAAAGGTCAAATCCAGCACTGCCTGGTTCACAAAACCAGAGCAGAAATAGATCTGTGATATTTTGCAAACCATTCTGTCCCATCCCACCTCATTTCAGGAGGCATTTTGATCCAAGTGAAAACAGAAAGCTCATTTCCCAGAGTTAATGGCAAAGCAAAACTTCCCTGCTCCACAGCCTCAAACATTCACTGCATCTTAGGGAAGGACTTGCTCAGAAAACAGGAATTCCCACTACTAACTCAGAATTTGCAGCTGGGTTTTGTAAACGATTCCCTTGATGAATTCCAAGTGCTGTTCATTCAGAAATGGGGTGAAAAAAGTGCCTGCCAAGCTGTCTCTTTAATGGGAGAAGGAACATGCTACCTCTGCAGCAACAAACTGTGCCCAGCTGCCACCCTCAGATGGGGCAGAAAGCAAGGAGGGCAAAACTGTGTTATTTATCCTTGTCTTTACAGTTCCCTCTCCTGCCCAAAAGCCCAGCTAGGAAGAGGCCCAGGCAGCAACTTCTAAATGCTCCATGAATCACCAGTTCTGACAAGTCAGTTGATTTATTGTTTTAGGAGTGGAAGCCAAGGAACTGGGTGAAATCTTGGTTTCACAGTCCCTGATGCTCTGCTGACAGAGCAAGTGACCTCAGGTTCAAGGCACTTGATCTCAGTGTCTCAGCCATCCCAGCTGGAGCCTGGCTGGAAGCAGCTTTCCAGACACTCTTTGCTCTGTGGAGAACTGCAGCCATGCTTTTGTCTCCTCTGTCATTCCCAAATCCACGCCAGGACAGTGGCACAGAGTAGCACCAAACACACTCTGGGCACTCTGTGAGCTCACATTGATTTTACAATTGCTTTTATGTGGAATGAAACCTCATCCTGACCCCTTTTCCTTCTTGTAATCATGAAACAGAAACTCCACCAAACAGCTCCACACGAAGTACACTATTATTTCCTGTTTATGTCCAGCTGTTACAGGAGTTCTGCTGCCCAGTCCTTTAATTACCACATTCTCCTACTCTGCTCCACATTGGTCACCTCTCCCCATGCTGAAAGAACTGACCAAAGATGCTTCCATCAGCCCATCCATGCCCAAATTCCAGCTGTACCTAAGGTCTGCACAGTCTCCTCACTCTGCTGCACTTGCTGGGACATCATCCTGCTGATGCCCATCAGACTCTCTGTGATGTTGCTTGCACTCTCTGCCAGACTTTCCTTCGTGGTCTTCCTGAAAAGGGAAAAAAAAGCAAAGGAGGAAGGGATAAAATTATTTCTTTGGGTACTTTGGGAAAATGCTGTGGATAGGAAGCTTAGAGCAGAGCTTGGCACTAAACATCTCTCCACTGTACGAAAGACACAACTGGCTTTCACTGTATGAGAAATTCAGATTGTCTTCCCTAAACAGCAAAAAAAAAAATAAAAAAATCACACAATATGAAAGTCCTGAGCCCAAACAACAGCCAGTGGCTCAGAATCTCACAAGGGCTTGTATTTCACCACTTATTCTCCCAGGACTGTGTAACTCCATAAAATGCCATGGAAGCACAAACTACCACTTCATTATCCTGAGTATCCCAGTTGTTGCTTCCAACATCCAGTTCTGCCTGTGAAAACAGCTTGGATAATGATCTACCACTTGTTTGGAACCCCAATGGAATTAATGCAAAAGACAGTAAGAACAGCTATATAGGTTAATTTATCCCCTTTTCTGCTTAGACCTGCATATGCCAAGAAAACCAGAATTTATCACAATCCTTAACAGCTCAAATTTCCACAAAAAGGAAATGTACTCATCAAAGAAAAGCTACACTCCAGATAAAATTAAATACCTTAAAAATATGATGTCACTTCAATTTAAAACTAGTGAATATAGAAGGCACTGCTTAAATCTCAGATAGTACAGTGGGACAGTCCAATACCTTTGTCTTAAGATGTCTCTTCCCTGCAGCAGCTGATCTTTCTCAGAGTTGTCAATAGCAATTTTGCAGGCCAGATTTGCCTTTCTCCAGGCTGCCTGGTTGCTGAAATCACAAGAGCAGAGTGTTGTAATGTGGAGGTAACACTTTGCAAGCACAGACAATTTTCACAAAGTAATCATCACTGTAACTGAGAACCCCTGACATGTGCATGGACCCTCAGAATCACAGAATCATTTGGGTTGGAAAATACTAATATCATCGAGTCCAAGCTGTGCCTCATCCGCACCTTGTCCCCAGCCCAGAGCACTCAGTGACACCTCCAGGTGACACCTGCAGGGATGAGCACTCCAAACCTCCCTGGGCAGCTCCTGCCAAGGCCTGAGCACCCTTTCCATGGAGAAATTCCTGCTGCTGGCCAAGCTGAGCCTCCCCTGGCCCAGCCTGAGGCTGTTCCCTCTCCTGCTGTCCCTGTTCCCTGGAGCACAGCCTGACCCCCTGGCTGTCCCCTCCTGTCAGGAGCTGTGCAGAGCCACAAGGTCCCCCTGAGCCTCCTTTGCTCCAGGCTGAGCTCCTTTCCCAGCTCCCTCAGCCACTCTCTATTACTACACAGAATAACAATATTCTACCCCGAAATTCCCTCTCCTCAGTGTAGCATTTATGCAGCAAGGGAAGAAGAAAACTGTGCCAGCTGTCAAACAGACTCTTATGCCACCTACTCTGAGCTCAAGTGCCCAAAGGGACAGACCAGAGTTAGGCAGTCAGGACAGGAGAAGGCAGCTGTACCCTTCCTGTCCCTGACCTCTTGGTCTGGGCAAAACACGTGTCAGTGACTGCACTTCCAACCAGAATCTGAGAGACACTGCACCAAAGTCAGCCTATCTCCGGTTACAGGGGACGTGGGAACAGCACCAGCTGCCTGACCCACCTGAGCATTTGCTTCTTGTGGTTCTCCACCTCCCGCAGCAAGGCTTGTTTCTCCGACTCCTTGTCCTGCTCCTTCGCCATCTGCTCCAGCTCCTTGGGCGGAGAGCAAAAACACCAGAGCCTCACCGACCACCCCAGCCCGGCCGGGGAGAGGATTGGGAGCAGATTGATCTGAAAAACCCCCAGTCCACGGCTGGGAGTCACCAAATCACGGCCGGGACCCCCCAAAACACAGTCGGAACACAGTCAAAACACAGCAAACCCCGGCACGAACCCACAGCCCTGGGCCGGCACCTCGCAAAACACAGCCCCGGCCCTCCTCAGCCCCGGCCCGGAGCACAGCCCGGAGCCCTCAGCACCCCGGCCCGGAGCTCAGCCCGGTGCCCTCAGCACCCCGGCCGGGCCCCTCACCTGGATGCGGCCGCGGAGGTGTCGGAACTTCTCCTTCACGGCGGCATTGAGCTCCGTGAGGGCGCTGAGCGGCCCCGGGCAGTCCCGGATGTCCTGGAACACAACGGCGCAGTCAGCGCGGCCCCGGCTCGCCCAGCGGCCGTGCCAGGGTGTCCCGGGGCGGGCGGCGGTACCTGTACGGCCGCCTTGATCTCCAGGTCGAACTTGACGATCTCCTGGTGACAAACCCTCAGCGGCACTGCCGCGGCCGCCGCCGCCATCTTGGCCGGGCCGCGCCGCGCCGCGCTCCGGTGCCCCCTGGCGGTGGCGGGCGGGACTGAGGGGACGTGGCGGGGCTGGGCCGGGCGGGAACCGTGCCGATCCGCACCGTGCCGATCCAGCGGGCAGGGCTGCTCCTGAGAGACTGCAGTCAATTGCGGAACCCCAGGATAACCGAGCTTGGAAAAGAGCTCCAAGCACACCGAGCCCAGCCTGTGCCCCATCCGCACCTTGTCCCCAGCCCAGAGCACTCAGTGCCACCTGCAGGGATGAGCACTGCAAACCTCCCTGGGCAGCTCCTGTCAAGGCCTGAGCACCCTTTCCATGGAGAAATTCCTGCTGCTGGCCAAGCTGAGCCTCCCCTGGCCCAGCCTGAGGCTGTTCCCTCTCCTCCTGTCCCTGTTCCCCCGGCTGTCCCCTCCTGTCAGCAGCTCTGCAGAGCCACAAGGTCCCCTGGAGAAGTCCCAGGTTTACATCCAAGAGCCTCCTTGGGTTTCTGGACAGGCCAGGCTGACACTGGTCGTGAGCACCTTGGGGAAACACAAGGCACCTTCTGTATTCCCAAAGCAGGACAATGACCCTTTGCTTTTCCCAAAAACTCCCTCCCTGGTCCCATGTCCTTTCCCTGCTGCCCTCAGACCCTTTGGACAAAGGAGCTGGAGGTCATTCCCACAGGAGCTGCAGGATCACAGTTTCCACTAATCCAGGCACTAATCCTGGTTCTCCAGAGGTCCCACACTGATCCAGCAGCTCTGAGCAGGAGGAAGGAAAAACCAGCTATTTCCTCTCCTAGCTCTCATCCCTTCCAAAGGAAAGTTCCTTTCCAAAGTTTCCTTTCCAAAGGAAAGTTCCTGGAAATACCAGGAGACCAAGGGCACATACATCAAACTAGCAGATGCCATTAACTGGTGTCACTCATCACTACACGAACAATGATTCGAGACAATATTTCCTCCACAATTTTTATTTTAAATTACAAAGGACGTTGCATACATTGATGAATTTGTATCTGAATAGAAGTGCTAGGGATCAAGGGTGACAGAGTAAACAAAGTCAATAGTTTAATTGTGCCTCTTTTCAAAAAAAATAAAACTGCACAACTATTAACCAACATTTAACATTGCAACTCTTAACAGATCATGCTTTGAACAAGGTAAATTTATTTTCTAACAGAGACAAGACTTTCAGTAAGTTTTTCTGAGCTCCAGTTGGAAGTTGATTATAGAATATCAAGGACAGCATTACAATCATGACCCCAAGCACAGGCGGAACAGGATGCCATGTTTTGTTTAAAATGCCTTTTTTATTTTTATTTTTTTTGCATCTGCATGTGCCATCAGCCTTAAAAATTCACCCAACCACAAATACTGAGCAGTAAGTTTTTCTTGGACACAATATTCTGGGAGGATAGATGATTCCATTCAGAATGTATGAATATCCGTCATTACAAGAGAGATTAAATTTTATTACTAGGTTCTGTTTCCTAATCAGAAGATTTTGATAGGGATGTGCTTTTGCCAATACCAAATCCAATCCAGAAGTGTTCCTTACAGGAACTATTTAAGTCACCCAAATTTGACTTTAAAAGATGCCCAACTACAAAATATTTCAACTCCAGAAAAACTCTGGACAATGATGTTATCTAAAAAGTTTGGAGTTTTGTTTCTTTCATGGGGGAAACAAAAAATGCAAGTGTGGCTTAAAATAGCTCTGGTTCCACTTTTAGCTCCACAGCTCATTAAAAAGACAATAAATGCAGAGTCAGTATTTGCTCCTGTGGAAGTTCATGGATGTGTAAGAGGCTGAGGATTGTAATTCAGAGTGCAAAACACCTTCTAGAAGCACTGGGGGGAAAACATGGCATGTTGTGAAATGTAAGTGGCAGAAAGATAGAGATTTTTGTATGCTGCAAAGAAGATACAGCCCAAAAGTGCCATCTTTGATTAATGGCACTGAAGAATCCCAATTTACACTGGGAGATATTCAAGAGTGGTGTTTTCTCAACAGACTAATGCCCTTAATACAGTTACAAGAAGGATCAGTCACCGAGGCAGCAACTGTTTGAAATGTACTTCACACGATCCCTGGGGTAAACAAAATAAACCTCAGCTGTGTGCAAGGCTGTGTCAACAAGCCAAGACCACATCTAGCAGCGCACTTCACGGGGTGATTCCAACTGAAGCCTCCAACTTCAAAAGCAAATCAAATCATGATCAGATGCACTCTTGAAACTCAGGTCTCAAGGCCAAATACAGATCCTGACATTCACGGTCCAGAACTGGGTTGTGCCTCAGCAGAACTTCAGGAAGACGAGCAAGCACGTTTGAGGAACAGAACTGCATTTGCTATTTCTGCTGGAGGCAACTTGGATACAACCCTTGGAAATTCTCCTGATAAAACCTTTTAGAGCTTTAAAAAAAAAAAAAAGCTATGTTTAAATGATTTATGGAAAAGAAAAGCACATCCAGTCATTATGGTCTGTGAATAAGCTAAGTGTTTCATTAATGAAGGCAAATATTGGATAAATATCGGGGGGGGGTGTCTTTTAAAAATAAATTTAAAACTGACACCTCTATGTTTCAGAAGTGTCTGTTTGCTTTTAGCTTAGTTAAAAGACCTTTCATCCATTTTAGGTTGGTTTTTTGTTTGTTTGTTTGCTTTTTTAAAAAAACCCCAACTTTTCCCTGGCCCTCTCAGAATGGAAAAAAGTCAATCTATAAATTAGGAACTGAACACAGCTGAGCCTGACTCTCACATCAGCTTTACAGCAATGCAACTTTATTAAATCACAATGATTTCAACTGGTATGATAAGAAAATCCAGCCCATCCACACGTAAACATAGCTTTAGTAGTAAGTCTCTCTCATCCCAAAAAAAACAAAAGTACTCACCAAGTATCAGTAAATGTGTTCAATAAACCATAAAAGGAAGCGTTAGCAAAAGGGGTTTCGGGCTAAAAAACACCCTTCAGGAGCACCCCCACATTTTGCAAGGCCATTCAAAAACTGGTCTTCCATATAAATACAAAAGGACTACCGAGAGGAACTGAAATCAGACCTATCCGCACTCGCTCCACGACGCTTACATCAGCTCTGATTCCATCTCAGAAGCTTCGACAGGTTCAGAGGGAATGAAAAACACTTAGTTCTAGATGTACAAGTAAGGCACAATATAAAGCCACATCATCATCTGTCATGAAGGGAGGGGGGAAGGACGAGGGTCATACATGGTACAGCAGAACAAGCAGCCCATCGATTCCAAGTGTGGCACCTACGTTCAGACTGACGAGATCTCGACAAGAGCAGTTATGACAGCATGCTTTTAATAATATGGAAACAAATCCTAGAGAATCCAGTGTATCAGAAAAAGGAAGAGCTTCTGGTTTGTATTAAATCAAAAAATATATCATTGTTTTTGGATATAGGATTAAAAGTGAATATTCACAATGCCTACACTCAAAAACAAACAAAAAAAAAAAAACAAAACCCAGGACTTCGTTAAGATCCACATACTATGTATGAACACTGAAAATCTTTAGAAAATGGACTTCTCTAAAGATCACCCAATAACGCATGCCACAATTGCCAAAAAACAGAACATGTACATTTGTTGGTTTTTATACCCTTATAAGATTTTCGTTTGTGATAAGTATACACTAAATGTATATATTTTAATGACACTAGAGGAAGCAGATTGTTACTGGCATTAAAGTACAACCATTTCTAGACGGTTTAAATGCCACAGAGTCCCCTGGTTAAAATGTAAAGCTGCACAGCTTGCCTATGTCACCTTTATGATAAAGTTAAACCAGCAAAAGGTCTTATCTTTACTCTACATTTTACTGCCAGGTTTTATTTATCTCAAGTATCGCTGCAGCATTCTGACCAGCCCAGAGTTAGCAGCAAGTGGCAGGAATCATATAAAACGCAGTTTCTTTTTTTTTTGTTGTTTTTTCCTCTTTTTTTTTTTTTTAAACAAAGTGCTTTTCTAAGATATACATACATATAAATAGTTACAAAATAAAGTGTCAACATTAAAAAGCTCAACTATTTCAAAGCTTTAACTTAAAATAATACATAGGAAACACTGAAATGCGAGGGTATGGAACTCACTAAAGATTCAAAGTCTACTTTGAAATGCGAGACCAAAATCATAGTCTGGTTTTCAGACAAAAATAAAAAGCTATAAAGTTGTGTGTTGCCCAGGATTCCCAGGCAGTAAAAAAAAAAAAGAAAGGGGCTTTTAAATACCTTGTCAGTTGAATTTGTGACAGAAGTTTTTACCTGATTTCCAACTGCTCTCTCCTAATGTTCAGAGATGCTGCCTTGCCTGAAGGGTTTGGATGGAGCACAGGGATGACAGTGCCCATCGGGAAGGGACAACTGGTGTGTGCCAACCCTGCACAGCCACAGGCTGCACCTCACAGGACACATTCTCTGTCGGGGTTTATGGGCCCTGGGCAGCTCCACAAAAACTGCACCAACTACAATAGGAACACAGCAGCCCCACTGTGGGAAGCAGCAGCCAACTCTCACCTCACCCCAACAACAACAACACAAACGCCTCAAACGGAAAACAACCACATTCCACTCAGATTTTCCAAGTCTTAAGTGGATTTACAAAGTTTTGCCTAAATTGCCCTGGGTATTTGTTCAGCCTCTTGTAGGAAAGACTTTCTGTACAGCTCAGTAGTGGTATTTTGGCCTCCTTCTCCCTTTTGAGTCTTCCAAAATATTTAGGTACAAAGTAAGCTGTGAGTGTGGCAGGGCCACCACCTTCACCGGCCACTCTTCCTACACTGTTACCAATTCAGGCTTTTTTTTCTCTTATAGTACAAGCTTGGATATAAAAATAATCTACTTATAAACAAAAAGGAATCACAGTACAAACAAACTCAGACAAACTAGAAATGAAGTGGAGAAGTTCCCCAAAGGGAGTGGGGAGAAAGCCTTCATGGACTTTTGCATTTCTTTTTCAGCAGCTACATTTGAAAATATTTGGTATTTCTATTTTCAGTAAACAGTGTTTTGTCATCTTTAAATAGGGAGAGAAAGAAGAGGGAGGAAAAGGCGGGGGGGTCCATGAAACCAGAGAATGATCTTGCCTTGAGATAAAGGACTTTCTCATCAAAGGCTAAAGCTTTTAATCTGTACGTTAACACTGACTACAAAGCCAACTCTTATTAGCAGAAGAGCAAATAAGAACTTTGTGTTAATATTCCTCAATCATAGAAACTACTGAATTAACAAGAATAAGTCACATATAAGTCTGAAGAAGCTAGTTTCGAAATACCTGTACAAAAATATAAAAGTCTATAAATTTTTTTTGTTTTGTTTTGTTTGAAGCCTGTGTTGATCCTTGGAAACATCACATGCATAATAATACATCAACTGGAAAAGTGGCAACTAAGGAATTAGATATTTGTAGCTCTTTTTTTTTTCCTCTTTACATATATACACGTTACAATAAAAATAATTTTATTTTGGTTGTTTGGTGGAAGTATACTACAACAAGCTAAATACTTTTTTTTTTAAATTCTCAAAGTCGAAAACTATTTTACCAATAGCTTACTAAAATCCAAATATATTAAAATCTCCTACAGTAAGTGCAGAGAAAAAAGATTTAAAGACTCCAAGACGGCCACCAACTTATCTACCATGGAAGCGAACTACAAGAACAGCAAAATAATATTGTTATGTATGAATGCTCCTTCTGTAGATAATTGGACCCAAACAAAAAAATTCACAGTTCAGTAAGATCCCTAACCCTGACCTTTAATTTTTTTTCTTTTTTTCTTTTGTTTTTACATTCAGTACAGTATCATATAAGCTGTGCAAAACTTTACTTAGACTGGCAGTTCGCCATATCAGTTGCATTTGTCTTTGGTACAAAAATAAACAATCGCATTAATGTGCAAGTATTTGTTTTCTTCCGGCCAAAGTACCGAAATTGAGTTTTCTAGAGCCATCTTTTATACAATACATAGACTCTGTGGCATATATCTACATTTTCAACATATTCCTATATACATTCAAAAATTTTTAAGAGCTGGAACAAATACATTAAAACCTAAAATCTCACCATCTATACAGCTTGGTTTTGCCCCTCAGGGTTTTTTCTTCATACAAAACTTTACCAGCTTATACTGATAGCTCTCCCCACAAAATACAAGGCACAAAGAATATACTTTTTTTTTCTCTTGCTTGCACAGACATTTAAATACTATATTAAGCTCAGAAAATTAAAGTCTTATATGGCACACTAGCTCTAATGCTGCGTGTGCTATGTACAAGTTAATGGTTGCAAAGAAAGCTTACTGGTTTTTTTTTTTAAGAACAAGAAAAGAAAAATCCAATTATTAAAAAAAAAAAAAAAAAGAACAAAGAACTCCCCAAATTGACAGCTTCACCAAAAAAATGCTTCCTCTTATTTCACTTGGACCATAAACCTGTCACAATGTCTGGCATATGCTAAAAGTTTTCACTAGCAAATCCATGGTTTTACTTCTACAACAAAAGTGATATATTCTGGTCCTAGATCATTTGAAAGAGAACTCTCATTTCTGCACTTGAGCTTAAAGCAGCTTTGAAACTATCTGGTTTATGGTCCAAAAATGCTCTGCAGCATTTTCTACCACGCTTTGATTTGTTTTCCTACACTGTTATTTGAAACCAATGGAACCTACTGGTGAGTGTTTACAGAATGCTAAGCTGACATGCAGACCAGAATGCCATTTACAACGAGGAACTCGACAGCACAAGTGGAACCTGACCCGGGAACAGCTCAAGTCCTGTCCTAAACTTTTGCCATTGGTATTCGGAGTCCCACGAGGCCACCTGTGGGGTCTCCCTCTGCTGTCTTCTCCAGGACTTGGTTCACAAACTCTGATGTCTGTCCAGCTACAGGAAGTCCTGAAAGGGGAGGGCAAGAGAAGCTGCTCTTAGGTCACATTCCTACAGGTGACACAAAGTCAGGGGACACTCTGGCTGGGACAACTGAAATTAGGAGAAGGTTCTTCCTTTTATTTCAGAAATTGTTTGCAATCGAATAGAGCGAGCCCAGAGCTCCATCAGGATGAGCAGAGGGATGGAGCAGCTCTGCTGGGAGGAAAAGCTGGGAAAGCTGGGATTGTTCAGCCTGGAGGGGAGAAGCTTTGGGGTGACAGAACTGTGGCCTTGCAGCACCTGAAGGAGCTACAAGAAACATCAAGAGAGACTACTGACAAGGGCCTGGAGGGACAGGAGGAGGGAGAATGGCTTCACACTGACAGCAAGTTGGTTTAGATCAGATATCAGGAAGAAATTCTTCCCTGTGAGGGTGGGGAGACCCTGGCAGAGAGTGCCCAGAGAAGCTGTGCTGCCCCTGGATCCCTGGAAGTGTCCAAGGCCAAGTTGGACAGGGCTTGGAGCAACCTGGGATGGTGGAAGGTGTTCCTGCCATGGAAGGGGTGGGATGAGATGAGCTTTGAGATCCCTTCTAACTCAGGGCATTTGTGATTCTATGTTTTCATATCCATGCAAATACAGGAAGTTCACTGCTTACCAAGAGTGTCTTTAATAAGTATGTTCAGCTTTTGTTCCATGTTGATTCCTCTGTCATCTTTAGGTACCTGCACCCGATTAACTATTTCTTGTTTAATGGAGTTGATGACAAGGAGTAAATTATCTGCAAAGAAAAAAAATGGATTAGCTTTCCAGCACATTCCCCTGGAAGGGATTCATAGTTATTCACACATAGATATCTCTAAGTGTCAAAGGTGTCACAGCACATTTACTGAAATATTAAATGTAATAGTTGACATCAAATATTATAACTGTTTTCGCTAATATTTACAGTACATGCACACATTTACATCATTTACATCTGCAAAGTAGCTCAACAATGCAAGTTACCCAATTTAAATCCACTTTATTCAATGGAATGGTTTTGTACCAACAGAATTGCTGGTTTGTACCAACTCTTTTCTCCATGACCCAGGTTACATCACAGTACAAAACACAGACTTGTCCAAACAAAAGAAAAATCAAGATGGGAAGAGTTGTATTTACCATATTCCGTGTTGAGACCCCAGAGTTTTACTTTATTGGCTTCATACTGGGCTTTCTTTTTTAGTCTACAAGCCCTATAGCAAGAAGAGGGGAAGAATTAGAACACTACCAGAAATTCAGGAGTTCTAAGAGCCACATGAACTTATCAACCAATCCTCCCAGAGCTGATGCACAAACACATCCATCCTCCCTCACCTCCACAGGAAACACTCTGCTACCTGCATTTGCTCACATTTGACACTCGTGGGTTTTATCACTGTTTGCCCCCCAACTAAGGAAGCCAATTCCAGAGGAAACACATCCTTATCTTGGGAACAGACAAACCACAGCTCCACAGGTGCCAGCTGCCCTGCTTTCTGATAAACTGCTAATTCCCATTTGATACACTGTAACTCCCATTACAGGAGCTGCCACACAAAACAGGATTTCTTCAGGCAAAACTTATTTAGATCTCAGTAATTCAGTTGTAGCAATCCAAATTTTCTCCTGCCTGCAGCTCTATCCAATGCATACCTGGAAGCCAACTTGTTCTTTTCTTTCCTTGACCTGGGTCTGGCAGTTAAGGGAAGTTCACTGACGGGTGTCAGGTCACTGATCACCTTATTCAGCTTCCTCAGCTCGTTACCAATCTGGAGGAGCTTTCTGGGGTTGGGAGTCAGGTCTTCCACATCAGTCCTCCGTGACTTCTTGGCTGCATATTTTCCTGTTTTAAATACACAGAAAAGGGGATTGAGAAGTCAATAATATTGACTTGAAAAGGGAATTGAGAAGACATAATATATACACAAACCTGTGAGAAAACACTCTTAAATATGCATTTTTCGGGGGCAGTTGAGGTTCCTTTGTTCATGACAGGAGAATGGGCCGGAATCAGGTGATCCCCGTGGCCTCCCACAATAGAAACAGCATTTCCAGATAAAGAGCTTTGTACAATTCATATTCTATTCAGATCAGATAAGAGCAAACACTGCTGGCCAGGCCACTGGATGTGACAGAGAACACACACACAACTGTGCTGAAAAATGTATGTCACAAGTTCAAACCCTGTTGTTTTGCTCCAGCTGCAAACTTGTTAACTCATACTCAGCCAAAATATCCTCCTGCACACTCAAGTGGATTTAATTCCTAAAAGATCCTATTGCTAAAGGTCTGTACTAAGAAAGAGTGCTGAGGCCTGGTAGTGAAACAATCTTCAGTGATGCTGAGATGAAATGATCCACATAAAGGCCAGTTAACCCCTTTTATTGTATATATTTGAAGATCATTAGGGACTGGTTTTGCACTTGACTTAAAGGTCAAGTGTCCCAAGTGTCTGGTGGGACTGAGTCCTTGGTTATTTGTTGTTTAATAACAAGTACAGAAAAATGGAATCACAGAGTGGTTTGGGTTGGAAGGGACCTTAAACTCATCTTTTTCCACTCCCTGCCACTAGACCAGGCTGCTCAGAGCTCCATCATGAGAAAGAGCAGTGATAGGACTTTAGGTACTGATCTTTCCTACAGAACAAAGAGGCTTTTCAAAACTAAGGAAATTTAAAGGCTTTCTTCCCGGAATAAATCTACAGGTAACAATAATAAAAAAATAAACCTTTTGATTTAAGAGAAGGCCAATTGCCATGTTAAAAGCAGTAATTTTCAACTCTAAGGGAACATTAACCTTTCAACCAGGGAAGTTGGTTTAATTTGCTCCTCCAAAGCCAAAATCAGATGGAGCAGCCTAAAAGAGGTCCTGTGACAAGAAAACAAAAATACCCCTAAGAGTGGTTTGTTTTGGGTGATGTTAGTCATGTTTGTGGTGCAGTAATTGCTCACTGGGAATAAATCACAGTTATTAGAGCAACTGGTTCGAGTTTCTAAGAGGGCATCTTAAGGAAATAGTTTATTCCCAGAGGAGTTACTGCTTCACTGTGCTGCATTCACAGGGGGAAAACAAGGAGGGAGGAGCAGAGAGAGACAGTTGTGCCTTAGTGCTTGTCCTCAGCTCATACCAATCCCCCTGAACTTGGCATCCCAAATCCCTCACAGCCTCCTGCTAACACAGGCAGCACTGAAAGGAACAGCCACAAGGAGCAAACAGCAGTCAAGCCACCCATCCAATATTTACAGTATCACACTGAGAAAGCTTTGAACTCTCGGGGTTTCCACTGAGAGCCCTTGGAAGTCACAATTCTCAATTCATCCCCACTCCTCTGGAAGAAACCGCTCTGAAAGTCCCTACTGTGTGTTCATGTGCCTCCCTGGGGCACTGCAGAGCCCTGAGCAACAGAGTTACACTGTTTTAATGACTGAGTTTCATGGCCCAAACACAACTTCTCACCACTTGCAAGCAGGGGAATTTGGCTAGCGAAGGTGTCACAAAGAAGAAGACAGTCACTTGTGATTAGGACTCTCCTCTTACCATGATGGAGCCCATTTTTCTGGTACATGTTGCTGGGCAGTGTGTCTCGATTCCACTCGGATGGCCTCAGCATCCTCTCCTGCTGGGACGGCGTCAGCTGCTCGCTGTACTCCCAGAAGTATCTTCGTTTGCCTCTTTTCCGAGAGGATATTGCAGTCATTTCTTTCAAATCCTCCACAGAATCGTTTTCATACCCTAAAAGGATGCAGGGGGTTGTTTATATGCTGGTGACAGAATTGTTTGCAGCCCTTTAGCAGCGGACTGAGGATTCAAGTTAAGAGCAAAACCACAGACAGCTCTGGTTTGCATTATGTAACATACTTGGTTTCCAGCATCAACTGCTCCTGGGTTCTTGCCTTAAATCCAGGGATAGACAGAGCCTCTGACAGTGCTTCATTAGTTGAAAAAACCCAAATTATTTAGGCATTGAAAGCCCCTTTATGTTCTCTGACCTCCTCAGCTCTTGTCCCCCACAGTCCCACCAGTGCCAAGTACATGGAGCAGATTTTGGACAGTGTTGTCCCATCCCGAGAACTTTCGCCATGAATTGGCAGGAATACAATCTTAACTCACCTCCACGTTTGACAAAAAGCATGGGAAGAGAAGCAGATAATAAAGACGGATTAGCAAAAGACTATAAAGAAAAAAATATTCAATTATAGGATACTCTGAGTTGGAAGAGACTAAAAAACATGGAAAGAGAAGCAGATAATAAAGATGGATTAGCAAAAGACAATGAAGAACAAATTATTCAATTATAGAATACTCTGAGTTGGAAGAGACTAGGATGGAGTCCAACTCCTGCTGTTCCTTGAGTCCAAATACCTTCAGGGAATAAATCCAACCACTGAGCCCTACTAGGCTGGAGAAAAGGGCTCTGTTATCAGGACAGTGACCAAAGGACCATCTGAGCTGAAGGGATCTGGAACTGTTCAACCTCTTCCTCCTCTTTAGTGGGATGAAGAGAAATAACCCTCAGTAAAGCTGTACAATATTTTAGAGGTGAATTCAGATGCACTTGATAAGATGAACTGCTCATGAAGGACATGAAAACTGTAATGCCACAGTCCACAGCCAGAAATATTTTACCATAACTATGTAAACACAAACCGCAGGTTTTCAAACCCCAGATATGCTTTAGAAAACAAAGATAACCTATGCTGAGGTTAAAAAAAGACTCTCAAACCACTGCCTTTTGTATAAAACGCTAATAGTTCACATTTACTTAAAAAAGGAGCATTTCTAACAATCACACACTCTGATTGGGCTTAAAGAAAAGGAAAAGCCACCCATGCATGGACTGCAGGCTTAGCAAGCCTTGACCCCATATGCTTCAGCTCTGCTTCATCTTGCACCAGCACAAAGAACACTTTCTTCTTTCTAGAACAGTCCATTCAATTAGTCTGTTTGCACTTGAAAAACCAGCTGAAAGAGGAAAAACAAACTTTCTTGCTTTGGTCTGACTCTCACGTCATGACCCAAAGTATGGATAAAAGTCAGGTATGCAAAAGGATGAAGTCCATCCTGACGTTCTGTTTCTCATAATTTCATCAACTCATTTACTTTGATTCTCTGGTTTATTGGAAAAACAGGATTTTAAAGGCAAATCAAACAATGAAACATGCTTTAAAAAACAGTTTTGTTGTATAGCCAAAATTATTGACAATTTACATTAAATACAGTTTCAAATACCATGAATATTTGTAACTGTAGCTCCATTTTACCCAAAAGCTGTTTGACACAAGTATCAAAATACTCTCAAAAAGATCCCTGACTTTCCACCTAAAAAACAAGCTCTATAACTCATTATACAGAAATATATAAATTGAGCCCATCTTCATGACAATGCAGAATTAATCCAACCAATGAAAACAAATCTCTGTAAGAGCTGAAGCGTACAAATGTACAACAAGGTTAAAATCAGGACTTCCTGTTTGCTTATTCAAACTGTAATTAAGTTAGCAACTTAAATTACATTGACTGAATACATCCTGCCTTGCAAGCCCAACACTGAGCTGCTACCATTATGAAGTTACATAAAATAATCCAGTGCAGCGTCCTAACCTAACACCCAAACTTATTTAGCTGCTCTGCACTGTGTTTATTCCTCCTCTTAGCAAAGATCATAGAGCAGGGCAGGCTTCTAAGAAATCTGAAAGGGTTTTTTTTTGTATTTAACTTCACCAACCCCTCCTGAAAGTCTTTATTCCCATCCCTTAC
Source organism: Lichenostomus cassidix (assembly GCF_008360975.1). NCBI lineage: Eukaryota > Metazoa > Chordata > Aves > Passeriformes > Meliphagidae > Lichenostomus > Lichenostomus cassidix. The sequence continues at coordinate 16,388,463 of NC_139494.1, forward strand.
TGTGGTTTCGGGTTTACATTCACCAGGGTTAAATGAAGTAGAACAGAGAACAGTGTGCACATGACTTCTGCATCTCACTAGGTGAAAACCCAAAAATAGCCCCACTGAAACAAACCCAGAGAACTCCTCCTCTGAACCACTTCACCACAGAGGCTTCTGGCAAATCATTTCGAGTGGTTTTTTCCCCCAGCTGATGGTCCAGGTGCTCAGACTGATGTAATGCAGCTTCTTAAAACAATCTCTGTCTCTACAAGCACTTTTTCACTAATTTCTTCTCCAGTGCTATTGACAATTGAAAAAAATTGCTGCATTTCCCACTTCTGGAATCTCCTGACAACTTGATAGCAGAAACGGTCATTTAAAAGTCTTTCTACTAAATGAAATAGGAAAAATATACTAAGTAATAGCAAAACCCCCCCCATGTTTAAATGCTAGAAAAGGCCTGGGCTGATAATTCCCATAATAAACTACCTTTGCAGGGGACCAAAATTGCTAAATCTGAGTCATGGTGATAATAAAAACACTGTTGTCCAAACTTGCCTGAGAGCCAGCCACATTTTTAGTTATTTCTCCTTCACTTTATCTAAATATTTCCTCAGATAACACTTGAAGAAAGTGTTTCATTCACTCTAAAAACATACATGAAGAATAACCAAAAGCAAATTATGCAAAAAATAACATGAGAGAGCCAGCAACAACTAGCAGATTTTTGTCCTTTCAGTAAATTACATCCTCACTCAAGACACCAACTGATTTTGCTTTCAGTGCTGTGGAAGGTTTAATTTTCTCTGCTCTGCCTATTTTTAGATACTCTACCCACAGTGTTTACCTTTAGAGATAAAAAAGCGACGCAAAGCACAAGAGTGACATCATTAAAATACCTGGAGATGTTACCTTCTAAAACAGACAAAACATAGGAGAAAACGTTTGATATCACTTTTTAAATTAATATTAGTAACTTTTAATATGAATATTTTTATATTACTTGAAGTGAATGGCTTTAGGCTTCATTCATGGAAAGCTTGGATAAGCCCAGCTGCTCAGTTACTGCTGCAGAATGTGGATTGTTTTGTCAGTAAAATTGTGAATAAATGCCACCAACAGCATTTGACACAAGCTCTGTTTTCCATGGCTCCCAGGGCAACCCAGCTGGAACAGCTGCTCAAGGCCCCAGAAAGCAGGGGGAGTTCACTCCAGAAGGGAGGAAGAGGCTTTAAAATGCTAATAAAAACGTGTTGTGTGCATGCGAAAGTAACATAAAGGGCATAATGCTTAAGGAGTTTTAATGCCAACTCAGGAAATCTAATTAGAAAATAATTTCATCAGAGAGTTCATTATGACAAACACTGACAAGCTTAAGGGAAGCTGCTGGTCTCAACAAGGAAAAATTTCAGCTGCTTTATTCCCTCAAAGTTACATATTGCCAAATGTCTATTTTAATTCTTATAGTCTATTACGAAGCATTTATAAAATGCAAATATAGTAGTATTTCTTGCAATTAAATAGATACTTGGTTACAATCCTGTCCCCTTTCCCTGCAGATTTTACTGTTATACAATGTTACTGCTTTGTTACCTTCTAGGTGAAGGTTAGTTCTTATTTCTGCTGTTAGAGCTCCATTTCTCCAGGCAGGAGAGAGGAATTGAGTATCCTCTGAAGAACCACTAAGTGTTACTGCTGAAAACCAGCAAGAAACATTCTGTTAGTTTCAGTGGCAGCTATTCTTTGGATTCCCTGGAAAAACTGTACCTGCAAGTAGGATTTAAGTAATTGTGAAATCATTTCACTCAGGATATGATTTCATCCTCACAGATCCAACTCTGGATAAATTCCAAGCTACAAGTACAAGAAAGCTCTGCACATTCTACCACTGAACCACAAAAAAGGCAGCCACACTCACAGGCAGCTGCTCTAACCTCAGCCTACAGCTGGGCTTCCTGTATTCTCTATTATTATTTTTCTTTCATGACCACAGCTTATGTAGCTTTTCACCAAACAGGGCAACAGAGACCTTGTATACTTTGAATTAATCGCGTTTTGCGAAGCACTTAGAAAATGTAGGATGGAAGTTCACAACTCAAGATCAGTGCTGCTCATCTGTAACTATCAGGAGTTCAAAAGCTTCCCTTCCCACTCAGAGGACAAATCCATCAATCCTCCACATCACCAAAGCCCAACAATGCTGGTACCTGGTTCTGAGAAAGTGTCGCTGATGTCATCGTCCTTATCGTCCTCGTAATCTTCTTCCTCATCATCATTTTCAGACAGCTCGTGCTCACTGCCAAATCCTTCATCGTGGTCCTCATCTTCAATATCATCCTCATCCTCCTCCTCTTCCTCGGGGTCTCCTTTGGCTGACTGCTCCCCCAAAGTGTCTGTTACAAAAAGAGAGTAATTGTGCTCTTCTTTCTTCTGCGACGAGTCCGACACTGAGGTGCTGGCCGAAAGACTGCTCTCCCCCACGGCCAGCCCCGGCGTCTCCTGGGGAGGGCTGAGCAGCAGCTCTTGAGTCTCTTTAAAAGGCAAACCAGGAGGTGTACTGTGGCCATGGGGGGCCTCAAGTCCTTTTCTCTCTTGTCTCTTTGCTACAGCCCCACAGTAGCAGGTGTTCTCCTTCGCTGCGTCGGCGTGCGCCTGGCTCAGCACGGGTCTGCTCTGCGGCAACGGGTTGATCTTTACCTTCGCCTTTTTGACGTAGTCTTTACATTCAACGTGAATGTTCACCTTCTCGTTGCTGTACACGTTGGTCTTGGCCATGATCTGTGTGCTGGAAGCAGGCTGGCTGGCAGCTTTGCTGCTGGCCTTCTGGGCACAGTCCGACAGCGCCGCCTCAGCCTGCACGTTCTTGGAGGAGCAGACCGGCGCCGCTGCCCTGCTTGCAATTTTTTTGCCAGGTAACAAAGAATTTAAAGGGTTTTGTTTTACACTAAAGAGCAAGTCAGGGTAATAGAGTGAATCCGAGACGGGCTGGGAGTCCTCGCTGTTCAGCTGAGCCAGTGTGGGTGTTTTGCTTATCACCTCTTCATCCTGGTAGGGGCTTGAAAAGTCATCAAGGCCCAGGTAATCCACCTCTTTTGTTCCCCAGATGTCACAGCTGGTTAATTTAGTGTACTTAGTTAGGTCTTCACAGTAGGTATCCCACTGCTCCCACTTGGAGGTGAAAGCAGCTTCTTTGTCCAGGATGTCCGTAAAAGACTCCAAGTTCTCAAGGTCTTTGCAGTCCTCCATGGAAAGCAAGTTGTCCCTGGAGCTTTGCTGATAGTCCATTTCTCTGTCCTGTGAATGATAAGGTAAGTTAAAAGTTAATGCAAAAAAAGGATTCATCACCTGTTTCCTTTACTTAATCTAGTATGGAGAGCTAAATTCCACTGAAGTGCGAGAGAGTGATGACATAGGAAGAGACCTCAACTTTCAACTAAAGCTTCTTTTGAGGGTCAGAATGAAGTCCAGCTTTTGTGCTTGAGCAATAGATCTTTCTGAAGACACTGCTCTTCTAATGACACCGTATTTTCCTGCTATTGCAAATTCATCTGTTCATCAGGAACTAAATCAGAACCAATATCCATGTATTCAAAATATGAAAGACATCACAGGCATCTCTATAATCTAGGTCAACCTTTGCTGCGTGCTTAACAGAATAAACTTGAGTTTACCAGTTCCTGGAAAACCTCATTCTAACATGACCAATTAATGACCATGAGTGACCTTTCTCCTTTGATGCAGGGAGAAGAGAAAAAAGGGAATGCTCACATAAGCAGCTCATGAGTCAACTTTTATTTTGCTTCCCCTGCATTCACAGCTTGGGTGAAGCAGAACATAGCAGGGAGAAATTGTTCCCTGTGAGGGTGGGCAGGCCCTGGCACAGGGTGTCCAGAGAAGCTGTGGCTGCCCCTGGAAATGTCCAAGGCCAGGCTGGACAAGGCTTGGAGCACCCTGGGATAGTGGAAAGTGTACTTGAGCCTGTCCCAATGGCCACTTGGAAGAAATGCCTGCTGAGGAAGCATCAAGTTTGCTGGACAAGCAGTCCAGCTCTTCCCTAAGCAGCAGCCAGCAATAATGAATACTCTCCCATTACTGAACATCCTTGAACAAACACCCCTCTATCACTACAGGAACTTGGTGTTAGCAAAAGAGAGGAAGCTCTGGACACACAGGTGACCTACCAGTTCATACATGAAGTCTGGATCCGAGCTGCTCGCCAGGAGATCTGTGCTCATCAGAGTCTGCTCTGAAAACAGGTGGCTCCGAAAGGCATCCCCAAAAGGAGGGTCCATTCCACTCACACTGGGCTACAACACAATGGACACACATGTCAAACATGATACAAAAAAACCCTCATTGTCTTCAACAAACAGAAAGAGGATCATCATTTCCTCCTAGTCTCTGCAGGTTTTTAGCTCCACAGATAAGCACATCATTCCCCAGGGCCAGAGAATGCTTCAAGAGCAGCTGACAACATGCAGGAGCAATCAAAGGACATTTCTATTCATCACAGAGCTGCAAGAGCATTCACTGCTCCTTCATTCTGCCCTGTTGGTTTGAAAGTCTTATGTCTGCCAAGTTCTGGGATATGGTGGCATTTGTAGAGGATGAGGGCCAGTCCTGGCAAGATCTGGGAGTATCAGTAGGCAGGGCCTTTCCCCTAATACAAATAATTTTGTACTAAAGCAGTGTAGACTGTGTTTAGAGCCATTAGAACTCATAAAACTTCCATATGGAATTGTAGCAAAAGCACAATTTATGACAACTAAACCAAGAGTGTTACCTCTCTCTCAAGAACGAAGTGAAATTTGGCAAAAAAAAGCATTATGCAGGATGACTGGGCATGCAGGGAATGGGCAGCAAGGCCTTCTGCTACATTTAATTCCAGACCTCAGTTTCTCCTCTAGACACTCTCACCCTGAGGGTTGGGAAGGGAGAAAACACTGTGCTGCTGAAAGTCATTCAGTGTGCTGATGTGTGAATCACTGCAGTAATAAAAGGCTGCTCTGCTCTCCAGGCATCCTCCCTCATCAAGAAACAGCTTGGCTGAAGCTTGAACAAATACAGGACCAAGAGCAGCACCACAGCTTCCACCACAGACACTACAGGGACCCTACAAAATATCCATCCTTTAACCTCTTGCACATTCTCCCTGCTAGTGCTGGTCAAATTTGTTCTTAAACAGAGGCAAAATAATTTACAGAAGCAAATAAAATCCTAGCAGACTTACCTGAGGCATTTCCAAGCCCAGATTCCCCAAATCCAATTCCAAACTTCTTGTTTTATTCACTTGTAGATTCCTTTCCAGCTTTACTTCAGTCTCAGGGAGTTTACACTGTCCATGCAATGAAATTTTTCCTTAGGATAACTTCAGTTCACCCTGATGGAGCTTTTCTATTTGTAGACTTCTGTGCAGAATAAACACAGCAAACCCCCAAGGAGGTGAGTAATCCTTCACCAACACGGTGAAAGCTTAAAAAACAGCCAAAGGCAAGAATTTCCCCTGAAAAGTGATTCTTCCTCATGCTGGAATGTATAGAAATTTTTTTCCCCTGCCATCTATCATTGAATGAAAACACACAGATGCTACAGAACAGAGTTGCTGCAAAAACATTTTTGGCCAAGTTACATTTTGTTGCCTTTTTTCCCTCACTGCTGAGACCAGCAGCTCTACAGACACACCTGAAGAGAAAACCCTGCCAAACTGGGAACAACAACCAGCACACTGCTGGGTATCCAAGAGAGAGACAACCTTTATGACTAATGCAACAGAGACAATAAACTCTAAAAATGTCTCAGGCAAAAGTCGCAAAATACAAATTTCAGAATAGGCAGAAATGCTGTTTCAGTGATATCTCCTCCTTTTCTTCAGGGATGAATCCATCCAGCATCAGATAAGATTACATCAATCACTCACATAGCAACATCTAGTGGTAGAGGATCACAGAAACCATCCAGCAGCAGAGTGGAAGAGACAGACTTCCCCAAGAGAACAAATTAAAAACTGTGCCAAATTCACAGCTGTCTAAAAAAATATCTTCTCTATTAATTCAAGTAAGGCATATGTTGAAACTGGACCAATTTAACTACTGGTAGTTTTACCAGTTTAGGAGTTTCTGTGGACCTGCTCAAGTTCAGATGTTTATCTAACAACCCTTCCCAGCCTCATATTCTGCTTAATCCTGCATTTTGAGCAATGTAAGGAAAATCCTCACTCAGCATTGCTCCTAAATCAGACTTTGGTGCAATCTGCTCAGGCTGTGTTTATCTCCTGTTCCAAAAAACAAATAGTAAACTGGAAGTGTTCTCCCACAGCAGAGCTGTGCTCCAAGCCCTACCCCAGCAGCACATGACAGCATCCCCGTGATCATTGCCACCTTCAGATGGCATCTCTGCTAGTTTGTCCTCTTTAGCATATGGACCATCAGACTGTGGTAAAAACAGACACTATGCAAAGAAGTCTTTACTTAGCAAAACAGCCTGCTTTGCACACAGCAGCTGGAATAGAAAGAACAAGAGTTACACAGGAGTTCCCAGTTGAACCCTCAGTACCCCTGCCAGAGTGGCCATTCCTCACAGGATCCTGCAGTGAACGAGCCAGTTCCTTCCTGAGAAAAGCTCCTTTCTGCTCCAAAACCTCCAGGGAACCCTTTACTTATGTAAAAGCGACATTTAAAGTGAAGTTTGTGTCCCAGGGCAACGTGCCTCAGCAAGCCCCTTCTCCCTTCACCCAGCAAAGCCACACCAGCAGGACTGGTCCTTCCCAGTTGGGGACATGGCAGGAATGACTGAGTCACTTCTCAGCCTCACCTGAGCTGGGAGAAAAGACCTGTTCTTCAAAACAAACACATGATGTTCCCAGACACAGAGAGAGGTGAAAAGGATATTATTCTCAATGCCAAACACACCTGAGCACGTTCTTTCCAGACCATCAGGTGAATACTTTGACAGCATCACCACCTCGTGTGTTCACAAGGAGACTGCCAGGATTCTCCATGAGGAAAAGGGGAAAGAAAGGAAACATTTGCTGCTTCTTCACTGGTTATTCTTTGTTGGGTTTTTTTGTTAGAACACGGACCTCAAGCCATTCCACACACATCTGTCATCTGTACTGACACTGATTTCAGTAATAACCAACCAACACTACCAGGTGTCAGCTTTTGGATCACTTCCAAATCCTCCAAACAAACATTAAAGGCTCAGACTCCTTTTACCATCTCAAATACTGGAGTGATAAACTTATTCCCCATTTAAGAATGACAATGCATGTCCTCCCAGGTCAAAGCTGTGTATCAGCTAATCCGATTATTCCCGTAATTCTCTTTATATTTCATTCTTGACATTTTATAATAATATTTAAATGTGTCTTGAATCCCAGTAAGATCTAGTCAACTATTCTACAACACAGGACTTTTCTGAGTAGCTCTGAGGAAGAGAAAAACACAGTGAGGCCATGAAAAGAAAGATACAGCCTGAGGGAGCTGCACAATCCAGGCATCCTTCATGCTCCCAACAAAGCAGCCCTACTTCCAACTCCTTCCCAAATTTCCCAGAAAGCTCAAGATCACCATTAAAAGACTCCTGGTGTTGATACTTAACTACCAGTGTTTCTTCATGAACTGGTAAATAAAGATGTATAGCACAAGTCAGTGACACATATGGAAGCACAGGTGTGAAACTGGAACTTGCTGTGGAGGAAAGGAACTTGTAGACTGCAGTTAAAGTCCTGTTTTTACAGAATTTATCATTACTGGCACTTTCAGCCCAAGACTGAGTTAGAAAAGAATAGTCCAGCTGTTGTGTTCTCTATAATGAATGCAGCTCTGAATGAACTCAAAGAGCTGTGGCAGAGCTCAAGTACAGCAGCACTAAGAATTATTGGAGATAAATATAGCAGGAATTTCTGCTTCAGGACAGTTTCCACTAATGCCTTCCATCAGCCTTTCCCAAATGCAGAGACACAGGTGGAATACAGAGCCTGAGGCAGTGGGCAGGGTGCTGCTCCTCTGGCAACAGCCAGCAGAGAAATCAGATTAAGGTGATTAAGGAGGCAGGTCTGGAGCTGGTTGTGTGTCTGCAGAGCTGGACTTGCATCAGTGCCCAGCTCTGCTCCCAGTCCTGCTCCTGGGAGGAGACTCCTTCCTGCACTGGGGGCTGAGGAAGGTCAGCACACCTGAGGGAGCCTACAGCACATGGGGAGGGATTATTGATGAGGGTCTGGAGTGACAGGAGAAGGGAATGGCTTCCCACTGACGGAGGGCAGGGTTAGATGGGATATTGGGAAGGAATTCTTCCCTGAGAGGGTGCTGAGGTCCTGGGATAGAATTCCCAGAGAGGCTGCGGCTGCCCCTGGATCCCTGGAAGTGTCCAAGGCCAGGCTGGACAGGGCTTGGAGCAACCTGGGATAGTGGAAGGTGTCCCTGCCCATAGCTGAGAGCTGAAACTAAATAATCTTTAAGGTCTTTTCCATCCCAAACCATGCCACGATTCTGTGATCTCGGGAACAGCTATGTTTATCTAACATTTAAGAATTTGGACTACTGATGGAGGCATGGCTGTGTACATACACTGGTTAAAATCCCACCAGTCAACAGTATGGAACCAAAATCTGTTCTGTAGAGCTAATACCTAATTAATCTAATGACAAATCCTAATTAAAAATAATCTCCTGTATTTAATATTTACTTCCCAGATCCCAAGACAGCCGGGAAGACTGAATTTCACACAGTGGCACATCAGGTGCATACCTGGGATTACTGGTCCAACCCAGCCCACAGTAGGAACCAAACTCCAAATATGCAGCATGAAGGACACACAGAGCAGCTCCCATGGATGTGCTGCTTCCCTAGACCAGCACAACACCCTCCTGCCACAACCCAGCACCTCCAAAGAAGCCCCTAGAAAACCCCAAACTGCAGCCTTCAGCTCAGCACCTCTGAAAGTCTTCCTCGGCCACCTGTGTGAATCATTTGTACCACAGCTGTAACTAAAGTTGCTATTTCTGGCCCAATTCAGCTGTGTATTTTGTGCCACTGGAAAGGCACATGGAGCGTGGCTGTGCTGTTTTGCTGGCTGCACAGTGCTTATTATCCCAGCAGCTAAATGCCTGCTGTAAGTGCATTACAGGAACAATTACACTTTCATGATGGTGACTGCATCACACAGCACAGCTTGTCAAAGTCACAATTTTGATGCAGGTATAAAAAAAAATAGCTCAAGAGAGCCTGCCAGTACTAAATCTAAAAGCTCAGGCTGAAACATTCATGGTCAACTCTGAATTTCAGAGAAAGCACAAAAACTATGCCATGTGCTTGGAAAGAACCATTATGTACCATGCAGTGTTTGCTGTATCTGGACATTTTATGAAATACTGCAGTTAGAGATGCAAGAAGTTCTCCTGCACTTCTCTTAAAAACATTTTTTCCTTCCACAGTTTGTGCCAGCTTGTTTTCTATTACAGAACACTCTCTGCTCAGGGCAGTCTTCAAGCTGAGAACGTGCAGGCTTGCCCAGGGTGGAGTCTGTCCCTAGAGGTGCCCAAGGAATGCCTGGACGTGGCACTCAGAGCTCTTCTGGTTGAGAAGGTGGGAATCAGTCATGGGTTGGACTCAATGGCCTTGGAAGTGTTTTCCAACCTCAATGATTCTGTATTTTTCTTACTTTTGTTTCTGAGTAATGTTCTTTTCTTTTTATACGATTCTCCAATTATTAGTCAGACTTTTAAAAAATTCTTTTACTTTTCTCCCCCACCACAAAGACACTAAGTTTATTAGTAGTATTATTTCATAGCAGTGAGCAAAGACTCTCTTAAAATGTTTTCCTGTGTTTCCACCCACTGCAGTCTCATTCATGGACTCACCAAAGCAACCAAGTCCCACTGCCTTCTTGGTGACGGATTTCTATTAAAATGCCAACACAAGCATCTAAAGCACTAAGTTCTTTGCTTCTTCTATCCCGGAGAGAAAACATCTGCTCAAGACCCCCAGACCTTGAGTTTGACGGAGCTTTGCCACTTAAAAGAACTAAAGATACACAGATTGTTTCACTTCTTCTAAGCCTCTTCCCTTCAAGAGAGGGAAACTGTTACCTCACTGTCTCTGTTCCCTTTCCTCCACTGACCATCCCTCCCCCCTCCAGTGCTATTTTTCCAACCCTACTTGCCCACAGCAGACAGACTTCAAGACCTAGAAGTGATACCTCTGAAGAGAAGCTCTGGGCTCCAATCACCCACCCACCACCCCAGGCAGCAGAGCCCATGAGCCCCAGAAGAACACAGAACTCATGGAGTCCCTGAGCCAACAGCAATTCCCAGCTCTGGGGAAGCTCCAGCAAACAGGCAGATCCCAGTAGTTGATGGAATCAGAGTCACAGAATGGTTTGGGTTGGAAGGGACCTTAAAATCATCCAGTTCCAATCTCCCTGCCATGGCTTCTGCTATCCCAGGTTGCTCCAAGCCCTGTCCAACCTGGCCTTGGACACTTCCAGGGATCCAGGGCCTCCCCACCCTCCCAGGGAACAATTTTTTCCTAATATCCAATCTAACCCTGGCAACGTAAAGCCATTCCCCCTCCTCCTGTCACTGCAGGCCATTTCAATATTCTCTCTCCATCTCTCCTGCAGCTCCTTCAGCCACTGAAGGTCACCATGAGGTCACCCCAAAGTTTCTCCTCTCCAGGCTGAACAATCCCAACTCTCCCAGCCTTTCCTCCCAGCAGAGCTGCTCCATCCCTCTGATCATCCTGGAGCTCCTGTGGACTCTCCAGCAGCTCCAGCTCCTTCCTGTGCTGGGCCCAGGGCTGGGCAGCTCTGCAGCCTCACCTGAGCAGGGCAGAGGGGCAGAATCCCCCCTTTCCTGCTGCCCACGCTGGGGCAGGGAGGCTCCTGGGGGCCAAGGCATGTCCAGCTCTCACCCACAGCACCCCCAGCTCCTTCTCCCAGGGCTGCTCCACCTGAGCATCCCCAGCCTGTGTTTATATCCCAGCCTGGACTGATATCAACCATCATGCAAGAGGCAGAAGCAAAATAAAGTGATTTTTTTTTTCTTTTTTCAACTAACAAACATTATGCATGGACATATTTTATAACAACTATGCCCAGAATAATATATTCCTACTAGGAGCACTTTTCTGTATGTTCTGGAACAAAGACTGAGATTTTATTCTTATTTTAGTGGTGAGAGTGGGATGTGCAGCATGTTAAACTTATTAGAACTATATTAACAGACTTCAATTAATTTTAAAAACTTGTTGGAGTTAAAATATTCATAGCATAAGCCTTTATTAAAATAACACTGTGGAGTTAAGGGAGTTGTTTGCACACGATAACCAGTAGTAAAACTAACATTCAAATTTTTCTTGAGCCATAGATTTCCCCTGAAGCAGGGTGGGGTGAAAGCAAAGACAAAAAACAAAAGCAAAACTAAACCACAATTCAGCTCCCAATCTCCAGCAATATCTACATCCCGACAGGATGGCTGTTCCCAAAATTTTTTTTCTGACAGCGTAGAGTCTTTCAGAGTAAGAGAAAAATTAATTCTGTAGTTCTCCAGGAAAAAACAAAAAGCAACACAAGTCTTATGATGAAGGGAACGGTACAGTCTGGTCTACTCTTCATACTGTGAAATTATGATTGTTATAGTCTTGTTAGAAATGGGGTATCTGTACCAAATACATCAAAGCCAGCAGCAAATCTGAAAAATGCATCCCACGAAAATGTCCAAAAAGTAAAAAACCCATTGCTTAAGAGTTCAAAACCAGGAGGATTAAAATTCAAATAGCCGGGGAAATTTTTATAGCTATGTCTAAACCTTAAATTTACAATTTTCAGAAAACTTCTGGTTTGACTTCCACGCCATTGCCAACTCCCAAGCACTTCTGAAGCAGTGCCAAATCTCCTTATCAAGGTTTGATGTTAAAACGTAATTTAGTTATGCTCCCCAAACCACAGAGCATGGACATGCCGGCCATGGGAACCTAAACCAGTGGGTTCCTTTATGTATCCCACACCATCAGTCCATAAGTGGGACAAAAGCTTCTATTTGGTCCCAAAAATTCCTGCTAATGCTGATGGCACTTCGATCTGTCCTTCAGGAGGCTGTTTGCCTCTCTCATTATTTATAAAACACCTGGGAAGGATGCTCAGGGATCTGATGCCTCTGCTGCAGATTGCTCTTACCAGGGAATACTCCTGTCAAACACAGAGCAATTGCTTCTCGGCTCAGGTAAAATACTGGCTAAGGACACTGTAGGAGGTCTCTGAATTACTGATTTTTATGCCTCTAAAAAGGAATCCCACTGACATTGTTTTAGCAGGAAAGGTTTCTTGCAGAGGAATTATCACACCCAGAGCAGCTGTGGCTGTCCCTGGATCCCTGCATTGTCCCAGGCCAGGTTGGACAGGGCTTGGAGCACCCTGGGATAATGGAAGGTGTCCCTGTCCATAGATGAGAGCTGAAACTAAATAATCTTTAAGGACCCTTCCAACCTAAACCATTCTGTGATTCTATGATTTATTTTCCACAGAAATTATGACTTCGCATTTAAGCTGCCAACAATAAAAACTGACCACATTTCTAAAGCGCCTGTGTCTGCCTCTCTGTAATTATTACTGTGAAGACACGTTTAATAATAATAATAATCATAATTAACCTTCCCCACAAGGATGTTCAGAAGCCCTTGGTTAAGCCACCTCAGAGGCCTTTAAAACCCAATCTTTAAACCATTTAGGAGTGTTTGAAAGACAACACGAGAATCTGATTCTGCTTCGCACGCTACGATTTCAACAAGTCACCCCTCGAGCGGCAGCAGGAGAACGATCACCATCGCTTTAAGCGAGAATCGCACATTTCAGCGCTGAGCGCTCCGAGCCGCTCAGCCTGTTGCACGGAGAAGGCTGAATAACCACCGTGTGTGCTATAGCGAGTGTGACAGCGAAATTGGCTTTGAGAGCGGATCGCTCCCAGCCGCCGGTGCCCTGAGAAATGCCGTGGGCTGCCGGGGAGAGGGGAGGGACCGGCAGGGATAACGCCCAGGGTGAGGAGCTTGGGGACAAAGGGGACATAATAAAGGTTAGGTTTGAGTCTTGGTGACATGAGGGGTTTTTGGTAAGGTGCTCCCGGCTCGGAGCCTCAGCGAGTTTAGAGCAGAGCCGGAGAGGTGTTGGACACCTGTGTGGGGAGACCTGAGAGCCGCGGGCGGTTCCTGAGGCGGCCCGGGGAGCTCGGGGATGTTTTCTAACGCAAACCTGCGGGGACGGGCTGGGAGCAGGAGACGGAACGCGCCCCGTGCTCCCCTCAGCGCGGGGAGCGGGACCCTCTGTGCGCGGGCACCGCCCCGGGCCGCTCCCGGCGCTCGGCTGGGACAGCCCCCCCGAGGCAAAGCGCCGCGGAGGGACGGGGCGGCGGGTGACCCCCGCGGGCAGAGCCCCGCGCGGTGCCCGTGTCCCCCCGCTGTCCCCCGGCCCGGCCCTGACCCACTAACACACCTCCGGCCAACATGGCCGCCCCGCCGCCCAGCGCCCAGCGCAGCCTACCCCGGCCGCCGCCGCCCCGCCCTCCGCGACCGCTCATTGGCTGCCTCCTCCGCCGCGCGCGCTCCCATTGGCCGCCGCGCCCGTCACTCACCCGCCCAGCGGCCCTTTCAAGCTAGGGTGAGGCGACATGTAAACAAACCCCCTCCCACCGCCCCGGCCGCGGCCCCGCGACCCCCGCGCCGCCAGCGCCGCTCCGGGGACCCGCCCGGCCACCCCCCGGCCCGCCGCGGCACACAGACCGCCCAGGGGCCCGTGTCCCGCGGGGGGGCGGCCCCCGGCCGGAGACCCCCGCCAGGGCTGCGGGCAGCCGGAGCGTACCCGCGCCGCCTGACAGAAGCCCCTTGCCGGGGTCGCGGCTCGGAGCGAAACGCCGTCCCGCCGCCCTGTCGTTACATAAACGCCGCGCGGAGCGGGGACGGTCCCGTCCCGCCCTGCCCCGCACTCGCAGAGCGGTGACCCCTCTCCGCCAGCTCTGCCCCGCAGCCCGCGGAGCGCAGCCGCCCGCCGGACACCGACCCGCCGGGCACAGGGACCCCGCCCGCCCACGGGTCAGCCCCGGCCGTCCCGGGCATTCAAACAGGTCGCAAACGGAGGAGGCGACTACGAGCCCGAAGAGCGGAGGAGTGCGGGACCTGCCGAGCCCTTCTCTGCCTTCTCGGGCAGCCTCGCCGCCCGCACACCCAGCGCTCCCCCGGCAGGACGGCGCTTTCCTCGCCCCGGCGCTCGCCGCCAGACTCGCTTTCCTTGTAAAGGCACGGGCCGCTCCTGCCGGGCGGAGGCTGCAGGAGACAGCGCCGACAACTCTCCGCTCAGCCCGCTCCGTCCCTGCAGCCCCATCTCCCCGCGCCCAGCCGGGCACCGGGCCCCAGAGCTCCGCTCCGGCTCCGGACTCCCCCCGCGCACCGCTGCTCTCCCGCGGCCCCGGCAGCCACACCCCCCCGGCGGGCGAGCGGAGCGCAGGGGCCGCTGCCACCATCCCCGTCCCGCCGCTCTCGGCGGCCGGGCGGACACCTCCGTCCCGCTCTCCCTCCCTCCTCGCAGCCCCCTGCCCGCCGACACCGCCTCCTCCCGCCGGACCGCCCGGGCCCCCCGACCCTCGGGCCCCCCGGTGTCCCGCAGCGCCCCGGAGCCCCGCGGCCCCCCCGAGCCCCTCACTCACCGCGCTCAGCGGGGGCCGCCGCCCCGCGCGCCCCGGCCCGGCCCCTCCATGCGGCCCCGGGTTTGTTTGTTTATGTCCCTTCCTGACGGGTTCCCGGAAATCGCGTGACTCGACCCTCACGTGGCCCGAGGGGGCGGGCGCGCGCGGGGGGCGGGGGGAAGGGGGCCGCGCCAGCCAATGGCGGGGTGTCGCCCCGTCACGTGACGGCGGCGCGGCGCGCGGGGGGTATTTAAGGCGGGGAGGGGGGTGCCCGCAGGCAGAGCGCGGCGGGGCGGCGGCGCGGCTGCTGTTCCTGCGGCAGTCTGGGCTCCTTCCCGACAGCCCGACCCTGCTCCTCTGCGGCCCTGCTCACCTACTTACCCTCTTCATCCGTCTGTCTTCTACCTGCAGCTCTGTATTTTTCCTACTGTCTTCGGCTGAATGCACAACCACCTTTCACAGTGACAGGTGGCTGGCCTGGACTGCTTCAGATACAACTGGAGAAATTATTGCTAATAAATATAATAAAAATAGACCCAGCCGTTCTTATTTTGCTATTTGCAAAGAATAAGTCTTCTATTCTTTAAAGAAGTTTTTGCATTTCCCCCCATTTCTTCTATTTTTGCCCCAGAGGCTCTGTGACATTTAATTCTGGAAACAACAGAGCAGCCACCCATCTCTGACAACTCAGCCCTTCACAGGAGTAACGTGCTTCCATGACTTCCCCTAGAGGAAAAGTAAACTTCCATAAAGTCTCCAGAACAATTTCTTGTGAGGGGCAGAGACGCAGATATTAGAATTTCCTAAACAATATGAGCAAAAGCAGTTACAAGTATTTGAAATGACCCTGACCTGAAGTCTCGCTCTACACATTGCCACGGTTTATGACTTTAAAATCTTCACGACTTCACTGTGGAGCCAGTTTCCTTCACCTTCCTAATTTTTCACCCAAATATCTTCCTCTGCGAGCACAGGCTTTCCATTTCAAGCACAAACTTCTTTCTTTTATACTTGAACATTCCACGTTCTCTTCCGCTGCTGGAAAACAAAGAGCGATGCGTGCTAAAGGCTCTGGTACCTGCATTGTTTGTTGGACAGCAGTGCCTGAATCCCTCTGTCCTCATTTCCTGCAGCCATGCAAAAAAAAAAAGAAATTACCCCAAGCAGTGTTAATTCCTGGCACACATGGAGCAGACCATTCCACAACCACCATGCAGAGAGAAGGTCACACAACAGAACAGACACAAAATATTATTCTTGCAGTTTCTTCAGTCATGTCACCACCTGGCATCTGATTCAGAGGAAGTATTAACCACTCTGAAACAGGGGATTTTCTTTCTGGGAAGCATCTAGGTGAAAATGGCTCTATGGCTTCTTTGTCCAGGCTTGGAGTAGATCTTTCCATTAAATTTATCACTAGTGAGACACCCCATGGGAATTCTGTTTTATTTGTCTCTTCTAGAGCGAGTGATAGCTTAGAACCTAAAATAGAAAGCTTGTTAAATACAGTGGTAACACAATAAACTAACAGCACTGTCACTGAATGTTTTCTTTTGGGATATTTCACTTCAGGGTAAATATGACAAGCAGATCAATATACTTAAAATCTCAAATCTGTCAACGTCTTGAACTGTTTCTCTCCCCCTCATACAATGTCAACATATCTTATTCTCCACACACTTCAAAAGTCAGACGACAAGCAGAAGTTTTTATATGATCACTTGGTTTCAATTTCCTTAGGAATTATTTGGCACAGACTGTCTAATGTGGTGTACGTCTTGCACTCTAAAATTCAGCTCTTAGAAGGTAACATGACCAAAAAATCCTTTATTCCAGTCCCAACAGCTGCTACGCTTATTTGTAATAATGAACACATTCTTCCTTCTTTTGCAATTCACACTGTCCAGTTTTGGATCACTGCAAGTTACATGTCAGGATCTTGGAATTTCCTGTGCAGTAACGAGTGCTGTCCTACTGAACAAGTTACTGGTGCTATCCAAGAGAGAAAAGAAAATATTAACCATTCCATTATGTCCTCGTGCACAACAATAAAGGGAATAGTTGTAATTGATCTGGATATGAGGCAAGGAAGCATTCAGGAAGGCTCCTGTACATGCAGCAGAATTTATATCCTTTGAAGCTGCTCCTTAGCAAACAACTGACCAGATCCAGGAGCCTCAGGAACCTCTTGCCTACACTGCCATGTGCTTTGCCAGGTCTGCAATTCCACACACAAATGTCAGATCAGTACAAAACAACTGTAATATTTGCTGTTCAATTCAACCCATTTGTTCCTATAAATATCCTTCAAATCTGCCAGGCATTAAATCAGCCTCCTGTCAAAATTGCTATGAATGTTTCATCCACATTAGCCATGTTACCTTCGCTACTCTGAGCCTCCCTCAATGGGAAATTCCTAGAGAAGAGGCTCTCAAGCCAAGCACTCACTTATTCCTGCACCTTTCAGCTATTTTAGATTGCAAACTTAATCCTATTATAGATCTACTCGAGAGAGGTCTTGATACATGCAACAAGCTGCCCATCCCTTCTTACTATTTAACTTCATTACAATTTATCCACATCATCTAAATTTCCTCAGCTCAACTCCAAGTATCCGATTAAACCCACAGAAAAGTAACAGTTAAAACATGGCAATGAGAACACTTTGTATTAAGCAGAGGATTAGTTTTATTTCAAGGCATGAGAAATTTAAGGCCAGATTTCTCAAGAACACAATTCATTGGAAAAAGAAAAAAGAATTGCCATCAGCCTGTGGCAACACTGTTTCTCCTCTCCTTGCACAGTTTATTGCACACATTTTTGTCCAGTGCAAACAGATCAGGGGTGAACAGCACAATGACAGACAACCTAAGACCTGCAAATATAAAGTGTTATGACAGATCAAATGAACAGGAAATATGATTCCATGACCCGTAAAAATAGATATTTTCATCACATCTGGAGTTAACAGCCAAAAACTGACAGTACCAAAGAGGAGTATAAATTGCATTAGGCACACTGTAAAATGGTACAGTAGGAAAAAATACAGGACTTTGAACAAGCCACTTGAAGAACGTTAGAAAGGTTAAGGCATTACTGCAGGCTTTGGATCCAACCAGCTACGGAAAGGGCACCTTTGGGTCAGTGGAGTTTTTCATCTCTTCTTCACCTGCAAAGCAAGAGGCAACTTCATTATTCCTTTCCGTGGAGACAGTTTGCTAATTGAAGACCTGGCTGTTAACCACAGCTATTTCCATTCCACAAATGCACTGAGCAATGGTCAAGAACTGTAGATAATTCATCCGCGTGGATGTTTTCTTGGCAGTTTCATTTCTGAAGTTACTGCAAGTAGTTTTAGTTACATTATAAGCTGGTAGAACAACTATTTCCCTCAAATGTTTTCACTGCTGCAACAGCATCCAGTGAGCTGGATTACAGCCCTTCTCACACTTGCACAAAGACAGTTCCTGCTCTGAGAACACAGACTCTGAATTGACCAAGTTGAGGAGAAAAGGCAGTGTTGCATCACACAGCTTGGAAGAGTCCACAGCTTGCGTTTACCATGGCTACAGAGCTTTGTGTGCTCTTCCATGCTGCCATCCAAGCCATTAACTTGGTGATGTATCAAATGGCTTGCTATAAAATCATCCCTGGGACGGGAGGGAGAGAGCCTGAAAACACAGAGCAAACTTGTGTAATTTGGCAGAGATCAATCAAGTCAGCATATGCAGAGTTCCTCAGCAGAACATGAGGAGCTCACTGGAGCATTTTCAGCTTGCTCAGTTGGTAAAGTAAAATGGGTTTGCTTAAATTATCCTTATTTTTAAGGATCTATCCATTTTGGGAGTTAGCACTTCATTCTCTTTGCATTTTCCATACTAATCCATCCAAACCTCAACTGAAAGGAACAGGAGGGAGAAACAAGTATAGTCCCATGAATGCTGAAAAAGCACGTCTCAAAATCCAGAAATAACTGGTTGCTACACTGATGGGAATCCATGCAGTGTCAGAGAGATACCCCAACTGTTATCAGATGGAATCTCACTCACAGCTCCTATTTAGTCACAAACTCCACAAGAGCAAGGACAGGACATGGAGCACCTCCCTCTGCCCTGCAACAGCATTCAAAAACTGGAGGGCTGTGTCCTAGGATAGCACGTTTCTAGCAACAAAGAACAGATATTTGAGGATTATTATATGCTTTTACTTTTTTTAATCATTCTTTTTCAGAGATAAGAATCTTAATTTTATTCCAATATCAAGCCAGTGAAATCACATGTACCAAAGGTTAAAACAAACTCTTTCATGTAACACATGTGCTATGCAGGGCTTAAATATTCCATTAATAACTTTAAAAGTGACAGCTCCTCACAAACTCTTCAGTCATCTTCAAACACACAAGTTCCCTCTCTTCCTTGGTACAAATTTAACTCCAGTTCTCGGGAAAATCCTTCACTGAAATGGAGGGGGAAATGCCTGACTCTGCTAGCAGGAGTCCAGAGGTTGTGTCTCATCTCCTGGCTGTCCTTGCTGGTTTCAACATGAAGACCACGAAGCTCAATTTTTATGTCCAGATAACTCCATTTCAATTTCAGATCCCAGGCAACTGTATCATCCTATGGGATTCAGGGATCTGTATGCCCATTACCAAAACACACTGTTCTCTGTTTTAGCTAACTAATTATATGTTAGCACCCGAGCAGTGAAAATGCTCCTAGGAAATTCTGCTTGACTGACTTAGCTAATTACAGGCCTGGAGTTGAAGCAGGGCCAAGTCTACCTTTAGCTTCTGCTTGGTGTTTAAAAGAAGCTGCAGACACACACAGAGGGCCCAGTCTGACAACATCCCAGTTCCCAGGAAGCCTTCTCTGAAACAGGCAAGCTTTGCTTCACTGCAAATATCCAGCACACTTCACAGAGAGCATTTAACAGAGCTATTACAACTGTCACTGCCTGCTGCACTGGACTAAGACTGTGTTCTACAAGGACAAAAAAAACTGTGTTTAATTATTCAGTTACCAGCTTAAAAACTATAATCATGGGCGCTTGTTTCGACATTTCCTTCATTTGAACCTTCAATTCCAAACTCTGGACAAACCCAACAGCACCAAGATACTTTTAGTATAACACTTAAGAACTGCAAGAACCACATTCCAGCAGCACTGCCCAGATAGCAACCACCAGGTCACCTGGGATTAAAGCTGCACACAGGCTGTCATTAAAAACATAATAAACCATGGAGCTGGGAGCTCAGAGCTAGTGCAATGCACTGACAGGAGATAAAGAACATTTTCTAATGGCAGTTCCCACTCTAACTTCCCAGATGAATGAGGGCAACTCTGTTGCCTTGGAAATCAGGACAGGCCTTAGATGAGATGGTAATAGGCTTGAGGACAGGTTTAACAATTGCTAAAGGTTAGGAAATCCACTTACGTTAGCTATTTAAAAACACCCCAGCCCAGTTAATTTTTTTTCGTAGGAAGAAATGTTTTTCTCCTTACAAACCCCTGAACACAACACCACACAACAGGGCAGAAAGCAAAATAACTGTCAGTAATTCAGTTCAAACTTTTCATGTATCCAGCCAAGATTAACATCCAAAAGATGTTTTGTTGCAGCACTGCTCACACTACTGTTTTTGAGCACACTGCTCACACTACTGTTCAATGTCTCCTGAGGCTTTAACTCACCAAATATATCAATAAATCTGATCATACTCACCTAGTCAGTGAACTGCAGCACAAGGCAGACATCCTCAAGGCCAGTGAAATTTAAGATACCAGATTGTTTCATTGCTTAACTGCGGCCCAAAGAGAGGGTTGAGTTGAGCCAGAATTGCAATCAGCCAACTGCAAGAGAATCCCCCAACCCAACAGAGACAACATCAGCCAAATGACAGACATGGAAAGGTTGTCCAAAGCATGAGGACTATCAGAGAGGAAAAGACTATTTCAGGGAGGTCTAGGTTCAAACAAAAATTCTACTCAAGCTCATACCCAAGGATCAGACACCAGCAGTGAAGTTATGGCATCAAATCATTCTGCAACTGAAATAGGTTGTCTTGGTCAATTGGAAGCAACACAAAACCACCTCACAGCACTTCCCTCACACTTCTCTTGACAGGAAAGTGTTTTGAGACACATGAAACTCAGGTATTTGGGGGCTCAGAAGATAGCAACATAAAAGAGACAGACCTTTTTTCAGTGCCTTTGAAGCATCCTTTCAACAACAACCTCTGAGAAACATCCTCTCTCTACTTTGCTTTTCAGTGCTTGACAACCTGCCCTTGCAGACATGGTATATTTTTCAGAGACTGAACAAAAGCAAATTTAAACCTGGCACAGAGGTCAAGAAACAGGGACATGAAGCAAAAGGGTACAATGCTATAGGAACATTAAAAAAAAGACCAAAAAACAACCCCACAAGAACAACTCCAATATGACAACAAACCCCAGATCATCAGCACAGCAGCCTTTTCAATGGGGCAGAGCACAAACTAACACTGCAGAAGCCACAGCCAGAACTGAGAACAGGAGGAATGCAGTTTGTGGAAAATATCCAGGAAAGCTAAACAGAAATAAATATTCCACTGTTTAAAGATATATTTGCTTTGTAAATGTTACAAGAGTCAGAAAAAGCAATGGATGCTTCCATGGATTTAAATCTATGTTAAATACTAACTGTATAAACACATTTAGTGAACGCACTGGCTCATGTGTCTGCTATTTCTAGAATGCTTTGTAAGGAGGAGAAAAAGCAGAGCAGCTTTGTAATGGGAGCTGCCACAAATGTATCAGAGTGCTTAGGCAGTCATGGAAAATTCCACACAAACCTTGATGCTCTGACCAGCAAACCAAGTGCAGGTCGGCTGCAAAATGCCTGGAACTGCCACAGGCAAAAGATGTGGGTCAGACTTAAAGAAAACACATCAATCCTCTTCAAATTTACCAATATTTCCTTGCAAAGCCCCTTTCAGTTTTGCACAGGGTAGAACTCCAGCTAAAAGAAGGAGCTGAGCCTGCAGCAGTCCATCAGTCACACAAGCCTTGGAACACATTGCAGGCTCTACAAAGGAATTAAAACATCAGCAAGACACCACGGAGAGCAGCCAACAACCTTTAGGTTGACACGTTTTTACTTTGCTGTCCAAAGCAGCGGCAACAATGTATTTTGAGATCGTGTTAATCATGGTGTTAAATCTACTTAAGGGAAAAGCAAATTAGCTCTTAAAATTCTCGCGGAATTTCTTTTGCTAGGGTTAATTTTCAGCTCCAACAGACAGATCCAAAGGTGCCAGAGCACTGTGCCATCTGCCTCCAGCATCCTGAAGTAACACAAGTGGGAGGAGGGTAGAACACTAAAAGCCTGTTAAAGCACATTATTCCTTTTGTCACTGCAGAGCAGGAAGGAACTCCACGCACGAATCTCTCACCTCTCGCTGCTTCCCGAGCTCAGACCCAGCATGGCTGTGAATTAAATGAGCTGGGAGCACATTGAAAACCTCAACCTATGTCACCAGGCTTTGGGGAGAGCAGTGTGGAGTTTTCAAAAGGCATTTGTCGGGGCCATGCTGGATACCCGAGCTCTGAGCCAGGGTGGCATTAGGGCAGCAGCACATTCCTCCTCCCTGCTCTGCGAGGGCTGAGCAATTTAAAGCAGTTGTTAGGTTCTGACTGCCTTGCATTCAAGGTAAGTCATGAAAAAAGCTTTTCCCGTGTTTTGCTTAAGCGATGCTTTTTTATACAATAATCCAGAGTGAAAACACCAAACAAAATGCAGCATTCAGAGTAAAACAAACCTCTGTCTCCAAGATGCAGTGTTCCAGAGCTGCTAAAAGCAGGTATGGCATTCGAGCCACCCACAGGTCCTTACATTCTACCAGATCCCACTTAGAACAGTTACTGTTAATTATCCAGCTCAGACAAGGAAATTAAAGTCCCTTCTGCTGCACCAGAGAGATTTTTTAAAAGGTCTTCCCACCACAACTGCCATCTGTCTGTGCTCGTGTTACAAATTAAGGTCCTGCTATCTCTGTTTAAATGTCAATTTGGGCATCCATATTTTAATCCTGCTAGAATCAGGAGGAAATAATACGATTTTCCAAGCACCCTGTCCTGTGTCAGGACATGATGGCACTGTTCAGGAACTGCTTTATGCACAGCAAAATAGATTTAGACTTTGACAGCACCTCACAATATGGTGGAACCTCTAATTTCTGCAGCAGTAACTCCTTAGACACTGCATTAAATTTTAGGAGATTCTTGGGAATGGTGTGTTCTTCAAAAGGTTGCTGGGTACAGGATCTGTACACAAATTAGGCACTCACTCATGCAAATACCTTCCATAGAACAACCAAATTAATAGCATGTAATCAATAAGGTTATTCAAAATTACCACCATTCAATCTAAATACAGAAGGAACAGCTTTAAGTTGAAATGTGATTGACTTCAAATTCAGTTTGATGAAAATCAATTTGTCAATCAAGTGGTGTTTAATGAAGACAGGAAGTAGTTTTTTTCCCTATTTTCAACTAGAAAAGTAACTTAGAGAGTATAAAAACAAATCTAGCAGAGACTAAACAGCTCTACAGAGGAGCACAGAACAGCACCAGCCACCTGCTAAGGACACACAAATACCTGGGACAGCAGAAATTATTTTAATCCTAAAATATCCAACAAAGAACCCTCAGAAACAATTTTCTGGGCTTCCTTCAAGACTGGTATGGAAAATTAGTCTCTTTCTTTAATCACCCAAAATTAAGGCCTGAAATGTTTTCAGTGCCTCCTCCCCCAAAAGGAAAAGGATACAGGAAGAATAAACTTCCATGTTTGGATAAAACATAGGAAAAAAAAGGTTGGACCAGATCTTTTGAGGTTCTTTCCAACCAGGGCTGTTCTACAATTTTATACAGAATAAATGAAAAAATTAAAAAAAAAAAAAAAAGGAAGACTGTGTGATGAGTCAAGTTCTATCTTGGAACATGAAGAGAAAAATCTGCTTTTTGTTTCATTCTGGCAAACAGACACTACAAATGCAATTTATGTGGTTGGGTACAATTACTGGCAATTGAAAACATCCTAAGATTTTGCTGCTTCTCTTTTTTTCAATGTATAATTGGAGAAAGCCAAAGGGAATTCAGAAACCAAGTCAGAACCCACAAAATTACCAAGGAACCCCTGGATATGCAAGAGTAGATTATGAAATATGTTAATGACAGTAGGATTTATAATGGGTCTGTTCAGATAAAAAAATCAACTAAACTTACAAATGAAATACCACTGTACATTGGAAGAGTTCACAGAATTCAGCCAAAAGTTAAGAAATTCTACAAATATATTTCATAATCCAGAGGATGCTGCAGATGCCACATGGCATCTGCTTCTAGGAAAGCTGTCCTTCAAAAAATAAAGACACCAAATTCTAAATTTCAAGGATTTTAGAAGAGTAGGACATTATTTCTGTAGAAAAAACCCAAGTGAAAGCTTTAAACAAAACCACAACAAAGCTCAACCCTCCTCCTAAATAAAAACCACCCAACTCACTGTAACATAAATGCAGCAACTCAGTAAAAACCACCAAAAAATTGCCTTTTCTGAGTCAAGCATTTGGGACTTACAATGAGACTGGGCTGCCACACACTTCATGTGCAGGGCAAGGAGACCTTCACAGCACTGAGATTCCCAAATTTCAATCCCAAATTCAAGCTGCTCGCACTGCAAAGCTCTTCTCAAATTTCTATGGTCACTCAGCAAAACTTTAATTTAAAAGCTTCCTTGGACACAAAACACAGAACCAAGTTTGCTGGACTTTTACAGTTAACCAAGAGTGATTTCTTAGGAGTTTACATATCAAATTACTCTGGATATAAATAAAATTTAAAAAGATCTAACCTGGATAAACTCTGAATTATTAATAAAATTTAAAAAGATCTAACCTGGATAAACTCTGAGTTATTAACCTAAACCATGTTCCACAGTCTGACCCAACCCAGAATCAAACAAGCTTTTCCTGGAACATGCCAACAGTGCAATGCATTTCTCTAAATATTCATATTAAATTCCTTTGAATAGCATAAATAATGCCTACATAATTCAGAAAAATAAAAATACTACTCAGGCTCAAATGGAACTCCAAAGAATGATTTTTATTACAAGTTAACCCTTAAGATCAAATCAGACTTTTATCACTTCACTCTCCACAACAAATTCTTCCAAAGTTATTCCTGCACAGCACTTATTTTTCTACAAATCAGTCTCTAAGGTCCTTAAACAGAGAGAGAAAAACACAAACAAGCTTTGTCTTGCAGCCTCCAGCTACAGTTGGCTTAAATGATATGAAGAGCTCTCAACAAGTCACTTTGTTATTGCTACAAAAATCTCCTACAGAAAAGCAGCAGCCTCAAAATATGCTGTGCATTTAAACAGAAATGGTCTTAATATATCAAAGTATCACTAAAAAAACCACCATGCAGAAGCTTCTCCACCCACCACTCTACCAGATTTTGAGAATATATTCAAGCAATCTAAAAGCAAGACTGCTCAGTGGGTTTGAATTAGTATCACCTCAGAATTAAATGTGAAGTAGAGAGGAAAAAGGCAAAAAAAAGCCTGTGAATCAGGAAATTCCTAGAATTGACCAACTATCACTATACTTGTGAGCAAATGAGGCAGTGAACTGGAGGGGAAGAATATCAACTCCATGCAGAGCACATGTGCCAGAGGACAGCAAGAAAAATTCAGGTTCCTTTTAATTCAGTATTTTCCAACGGGAAAAAGTTTTCTTCAGCACACTGAAGGTCTTTAGAACTGAGAATTCTAAGAGCAGTCAAAGAACACCACATGTGTGACACATTCAAAAAGCTTCTAACTGCTCTGAGGCTGTAAAAAGGGAACTTGTGCTTACACCAGGAGTGGGTTAAGAGGCAGGACATTATTTGTACTTACAACAGGTAGCAGCAAACAGCACAGGTCACCAGCATTGTGTTGATAACACTGCCAAGAGGAAGGAGAAACAGCTGATCAGGTGTCATGTTGTGACTTGACCACAAGATACACAGGGAAAAAAAAAAAAAACCAAAAAACCACAGCAAACAAGAGCAAGTTTGACTTTGATCATATGAAAAGATGACTCAACATGAATATTCTGGCTTCTTCCAGCTGAGTAAACTGCAGAGGCTCAGAGCTGCAGGACTGACACAGCTCTGCCCCGCAGTTTACAGCTGTATTTAACAAAATCACTGGGGAGAGGAGCAGAATCTGAGGCAGTGTCCTTCACACTGGTGAGGTTGGAGGTACAAAATAAACGCTTTTTCCATCTGCAGAATTCTACTTACAGAAAATTTCAGTGTCAATTTGTCACTTTTAATTTTATATAATGAATGAGGGGGTTACAAACAGAGTACAAAATAAAATCTCAAAGCCACGTGAAATGAACTGCAGCGTAAGATTTTCCTTTCTCAGTGAAACATAACTGTGTCAGAAACCACAGGAAAGCTGAAAAGAAGGAAGAACCAAGCTCTTGCAATTGAAAATGGCAAAACTGCAGCTACACACACAGATGGGTTTGAAATGGGAGGAGAGGAAATGAGATTTTTCTAACAGTGATCTCTGCAGCTCATGGAACTCAGTGGCAAAGTGGAGTGTTTTTTTGGTTTGGTGGGTCTTTTTTAAATTATAAAAAGGCATTTCCATCTATACATTGCTTCCCCAACTAAGTAACAAAACATCATGGTAGGTCACTAACTTCCTACCCTTTTATGCCAAAAATAATACTCAATATTTTTCATTTATCAATACACATCCACTTTGTCAGCTTCCAAAAGAATGCTACCAAGCCAACACAGCCTGAATTAAGCTTCAGCAACTCTTCCAGAGAGTCCCACAGCCATTGTTTGGGTGTTTTAACCCAAGCAATGTGAATTCTTAGGTCAGTGAAAAGCTTGCACTAACTTATTTTGTTAGGAAAAGAAAAAGCCTATTCAGGAACTGGCTTTGCATAGAGACTTTTTGGGTATTTTTCTCAAGAAGATGAGAGGTGAACAGCCTACAAGGTGTGGCTGTAGAACCAGAACACAGCAATGCTCTACCCATACTTGTTAAACAATCACATTTTGGGATAATGACAGAACATCTGCTGGTGACCCACAGAATTCCCACACTTCCAATGCCTGGAAACCATATTTCCAAGGTACTTCTGAGGACAGACGACTTTCCAGGCATAAAACACACATTAGGTTTGAAAGTGAGGCAGGAAATAATCAGAGCCTGAGGAATATTGAGGGTTTAGATAAAGAACTGAGAGAGTTGGTACCTGTGGAGTAGAGGGAGTGTCAGAGAGAGGAAGACAGATTAAGAAGCCATTATCTCCTAGAGAAAAGAGAAAGACAAAAATTTGTCTGTTTTTTAACCCGAGCAGCCAAAACCACTGCAGGAAGAACCTCTGCTTGCCAGCCCTGCTGCTGTCCTCAGCTGCCAGGGCACCATTTAACCCAGAACCAAAATCCACTACAGCAACCTTCCCAGTCTCACCCAGTGGGAAACCAGAGGACAGTGGAGTAAGTCAGGAAAGGTCAAGTGAGGAAAGAAAGAGGAAGTTGTTGCTCAAATACCGCCTGACAATGAACCACCTTGACACAGGACGGTCTGTCTGCAGAGGTTCCACAGAATGGTTTGGGCTGGAAAAGACCTTAAAGCTCATCTTGTTCCACCCCTTGCCATGGACAGGGACACCTTCCACCATCCCAGGTTGCTCCAAGCCCTGTCCAGCCTGGCCTTGGACACTGCCAGGGATCCAGGGGCAGCACAGCTTCTCTGGTACCCTGTGCCAGGGCCTCGGGGGAAACCCACACCCGTCAGGGGTTCCCGAGGCACCGCCCGGCTCTGGCAGCCCCACAGGCAGCCGCTCCGCTGCACCTCGGCCGGGTCAGGCCCTTCCGCGCTGCGCCAGCACCCGCCGGGAGCCCGCGGGGCTGCGGTAGCTCCGGGCCGCCAACCGCGGGGCGCCTCAGGGCTGCGGACCGCCTCCGCCGGGGCCTCCCCCCACCGCCGCGGGGCACGGAAGGGAAGGTGCGCGGCGCCCGCCGCCCCCCGGTCACTCACCCGCGGTTCGGCCCCTTGGGAACGAGCCAGGGCAGCACGCCGCCGACCACCCCCCAGAACACGCTCATGACGATGATGGGCACCGCCAGGCCGCCGTACGCCATGGCCGCGCTCTGAGGGGCGCGGGGGGCGGGGCCTGGAGACACGCCCCGCCAGGAGCCCGCCAATCAGAGCCCGCCGCGTCACCGGGACGGGAGCGCGCGGGGCGGGGGCGCGCGGGAGCTGCGGGAGCGCGCGGGGCGGGAGCGCGCTGCGGGATGCGCTGGGATCGCGGCCGGGCTCGGCTTCCCGTTCATTCCCTGCAGAAACAGGTAACGGCTGGCTCCGAGCTCCGCGGGGAACTGGGGATGCGGGACACGCTCCCCCAGAGCAGCTCAAGTCTCGGTAATGAACGAACCCCCTTGGATTTCCTCAAACATCGACTCGAGGGAAGAAATCTCCTATTAAGCAGCACGAGCTGGAGGGACAAAACCTCCGAGCCTACATGAGGGAAACCCACTCGCAGCCCAGCTAACACAGATTTAATGTCAGGCCTATGAATGGCTTTTAAAATGAAATTTTCCTCGATTCCCAGCATCCCCTTTTTTAGATTCCATTGTGGCTCAGGCAGATTAATTTCTGCCTGTACCAGCAATCAGCAACCAATTCACTGAGCCAGTAAATTCATTTCACTGCAGGGCTGCTTTCAAAATGTTGCAGCAGCTCTTAATTATGGAGGTACAAAGTGCCAGGAAAGATCTCCTCTTGCAGAGAATTCATCCAAAATAGCACCACCAACAGCACTGAGATGCTTCACCCCAAACCTTCTCAGACCAGCCAGCTCTGCTTCATGAGCACTGATCATAAATCCCTCTGTCCTTGAGCTCTGACATTAATATAAGACCTGAATTAATTATATATACAGTGCACAGAATTAGCATTAATTTAAAACCATGGAAACATCTGAGGGTGAGACAGGAGTATGATGGCTGTCAGATGGGATGGTTCAGGACTGTACTGCTCCTTCTGAAGTTGGTTGAAACATTTCTTTAGGACGAAAAAAGCCTTTCTTAAAACAGGTATTAAAAGCTTTTTAATTTAGTGAGAGTATTTTTTACTCAAAAACACAAGAAGGAATATTTAAATGCTGAGTGGGACACGTCACATCCAGATTTTCCAAAGGAGAAGACACACAACAGGTTGAATTTTAACAGTTTTTAATGTTGTCAAACAGGAACCATCTATTCTTGCATCTTCTCGATTGTCTCCTCCTTGTACTTGCCCTTCTCCTTGCCAACCTGGCGGGACTTGGCTTTGCGCTCCAAGATCTTCTTGCGGTCCTTGTCCAGCTTTAGCCTGGTGATCACCACCTGCAGAGAGCACAGGAATTGAGGGTCCCTGCTCACAGGGGAGGACAGCAACCCCACAGCCCCGGCACAAGAGTGTTATTCCCACAGACTCTCTCTCTGGTTCCAGTAAAACTCATTTACTGAATTGCCTCCATATTCCACAATTTTTCCGGGCACACTGAGGGATCAGAGCACAGGGAAAGCTGTTTCAAAGCACAGCCAAAACACTTGCACTAACTGAGGAGCAGCTGAATTTCTCTTCAGCTACAGAATAAAATATTTTGAAGTAAATCCAATTTCCATTATTCTGCTTAAACCTGATGGATACTAAATCCATGTGGAACCACAGCACTGAGCTGTGGTCCAGTCACTGTGTGGTTTCCACCACCACAAAGGCAGCAGTCACAGCTGGCCTTGGACACTTCCAGGGATCCAGGGGCAGCCACAGCTTCCCTGGGCACCCTGTGCCTCACCACCCTCACAGGGAAGAGCTTCTCCAAAAATTCCTGCTCATGCCCCATGTCCTTCCTGTTCATGCCTCCTTGAACTGGCAAAGAAATTAATGTGTTGGTGTAACTGAAAGCACTACTTGAAAAATACAACTAACAATCCCATCCAGGCATGCTTCTCAATTCCTTGTGCATTTAGGTCTTTCTTAATTACAATTCCCACTTCTTTACCCAGGAGAGGTACAGACTGTTCACAGAGCCCACTGCAACTCTGTAACAAAACCTCCCTCTGCTCCTTTTGCATTAATAACCAGAATATTTATGCAAAGCTTTGTCAAGGTCCAGTTCCCAATTAATGAGAATTTTCACAGAACAAAGGACCAGCAGAAAATTCCATTTCTCACTGCTATTCAGCACCCAAGTACATGCACTGGCTCCACCACAATGTCACCTTGCCAGTCAGATGTTGTTGCTGCACACAAGTCATGATGTTTTGGAATAATTCTGCCCTCCCTCTACTGAACACACCAACCATTTACACCAGAAAACCTGTTACAACTGGATTTTTTCCACCAACACTTCCATCTTTGTGCCCACATGGCAAGGCTGAAGCAAACTGAATTCATCTGCTCCAAACCAGGTTTTGGCAAGTTCTTGTGTTTAGTTTGAAATATTTCCTGTTATGATCTAAACAGGCTTTGCCTGGTTTTCACTGACTCTAAACACCTCAGGCTAACCCAGATCCAGAAGTATTCAGCTCACAATAGCCTGCAGATCACAATTTTGATCATCTATTCAAGCCTCTCCCACACCTCCTCAGCCAGTGCAAGTGCCACACAG
Organism: Lichenostomus cassidix; assembly: GCF_008360975.1. NCBI lineage: Eukaryota > Metazoa > Chordata > Aves > Passeriformes > Meliphagidae > Lichenostomus > Lichenostomus cassidix. The sequence continues at coordinate 16,418,828 of NC_139494.1, forward strand.
CAAAGATGAAGGATTGCTCTAAATCATCTGTTTTGTGCTTTGAAATCACCAATCTCTTCAAAGAAGTATTTTAGCAAAATACCAAGTTTCTAGCAAATTTCTAGTCCCAGAAACAGCAAGGAGCTCTTGCTTTCAACTCAATTCTCTGCTCATGAAACCCTAAAGTTTCTCTGATGGACCATCTCCATTCCTTAATCACAGAATGGTTTGGGTTGGAAGAGACCTTAAAGATCATCTCATTCCAATCCCCCTGCCACGGGCAGGGACACCTTCCACTATCCCAGGTTGCTCCAAGCCCTGTCCATGGCCTGGAACACCTCTAGGTGTTGGCAGCCTATGCCAGGGCCTCACCACCCTCACAGGGAACAATTTCTTCCTAATATCCAATCTAACCCTGCTTTCTGGCAGTTTGAAGCCATTCCCCCTTCTCCCATCACTCCAGGCCCTTGTAATAAGTCTCTCTCCACCTTTCTTGTGGGTTCCCTTCAGCCACTGAAAGTCACCATGAGGTCACCCCAAAGCTTCTCCTCTCCAGGCTGAACAATCCCAACTCTCCCAGCCTTTCCTCCCAGCAGAGCTGCTCCATCCCTCTGCTCATCCTGGAGCTCCTGTGGACTCTCCAGCAGCTCCAGCTCCTTCCTGTGCTGGGCCCAGGGCTGGGCAGCTCTGCAGCCTCACCTGAGCAGGGCAGAGGGGCAGAATCCCCCCTTTCCTGCTGCCCACGCTGGGGCAGGGAGGCTCCTGGGGGCCAAGGCATGTGCAGCTCTCACCCACAACACCCCCAGCTCCTTCTCCCAGGGCTGCTCCACCTGTGCATCCCCAGCACTTGGTGACAAGTCCCACCCACCCCAGAGTGCCCACTCACCCCCCAGGTGGCCATACCTTGCTGGGGTGGATGCCCACGTGCACGGTGGTGCCGTTGGCCTTCTCGCGCTGCACGCGCTCGATGTAGATCACGTATTTCTTCCTGTACACCTGCACCACCTTCCCGATCTGCTGCCCCTTGTAGTGCCCTCGGACCACCTGAGCACAGCAAACACACTGAGCCACCAGAACCACCCCTGGAACAGCCACCACATCTGACAAACCACCACTGAATTATCCACCCGAGCCGCACAGGCTGAAACCACAAGTCACCTCTTTGCCACAAGGACAGGAGTGACCTGACAATTTCAGCTTCACTAAAAGGGAAAATATAACAGATCAGAACTGTGGCTCTCTCTCATCTTCCCTGCAGTAAATCCTAATGAGGGAGCTCTGCAGCTTTTCAGCCAGGTTTCAATTTTCCACAGGTTTTACCTCAATTTTTCACCTATCATGGCATTTTATATTAAAAAAGCCATATGATTTGGATTAATTTCCAATCCAACTTTTTAAGTATCACAGGTAGCAAACAGTATACAAAGAAGGAACAATTGTGTGCTTTGTGCTTTATTTCTGGAAGCTTTTAATTCAGCACAATTATCAATGCAGGTAACTGATGCACAGCAAAATTGCCAGCACTGTTTTGTTCCAGTATTTTCCTTATCACTGAAATAAATTTAAGAAACACCTGACAAGCAAAGTCATGGCTTGATAATTTGGATTATTTCTGCTATACTCAGTGTAAAGCTCCACCACCAATGTGAATTTGTGCTGTCCTTCCCTTTTGCACAGGCTACACTAGAAAACAGAATTCCAGAATCATCTGGGTTGGAAAAGACTTCCAAAACCATCAAGTCCAACCTGTGACCCAGGGCACTCAGTGCCACATCCAGCCCTTCCTTGGACACCTCCAGGGATGAGCACTCCAAACCTCCCTGGGCAGCTCCTGCCAATGCCTGACCACCCTTTCTGTGAATAAATTCCTCCTGAAAGCTCCAGAGACAGCAGCTGAGGTGTACAGAGCAGGGCAGTACCTGCACCTCGTCGTCCTTGCGGATGGGCATGGAGCGCACGTTGTACTTCTGCCGCAGCTCCTTGGACAGCGGGGAGGACATGATTTTCCTGCGGATGTGGGAGGGAGCATTGAAGTGCCTCTTGCGGTTCTTGCTGCGGTCCGAGGTCACAAACGGGTTGAACTTCATTTTGGCTGCACGGAAAACCCAAGAGTTTGAGAGGTGCTCACAACACACACTGTGCTTCATCACCCACACCCACAAGGTCTGCCAGGGCATAAAAAACCGATTTTAACTGTTTTTAATCTCATCACTGGCTGACAAACGCTGATGTCTGGGACTCCAAACAAGGTTTGCACCTCTTCCCTGACTGACAGCGATGCTGTGATGGACACATCAGAGCATTCCATGCAGAGCTCCCGCTGTCAGCACTCAGCACACCTGGATCCTGCAGCCACACCACCCTCCTTTATAAAATAATGTGTATTTTGGGCTCGCAGAGAGAATTCGCACTGCTCCAGCATCTCCAGTAAAGCTCCGCACCAGAGAGCGCAGTAACATATCTGCAAATCCACCAAACTTCCGGCCTTTCCTAAATTTTAACTGGGATACAGCACTGCCTGTCGGGGCACCGCTTATCCTGATGGCACTGGATGAATTAAATCAGGGATAAATTAAACTAAAGGCTGTTTTAGCACAGCTCCACAACTCTGAAGAGCACACTGGCAGCTCCCGTGCGGGCTGGGCTGTATTAACTCAATACTGCATGAGGAAAGCACAGCCTGAAGGAGGCCGAGCTCCCCCCGGAGCCCGAAATCTCCCCGTCCCGCAGCTCCGGGCAAGTCCCAGGCCACCCGAGCCTCTTCCCGCTCCCTCCCGCTGCCCCGCGGAGGCTCCACCGGCCGGGAATAGCCGCGGATGGTCCCGGATGGCTCCGGATGGTGTCTCCCGGTGCCTCACCCGCTGCCGCCGCCGCGCCGCCCGCCCGGAAGAGAAGCTCCTGCCGCTTCCGCTTCCGCCAGCGCCGCCGCGTCTCGCGAGAGCCACGCGCCCGCCGCGCCCCCTGGCGGCTGGGGGACAGAACTGCAGCGGGACAGAGATAGAGAGAGATAGACCTGGGATAGACCTGGGATAGACCTGGGATAGAGCGGGATAGACCTGGGATAGAGCGGGATAGACCTGGGATAGAGCGGGATAGACCTGGGATAGAGCGGGATAGACCTGGGATAGAGCTGGGATAGACCTGGGATAGACCTGGGATAGAGCTGGGATAGACCTGGGATAGAGCGGGATAGACCTGGGATAGAGCGGGATAGACCTGGGACAGAGCGGGACAGAGAGGGATAGACCTGGGATAGAGCGGGATAGACTGGGATAGAGCGGGATAGACCTGGGATAGACCGGGATAGATGGGATAGACCTGGGATAGACCTGGGATAGAGCGGGATAGACCTGGGATAGAGCGGGATAGAGCTGGGATAGACCTGGGATAGACCTGGGATAGACCTGGGATAGACCTGGGATAGAGCGGGATAGACCTGGGATAGAGCGGGATAGACCTGGGATAGACCTGGGATAGAGATAGAGATAGATCGGGATAGACCTGGGATAGAGCGGGATAGAGCTGGGATAGAGCGGGATAGACCTGGGATAGAGCTGGGATAGACCTGGGATAGACCTGGGATAGACCTGGAATAGACCTGGGATAGAGCGGGATAGACCTGGGATAGACCTGGGATAGACCTGGGATAGACCTGGGATAGAGCTGGGATAGAGCGGGATAGAGCTGGGATAGACCTGGGATAGAGCGGGATAGAGCGGGATAGACCTGGGATAGACCTGGGATAGAGCTGGGATAGACCTGGGATAGACCTGGGATAGAGCGGGATAGAGCGGGATAGACCTGGGATAGACCTGGGATAGACCTGGGATAGACCTGGGATAGACCTGGGATAGACCTGGGATAGAGCTGGGATAGAGCTGGGATAGACCTGGGATAGACCTGGGATAGAGCGGGATAGACCTGGGATAGAGCGGGATAGAGCTGGGATAGAGCTGGGATAGAGCTGGGATAGAGCGGGATAGACCTGGGATAGAGCGGGATAGACCTGGGATAGACCTGGGATAGACCTGGGATAGACCTGGGATAGAGCAGGATAGAGCGGGATAGACCTGGGATAGACCTGGGATAGAGCGGGATAGACCTGGGATAGAACGGGATAGACCTGGGATAGAGCGGGATAGACCTGGGATAGACCTGGGATAGAGCGGGATAGACCTGGGATAGAGCTGGGATAGACCTGGGATAGAGCTGGGATAGAGCTGGGATAGAACGGGATAGAGGGGGATAGACCATGGATAGAGCGGGATAGAGCGGGACAGACCCAGGACTGACCCAGCACTGACCCAGGACTGACTGGGGACACATTTGGGACACACCCGAGGTAGACCTGGGACAGACCGTGGCCAGCCTGGGGACACACTGGGCACTGTCCCTGGTACTGACCTGGCACCATCCCGGGTGCCAACCTGATCCCCACCCGGACAGTGTCCCCAGCGCCCACCCGAGCATCCCCACATTCCAGTCACTCATCCCCTCCTGTTCAGCTGCAATTACTTCTCTCCATGCCCAGCCCTTCCCTGAATGAGGGTGACAACCAGTGCCCCCTGCACAGCCCAGCCCATGTCCCTCAGCCCAAAGGGACACCAGTGACACCAGTGACACCAGTGCCACATCCCTGCCCAGCCTCTGCTCCTGTGCCACTGTCACCTCATCCCTGCCTCCACAAACCAGCTCACCTGCACAAACCACTTTCAGATGTGGTCCCAGGATGTATTTTCAAACACAGATTAATTTATTCTCCATGAAAATTGGTGGAAATGAACCAATTAGTTGGGTGAGAGGAAGCTTGGTTGGGTTTGGGCTTACAAAGATAGGCTAGAAAAGTTTGGAACTGAGTTGCAGCAGGCTGAGGTTTGGACAAACACCTTCCCCAGAGCTTTTATTTATAATTTTCAGAGTAAGGAACCCTTCAGCACCATCCCATCACTTGTGGAAATCTGAGTTTCAATCACTGGAACACATGGGATCTCCTTCACAAAGATGTAGAGCTGACACCAACGTAAAAAGGATTGGTTTCTTCAGATGGTGCAGATATCTTGAGCCCAAACTCACTGTGTTGTAACCCTTCACTATTAAATCTTTAACAATTGCCTCAGAACTTATTTCTAAATACTTATGAAGCAATGCTAAGTGGACATTAAAGGAGGGGGAACAAAAATTGGGTTATTTCATATACCAAGGACTAAAGCCAAACCCAGCAAGTCCCAAGCACTGTCCACTCACCTTCCTTAAAAAAAAAGGAGGTTAGGACACTTGGTACTGTACAAAACCAAGCACTGCATGTCCAGACATGACTCAGGGCTGATTACAAAAGAGCCTCGTGCTAACTTTCACCACAGTGACCTGGCTCCCAGTGATTTCACTGCGTGATAACACTCAGTTCACTGAAATCATAATTAAAAATAAAATTTAAAAAAAAAAAAAAAGCCCCTTTAGATTGATTTTGCAACAGGAGTGCAACAAGAAGCCAATCAAAACACGTCAGAGTTTTATTTTTAATTACCGAACTAAAAAGGCTAAATAGTTCATTAACATAAGGTTGCAAATTAAAAGACAAATGCCAGAACTCCTCAACAGTCTCCACTGTAGAAATGGAAAAGACTTGTGCTTTAAACATCACTGTACCAAACACTGCAGGGCTGCTCCTCTCTCCCACATTGCCAGGAACCCCTCAGTGACACCCCTGATCTGTCACTTCAAACAACTCTAATAAAATTTAATCAAACTCTCATCACAGCCACTGCCCTCCCCAGCAGCCTGTGTGTCACACAGAGAAAGGACATTTAATGGTAGTGCTAAAAGGTTTAACTCCACCATTGCAGAGCATCCTATGCCTCGAGTTCTCACCGCAGGATGGAGTTGAAAGTTAAAGGAAATAATTGGGAATAATTTACACTGGAAGGTCCAAATATGTAACTTCCTACAGGGATGTCTTTCTTGAAAACCCAAATATATATATCAAAACACTGACTTGAAATGACTCAGGTAAAAACCCACATAGGGGGGTTCGGGTAAAAATCGAGTAGGGAATATTTTGGCAGAGAAAGCAGGCAAGCTGAAGTGTGTTATTTCCACAAAAATAACCCCAAACAAACCAATTTCACTGGTCTGGTTTAGAGAACTGGCCTGGACTGCCCAGGAGGCAGTTTAATACAGACAGGGAATGGGGAGAAGGATGGAAATATCACACCAGGGGTCACAAGGAATCTGCAACCACCTTTGTTTTGTGTCAAAGAAATTGTACCAAGAGAGAAATCTCAGAAAATGAACTGTACAGTCTATCATACTGCAAAGATCTCCCTTTGCCCAGCGAAATAAATCAGCATAAGGAAGATGCTAACATATCAAAAATCCCATTATTATCATCCACTGCTCCCAAGCTTTGAGCAAAGACTCCCCAAATCCAAAAGGAAAAATCAGGACATTTTTGCTGTGAGCTTCAGCTGGTCACAGTGGATTAGAGGAAATCCTCCAGCCAGCAGGAGAAGCAATGGCCATGGAAAATCCCAGCATCCAGAAGGTATTGCTTGCAGGCACACAGACACACACCCGAAATGAAGACAAGCATCTCATTTTCAAGTTGATTTTTGTAAATGGAAAAAAAAAAAAAAAGGTAAAAAAATCTATCCATACATGAACGGGTACAGGAAATTACACAATCCAGTTTACACCTAAAGTAAGAGCAATCAGTCCAGAGTAAGAACAAGGAGAAAATTCCAATGCTGTCATTTGTCCGAAGTCACTACAGGGCAGAGCATGGCAGGGAGAAGGCAGTTGGTTGCTCCTTTTTAGTGGGTGGATAAAACTGGCTACACCTTCCCTGCTGCCAAAGCAACGAGACAATTGGAACAGACAATCAGGAATTCTTTTGAAATGCATCTGACTCTAACAATAACACTGAATATTCAAAGATTCGTTATCATCACAGCATAAAGTTTGGATATTTTGCCTCCAGGAAAAGGCAATGGATATCATCCAAGAGAAACCCTGCACCCATCTTAGAATTTACAGCACTGAGTAAAAAAGATTTTTATTCTATGATTTTTTTTTAATCCATTCTGGAATATTTAAAATTTGTGTATCCTCAGCTCAGACATTCACAACACATGCAGAGACTGTCACTACTCAAGGGACATTGATGAGGCTCTGGAAAATGCACTGGTGGGCATTTGCTCTCATTTTAGGGAACTCATGTCCACCACGACATGCAAAACACCCCTGGCAGGAGTTTTCCCCTCTGTTTATTGGAGATCCCAGAAGAAAAGGCTTGAAGGAATGGACAGGGAAGCTCAGGTACCATTTGGAGGAATAAAACAAAACTCCCAGCAAGGGTCAGCCTGTGGGAATGCTGCCCTGTGTACCTGTGGGACAACAGTGCCAGCCCAGGGCTCAGAAAAGATGCCTGGCTGAGTTTGAAAGGAAAAGGGAGGCACCTTACATCCTGAAAAGTCAGAATTCCTGTGTTTGACAGGTGTGTTGAATATACACACACAAAGCAAGAGAGGAAGCTGTGCTCAGCCACCCAGAAGGCTGCACCATTTCTCTGAGCACACTGAATATACAACCTCTTTTCAAAAAAAATACAACAACAACAATAATAAAGCAGAAGTGCAGAATCCAGACTTTTGGGCGGTCTGTGTTTAAAACCAGACGAAATAAAAGCTAATTCTGTAAAGACAACTACTCCCTTTCAAAGCAAAGGCCACATAAAACTGTGTTGCTCGGTTTGGTTTTTTACTTCATGCCACCTGTAAACACAAGACTGGATATTCAGTTAGTGGGAAGAAATTAAACCACTTTTCCATCCAGAGTAAAAGAAATGCCCTCCACTGCCAGGATCACAGAGTACCCAGGAAAAGGTAGCTGGGGAAGGCTTCCTCTTCTCCTTTGTTCACCTCTTTAGAAAAGTTGTATCTGAACAACTGAGCTTTCAAATAAGAGCACAAAACATTTCTTGGTATGTGATTTCTGCCCGCTGTGGGGACTAACACTTTCCATTCCTCACCAACAGATACATCACCTTTTTGGCACCATGGGTGGAATTTCTTCCCCATGTACAATTTGCCCTATACAAAAGTCGATTGTCTAATCATGCAAATCCAACAGAACTCCAAAAAGTGCCACAAAGACAGTTCAACTCTTTTGCCATCTACTCCCTAGTTTGTACACTGCCATAGGAACCTCCCAGAGGACAGACTGTCATCCTTACTTAGAACTGATACAGCATTTCAACCTCTCTTTCTGGGGGGAAGGAATCAAAATCCACAGCCTGATTCCACTGATTTTTTTTCCCTCTCAGAGCTCTGAAATGCATGGAGATTTCTTTGATTTGTTGAAGACGTCTTCACCGAACAGCCTGATTAGAGAAAAACATACTGATTCAATCAAATAGAAAATAAAGACAAAAAACAGGTAGTGGTAGATTTCTCAATCTTTGCTCCTGTCCTTGGAGACGAGGGTAGAGTTTCACTGCTACTGCATTTTCCCCAGCTGGATCTTCTTCCAGGCCTCTGAGGCTGTGAAAATGCAGGAGTCGAGGATGCCAGCTACAGTGAATGTTCCTCCAATGATGGCACATATCTGAAATTACAGAGAGAGGAAACACGTTTGTCAGTGATGAGGGAAACTTTTACAATGCTTAAACTGCAGGAGGGATCCTACTGCTGGGGTGTTTTCTGGAAGTACTGTAAGAATTGGGTAACAGCACTGGGGATGGAATTAGAGCAGAATCATTCACAAAAACCATTCCCTAGAGTGGAATGAATTAGTGCTATCCTGAACTGCTCACAGCCTGAGCCCATCACAAATCCCAGCTCCCACAGCACCAACTCTGCTCCTTTCTGGGCTGAACTCCACCTAACTCAGCTTTCTAGATGCTCTGTGTTGCTCACATCTTCCTACTGCCCTTTTCTATTATAAACACCACAGCCTTGTAGTCTTTTCCCTGTTTCACAAGATAATAATTTACAAACAGGCAGGAGACACTGAAATAGCACGTGAAAGGCAGTGACTAACAGAAACCCAGCTCCCAGTGACACCTCAGCTCAGCCTAACACTTTCCATGACAAGGGCTGCTGACAGCAGCCAACTTAACTCTTTCTGGGACAAAGTTTTCCACACAAGATGTCTTGGATCAAATTAAAACACATGATCAGGTTCGAGAACAGAGCTAGGGAAAAAATTAATCTTCTCATTAGTGTAAACAGCCTACTTCACTTCTCAAGTGCTACAAAAACACAGAAATATTCTGTGTATTCTGTCAAATCAGAGTCCTTGTGGAAAAAGAATTCCAGAATCATTTAGGTTGGAGGAGACCAACAATACAAAATATTTCACTGCTACAGTGGTTTGAGATTACTCTCTCTTTCAGCTCCTAGCTCAAAACAAATCCCCTTTTTTCCAAGGCAGGCCCTTGTCAGGAGATAAACTCCTCATCTTGAACCCTTCTCACAACCCAGTGTTGTTATTCTCAAAACCACCTAATCCCACACAAGGTGCAAGACCAAATTAAAAGAGCATCACAGTCATGAAGCAAAAAAATGTGGGAGTTAGGAAATTAGAACTGTGTGATTAGAACTTGGCTGGTCCCATTTTTAGGTTACGCTGTGGTGTATCACACTTTCCATGTCACACTGCCTGGTGGCACCCTGGGACTTTCTTCCCCTCCTGTGGTATTTGACTCCTGCCTGCTCACCAGCAGGTGGTTTCTATAAACCCAGTGTTCAGCAGAACTCATTTTTTGTATAAAAAAGTGTGGCAGCAGGAGCAGGGCAGTGATTGTCCCCTGTGCTGGCACTGCTGGGGTCACCAGTGAGTGCTGTGTCCAGTTCTGGGCAGTGCCAGATGGACATGGAGGGGCTGGAGAGTGTCCAGGGAAGGGAACAGAGCTGGGAAGGGGCTGGAGCACCTGGAGAGGCTGAGGGAGCTGGGAAAGGAGCTCAGCCTGGAGCAAAGGAGGCTCAGGGGGACCTTGTGGCTCTGCACAGCTCCTGACAGGAGGGGACAGCCGGGGGGTCAGGCTGTGCTCCAGGGAACAGGGACAGGAGGAGAGGGAACAGCCTCAGGCTGGGCCAGGGGAGGCTCAGGTTGGCCAGCAGCAGGAATTTCTCCATGGAAAGGGTGCTCAGGCCTTGGCAGGAGCTGCCCAGGGAGGTTTGGAGTGCTCATCCCTGGAGGTGGCACTGAGTGCTCTGGGCTGGGGACAAGATGGGGATTGTCACAAGCTGGACTCGATGGCCTTGGAGAACTTTTCCAACCTCAATAATTCCATGATATACACAATAAAACTGCAATACAGAAGGGAACCTGTGCCACACTACACGCACTGTGCCACGTCTCTTCTCCCACACAGCACCCCATGGGCAAAGTCAGACAAAAAAATAACGTAAGAGCAGCAGCAGCACTGAGGGAAAGGAACAAACAGCTCATTAATGGTGAGGGAAAGCACTGAGAACTCCAGCTCCTTTCCATGTGCATTTATAACCAAGATATGAGTGTTTAGTGAGGTTGGTGAAACGAGGAGCTGCAGGAAATGTGGCTTTTGCAGGACACTTGGCATTCCAGCAGATCAAGGCTGCTGAAACCAGAGCAGCAGCCTGAGGCTAAGTCAGTATTTTTAGGGGACAAGTCCAGCTCCTGCCCCTGTGCCTCCCTCCTTACTGTCCCTCAGGGCATGACCCAGGGTGACTTCTCAGGGCAAATGCCCACCACGGAGCTGGGTTATTTCAGTTCAGAGCAGCTCAGCTGACAGGAGATGTCACACCACAAACACCAACCCCGGCCAACACCGAGATTCTGCATCACAGGGCAGGAAAATCTGACTTCAGTGCAGCGGCACAAGGGGCTGGGGAATAGAAAAAAAATATATATATTCATCTGCAGAGCTCTGTAGTGCTGAGTGGGAATGAGTCACACACACCTGGCACCAGCCTGGGGCCTTCTGCACACACAGCTTGGAGCTTTGGTGATGGAAAACGGGCTTGGAGTCCTTGTGAGCAGCGTTGGGCTCTAGGTCAGCACAGGAGCTGCACCTCAGTGCTTCATCATCACAGCTCCAGTACGTATGGGAGGCTGGCAGCAGGCAGTTCTTTCTATTTAATGGAATAAATTACTGGGAATGAGCTGCACTGAGCTCCATGAGGTCTGTTTGACTCAGGCCCAGCCATTAAAGGATGAAGGAAAAGAGACACAGAAGTGGAATAATCCCAGTGAGAGCCCATGCAGCATGAGGAATGCACCTTGGGCAGGAGGTGACTGCAGCAGAGTGGGATGCAGGCTTGTGCCTAAAGGAAAACATGAGTGGGTCTGTAGGAGGAGGCAGGGCTGCAAGCAAGCTGACAGAAAGGCAAATGTCAAACACATGACTGTGCTCCTCTGGGATGTCCCAAAGTCTGAAAATTACTTTTAAGGACAGAGAGGACCAGTAGGACCCTCAGGAAATTCCTAGTAAGATAAGCTGGAGAATCCCACTTAGAGATTTTGGGCTGACCTGCAGCACATCTAGCAGAACACTGTCTTGGGTTTTAAAAATGCCACAGGACTGAATCTGTGGCACTGACAGTACCAGTTCCCATGGCTGAAACTACTCTGCCTGCAACCATTCTGTTCCAGCTCCCCCTTATCCCCCCATTATTTCCAGGTTGGGGTTTTTTTTTGACACCTAAAGGCCAGATGAGTCTTCTCATATCAGGAAAACAATTACTTTGTATTTTGAATGCTTCAGCAGAACCTTGGCTGCTCTTCTGCCTGCTCTCCCCTCCCATCCCCTGCCCTGATCTCATAAAACATTCTTTCAGTTTGCCCACTTAGGGGAACTCATGAATTTTCAGCAGTGAAACTTTTCCCCTTCCTCCATAACCTCAACCAGGAGGTCTTCAATGGCTTCTCTTTATGAGGGATGACTGGATTTTAAGCAGTGCAGTGTAACAGGCAAAACCAACAGTGTTTCACACTCTGCCAAGAGTCTGGTTAACTCCAGGATTCCTGGCAAACTCATGGAACAGTGACAGTGGCAGCACTGACCCACAAATAATTTAAAACCTTACTTAGTAGTGAACTTTTTGAATCCTGACATGTAAAGTAAAAAAAAATCTAAACCAAAGCCTTTGTGCAGGAAGTAGCTCTCACCTTGTACAGCAAATGAGGATAATTCTTCCCACCAGAAAGACCTAAGGAGCAGGCAGGAGTCAGAATGGGGACAGAGAGGGTCTGGGAATGTTGCTGCAGGGCTGTAATGCTCCTCTCAGCAGGGCTGAAGCTTTGGAGGGCAAACTCTTCAGTGACAAAGAGCATCAGATAACCTTCCCAGCAGCAGCAGGAGATGCCTTTGGCTCTCTGAACAGCCAACACCCTTCTCCCAGGGGATCACCCCTCAGCACTGTGTCCTTCCCTCCAAAACTGACACTGATTCCTCCCTAAAGCCTCCTGCAAGTCCACAGGATCATCCCCCATCCCCAGGACAAACTGAAATGTACTGAAAGCCATAGCAGTGCCCAAGCAAACAGCAAAGGAGCCCCTAACCCAGAGCCTGTCTTGTTTTTAAATGGAACAGCTGCTGCTCAGAAGAAGCTGATGCTTTCCAAGGCCAGGCAGTGACTCCACACGCCCCAGCCCAACCCCTGCTGGCCCTCAGCCCAGTGCTGCTCATCACTAACTGGTCTCCAGAGCAACTGTGATGCAAAAGGCCAAGCTGCAGATACAGGAAGGGGCTAAAGAACAGATCATGTCACCAAAACAGGGCAGGGGAGCAAGGATGGAGGTGTTTTGATCCTCTGCAGTGCTGCTCCCCCTTCCAAGCTTTTCAGTGGCACCTGGAAGGCTGTAAAGCTTTAATGCAGAGCCAAGGCTGCCCTCCTGGCCCAAATGAGGGCCACAGCAGGTCCCCTGCAGCAGGGCTAGGTGGCACCTGGAGCAAGGCTGTGCCTCCATGTCACACCTGTGTGACATCCTGACACAGCTACTGCCAGTGCCAGCATCATCCTCACGCCTCCAGAGGAAGGACATTCAGCTGGAATGATCCCCAGTGAGCTGCTTGGCACCACAGCCATTTGTGAGACCAAACAAAGTAGCCAAAAATCAACTGTAAAACTCTCCTTAAGCTGCCCAGCAGGCAGCAAGTGTCTGGTTAATTTTAAAGACAGAAGAAGGCAAAATTCAAGCTGGAGCCAGTGATTCAACACTCAGACTTAGTCCAGTGAGGAATATGGTGTGTGGAGATGACTGTTATTTTGGGGAAGAGGAGAAACTGAAATTCTTGTTCAATGAAAATTAATCAACCTTTAAATCTTTTCAGAACAGAAGTGGAACTGCTGTTCCGTTTTTGGATTCTCATTAAGAAACACATACTTCAGTTCATGAGGTTATGTGATACAAATTCAAATGAGATACAAACCCAAAAGGTCATTGTGGCAACCAGGGAGGAAAACCTCTCCTGTGGTCTTTATGTCAACCCAGAAGCAGGGTATCAAATCCAACAAAGATGCTATTTAAAAGCACACAATGGCATATCAGCAGTATATCAATGCTGATCATAAAATCAAAGAGTAATCCCAGCTATCAAATCACTCCCCATTCAAACACCTCCACACCCTCACCCCCAACAGGATGCATAAGAAACTTCTCACAGAATAATTTTAGGGAAAGCAGCAGAGGCAGAGTGAGATGCCAAGTTACGAAATGCTGATGTTTGACCTTTTTTAGGATTATGTTTTGAAGCCAAGCAGACGTGCTAAGAAGAGAAAGTCTTACGCCACGACATTTAGGTTTTGCTTCAAGCCCCCTTTTCTTATTTGTGCATTCTGCAGATCACTGTCCAAAGTTCAGTGAACTCGTTGTTTAGCAGAAGTTGCAAAATCAAAATCTTGAAGTGCAACTCTGCCACATGGTTTATGTGACTTCCAATTAAAACAGTCAAACAGTTTAAAAATCAGAATTTGAGGTCTTCACTCCAGCCAATTTATCAACTGCTTCAAATTCCACCATGACTCCCTGGCACAGCTCACTGCAGCTTCAATTTTAAGCCAGCTCCCTGAGGACACATTTTTTTAAAAGTTCTGGAGGATCTTTAAATAGCTCTTTGCCTAATGAGCAGCTTGGCCAGCAGAGCTTTGTTCTGGATGCTGAGATCAGGACTGCAGGATGCTCTCTGGACAGATCCACACGTAACTCGTCAGGAAAACACCTCTGGAATTTGATAATGCAGCTCTTCTCCACTTCTACCCAGCAGTAAATGCCTGGAACTGGCATTCCCATATTAAGCCAAGCAGCAGCACTGAGTAAAACAACTGCCCTGCATACAGTGCCTTGTGGGAGGAGAGAAGTGGCTGCTGGTGAAATCTCCACTGTCAGTTTTCTTCCTAATTACTGTAGAAATCACCCAAAAAACAAGTTGATAGAAAGGACAGGCAGCTCTGTGTCGTCTAACCGTTCTCCTTCCCTCACCTGAAGAAAGGAAACCTCTCTAGGTGAGAACAGGATGAGTTTGGGGTGGAAAAGGGTGGTGAGAACCTGGCACAGGGTGTCCAGAGAAGCTGTGGCTGTGCCACAATCCCTGGCAGTGTCCAAGGCCAGGCTGGACAGGGCTTGGAGCAACCTGGGATGGTGGAAGGTGTTCCTGCCATGGCAGGGGGTAGAATGGGATGAGCTTTAAGGTTCTTCCCAGCCCAAACCATTCTGGATTTTCTGCACATTTGATCTCATCACTACTGAGCAGTTTATTGCAGCTTCAGTGCTCACAATGCCAGCTCTTACTTCTAAATTTCTGACATGCTGCAATAGAGCCCATCCTGCCCAGACAGAGCCTGGCACTTCTGGAATAGGTTCATTTTCCTCCTTTTTGTGCCCAGCTATTAAATCCAGCTGTCAGAGCACTGGACTTACCAGCCACCTCACACCTCAGCACCACCCCAGTGATGAGCTGCTTCATCTCCACCACGTCACAATGCTCTGAGGCAGAAACTCCAGCCCTCTGGACAAGAAAGGCAGGCAGGAGAAGGGAGAATGAGAGGTTTAGGGCAACTCACCGACGTGATAAACCTGTACAAAGGCTGTCTCCTCTCTGTGTATTTCACTGTGATGGGGCTCAGGTCGTATCGGAACCAAATCGCCGGGATGATGCGGCCAGTGTGGCTGTAGGCTACGTACTCCTGGGAAAGAAAAAGGGGAAAATGGCACAGAATGTCAGCAGGCTCATTCCAGAGAGTGGCTGCCATATAACTGCCCCTGTGGATTTGGCCCTCACCCCGCTGGTTTGTAGCAATGATCAGATGGAAAGAAGCAAACAGTGAACTCCTTTGTGACTGCCCACCTCCCATCCTTATCAAACAGGAAAACAATCACTTTACAGCCTGATAATAACAGAGCTGGGAGCAGTGATGGTGATTACCCTCACCTTCTTTCAAAGTTAGAGGACTAAATAGAAAGGCTGTCACTGATTATTATAGATCTGCTCTATTTAAATACAAGCAGCTTGGTTGCAGGTGAAGTTTCTGTACTGTAAATCACATGTGTGTTTATAGTTTGTATATAAATCATTCATCAAATGGAATTTAGTTTGTAAGAACCTGAAAATCCTTCCTTGTCCCTGCATTCCTCTGGAAGGCCCACTGGGACCAGCAATAGGAATGTTTTGTCCTCTCAGTATGAATCATCTGGAACCACGTTTAAACAACGTTTAAACCTGCTGCTGAAAGCCAGAATGAAACTGTATACAGAAAAATACTGGCAAAGGTTCAAAAAATATTCCAGGCTGGTTTGGGAGAGACATCTTTCCGATTGCCAGTGATAATCTCCCTTAATCCATTTGTTTCCTACCAGGTCGAGTGCCATCCACAGCCACAGGATCCACTGCCCAGTGCCATGACAGAACAAATACTAACAAAAGTCACATTTTCTTGAGACAACATTTTGTCTGTGCTGAAAAACCCAAGGAAAGCAGGCTGGGGACCCAGCAGTCCAAGGAGAGCCATCAGCACCAGCATGGCACAGGCTGCCTCTCCACCCAGCTGTCCCCTCCCCTGCCCAGCCCTGTGACAAGCTGCCAGCTCAGATCTACTCTTTGGGTCAATTCTCCTTCCCACAGAGGCAAAGACAGCCTCAAATGCTTCAGAAAGATGAAAAAAGAACAAGCAGGAGGACACTCGTGAGCGTGACACAAAAAATAAAATTTTGCTCTCCGTGAGCTAGCGAAACAGCATTTATCTTCAGTCATCTTATACAAATCCCAAATTTCCCTGGCTTTAGGGGTTTTATCCTGTGATGACAAGACAAGCAGAAGTTCCCAGTCACACAGTTTTCAGGGCTTTTATTGTAGTTCTGAGGCACATGTTGGGACAGTGGTTACATGGGGAAGTGAAGAAGCAGAGGAGGTAAGAGAGGAGACAAAGCTCTCACTTCAGACTCTCCTCATCTCCTCATCCCAGTAACTCTGTGCCAGACCTTCCCAAAGGCTTCCCATTCCTCTTTCCCACTGATGAGGACTGAAACACCAAGGGGAAAAAAGCAGAGGCAGCAGTGTTTCTCAGCACCTCATTTTTGACAGAACTGACCTCATTTCTTCCTTCCTCTCCCCTTCTCCCCCCCAGCAATCCTGCCCCAGTGAGTCAGACTTGGCTGAACGCCCCAGTTTGCAGCCAAGCTCACAGAAGTGTCAAAAGCTCCTGCTGTCTATTTTCCAAATTACTTTCTCCTATCACAAGAGTCCTATCAGAAGAGCAGCAGTGACATTAAGCAGAACAAATACACTGTAATGTGAGCAGAGGGAGATGTCCAAACCCCTGGGACACACCACACAAGCCAGCCCAAAAGTCACTGGACAGGAACATTAATCTAAGAACTAATCCAGGAGAGTGAGTGCTTGATTATCAGTTAGGGCAAACTAGCAGAAATTAGGTATTACAAACAGATTCTGGATTTTCATTTAGCACCTGAATGGCAAATCATTTTCAAATGAAAGAGGTTTTCTACCTTAAAAAGTAGATAGGATCTTTTTTTCTTCCCCTTAAAAAAAAAGTTCAAGACACTGTATTATTAAAATGCTGGAGGTGGCACTCAGTGCTCTGGGCTGGGTGACAAGGTGGGGATTGGTCACTGGTAGGACTTGGTGACCTTGGAGGTCTTTTCCAAATTAATTGATTCTGTGATAATTCACTATCATGAAGCAGAGAATGTGAAATAGTCAACCAGTATGGATTTGCTGCTACAGTTCAGTGGCTTAAAAAAACAAAACTAAAAACTCTGCTAATTTATTTGTCTGATACATTCATCACAACTCAGACTGCTCTATTACTAAAACCAGGTGTAAATGGTGTTTTGTATGCTCAGCTGGATTGCAGTTTCCATTCAGATAGATCTCAACAGCCACAACAGGAGTTCCTGCAGCTTGTAAATAACTCCCACACAATTTATAGAAATCTACATCTGCTGAACTGACAGATGAGCAATCCAGCAGGAAGAACACCTTTCTCAGGAATGAAAGCAACACCAGCACCTGCTTTGACAAGCCCTCACAATCCCAACCCTGGCAAATGCCAGCACCAGGAAAAACCCCATTGTAAATAGCTTCAGTTCCTCCTTCTCCCAGCAGAGGCTACTGCTCACCTACAAACTCTGCACAGAGCAAGAGGGGAAGGAATGGTGGCTGAACATCCTCCATGCATCCCCTGGGATGCAGACAGGAGCTTGCTGGAGGAATTGCTGCTCCTTTACCTTGTTTGCCACCGTGTATTGGTAGGAGTATCGCTGCTTGCCGCTCATGTCCTCGTACACCGTGGGGACAATCTTCAGGATGTAGTCGTGAGAGGCAAGGGCTGTGCTCAGGGGAGGAAAGGGAAGGACACATTAGCACTGCGAGAAAGGAATCAGCCTACAGAAGTAAAGCAAGTCACAAAAAAAGGGTGTCTCCCTCCTCCTGATGTCGGTGACGAAGTGAAATCTTCACATCCCACATTTCTGCCCTTCGCAGCAAACTTCGTCAGGTATTTGGGTGACACCAGAAGCCACCCACCACTTCTGTAGGACCACAACCCACCCGGGGTTTGGGTTACTTGAACCTTCCTAACTATAAATGGTAACACTTTCATCATCACCACGAGCAGCCTGGTTAAATCAGGAACTGGCTGAGGTTAGGGCTGCAGCCCACTGAGATCATTTTGACCAAAAAAACTGAGCTATCACAACCTGTGTACTTCCACTTCTTGTGACACCCATCTATCTTTCTCTTCTTCCTTCTCCTACAGCTGCTTAACTGGGTTTTTTTCATTATTTAAATGGCTCAGGCCATTTTTCCTGTCTGCTAGATCAGTTCTAAAACCGAATTCTAAATGTCATCTCATAGCAGGATTCTCTAGCCAAATGTAATATAGTGACATTTGGTTCCTGGAGGGGAAAAATAACCCCAAACCACAACTGTGTAGCTTCAGGAAGAGCCACAGAAATTTTGTTCCAAGGAATGGACAGGACTGATGTCCTGCAGGAGCCTGAACTCTTGAGAGAAAAACTCTCTACACTGAATTGTAGCATGCATTGGAAATTTCATTTTTGTCTGGTCATAAAGCAGGGCTGTGAAAATGTCCCTCTTTCCATCCAGAGAGTAGAAATTTAGAGGTAATTTGAAGCACAAGTACAAGGAAAAGTTCTGGTGGAAGTAACAGCAGCAAAGGGACACTATAGGAATAATTTTATAGGATTTATATAGGATAAAAAACTCCTTAAGGACTGCAAAGGACCTCTTGGGCTAAACCTTTCCTGTAGCACTGGAGGAAATGGAAATGTCAGCCAGCAATGTCTGGATCATTTTGGCTAAAGAGGCAAATTAAAGCCTTCTGGATACACCAGTGTTGCATGGAAAGCCCTGCTTTCCCTCCTGCAGAGGGTGGCTGAGAGCTGCAATCCCCAGGAATACCCACGGTTTGAGCTGAGCTTGTCTGCTCCCTCCAAGGCATTGAATGCTCCGTGAACGTTATGGACCTGGAAAGTAAAAAGGAGTTATGAAGAAATTGTGCTCTGACTTGATACTCTTGACCTTTGCTTCCCTACCCTGTGACCAGGAGATCAGCCTGATTCAACCTTGCCAGAAACAAAGCCTCAACCCAGGAAAAGATGACCCCAAATATCTTTCAGTGACCATCAGCACAGAGGTTGGTTCCAAGTGAAAAAGCTGATTTCACAACATCTCACCAGATGAAACTCCAAAGCCACTCCAAAGCTAAAGGAATTGCAGTTGGAAGAGGCCAGTTGTGAAATTTTCACCGTGAGGTATTTCCTAACAGTTCTGCAGAGTTAACTGTGAAATTAATTTATCAGACTGAAAGGGAAATAAATGGGAGTCACACTCAGGTTAAAATTCAGGAGTTCTCCTGTAAAGGTGCTCAGCCCAGAGCAGTTGGGTTTGTACAACTCAGCAGCCCAGGGGATGGGAAGGACACATCCCAACACTGCCATCCCTTCAGCTTTTCCTGCAGCTGATCCCAGCTGGGTGAGTATCTGTTTGCCCAGAATAACAGCATTTCCATCCCATGCCTTGCTCATGCTGTGACCTGGAGTCTGATGTCCACCAACAGAATAACCCATGTGTGAACTCTCCAGACAGGGAAGACTTTCCAGACAGGGAAAAGCCCACAGCAGGAGCTGTAGGTCAGAGGTTGTGTTGCTCACAAGGTACAAAGAAAGGACAAATAACTCCACAACCTAGAAATTCCTGACCTTAAGTGAGACAGCAGGGAAGAAGAGTTTGGAAGGAGGATTTGGTCATGGGTGTGACAGTTTCACCTCACCAACAGGGCAATGCCATCTCCTTCCCAGACCCTCTCAACAACAGACAGCATGTGGATGTATGTCTCATCCTAATGGATATTTCTCTATTTCCATCACTACAGAGTGGACAACAACTTGTAGGAAGTAGCAAGTGAACTAGTTTTGATCAGCAGAATGGGAACTCTGGAGAGACAAAAATCATCAGCAAGTTCAGCTGGAAGGTGCTGGGAACAGGAGGAGAGCAAAAGCAACAGCTGATCCTGCTGCAGGGCTTTCTGCTCTGCTGGAATTTCACAGAACCACCACCATTCCCAAATGACATCTGCAGGTTGTTCTTATTCTTTACTCATTGTAAAAGACATAGGAAGAAAAAGAAGCCCCTAGAGTGTTATGTTCCATTCCTGATACAGCTAGAAGGAAGTCTCTTACAGAATATCTGGGCCAGAGACTTTAAGGTCCACTTTGAAAGAGATGTGGAAAGTAGATGGTGCATTTTTACTATCAGGGCAGACAACTCTCCTCACAAGGTTAAAACCAGGATTATTCAGCACCAAGATCTAGCACTCAATAGAAATTATGATTAAAAATGCATTATCTCCTACTTCCACATCTCTCTCTTTACTGGGTTACCTGACATGCAGGAACTCTCTGCTTTCAGCATTGATCTCATCTAAATGAGGGGAAAATCTACAAAAAGTCTGCCACTTTTGTGCATGACGTACTGATGAAGCTCAAAGCTCATTCAAAGGCAGATGATATTTAAATCTCTGTTTCAAAAGGACTGGTTTTTCTGGAGAACACAGCCTGTCCCTTAGTGGACAGAGTCAGTAACAACCTACAAACTCCCAGCACATGACAAGAGTGAATGAGAAGCTCCCAACCCTCTTTAAGGAATACAAGCACGTATTACATCAAAGCAGGTAGAGACAGCCTGAAATATTCAAAGGTGTATCTAGACAGATTTAAAGCTCTCCTTTCCTGCTGGCTCTCACTGCCTGCTGAGTCGTGGTAGCACCTGTTTGGTGAAGATATCCTTCTTTAATTTGTGCTGCTGAGCTGCTGTTTGCCTGCAGGACCAGCAGCACCTACGTGCTCCTGTCTTGTGTACAGAGACGATGAGTAGTTACTCTGAACTCCCAAAATACTCATCCGAACTTGTCCGAATCAGGAGCCAACTCCACGTTTGCCAGACAGGTTTCTCACCACCAGAACTGAAGACACTTGCTGCTTTCCTACCCAGGCTCCTCCTCCGTGCTGATTCACACTCCAGCTGCCTTACTCCAGGACTCCATGATAAAACAATGGGAATGCTCCCTCGGAGCATCCATTTCCCACGCAGGCTGCACAACTCCCCATTAGCACTTACCTAATATTTTTCATAATCTCAGTGTGCTTTACAGACATTAAGCCAAGCTTATTTATATGCTAATATTTCCCCGTTCCCACACAAGATATTTCCTAAAAGAAGCCGGGAGCAGAATCAGAGGACTACAAAGCAACGCTTAGACTTGTTAGCATGAAAAAGGGTTTTGGAAGTGGGTGTACAAGGAGCAGACTAATGAGACGTCTGTGCTGAGGGAAGAAGATTACAGAGAGACTATGGGTAAGCAATGTTTAGGGTGAGTCTCAAGCTGGGTGTGCACATGTGTAACTCCCACCTGTGAGGCCAGCTCCTTGGAAGTAGGCTGGAGAAGTGCTGTAATCTGTCCTTATTGAGAAATCAGGTAATGTTACATAACTTGCAACACCTGGTGAAATTCTATCCACTGGGCAAGTGCATGCATTCAGCTTCTTCCCAGCAGGGAATTGGCAGTGCTGAGCCTGACTGGTGTTTCACAGAACAAATTTGACTAATAGGTGTCTGCTATACAAGTACAGTGAAGTGAATTAAAAAGAGCTTGACACAGTAGCAAGAACACATCTTCCCCGAGTGCATCACTGCTCTTCCACAAAGGCGGAAGGATTTGTTTGCTGTGTTCATACTAAAAACAGGGTTTTGCTGAGCCATGAATCCTCGTTTCTGCTTCCCTGCAGGAGGATAGCCACCGAGTTTTCCAAAAGCACTTTGAATTTCAGAAGAAAATAGCACAGTTTTTCTGTGACTGGACACTGCCCTGCTCCTCCCTGAAGTGGTGGCAGCTGTGAACTCTTCCAGACTGCATGCTCACACGGCCCTTCCATAAAACCAAAGTGTCTAATATTAAACCACTCTCACTGCATTCCCCTACAGCCAGGGAATTCTCAGGACTCACCTGTAACTTGTCCCCAAATGAGAGCTTGTGGATGACGTGAGTCATGTCGGGGTTCTGGGGCTGCGCCGTCGCGCTGTGCGTCGACACGTGGAAGTTACCAGGGACCTAAAATTAGCCAAGACAGGGAAGACAGGATTTCACATTTTATCCCTCAAGGCACTGCTAGGCTCTGTGATGTGCCATGGGAACGCCTGGATCCATCCAGCCACCCAGCAGAGGAAGGTTCTGGGATACCTTCCTGCACCTGAGCAACCCCACTACACTCACTCCTGCAGCCCACGAGTCTGGAACCCCACACTGCTGCTGCTGCTGACCAGGAGGTGATGAGTGCATCCCTCCCAACTCCAGGGATTCCCAACACTTAAGGCTATGTCTTTCATCCCTATTAAAATAAAATTCCAGTCTCTCTTGCTCAATGTTTTACTCCCACATCTCGCATTTGCAAACAGCGCCACTGCTGCAGAACAGCCCAGGAAGATGTGGATAAATCCTTCTGGTAGTACCAGTCGTGATAAACTTGTGTGCAAGAGTGAGTTTTATATAAAGAGAAAAAACACCACCAAACCCACCTAGATCTTCCCCTTCTCCACCTGGCAGGAGCCAGCAGGAGCCCTTCCTTTTAATTTTTTTACTGGAGGTAAATACAAAGCTCTGAAAAACACAAGTTTCACCTAAGGACTGAGTTCCAAGACAGAAAATGAGCACTGGTGTCACTCTGATGGGATGCACACATTTCAGGTCACTAGCCCTGCAATCTTTCAGCACATACAGCTCAATCACTGTTATGGAGAATATTTTCCTATTGAGAAAAGGTTGTGAAATGAAGCAACACAGAGGAGCAATCTGGCATGGCATGGAGAGGAGTGGGAGGATGGTTATACAACTGGAGCCCAGTGTGCTCTCTGCAGAGACACCTCACCAGCAGGGCCACAGGAGGCCACATGCCCCATCCATGTGCTTTCAGGAAAGCTGATTTAATGACTTGAGGAATAGCTCTGCACTCCTGGGAACACTTTCAGGTGTGGACACAGGCTGTGTCATAAACAAGCTCAGCAATCAGGGCGTCAGGCCCTGCAGCAAGCAGCACACACCATCATCTCACTGTCACCTTGTCCTCCCCCGGCTGTTTGACAGCAACACCCAAGTGCGAGCCTTGGTCAAGTTTCCAAGCCTGGCCAGGTCTCACTCCAGCTCCCAGCTCAGACAGATTCCTGTGCAATTCCTGCCAAGGGACTGCAGACTTCCAGGTCACACACAAGGGGTTCAGGTTTCCAGAGGCAGGAGTCCTGGGTCAGCTCCCCTCCCTGGGACAGCTGTCCCAGCCACTAAATGAGACACAAACTAAGCAGGGGAGGAAGCTCCTCACTGCCACATTCTGCACCCCTTTTTGGAGCTGCTTTGGTGAGCAGGACACATTCTGCACCCCTTTTTGGAGCTGCTTTGGTGAGCAGGACACACCAGATCTAGCAGAAAAAAACCCTAGATATCTCAGCTCTGTGCTTTGGAAATTGTCTGAGTAAGAACTACCTTTCCAGAATTCCTTTCCCAGTTTTGTGCACTGTCAGCTGCCAGCAATATTGGTGGCTTAGAGCTGAGGAAAGAAAAGTCCTCTTTTTAAACCCCTAACCCTTTCCATGCCACGGAATCAGTAAGAGGTCCTGCCTGTTATTTTTAGCTGTGCTTTAACATGACCTGGGAGGAAAAGAAGGAAGTAGGATTTTGTAGCCTGTGGTACACCAAGAGCAGTGAATAAAGGGTGTGCCCTTCTTAGGACATCAGTGGGTCCCACCAGTGCCTCCCCCACCCCAGCAAGTCATCCTCCAGCATTACATAGCAAGATTATTCAATCCTGCACACACCCAGCCCGAAGAGGAGCCTCCTCCAGGCCTGGATTTTCATTCCTTGAGACAGAAGCAGAGCATCCCCACAAAGCATGCGCCGAGGCCTCGTGCTGTGTTCCAAACATCCATCCCAGCACGGAGCTGCTGGCACCCTCCAGCAGGGAACATTCCTGTCATTCTGCAGCTCTCAGAACAAAGCAGAGCTGGGATGCAGCCATGGCCAAAGACCTCTGCACAGTGAGTCACATTTTGGAGGTGCAGAAGTCGTGAGGAGTAAACACAGAAGCCGTTTGGCATCTGTAGGGTTTTCACACATCCCCTGAACGTGGGGCTGCTGCACTGAAAGGCAGCACAGGCCACTGCACAGAGCTGCTCTCTGCTGTTCAGCAGCTCTGTCTCCACTACCTGCTTTGGAGAGTGAAGAAAAGCCCTGATCTAACACATTCCCTGTGGGTCTGGCCATGCAGCCTCCTCTCCTCATGCAGACTTAAATTTCCTCCTGATCAGAGACACAAAGACACACTGCAGGAGAGACACTGAGATTTTCAAATTTTCATTTTTACGATGGATCCTGCCAGAATTCCCCTCACCCTGGCCCACTGTCACCACCACTCACCTTGTTGATGCTGAAATGTCCCTCAAACCTGCAGCCATCCCCGTTGTTGAGAGGGATCTTCATGGAGTTGTCAATGTGACCCACTTCGTGCCTTCCCATTTCATCCTGGATGTCCAGTCCAACCACTGCAGGGGTGGAAGGGAGAAGACAAAACAGAAATCAAAACAAAGTAAGCAACAGAAAGGTTGCACAGGAAAAGCATCCACTGCTTGGAAAAAATCCACACCTTTTTTCTTGACAGTTGACTAAACTGAGTGATTAATGTCCTTTGTCAAATAGTGTTACACCAGAAAAACTTTATTACCAAACTTTTCATGCTGCCTATTTCACACAAATCCACCTGCCATGTCCTGCCAGCTGACTGAAATCCCAATCACACAAACACAAAAACTTCAGGCAGACAAGGCAGGTGACTTGGGAAGAGCCAACAACCAGCTGGTGCATTCAGAGCTCCGAATGGAACCTGGGAGGTTTCTTACTCCCAGACACAAAAAGGTTGGTATTAAAAATAAAAGGAAATGAGATTTAGAAAGAAGCCAGTGAGGGAGATCAGCCACTAACACAGGCAGCAGAGCAAGCATGTGGTCCAAGAAAACAGGTGCCCTGGCCTGGAACAGAAAGCAAAGGGATATTGGCAGAGGCTGCAGCTACTTGATTTCCATCCTGTTACAGAAGAAGCGCCACTGTACCAGCCTGGGCCCATTTCAAGTGTTACTTAAAACACAAAAACAAGTGCTGAGTGAAAGGGGTACTCACATTCACAATGCAGGTTTGGCAAACTGATGTTCAGGTTCACTTCTATTTTGCCTCCGCTGTCTTTGTCTGGGTCATCCACGTAGAGCTCATTAACTCTGGAGGGCAGAGAACACAGGTGGGTTCACAGGGCTGCTTTCCACCAACAACGTGCTTGGGGAGGGGAAAAGGAGACTGGGAAGGGGTTTGATTGTGTGATGGATAAAACTGAGTTACAGAGAGCAGGGAAAGCTCTCCAGGATGGAATGAGGGGCAAATCATGGCTTGATTTGACTTCTTGCTTGCAAGTGCAGGAGGCTTTAAACAATTCTGCACCAGCAGGAAACAAAACTTCTGCTCTGTGCTTCCTCTACCCTTCTCTACCCTGAGCTTCTGGAGGTGTTACAAAATGCTGAAGAGGAGGTAGGTTAGTGAGCTAACCCTCCACTCCCCTGGGCTGCTACTCCTTTTAGGAAGGAGGGAAGCATGTGCTTTTCCATTTGTTCCATAAATAGTTCTAGAGAAAGGCTGCTCTCAACTACCCCCCAGGAAAGCTTATTTGTGTCACTAATTGCCTTTTGTTATTGCCACCCAGCTGACAGAGCAGCAGCAAGAGAATGAAGGCAGCATGACATATTTGTACCCTTCTCCTTAATATCACATTTCAGTCTATGAATGGCAACCGAAAGCAGTGACTAAAAGTGAGGAGAAGAGGATTTGAGCCAGGAACAGATGGGAAGAAACATCCTGGACAGCAGGATCTAACACACTCTGCAGCAGCCTCCCAAAAAGTCACGCTGTCTCACAGCACCCACAGTGCTGGCATGCATCTCACAGGAGACAAGAGACAGAGAGAGAGGCAGAGGAACACAAGAGTATAAATATTTATTGTTGGCACATACAACCCATCCGACACGTGAAAAATAAAACCCAAAAATCCCCAGTGCTGAATTTGCTGAGTGGTCCTGGAGAATCTGCTCTAGGGAAACTCACCCCACTGAACTGAGATGATGGTGGGATTACCTAGCAGGTCTTTTCCCTGTTCAACAAATCAGAAGATTTGACAATTTATCTTCCAGCTGGAGCGATTATAAAGCTATGGGAACTTAGATTCAGGCAAAATACATAAAATAAAACTAGCAAGAGCTCTGCAGCATTTTGATTTTACACTCCAAGTGCACAAAACTCTTTGACAAGCCCCACTGGAGAGTTCACATGCTAACGAGTCAAACCAGACCAAGGCAGGTACAAGACAAATTCAAAGTGATTTTGCTCTGGTGTCACATCTCTGGGCCACAGTGAACTGTTTGCCCTGTGGATTCAGAAGAAACAAACCTTCACACTGAGAAACACACACAGGCTGCCAGTTTTTTTGGAGGCAATTACTCACAGGTCAGTGGGGTTTACAGACACTCATTTAAAACCAGCACAGCATTTGTCTTCGGCTTCACAGCCCTACCTTTCTCTGCTTTTAATTGGCTTGACAAGTTGCTCGCAATCATTACTCAACCTATTTTTCAAGTGATTAATAAAAATGACACAGAGGGAGGGGAAAGATTGCTCATCAGTGACCTAGTTAGCAGTTTTTTGGCTGAGCCCTCTCCTCCTGGGTGGAATGCATTCTCTCCTCTACGTGTTCATTACTGACAGATTGTGCAGCGATGATCTGGATTAAGTCATATGTCCAAATAGGGCTGGGAGGAGCAGCTCCAGCCAGGACAGGCATTAATCCCCCAGAGCAACTCACCTCTCGGTGCTCCCCAGTCCTCCCATCCACATCCCAGTTGCCAGCCAGCCCATTTCACAAGCCCTGGCTCCCTCCCAGTCCGAGATGTGTCCATGCCCAGCCAGTGCCGCCGGCAAAAGCAATGGTCACAGCAGGGCTGGCAGGGCTGAGCAGCTCCAGCAGCTCAGCTGAGACCATCCCAGCTCTCTGGAGAAAAGCCCCAGCAAGGGCAGCGTTTGTATTGACTGATTTCTAGCCCTGAAGCTGTCAGAAACGGCACAGGAGCCTTTTTCAGCGATGAGCATGCGAGAGGTGACTGCTGGCAGGAATCAGAGGGTGACTGCCCAGGGAGCCTGGGGAAGCTCTGACACAGGAAGGCAATGCTGAGGTCACTTGTGGCACGCTGGATCACTGAGGCACACAGAACTAGGCCAGCTTGTCCAGGTCACACAGCCCATTAGCTGCAGATAAAGGAAACTGGTTTCCTGCCCCGCAGCCCGGTCACTGGACCAGTGGGTGCCAACCTGTCCCTTGGGCAAGGCTCAGGGCCACTTCCTCCTCCTCCTCTTTACCTAGTAGCCCCCTGCCCCTCTCCTACTCATGCTCCAAATTTCATAACCCAATCTATCACTCCACAGACATCTGACAGATGTGATTCCTTTCCTTCCCCTCCCTCCAGCCCGCAGCTTTGTCACCTTTCATGGAGCACCTACCCAGCTAAATCCTGCTGCTCCCTCCCAGCTCCAGCCACTGCCTCCTCATGGCATCTCAGCTCTTGCTGAGGGCCACAACTGACAAATCCAGCTCCAAAGTGCATCCTTTGTGTGTCACTGAGGTTCCCTCTCACTGCAGGGGACCAAAGGGACAATGACAACACACCACAGGCTGCACTTGTCGGGGCAAACCGCAGGAAAAACGTTCTCAACAAACTGGACATTTCACTCCCCAAGTATCTGGACTATTGGAATTCTGGAAATCTCACAGGTAATGCAGACTTCCAGGGTCAAGGCTATTCCTTCCAGTGAACCACTGGCACCTGGGTCTGGATGGAGCTGGCACTGTCACTCACATGTCCTTTGCTATCCTCCAACCCAGGGCAACAAAGCCAAATTGCCTTCCTACTATTTAATCAGACTATCCTGGGATGTCAGGAAAAGCACAATTTACCCCCTCTAGCCACTCTCCCTGAAGGAATAATGTCTCTGGTGGAAGAAATGCAGTTGGCTCTAATTCATACCTGTCCCTCCTGAAACATAAGGTGTCCCAGGAGTAAAAATGTTTTCACAGTAAATCTGGGATGGTCACAAGGGAAATAAAACCTGAGGCCAGGCAGAGAGAGGCAGTGATATTGGTGATATTGTGGCTCCACAGGTGGGGTGTACCTTCTCCAAACACCCCAAACATGCACCAGTTGATGTTCTCCTGGCTGGAATATTTAATAAATAATAAATTTGAATAAAAGCAGCATGGTAGATCAGGGGTGAGGGTGCAGAGCTCTGCAAGTACAACGAGGACAAGGTGAGACCTGGACCTCTCACCCCCACAGAGCCTCTTACCACTGACCCAAGGAA
Organism: Lichenostomus cassidix; assembly: GCF_008360975.1. Taxonomy (NCBI): domain Eukaryota; kingdom Metazoa; phylum Chordata; class Aves; order Passeriformes; family Meliphagidae; genus Lichenostomus; species Lichenostomus cassidix. The sequence goes on from NC_139494.1 coordinate 16,447,315, forward strand.
CGGGAGGGAAGTTTCTCCATGATCCACACATCAGGAATCTGCTTCACTTCTAGAAAGAGCCACTTGGGAATACTTCACATTCCTGAGTGATGCTGCTGAGCTGCTTACCCCGTTTGCTTACAAACTTCCAGCCGTTCCACGCAAAAAGCTGGAGGGACCCTTTGGCCAGATCATGCCAATGGCACGTGGAGAGAAGGAAAGGAGCCACAGCAGTCAGAGGGCACAGCACGGCTTCAGGATTTTATCCAAACTAAGTCAGATCCATTCTCCTGCTTTAGGTCTCAGATTTGTGACACAACAGGTTTGTTTCCCCAGAAACAAAACTTCCCCAGTAGTTTATTTCCATCCTGGCCACTAACTTCAGCACTTCAACAGCTGGAGAGCCTACAGCCCTTTGGATCCAAGGGTGGGCACTGCATCCTCCACCTTCCAGAGCTTCACACACCTGGCTGCTCTCTAAACACATCTCTGTCCTCTGTCCTCGTCCTAAGTTCTCTGCTTCAGGTTTTAGCCTTTTTTCTCCCCCTTTCACAGCAAACAACCAGGCAGCCTTCTCTCCAGTTATCAGCCATGGAGAAAATGCAACCAGTTACCCCAGAGAGCTGCACTTCACCTTGTCCTCACACTCCCAGCAGGCACCCTCTGATCTCCAAAACCCCAACCTAAGTGGGAAAATAATTATTCTTTCTTGAGAAACTCCAAAGCTTCTCAAAAGACTTTCTCAGGTGAGCTGTCTGGGCTCCACTTGCCATTTCAGCTCTAATCAACCACCTTCCAGAAACACAACCCTCCAAAGCTGAGATTCCTGCACTATCCCATTTTCAGTGCTGCCAGAACAGAGAATCCCCAACATCAGACAAATCTTCTCCTCAGTCTGTGCGAAGAAACAACAAGCAGGTCAGCAAAATCTCTTCACTGTGTCATAAACCATGCGTGTGTCTACTGCTCTGACATTTGTCATCTCCTGCATCTCAATCAGCTCTCCACGGCTGAGGTCTCTGTCCCAGATCAGCTGTGAAGCACTGCAAACACGCTGCCCTACAAAGGAAGGGATTACAGCTCTCCAGGAGACAGGAAGAAGGAGAAGGGATCGAAAGACGTCAATGTCGACTTGAGTCAGGAATTGCAGATGACATCATGACACGACCTTCCGCTTCCTGCAAGCCCACACAGGGCACAGCAGCCCTGCACAAAGGGATAACACCTTGAATTAGGTAATCTCCAAGGTGCTAGGCAAACATTAATTAAGCTTCTTACCTGCCTACCTCTCTCAGGGCTGCTGAGGATTACATCTTTCTGCACAAAAGTGTCTGTCTCAAGGTCAGGCCGTGGCCAGAGCAGGATTACAACTCCCATTCCCCTTTGCCTAGGAGGCTGTGCTGCCCATGCTGGGCTGGTTTGCTCCAGCATGTCATCTGCCTCGACTGGATGAGCCAGTAGGGTTAGAGGTGTATCTCTAGCTCAGTGTCAGGACACATGAATTGTGGCACCTGTCGGCTTGTGTTCCCAGGTTATGGTTTGCAGCACAAGAAAGCCCTGCTGGCTGCAATTTTCCCACTCTGCTGGTTGCAATTTTCCTGGGCTGAGAGCCACAAAACACATCCCACACACTTGGGAGAGCGATGGGACAAAAAGCCACTTGAAAACAGGTCTGGTGACAATTCTGCTGCTCTGCAGGATCAGTGCTGGGCATGCAAATGAACCCAGTGTGGACAAGGAACGCTGAAACTCCTGTGGTTTTCCCACACTTCTGACAGCCTCTTTGGGGCTGTCCTGGGTAAGGCCAGGAACTGGGCTTTGATCATCCCAGTGGGTCTCCCTTCCAGCTCAGGATATTCTGTGATTCTATGATAAACATGGTCTATGTTTTCATGCAAAGGCAGTAATTTTATTGCAGATATTCTGCTGAAGTAATTCATTGCCTGGCAGGGGGGAACAGCTTTCCAATTAGCAAACTTGTCACTTCAGATAGCTTTTTGTCTGTTATTACATTAAAAAAAAAAAAAAAGAAAGAAAGAAAAAGAAAACACTGCCAGGAACAGTTTGTTGCTTCTTTTACAGTGTGCTGTGGCAGATGAATTAGTGCTGAGCAGCAACATTCACACCACAAGCACCACATTCATACCCTCCTACCCCTTCCCCTGGCTGCCAATGCAAGGCAGACCAGATTAGTTAATTACATCTTTAATCCTTAATGATGGAATACTTGAAAAACTATTATTGATCTTACAGGACATAATTCATGACCTAATTAGGGTGATAAAACAGCAAGATTATCATCTTGCCAGCTATTAACGTCTAGCGCTGATCTGAGTTAATTAGCAAAGATGGGAGATTTCTATGCTTCTGATTTGTAACACAGCAGCAGCAGGAATGAGGAGGCTGCTAAAGGCAGGACAAACCATTTCTAGCCCTCAGACTACTCTCAACTCAAAGTACTACTGATCTTGCCCAGGAAACACCAGATACATTTAACCCTTTAGCTTCATTTCTTCAGCCATTTGAGTCATTGGCTCAGTGGGACAAGAGTGTTTGATGCTGTTCATTTTTCAGAGGTTCAGCTGTGGAGCAGAAACCTCCTTTTCTTTATCTTTGTCTTTTACAGAATTGAGGAGATTCATCAAGGTTCTTGCTATGGAATCATTTAGGTTGGAAAAGATCTCCAAGACTGAGTCCAAGCTGTGCCCAGTCCCCATCCTGTCACCCAGCCCAGAGCACTGAGTGCCACATCCAGGAGTGCCTTGGACACCTCCAGGGATGGGGACATTCCAATGCCTGAAGTTTAGACTAAGTCCTCAGTCACTCTGAGCCTGGACTGAAAAAGACCCAAAAATCAAGAAGATCATATAATTTCCAGAGCTACACTCACCCTCCCCTTAACAGCAATGATAGGTTGTGACTGAGAAAAGGAAAAAAAACCTTCTTCCCTCACCAGCCCTTCACTGTGCTTTTCCTGGGAAGGATGCAGCCCCACCTAAGTGCCAAGCTTGGATTTCCTTCATAGCTGCTCAGAGGCCTATTAGGGTCACATAACAAATCTGGAAAGATGAGCAACTTGGGATTTTTCTACCCTCCTCAGGGTTGCTCTCCCCAGGAAAGCCGTCAGCAGCAAAATAGGACGTGCCTTTCGAGTGTGTTACCTCTTCCAGGAGCTTCCTGCAGTGTCTTAGCTTGACTTCCTAACTGGACTGAGCTCCTGTGCACAGCCACAACCCTGGTGCTCATTGGAAATGCCCACACGAGTTATGACACAGCTGCTGTCCTCCCCACATCGGTAATGCTTGGGTCGAGTGCTGTGACTGTGATCCTCGAGATGAGGCTGTCATTTCTTGGCTTTCTGCCACCCAGACAAAGCCTTCAGCAGCTGAGACTGTCGATGCTACAGCAATGGGCTGGTCAAGGAAAAACAGCTTTGAAGTTGGGCAAGAGTGACCAAGCTGAGATTTCGAGCAATACCAGGCGCTGAGGTTGCTGCATTCATGTGGATGTGGAAGAAAGTCCAGCAGTGGGCAGAAACCAGTGAGTATTTGGGGTTAGTGTGGTGCACAGCAGAGCTTCTGCTGCTTCTCATGCTGCAGCAGGAGCTCAACAAACCACAGCAACCTCCTGCTTGAAATGCAGCTGCCAAAGGAACCTCTGGGTGGGGAGAGGCAGACAGTGAATCCTGGAGGAGCTGTCCCTGTCCCTGCACACACCCCACACACAATTCCTGGTGTAACAGGGCTCTGAGAGAAGCAGGAGTCCTCAGTTTCCTCTGATGGAAAACACCAGGCCAAGTGCTCTCATTTCACCTGGCCATCAAAAATGTGCAGCTCTCCCCACCCAGCCTGGCTCAGCCAAATGCTCTGAGGAAATATGACACAAGAGGAGAAGGAGTGATGCAGTCTCACAGCACAGCTGGCAGTGGGAAAGCAGGAAAGTTCATCCCATGTAACTGCACACTCCTGTTAATCATTCAGGTGCTGGCTGCCATGTGGGAGCTTTAATCTGGCTGAGATATCTGTTGTAAGAGAGTTAATACAAAAAAAACTTGAGGCTTGAAATTAATAGTTGATGAGAACAGCGCAGTGTGCACATAAGGAATCTCCCACATCTTTGTTAGCATTTGAATTATGGGCAAACAAGGCTCAAAAACCTTTCTGAGACAACATCTCCCCTGCTATTTGCTATTACCCAGTTTAATGGTGGCACAGAGTTCTCTCTCACATGCTCCAGACCACGCAGAGCTCCCACTTCTTAACCCCAGTCATGACAATCTGCTGCCTCACAACGCACTGCCAGTAATACCTGACTGCAAGGGAACCACAAGAGGCTCACAACAGCTTGTACTGAGTTTCTCAGAAGAGAAACCCGTGAGTAAGAAACGGAAAAAGAGAAGTTTACTCCTCCGTTCGAAGTCGCTGAACTGGGAAGCACTTGAAGTGACTTTCTGAAGTGTTTCCTCTGTTTTGGGAGATCCTTTTCACAACTGCTGGGGGTGAATGTTCCCAGCAAGAGTCTGATGACTTGTAACTCATCAGAAGGAGGTTTTCCTACCCTATTGTGTGAGCTTTTGTGTTGGACAGCCCGTGACGAATCAGGTTCCTGCAGTCATTTGTCCCAGACTCCTGCATGACATCCTCTCTAAAATTTTACTGCTTTATTGCCTGCAAACACCTCCTCCCCACGCAGCTCCTGCTGGGAAAGGCACTTACCATCTCTCTGAGGTTTTAATGAGGAACTTGCCAGCTGAGCATGCTTACAGCACTTCCCAATATTTTTGTGGAAAATGCATCATCTTGTTAAGGAAAAAAGCAAGAAGAGGCCTCTGAGAATTATGCAATTCTGCTGTTCAAAAAGGAATTTCTAGTCAGGAAACTGCCACTGTATGTACACACAAATAACTGGATCAAAACTAGGTAAGTATTACTAATTCCTCCTGTAAAGAAGCATAACTGAAAGAAAAAAGAAAACCAGGCAAGAGATCTAAGAGGAGAGCAAGAAAAAGCAGTTTTACTTGAAGCAAGCTGTCTAGCTTTCCTCTGTTTTTCAAAACAAGAAAACCAAGTGAGCTCAGGTCTGTGAAGTGGCTGATGGAAATCCAAGTGACCCTGGATTTCACAAGCAAACACACGGAACTGAATTCAAAGAAACAGTGAGCAAGTAAGAAATCTGAGATACCATCTCTGAAGCCAACGTGCAACAGGCACAAAGAACGATCCAGAGCTTGATTGAGTTAAATATTAGCCAACATGAAAATTATTCCTGAAATTACATTCTTGACCCAAGACAGAGCTGCACAAAAACAATGGAAGAGCCTCCTGGTTATCAGAATGGTCAATCTAATCAGGCTCAGGAGGCCAAGGTTTCAGAGCCTTTTTTGCTCAGCGCTGACATCTGTTGCTATCAGGAGCATCATGTGAGAATGACAGAAGTTCCACCCTTCCCAGCTATCCAGGAACTGTGCCTCATGCTCAGTGAGCTCACTGCCACATCAGCAGGGGGATGGAGAATGTTTCCTAGAGCCCAAAACAAAGGTGGATGTGTTAACACTTACTAAAAGTTTACTTCGAGGCAGGAAGAAGATGAGAACAGGGGGAAAAAGTAAAAATGTGATTAATTCTGTGTTAACAAGTGCTTCATACTTGTTCAATGAGCAATTTTTAGAAGTTATTTCCATTTTTTTTTCAAAGCTGACACCACCTGGGGCAATTTGTCCTCAGGCACAAAACCTGTGAACCAGGTTTCCTAGTAAGGCTCAACAGAAGAAGAAAAAATTCACACATTAATAAAGCTGCCTGTATGAATCAGAGATTGAGCTCTGACACCATATAAAAAAGGAATTGTTGATATTAAATTAATAATTCTTATTTTATGCAATTTTTTTCTCTGTGCAGGTAATTATGCAATCCAGCATGCAGCTAATAAAGGATCAAGCAGGTCTGGAACAGCTTCCTGTATCAGAAATAGTTCAGAACCAAGTTTGCCCATTAATTTTAGCAAATTAAAAAGCTGAATGGATGTCTGAGAATTTGCACTCAACCAAAAGGAATCCCAAACCCATCAGGCAACTAAGTGACCTAGTGAAATGACAGGAATATTTCTCTCAGATAACAGTAAAGCTGTAAAGGTTCACATCCACACAAACACGGAAAACATGACTTTTACTTACATTTCAGTGGCTATGAATCCGGTGAGCTCAGACAGGAAGAGAAACAATATGAAGAGACAGCAGCAGACAGAGACTGGAACAGAGGTAAGGAGAGGAAAAGGTTAGTTTTGTGTGTCTAACAACAACAAAAACTCTTTTCACACAGGCAAATTATTCCCCCCATGGATATACTCTCCATACACACTTGAGAATTATGACTTTAATTTAGAGTTCATGACCCAGAGGAGCCCACCAGAACAGTGACCTCAATGCCATGCTAATATCCAAATATCCTGGGAGGTATCTGCATTTTTGGGCCAATTTTTCTTGCCATGATTTCCATCTCCTAGCACACAGCACTCCCTCCTCTTGACAGAGCTGCTTGACAACATGACTCTTTGGAGACTTGATCCCAAATCTTATTACTATTAAAACCTCCAGAAGGCAAAAAGAAGCAGCACCTTGGAAAGTCCCCTAACATGGTGTTTTGGGGATGTGGAGACATTTTGGTGCTTTTTCAAGTCCCAATGCTCTGTGTCAGTCACCTCACAGCAGAGACATGGCAATACTGGAATAGTGCAGCCACTGCCTGACTTCTCTAATTTCTCCATTTGCTGATATATTGACTATTCAGAGAGGGAAAATTCCCAGTGAAGGAACTGTGAAGTACCCAGACAACAAATCCCATGTCTTTTCTAAGAATTCCAACCTGGATTAACAAAGAGGGAACCCAAAGTAACCGGAACGTTCCTGTTGACTCTTCACCAGGAAATTATTCAAACCCTTGACCAGGGACATCCAGGCAGCAGTGACAGAGCCACCCACCCAGGAGGGGCTGGAAGGAAGTACAGCTGTAAATCCCATGGATCAGGGATGATTGGAGCAGACAAGGATGTGCCAGCTCAAGGAAACAGGGCTGTGTGTCTCTGTATTAATACAATATCCAGCTCACCCAGAATCACTCACAGAAGGGAAAAGCAGGAACTGACAGCTCTTCCAGGGCTGTGACAGCAAGAGCACAGTCCCAGCACAGCTCCTCACAGCTCTCTGTGAAATGACCACTTTACCAGAGCCACCAATTTGGGTTGAGAAACACACCAAAAATAAAGCCCTGCTCCTCAGCTTTATTCCACACGACCTGTACTGCCTCACTGCCCATCCGTTTGGGAAGTTCAAGCTCCAACAGGCTGGGAACAATTTTAAACAATTTTATCAAACAGCAGCCCCAGTCCAAAAACTCCCTTGGTAGGGAATGTGAGAGGCACAGGAAGGAAAGGTGTTGAGGGCAAGAGCTGAGACAGAGCCTTGAGTGACCTGAAGCCTTGTGCCTCATTCTTCACATTAGCCACTTCTGAGGAAAGAGAAATGCGTTGCTTCCCCTTCCTCATCAGAATAATTCCAAGTGTGGATTTATTTACTGACCCTCTGTAAAGTGCAAGGGATTAACAGACATGCCAAAAAATCCATTCGCTAGGATGAGGAAAGAGAGGGGGAAAAAACCTGAAGACCAGTAGGAACACATGAAGCAAGAAGGGATATTAATTCCTGAAGAGAAACCTCAGATGGTCACCCAGTTGCTCCCAAGTCTTGGCTGTCAGGAGAGGGAAGATGACCAGGGCTGTGACACAGCTGAGCCCCTGGCATGGGGCTGGGGGGAGAAAAGTCTGCTTAAAGCACAGCAGCAAATTCTTACCAGAACATCCAGACCTACATAAGAGCCCCAAAAAAAAGAAGCCAAGGCAGCAGATGAGTAGATCCAGTGTTTTGTATTGCTGATCACTGACAGAGACAGGAGATCTCTGATCTCCAGCAGTTGCAGGAGAAAGTGTTTGACACAGACAACCCTTTTTGCTTTAATTGCCTCCCATATTCCTTGCTGCTTGTTATAATCCCATAAAGGCTTTCCACAGCATCAGCCAGACCTCTCTGCTCTCCAGCACTTCTAGGAAAGCCTGGTACTACTAACTCTCTTAACTAAATTCTCTCCCAGAGCTTCCTCTCTCTTCCAATTTTTAAACTTTCTTCTCTGCCACTTATATCATCAAAATATCTTCTTTTCCAGTACTTGCTCCCTCAAGTCCATCTTCAGTTCAGCTCTTGCAGTGAAGGTTCGTGGCAGTACTTACCAAATACAGCACAGTAAAATTCCACTAACCTATATCTAAAAAATCCTGCAAGAATGCCCTGAAGTGCCTGGCAGGACTGACTTTCAAAGCTCCTCTGTGCTTTTCCCAGTCTTCAAACCACAGAGTCAGTTTTGAAGCTGTAAAAGGGATTATTGAGGGTGGACTTGAGAGGGGAATATAAAATCATGAGCAGCCTGAAGGAGGTGAATGGGGAACAACCACTCACTGTCTCTTCCAGTATGGGAACGGGGAAAGGGGAGGTTAAAAACAAGAGAAGGTTTTCCTTTACACAACATTTAACTAAATTCTGAAGGTTCTTGACTATGGATGCTGAGGACGCTTAGGAAATAAAATCTGTCAGATTACAAAAAGGAATCATATGTGTCCTGGGGAAGAAATCCACTGAGGGAAACTAAACACAAAGGAACCAACTCCAGCTCAGGAAGCTCAGAAAGCAACTGAGCAAAGCCTGGTGAAGTGGTTAAGCTGTCCTCCTGCTCCTTCTCAGGCATCTGCTGCTGGACACTCCAGGCAAAGGGACACTGGACACTGCACTGACCATGGCTGCTCCTGTGTCAAACCCTTCCTATACACACACATTTCCAGGGCAGGAGTTTTTGGCATGACTCCTGTGAAAGCATCATCAGTTACTCTGTCTCCAGAGGCAGCATTTTCTCAGATGCAGGATCTCCTCTCTCAGCGTGGAGCTGCAGGCACAGATGACATTCCCAGCAGGAATTTATGCAGAGGGTGCCTCAGCTGCTTCTTTCACAGTGAAGGCTTTTACTTGTTCCATGCAAATGTGCAGTCCTGCCACCCACATTTGACAAGTGTATGATATTTGGAAAAGTAGATTAAAGGCTGGGATCAGACAGAATCAAACAATTCATGCATAAAGCTTCTCTTAACTGCAGGAGCAGTGCGACGTTCCCACAGAGCTCCAACAACCACCTGAGACAGGTTTCCTACAGCTCTACCATGATAACATGATCAATATATCAAAGGTTGCTGCTGTAGACACACTGCTGCTGGCTAATCTGCAATCCCAAAAGGATGGGGAACTCTGCCAAGGTTTTCATTCCTGCACTAACCTTTTTGTACATATCCCTCCTACCACACACCCCGTCTACGAACATTCCTGCTCTGCCTCCCCACCCCAGGAGAAATGAGAGAAAGGCAAAGTGTTTAACACATCACCCAGCCTGAGAACATGGAGCCATGGCTATATTAAGGCATAAAATTAATAGTATTTATTATTCAATGGAGCAAACTGTTATGAGGCGCAAGGAACGGGTCCTGTTACAGGCGCCGTGTGAATCATGACTCTGATATTTCCTGATGTGTATTTAAAACTCCAGCCCCCAAAACAGCACCGAGTATTTCTGGCCAACGTTTCCATGTGTGCATACAACATGTGCATGCAAACTATGCAGCAGGACAGCAGGATGGTGACAGCAGCTACAGGCTCCTCTCCAGAGCCCCACTGCTCCTGTCCTGCCAGATGCCAACTGTCACCCTGCCAGCAGCGCTGCTGCTGCTGCCTCTGTACCCAAACATGGCCAGGTTGGCACCACAGATGTGCCACACAGCCTGGGAAGACCTGCAAAGACTGGTGGAAGGGGACAGGAGCACGACTGAGGGCACAGGGATGCTGCCTCAACAAGGGACTTTTATTGAGGAGAAGGAATGAGTAACTTCTACACAGTTCCCAGAGAAGTCCACAGCAGCGGGTGTGTTGTTCTGGGCAAACCTCACTCCAAGTAAATGGCAGTGGATTGTTCTTGGTTCCTCCATTCCTAAAAAAACTGTTTGTAGCTGAATGGTTGCTACACAGATCTGAAGTGTCTCGTATGCAGAGTTCACTGCAAATTTGGAAATTAAAAATCCATACCTAACAAAGCCTCACTAACATTCCAGTTGTTTTCTGAACTTGCTCATGTTCAAGGTCACCTGCTCTTCTCCACCAAATCCCACCATTTACTCTTCCTTAGCTGCTTCTTCCCTAAAGCCCTGGCCCCCTCAGCCCTGGAATCAGGAGCAGAGTTGCTATTTTCCATCTCTTTTCTTTTGTAATCTGATCTGTGCCTTCTTCTCTAAAAAACCTTTTTTGAAAAAAAGACCTTTTTACAATCCAAAACCCACTGTTGAAATTCTGCACTAAACAGTTCCTATTCCAGAAAGCCTTCAGCACCAGAAGTGATACTGAACTAAGGTTTCAGCAGGAATCATATGGAAAAGGCCTAAATTAATAGTTGGGTATTATGGACTGTTGTATATCTGCTCTGTAGAACTTGAAGAACTTAAGGAAAGCCAAAATAAAATTGCAGCCATAGTAATTTCATATAATTACTAAACCCTAAAAGATTTTTTGAGAGGCAGAACCTTCCCCTCCACTCAGTGCTAACACAAGCTGACCTCCCTAAAGCATTTATCACGAGGTCATGCAATGTTCCCAGGCTTCCAACTGGCCTGGCAATGGGCTGGTCCCACTCCTGGCCTCCTACAACACCTGAGATTAGTGGCTTTCAAATTACAAGCCACAGGCTTGGTCAGACAGAGAAGCCCATTAGGAAAGCTGCTCACAGGATCCTCACAGGCAAAGCCACCAGTCTGCTGGCTGCCTGTGTGGTTCAAAAGCTTCTATCAGCCTGTCTAAAAACACTCCGAGAAAAAGAAGGAGAACCTGTTGGAGAAGAAAAATCAAAGCCTGAGAAGCTGCAAATAACAATAGAGAGAAATAAGTCAGCTAATAATTTTAAGTAAGAGTCACAACCTTCAAGCCTTCCCACAACACACTTATCACTCGAGCTGTTTACTGCAGATCAGAAAGCCTAAACTGGATGGCCTTTGATGTTTTCTTTTTGCTTCTAAAATACTCTTTTGCAGGTGATTCATAACAAGATGAATTCTCAAAGGGAGCCCAGTTACAGTGTGGGAACTCTTAGTTTCCAAAACAGAAGAAAAGGCAGGATCACTCACAAGTTCAAAGTGTTCTTTCAAAACACTAAATCTCATCCGCCTCTGAATTCCCAAACAGTTTGAGTCAAGCCCTTTGTTCACAACTTCAGCAAACTGAAAAGGGAGTGGGGAGGCAAGGAATTCAGTGGCCAGGAGAACTCAGGGGACAAGGACTCTGAGAGTAAATATTATGGGAAATGTGTTATCTTCACAGGAGCACAGGATGGCTGAGGCTGGCAGGGACCTCTCTGGAGATCATCCCATCCAACTCCCCTGCCCTGAGCAGGTTGCTCAGGGCCAGCTCAGGTTGTTTTGAGCATCCCCAAGGACAGAGACTCCACACCACCCTGGGCAACCTGTTCTTCAGCCATCCTCACAGCAAGGAGTTTCTTCAGCTCACCGAGGGCTTTCCTTTGTGTCCTGATTCACTGGCACTGACTCAGTGCTGCGTGCTGTCACCAGGGGATGTGACATCACTCACGTCAGCAATGACATACAAGACTACTGACCCATCTCCCAGCATGGCAGAATGGAGCACAGCTCCCTGATCAAAGGAAGTCCCTGTTCAATGGGACAGGAAAGCTGCATTAGGAGGGTAATTACAGGCCTGGCAGGATCAGCCTGATCCATGTTTACCAACCCCTCTGCCCCGCCAGCTCGCTGCACATAATTGTGTGAAATGGCATTACTCAGCCTCCAGCCTCCCTCAGGAGCAGGAAGGAAGGAAAAGGGGCCCAAGGCAAGAGATTTGTATCAGCCAAAGTCTGGGCATTGATACATGGCAGTGAGAGTGGATCTCTATCGGTGGTTGGGACTGGAGGCTCTTTAAGGTCCCTTCCAACCCAAACCATTCTGTGACTCTCCAGTTGTGAACTCACACGAGCTATTCCACTGTTTGATGGGCACAACAAGCTGTCTCAGCAACAAAGGACATCCTTTCCAATGCTTCATGTCCCCTTTAACAACTTCCCTGCACACAGAGAGGTCAAACAATCTTTAATTTTAGACCAGGGCTAGGCAAGGACATCAAAAAGAAGTTACTTACTAATGGCCCCTGTGTAGGTTGGCTGTGTAAGGTCTTTTGGCACCTTCCTGTAGATGTCAAACCTGAAAGAGGAAAAGCAACAGCCATAAAACAGGTGGAACATTTCAATACATTTCACGTCCCCACCGCGATGAACGACGCTGAAGTTTTTTCCATCCTGCTTTCCAACAGCATTTTTTTTCAGTAGGCAGGAGGATATGGGAAGGAAAAACAAAACAAAAAAAAAACCCTTTTCTTTTGTACAATTATGTAACTGTGCTCTGTCTTGGCTCCCATGTCCAAAGCACTTCCCTCCGCCTCCCTGTTGTGGATGTGTGCAATCTGAACTGTGAGAGGAGCCAGGGAAGAAGTCATGCTGGACAAGTTTACAGACCACTGTAAAAGGGAAAATATACTCTACAGGCTCCTGAGTAAAGATGCCTGGCAAAATAACCCCAGTGAAACACAACCCATGTTGCCCCTTGTAGTTTGTACCCTGCAAAGCCAAAAATAGACAACCCCAAAGTCAGAAATCCAGGTGTTGAGACCAAAAAAAATCCCTTGGACATTGGATACAACAACAGAAATTAACCCCACAAGCTTGTTCCTCCCTCAGCAAAATCCAGTTTAATATTAGACCCTTGTTTTGATTCAGTCATGGCTTTTAATATCCTTTGGGCTCAGCTTTGCTATTTTAAACTGCCCATGGTTAAACTCTCCCTGCCCTCATGTGTTAGTTGTATTATTTCCTACCACCTTGTGCTTCTGCACGCCCAACCACAATGCAGCTCTGACATCAGTTTTTCCACCACTCAATAAAAATTAATTAATGCATTAAAAACACCCACCCACCCTAAAGAAGGAAGTGAGAGGTTCTGCCCCGAAATAGACTTTTTTGGATGTGCCACAAGTGGGTGAGAGCTGACGCTTTTTCCAACCCTGGAGAGGCATGAGGGGCACCAGCTTCCAAATTCCCATCCTATACTGCACCAACATGAAACACCTCTGTGTTTATTCAGCTCCAAATATTACATTGGGTGTTTAAAAACTAGATTTTTTTTTTTTTTTGTTGAGATGACTCTGAGGCTCTGCATGAACAAAGCAGAATTTGCCTTGCATGAGTTCAGAAGGATATTGTGCTTCATTCAGGAGCTGAAGCTGGAGGGAGGAATGGAAGAGAGGGAATGGAGAGAAGGCAGAAAGACATTTCACCTGCCCAGCTCAAGGCCTGAATAAGCTGTGCAATCACTGAACATCCCAACAACCCTCTGTGATACACCTGACAGCAACGCTGCACAGGAATTGTGTTTTCACAGCCCCACTCACTGCCACCATTAAACACACCAGAGAGATTCCTGAACCAAACAATCCATGTATGGTTTTCCAGCTGCCCTGAGAACATCTGGAAAGTGCTGTTCACATTCTTTCCACATCCACCGAAGCAGGCAGGATGGTGAAAGAACCCAAAGTAGCTGCTGACATCATGGTCTCACAGGCACAGGAAGCTGCTGCTCTCCCAGCCCATTAAATGCTGAAAGCTGGCGTCGTCTGGCCAAAGTCACAATAATAGATCAACAAGGCTAAAAAAGCTGAGAGAAACAGGGGGAGAGAGAGGCAGAGCACGTGAGTAAGGAGAGCTGCTGAGTGTGAGCGAACGCTCAGAAATAGGAAACAGCTCCAGGCTGGATTCTGTGAAAACTGCAGTGTGGATACTATAAAAGGAAGTTTGTTCTCACAATCAGAAATATTTACTAGTATTAAAATGATGGCCCATCACAGCATTAAAAGAAAAGTATCTAGCTTTTTAAACAGCTCACTGGAGAGCTGATGTCACAGCAGGGTTCTCTCCCCTCAGACTGTCCTTTTAATCACGTAAATAACACCCAACACCACAAATTAACTTTTACAGGGCCTAAGGAAGATTGCATTAGGCTGAGACACTACAAGAAGTGCTCAGTTAAGGTTTTATGGATGAAGGCAGAAGCTGGAAGGATGACATCCAACACCTGACCCAAGCAGAAGGGAAGGCAAGGAGGGAAGGTGCATTTTAGCTTGCACAAGGATGCTGAAATAATCACAACAATCAGCAACAAGGGAGTCAGAGAAGACAAGTCTGGAATAAGAGGAAAACACTGCTGATTGGATTTTGCTCACTGATGTGTGACACCAGTAAATCCAAATGAGTAAAGCCCAAAAGAAAAAGGACTGCTTATCTTCAAGTTCAAGTTCTCCTGGCAGAACAGGAGAATTTTTTCCCATTTGCTTGGAAAAGACACATTCTGAGTTAGGAGGGTTCACAGTCTGGCAAAGGAACAACAGTCCTCAGAGCTCCAGGCAACTTCCCATAGGGCATCTGAGACTGGCCACAATTTATACAATTTCCCGAGTCTGATCCTGCTTAGTGAAAACAGCAGTGGGGTTCATGCATTCAGAGAAGGGCAAGTTGGAAACCTGAATGACATCAAACTTTGAGAATGATGGTGATGGAGATGGCATGGCCAGGATACAGAGCCGTCTTGATAACTCTGATTTAAACTCCAAGTTAGAAGAAGATATGAAATGTAAAGGATTTAATGACAGCTGGGAAAGTGTGTTTGTGGTACATCAGAGATATTAAACCCTAGCAATGGGGACAGAACCCCAAAGAAGGCTAAAAATACGTAAAAATCAAGCAAACATCTCAAACAGATCTGTGAAGTTACAAGAGTTACTGTAACAGGAGACCCCAAACCCCAAGAAATGGAAGATTTGTGGAAGCTCCTATTAGATCTAAGGGTTAAAAATCTGACTCCACTAGAAAAACCTTTCTCCTTTTGCCACTGGCTCCTTGCCTACCTCGCAGAGCCGAAAGCAATCCCAGGAGAGCACTTACACTGTCCTGGGAAGAGAAAAGAATGAGGATTAGACACCAGAGATGATTTGTAATGCACGAGGGAGGAGGCCATGGAGCTGTGTGCATGGCAAAAGGGAACAGGTTTTACTTGCCCTCGGGTCAGACCTTCCTGCAAGCACCTGCAGTAAAAATTCCAGCAAGCCTCCAGGTTCCTGAGGCATTGGTCACTTGGAGGAGTATTTGTACCCTGGGAACAGAGAGGAACCTTGTGCTCTGTTGCACAAGCTGCCTCCCAGCTCCCTGCTGGACTCCAAGCAGTGGAAGGCATTAGTAATGCTGTATGTTCAGAGGGGCTGGAGCTGCCAGCTCATCCACAGAGACAGCCTGTGCCACGCTGAGCATTCACTGGGACAGGCTGGAGTCATATCCTACATGAGCAGGAGGAACCAGGGTGTAGATTTACAGCCTGTCCTGCAGTCCCTGCTCAGTGAACTCCCTTAACCTGCAGCTTACTCTGCTTTAGGAAGGGAGACATCACCCTCACAGCACAGCCACATGTGCATTTTCCACTGCACATTATTTATATTTAGCTTTTGGCAACTTTCTTCCTCCCCTCAGAAAAGCAAGACTTGTAAGGCGAAGTTGTATCTCTGAGTTAATCAATTCACATCGTTTCAGAGTGGAAACAACCAACTTGCTGCTAGGAAAGTTCTTCCTCCAGGTCATACGTGTTCTCATAAAGGGAAGGCTGGGCCTTGCAATTCCAGAATACCAGGCTAAAGATAGAACCAGGCTGTCATCAGTAAAACAAAAGAATTTCCTGACACATCTATAGTGTCTTTTCTTTCAATGGAGAGCAGGGCTGCAAACAAAGAAATAAAAAAAAAGGTTGTCTGGCCATGGTAGAGGTTTGCAGGAACCGACATTCATAACTAACATGAGGGAATGCTACAATATTTTTTTATCAATATCAAAATATTTTAGACTTGAAAGGACTAGCAAAAAACTTTCTCACCTTCCTGGTGGGAATGTCAACAAACTGGTAAAACAGCATCATGAAGAAGAGAAGAACAGGGTCATTCCTAACTAGGCTCAAACAGAGAATTGTCAAATTTTTGGGTGGTTAAGCCAGGTCTGAGGCAGAACTCCAGCTCTCTGATGGACAGAAGTGCCACAGTCCTCTTGGAAGAGGCGAAGCTCCAGGTGGTGACTTCAAAGAACTGAACTAAAGGGTGGCAGATTTCAAGTTGCCAGTAAGTGTTTGAAGGACTTCAAAAGCTGCATCTAGACTAATATGGGTTGCTGATACTCAAATCTTTTCTTCAGATAGAAGTATTTCATTGAATCCCACAATGGTGTGGGTTGCAAAGGACCTTAAGGATCATCTTGTTCTACCGCTGCCATGGGCAGGATACCTTCCACTGTCCCAGGTTGCTCCAAGCTCTGTCCAGCCTGGCCTTGGACACTGCCAGGGATCCAGGGGCAGCACAGCTTCTCTGGGCACTCTGTGCCAGGGCCTCAAACCCTCAGTGGGAAGAATTTCTTTCCTAACATCCCATCTAATCAATAATCCCATTGACTGTCTGTCCGTGTGAAGCCATTCCCCCTGTCCTGTCCCTCCATCCCTTGTAAATCATCCCTCTCCATCTCTCCTGTGGGATCCCTTCAGCCACTGAAGGTCACAATTCTGTCACCCCAAAGCTTCTCCTCTCCATGCTGAACAATCCCAACTCTCCCAGCCTTTCCTCCCAGCAGAGCTGCTCCATCCCTCTGCTCATCCTGGAGCTCCTCTGGACTCCCTCCAGCAGCTCCAGCTCCTTGCTGTGCCCCAGGGCAGCTCTGCAGGTGGATCTCACCTGAGCTGGGGCTGACAGTGCTGGGGGAGAGGCAGGGAGGGCAGAAGACCCAAACACTGCAGTTTTTTCTGGAGCTGATGCTTCACCTGCCTGCCCTGAGCAGGGGATGATGAGCTCACTCCCCCAGCAGGAGCTGCCCCAGGCAGGGCTTCTTGCCAGGGCTTTAGGTACACTTGAACAGCTTCAAGTTTGGACCCGAAACATTTCAGGAAATGAAGTAATAAATACATTATTTCACTGAAGATTTCCACACCTCCAAACAGAAGAATCCACTCTGACATCTCTGGAATCTGAAAAGAGCTTTTGTAACATCTCTGTGAGATGCTGTTAAGTTTTTCGTGAGCAAGAAGCAAAGAACATGAGGCAATAAAAAAACCCCAACAACTTATAACTAGAAATAACTAGATAATGGTTAAATTTGAATGTCCTGTACCAAAAGGAAACCAAAGGAGTTCATAGGAGAGAAGGAAAAACATTAATTCCTCCTCCAGATTCCAGCATTTGCCCACCCCTCCCTGGCACAAAGAGCAGTGATATTTTCATGAATAATCTTCTGCAAAGTCTAGTTTTTCTGATTTACCTGAGGGCACAGGGAAAGGCTGTTTTGGAGCTCTTGGACTGGATTTTGGATTCCAGTCAATCAAGCAGAAGTGTAACACATTCTCATGTGGCACAGATCAGAATTCAGGAAATCAGCAGCAAAAAGATTACTTTTTGCCCCTTTCCAGACTGAAATTTAGCTTTAATGCTCACAGACAGGGGAAAAATGGTTTTGTTCCTCAGGCAGATTGTTTTTCCCCAGGAAAACCAAATATTTAAACATTATTCCCCTTTTCGAAGCATACTGGCTCTATCACAGGTACTTCAGCACATCCTGAAAGTTAAAGGATGTGAGCATTCACGACAGCAAATTACATTTCTGACATCAAAGATGATTTTAAAAAAATAAAAACCCAATTAGTGCCATTCCACTTCTAGCAGTTCAGTGGTGGTGTAAATACACCATTGCCACCTTGTCTCAGCAGAAAGGGTCCACGGCTGTGATTCACCCCCAAGAATGTGGGTGTTGTTGAAGCAACACTCGATTCTCCACCTCCCATGTTCACCAGCTTTGAGAAGTGGCATCACTTTTTCAGCAGATACCACATTTGGAGCTGAGGTCACTAATTCCTGGTGACATTACTCACTCAGCGTAGAGTGAACAACTACCTTGATTTTATTACCCATCAGGAGCTTTGAGATCTCCCTGAATAAAAGAGACAGCCTGGTGCTGCTGAACCAATTTGCTTCACTAACAAATAACCTGACTTGAAGTGACTTGCAGGGAACAACACATTTTCCAGCACAAACAGAACTTCACTACCAGGTTAATCAAACAATTGGCATTTCTACAGCAGAAGTGACTGAACTACACAAAGGGGGAATTATCAAATACAAAGAGAAAGTTAACTTTGAGGGTGTGGAGTGTCCCTCACTGGGGATATTCCAGAGCTGTGTGGCCACAGGAGGTTGGACCAGTGACCCACTGGGGCTCCTTCCAACCTGAGCCATCCTGGGATTCTGTGATTCTGAAAAAAAAGGAGTTTAGGACCAGTAGAAATGCCATCCCTGATTGTTTCCTTCTCAGTAAGAAACGTGACTTCCCTGAGAAAGAGATGGGGCTGGAAAAGAGAAAGGCAAGGCACCTACAACACATAGACAGGAGGAGGAAATAAAGAATAATACACCTTCCCAGGCTGAGATGACTTCCTGGATCAACAAAACCCTCAGCCAAGGGCTCCAGCTGAAAAGACAGCAAGAAGTAAAGAAATAACAACTCCTCTCTTCAGCCCTTCAGTGGGAGGCTGATTTGGGGCTGTACCACTCAGATTTCTGTGGAGATCCCTCTTCTCACACAATGTTTATGTGTCTGCAGCACAATTCATTCACTCCTAAATCAGAAGGCAGGAATAAGTCTGTCTTTTCCATTCCTCCTGAAAACTGTGTGCCTGTCACACCAAACCCACTCTCCTTTTTGCTCTAAACCTGCCACACCAGCTAACACTGCATTTTTAGGCAGAATTCTCTGCTTTATAAAGTGAAAGAAGACCAAGCTGGCCTTTGAGGAACTATTTCACACACTAAGTGTTTCCTTGCCACTGCACAGTAACACAAGCTGGCTCAAGCAGTTACTAAATGCTGTTTACCCTTCTGCTTGCTTGCTGGCAATGCCTCTCCCCATTTATCAGCAAAGAGCTGCAAGCTGGAGATAAATTCCAGTGAAACATCGCTGCTGGTTTGCCCCATTTGCAAACCAAAGAAAAGGGGATCAGAGCGTGGCTGCAAACCTCAAATCCCAAGGAGGCATGAGGTCACTATTTCTCCACAAACACGCAGCAATTCCTGACTAAACAAAGAGCTTGCCTGTCCTTTACAAAGTCCACTCATTACATAGTCACCAGCAAACCCAGTTACAACGTGGAAGAGAGAATTTCTACCGTTACATGCTGTACTTGCCACATTTCAGAAATGACACACAGGTAGCCCAGGCAGACTTTAAGTTTTAATAAACCCAGTCTTGGAAAAGAAAAAGGTGTTTTTTGTCAAAGGAAGATAAAGCACTCTATTAGTTATACTGGTTTTTCCTCTTCAGGTGGATAGAAAAGCTGCTGCACTGGGCATTTCTGGGAACATCCATTCAAAACAACAGTCCCAGACTGCTTTTGATGAAAACAACATCCAAAAAACTACCAAACTGTGGGAGATAGAGAGCAAGGCAGGTGCCAAGCACAGCCCTGGACAGTCAAACTTATGCCAGCATCCATTTGGTTTTTGATAAGAGTCACTTTGAGGCAGGTCTGTCTGATAACAGGCTTGAAAACATCCACTGCCTTTTCCTTGAGAGCGTCTCTCATTCAGACATTCTAAACAAATTCATTTTTAGGCCCTCAGAATTACACCATCCTCTCTAATTACTTCATGTAGATATCAGTGAGTCCAGCCAACTACAATTTCTATGTAAGTGCCTCTAAAGAGACGAATCATCCTCAACTTTGAGGATTAGTTTTCCCTGGAGACAAAGACATAACCTTGGTGTTTGTCACTCGACACACTTCTGTTCTTCCTCTTGCCATTTCCTATCTGCCTCCTTGAACCTTTTTGCTCCATTACTGCATCCCAGAGAGCAGAGGTGGTTGGTTCCATCCCCTTGTTTTGATTTCCCCACAGGACCCACAGACCTGATGCACACACAACCACCTCTTCCCACAAGATTTGTATAACTGGGTCTATTTTGAAGTTTGATTTCATGACAGAAGAGCTGCAGCAGCAATTCAGGAAGCCAAGGCAGGTGTGGAGCAAGAAGAGAATGAGCAACCTCAGCCCCAGGTCAGGAAACACGTTTGAGTGCACGTGAAATGAGCTGAAATGATGGTTTTGAACAGTTTCCCCCCAGCCCAGAGGATGGACCACCTTTGTTCCCTCATATTCCTGCTGCTGCCACCTCTGGAAGAGCTGTCCTGTCCCCAGAGACAGCAGGAGAGTTTATGGACTATGATTCATTCACCACTTGCTCCCAGCAGAGATCCCAATCACAGCTGAGAATCCAGCAATTCACTTTGCATGAAACGCTTCATCATTTTTAAGGAGGACATGGGAAGCAGAGAGAAACTCAGTCATGGTAAACAGAACTTGGATTAAGTCCATCTGACATTCAGAGATGACTGTGCACAAACAGACTCCATTTTCTCTCTCCAGGAACACTTCAGAGGTTTGCTTTACAAAGGGGAGATCAGAGTTCAGAAGGTTCCCTTCTTCCCCTCCACAAATCAACACAGAAGGGGAGGAACCATATTGGTTATTTTCCATGTGAATTCATTTTGCCAAAAGGAAGCTCAGGCTGCTGTCAGAGCAGGATCACTCAGGCTGGAGATGGAAACGCCCTGGCTTTAATCCCCAGTGGTATTTCTAGAGAAACCTCCCCAGCAGAGGCATGCTGAACAGTGACAGGAGCATTTCTAGCTGGCTGCTCTGCTGACTTCTCAGGCAGCTTCTCTGCTCATCGGAGCAAAGCTTGAGAATTGGAAGTGCCCAAGAGGAAAGGTCTGGCATGGTGGGCTCTGTGATCAGCCACGGGACCACCCAGGGATGGCACTGCCCATCCTCTCCCCAGCATCCATAACGTAAATATGAAGTAAACCAGATTCTCAGGCTCTGTGGTTCCTTCCAACCTGACCTGTCCTGTGAAATTTTTGAATTCACAGCAAATTTGTGAAATTGCTGCCCCTGGACTTTATCTCTTGAGACAGACCAAAAATGAATAGATGGTGCTTGAAAAAAATAAGAGAAAATAAGAAGGCATAGAGAATTCTCCAGCATCACTAAAAAAAAATAGTTTTTAAATCAAAAATCCAACGGCTTCGCTAAGACTTTCAAAGTTGGTTAACAGGCAGCGACTGTTCCTCTCTCTCCTTGGGTCGCTGCTCCCAAACAATGACTTGGGGACAATCCATCCCACCTCTGTCAACAAACCTCCTGGGCAGCAGGAGCCAAACCACTCTAGCTGAGGAGCACAAGCACTCAGGTGCCTTTTAACCTCTCCAGAGGCCATTTGGCTCTAACTAAAACCCCAGGCTCAGACACACAGCCCCGCTGCCCCAAAGGCAGCCAGGCACTTCTATCAGAACATGCTTTTCTGGCTTTGTTCCCTCCTACAAAGCACATCACACAGATCTTGAAAAGCAAAGCTGTTGCTTCTGTAAAATGGATAAATCCAAAGCCACCAATTTAGCTTTCAATGTGACAGCTCAAGCTGAGGCAAATGTAGAGGTAGAACAAACAGCACAGCTGAGTCAGGTTTGCACACACGGAGCTCTTTTGATTAACAAAATACCATTTACTTTAAAAAAATAAAAATAAAAATCCCAGACGCCTGTCTGAAGTAGTTGGGGGGAGTTTGATTGCTCACAGTTGTTTTAACCACCCCTAGAACTACTGTGCCCAGGACCAGAGATAAAAAGATGAACCTCTTTGCTTGCTAAATTGATTGAATTCAGCAGTGTAACAGCTGGATGACTCCTGGGGTGTGCAAAGATGGCCTGAAAAATCAGTTACCCCATTCCATGGGCTCAGCAATGCCCTGGGCTGGATTATGCTCCCCAGGTGCTTGGGAACTGCTGCAGGAAAAAAGGCAGACCTGGCCTGACAGCACTTTGGAGCAAGTCTCTGAACCAGGAAATAATTTGGAGCAAGTGTCTGAACCAGGAAAGGATGGGCTTTAATCGGGGAAACATTAAGAAAAGCCCATCCTTTTTAAGTAAAGACTCTTTTACTTTACCCTAAAAAAGCACTGAGTTCCAACTCTCCCTGTATTTTCAGTTCCTGTGGTCTTTGCTGGGCAAAAATCCCCAATTTTGTCCCACAGACCTAGCAAAGAAAGAATTTCTACACACAGTAAATTCACTCTAAAACAGCCCAAAGAAGTAGAGCTGCCTTACTCTTAAACCTTGCTCTACATGTATATAGGAAGCATTAACTTTTCTATTTTCATGGATAAATATTAGCTCAGATTTCATCCTGAAATCCTTCCTTTAGCTGTTTTTCTTCCCACCCAAAGACAAGTGCGTGTTCTGACAACTCTGCAGGAACACTTAGCTCCTACAACCCAGCACAGACAATAAAAAGCAATAACTCTTCTTCCAATCCAACCAAGTAGGTGAAATCTGTTTAAATGGATGGGAAAACAATGGTAGGAAGTCAGCAGCAGGGGCAGAAAATAGGAACTACCGACTTTGAGCCCTTCATTCTGTTAATTCTTTGTTTTGATGACATTTCTATGTTTCCTGTCTGCTGGCAGATGAGAACATAATGTGCAGAGAGCAGCTCAGGACAGCTCTGGGAGAGCCAGGCTGAGCTCTGGGGTTGGGATGAGCAGTGGGAGCCAACAGACCTGAATTTGTTCTGCTCCCGGCGCTGACTCACTGCCTAATTCCTGTTCCACTCAATTAAATCCTTCTCCTTCGGCTCGTTCATTCTGCACAGCAGCACCTGGGAACATCTGCCCAGCTCTCCTCCAAGCACCTGGAAATCTCCAGCTGGAAAATGGCAAATACGTGAAGCAAAGCTCCAAGCTCTGCCTGAAGGAATGGCTGGGGTTGTGTTGGGGGATTTTAGGTTGGATATTAGGGAATTGATTTCTTTCCCCAAAGGGTGCTGGGCACTGATCAAGCTCCCCAGGGAATGGGGACATTCCCAAGGCTGCCAGAGCTCCAGGAGTGTTTGGACAACATTCCCAAGGATGCACAGGGTGGGATTTTTGGGTGTCAGGGCTTGGAGCTGGATCAATGATCCCTGTGGGTTCTTCCAGCTCAGGACATTCTGTGACTCTGTGATCCTTTGAAGATCTGTAAAGGAAAGCAGCAGGAAGGTGTCTTTAGGAAAACAAACTGGACGTGCTCTGCAAAGAGCTGAGCTTGGTTCCTAG
Source organism: Lichenostomus cassidix (assembly GCF_008360975.1). Classification (NCBI taxonomy): domain Eukaryota; kingdom Metazoa; phylum Chordata; class Aves; order Passeriformes; family Meliphagidae; genus Lichenostomus; species Lichenostomus cassidix. The sequence goes on from NC_139494.1 coordinate 16,470,702, forward strand.
CAGGGCTGTGCCTGGAGAGCAGTTTATGAACAATCTCGATGGTTTTGTGAATTGGGACACAAACTTTGAAGCATGTGCAGAGTAAGATAAGTGATCCTGCTAATCTTAGTTTCACACAGAAAATAAACACTGAATACACAAACACCAAAGCCTGGCCCTGAGTGTGAGCTGGAGATGCAAACACAGATTCAAAGCCAGACTAATAAGCCGATACTTGTAAATACCAAGCAGTTATTAACACATTTTATAAGATTAACACCCGCGTGGCAGCAGATAACATACACATCATTAAGCAATCAGCCAGTCCTCATTTACACACAATGGGATATTAACACACGCTGCAGAACCTGAGCTTGACTGGACAAACTCTCAAAGCTTCAGAATTCCATCCAAAACTGTTTAATCCTCAACTACTCTGAGCAAAGTCTGATATGAGAAGGACCAGACAGGGAGGTGGAAGGGCTGATGGAGTTTTAAACCAGTTTCTCTGGACTGCAAGCAGGTGAAGACTGCAATTTTCAATGCTGTATGACTGAGTCCTCACTCACAACATCACATCACTTTTCAAAGCAAACAGTACTTTATTTTTTTTGACCTGCTGACTCTCCACACTTTAAAACCCAGGAGTGAAATGCAGGAATAGGTTTCCTTGCCAGCCAGCTCCTCCCTCTTAATTCGAGTTCCAAGAACATAATGAAACCAACAGAGGAAGTGTCTGAAACAAGGAGGAGTACTGAGAACAAGAAAACAAGGCTAGGCCAGGAGGAGTGTCATTAATTATATAATCCAGCCTTTGGGTAACTGGACATTTAGGGAAAGGGGCTGAGAGAACCTTGGAGGCATCAGCCTCAGCACATTATGTCATCTGACCTGCTGGTTACTTAGCAGGTACAGGATCTGCATAGGGACAGAAAAACAAACCCATTTATTTCTAGGACAAAACACGACGAATCCCCACAGCCGCTGCTGAAAAAAGCACAAAAATTCATACATTCTGCTCCCACTTAAATTGATTCCTTTCCAAAGAGCCAGTTCTCCTTTTTCCTCCCTTCTGCCGGCTCTGTGGCTCCATTGTGCTGTCCTGCAGAACACCTTTTTGTCAACCCCATTCCAAATTTTCTGCTTTTATTCTTTCCCTGCATATCACGCTTGCTCTCTCAGGAATACCCACAGCAATTGTATTGCTGCAAAAAGTGTGACTATTTTAGGTGACGCTGAAGGATGGAGGACAGGAGACGGTACATCACTTTTCTTTTTCTTTCAAAAAATAAAATGTTAGGCTCAAACATATTCCAAAGGCAATCAGGAGGAGGAGGAGGAAAGTATAATCTCAAATACTCAAAGGTGGAGTCTTGCCAGCAAGCATTTTATTTCCTTTTAGGCACTGAAGCAGGTGTCAAAGTGAAGGATGGACGAGAAATGTATTTTTAATAAAGTGAGCAAATTACACTGTGCTTCATCAAAACAGGAGAAAAGTGTCATGAAGAAAAAATGTTCAAGTAAGGGGACTGGTATTTCAAGGGATCCAGCCCTTTGCTGGACTGTGAGAGCCATTGTACTCCTGAGTGGGAGCAGCATTTTGTGCAGAGCAGAGAGAATGGGGAAGAGCACTGAACAGCTATAGCTGCTCCCCAAATGAAGTGAATTGTTCAGAAATTTGAATGCCATAAGCTGACTGTAACCCTTCCTGGCCCAGAGCCTTCAACTCAGAGATTCTAGCAGCTCCCCAGGACTTCCACCCTTGGTGATCCCCTCGGTCCTGAACATCTCTCCCTTTCCCAACCTTCTTCATTCCCTTCACAAAGTCCTGATCTGAACCAAATTCAAAGCTGGACTGTGATTTCCAGGAATTTCCCTACCATAGTCTTTCCCACAGCTTCCAGGAATCACAAAACATTCAGGCTCTGCTGCTGCCTTGTATTGCTGAACACCTTGAAAGAACATCTGGTAAGGAGTGTTTTACCATCAGAAATCTGCAGGTTTTATTCATGGAAGCTACTTTCTGGTTGAAGTCCCAGCTGCACTTGCTCAGCACAAAAATCAGAGATCAGTACAAAAGAGCATGAACAAATGTAACATCTGGGGAATCAAACAAAAAGGGGGAGAGAGGGATGTGTGAAGGAAACAACTCCATATTCATAAGGCTTCCCTCAAAAGCACACAAGCTAATCCATACCTACTGCATGACAGAGAGATTTCTCCAGATCAGTCAGAGAAACTCCTACCCAATACAGGGGACTCAAATATATTGTATTTTTCCGGAATATCAGTAACTCAGCTCAGGTTCTCCTATTTAAATTCCAATCTAAGGAGACAAGAATTTGTCTACAAGCTTCTACAACACAGTCCTGGTTTTAATTTGCATGTAAGTGTGTTCCCTACTAGCAAGTACAACTCTTCTGCTTCATCTAGCTTCCAAGTCAAGTTCCTGGTTTGACACAATTTCTAAGAAACATCATTAGAAAAACATAACTGGTACAGACCCAAGAGATATAACCTGAAATAATGCAGCAACCACATTCAGACTTCAGTGCAGCTGGGTCATGTTTGATTTAGAATGACAAGGAATCCAAGCAAGGCTCCAAGACTTCACCTTTATCAGAAAACAAAGGCACATTTACATTACTGATCTTTTAGGGGGAATGCAGTGGTCTACAGAGATGGACAATTTGGAAATCAAATGTTCTGCCTTATGATATGATTGTTAAATAAACATTAAGCACCCATGACCTCCTGAAATCCTGACAGCAATACAGTAATTCAGGCCTGCATGCATTAAAACAGCATTTTGAAGCCTCTTCTGTTACATGCCAATCTTTCTGCCTTCTCTGAATTAAACCAAATACATCCCCTTTTGAAACATCCTTAAAAAAAAAAACCCAACAGAAAAGCAAACATCCAAACACACACAATTTGAGTGACAAATTGCACTGGCCAACTGCATCTTGTTTGTGTGTCTGCCACGATTACTACTGAAATACTCAGATGTTTCAGTATAAGGAAGATTTTCCACTAAAATACTCAAGCCATTTCAATGTAAGGAGGATTTTATAGATCGTGGCAAGGCTGTGGTTAATTTTTTGGCAGCCCAAGTTTTCCATTTCGAGAGCAGCTGGCTCTGTGCACGAATACCTAGACATCACTTCAGGGCTTGTGCTTGGACAGAAGACAAGAAAAACAGATGATTCTCCACTTCTTTGTTCATTGCAAGGCTATTCTTTTCTCACCACCTCCACACCATTTGAACTAAAAAAATACACCAGCACACTTCAAAATACAAGCTCCACAACGTCCACAGCATCCCAGTGCAGGCTGGTGGCATTGCTTCAGCTCTGTTGACAGTGTGATTCAGTCGTTTTCACAGCAAGGAACTATGATGGCATGAAGAAAGCATCTGTGTCACCAAGGACTGAACAAAGGAGGACACTCAAAGTTCAGAAGGAACAATGCAAAACTTTCCTACAAAGCCAGACTTTAATATTTCCCTGCTTACACAGGGAAAAAAAAAATCTCTACTCCAACGATATTTTGAGAGAAATGATGCACCAGGGAGACTTTGGAAGAAATATTTACACACATGCACGCCATGCATAATCAGTTATTTGTGGCACAAACATCAATAGACTCTGTCTGTACAGCTCTGCCTGCCCATCTGACTGCTGTGACTGCAGAATAATTTCTCAGGTGCCCTCAAAGGGCTATTGTTGAGCCAAATTAGTCATGGCACTGCCTGGCACCCAAATCCACGTTGGTCATTACGTAAGGTGGCAGCAATACCACTTGGAAGGGTTGTTTACCAGTGGCATTGCACAATGTGAGCTGAACAGGCTGGCCAGACGTGGCTGCAGGTGGGGATGGAAATGCACTTGGAGTTGCTGCTGGAATGAGCTCGGTTTGTCAGAGCATGGTGCTAATAATGCCAAGGTTGTGGGGTTGATCCCTGGGTGGGACATTTATGAGTTGGTGTTGATGGTCCTTGTGGGCTCCTTCCAACTCTGAATGTTCTGAGAATCTGTAACTACCCAAACCAGAGTTGTGCTACAGCTCCTAGATGTTAATTTAGGCAGTGATGGCCACCAGCTCAATCATATACAGGAATTAATATTTCAGACAAAATCACTGCAACCTTATTGCTCTAGGCAAAGGGAGTATGTTTGGGTTTAAATTAAACCTAAGAGCTGTGAATAGGCAAACTGATGCTCAGACTTGTGACCTGGCACAGTTGTGAAATGGATTTCCAACCAGATTAATGAGCACAAACCAGGAGATTTTAGGTGATTTTGAGTCTATGGAGAAAAACCTTTTCCAAGCTAAGCAACCCCTTGGACAACTTCTCATTTATTTGTGAGCTTTAGGCAAATATCTTGATTTTAGTCTTCAGGCTTCAGGAAAGAAGGAACAAAGCTGCCTTTTGTGATCTCCCCATTTTTCTTTTGGCAGGCTTGGGAGGATCACAACCTTTCTCTAACCCTTCAAATCTCACTTCAGCTTGCCTGGGCAAGTGGCAACATGTGTGGCACAGCTCAGGCCAGGGGACACACCAACCTTTGTGGTGCCACTGCTGTGCTGAAAGCAGCAGCACAAGCCATCAGCAAGGAGCTGTTTGTTCTCTCTGCTTCACCCAGAACACACCTACCTGCTGCTATCGCCCTGTGCCTGCTAACAAATGAGCTCAGGGTGCTTTCCTCCAAAGGTCAGGCAGCCATTCAGCCCAGGGAAGGAGGTGTGCTGGGGCAGGCAGGTGAAGGAGGTGCTGGGACAGAGCCAGCAGGTGCACAGAGCACCAGGCTGTGATGGGAACACTGTGCTGCTTCATGCTGCAAACGAGAATTCCTGAGCAAACATCTCCATTCCCACTGGCATTTGACATTTCATAGCTCAAGTAGTCACCGCTTCTGCTGTACAACTGGCAAGTGTTCAAACACAGGGCAAAAAATTCCCAGACGAGTTGAAGGGTTAGGGAAAGATTTTTAGTTGTGATCCTCCCAAGCCTGCCAGAAGAAAAATGGTGGGATCATAAAAGGCAGCTTTGTCCCTTCTTTTCTGAAGCCTGAAGACTAAAATCAAGATATTTGCCTTAAGCTTACAAATAAATGAGAAGTTGTCCAAGGGGTTGCTGAGTTTGGAAAAGGTTTTTCTCCACAGACCCAAAATCACCTGAAATCTCCTGGTTTGTGCTCATTAATCTGGTCAGGAATCGATTCCACAAGTGTGCCAGGTAACAAGTCTGAACATCAGTTTGCTTATTCACCATCACAACTCTTAGGTTTAATTCAAACCCAAACATACTCCCTCTGCTAATAGCAGTAAGGTCGAAGTATGTCAGCTTCAGTTAAGACTGAACAATTTGATTTTTAAAAAAAACCTTCAGGAGCTAAAGTGCAGACCTGCCTGTGTCCCAAAACAATAAAAATGATCCATAGGTCTGAATCAGAACACCCACATTAAAATATCATTTATCACAGACATGCCAAAGAACAGCTGACAGTGGGGGCCTGGTGTATTGTGCAGATGGAATAAGAGTTTTTGCCTTCCACTCTAGATCAGAATTTAAATCTAAATCCTTTCTAAGCCTGGCTCCTTTCCCATGACCTCCAAAATCCGGGTACAGCACTCTATTACTTCATACAGGTTATCACACTGTGAAAAAAAAAAAACAACCAAACCCCAAAACCAAACAAGGAACAATAAAAAAACCCTAATGAAAACATCACAATGATTTATTGAGGGAAATAAATTCTGAATTTTTCAGCTACATATAAAAATAAAGATTCACAGGTATTTGCCACTCTATGCCAAACACCTGGCCAGGACACAACTGTGAATTACCCAGAATTAGAACAAAAACTTGATTTCAGAGTGGTCTACTTTAGTTTTTCTCAGTGTGACCAACTAAAGTTACCAGGATGGCTCAGAAGTTTCAGTATCTCACAAACCCACCAGTAACTTTTTCATGCAAATAGGCAGCTGCAAAGAAAAGCCACCAAAGTCAAGAACACTTGAAGCAATAAATTCTTTCTACCACGTCCACCTCCACTGCAAGGGAGTCACTCCATTTTTACACCTGCAATTCTCATTTTCAGTGTGTGATTTTCAATACCTGAGCAGTCTCAGCACCAGCTCAGCCTCCTGCTAAGTGCATCACACAACATGTGGGAAACCTTCTGGCTGCTCCACAATCACCACTCAAGATGACCCAGGCTTAGAGTTTAATCTAATTAGGATTCTAATTAATACTGCAAGTGTGCAGGTGACATTGGGTCTTAAAGGCTCAGAGGGGAAATAGCCCTTCAGCTCCAGGGACAGAACTGCAAATCCCCAATCAAACACACCCAAAGCTGCTTTGCTGACACAAGTTCCAAAAACCAGGAGATGGGCAAGAAGGAAAAATCTGTGTCTCTCTTCCAGGGTGTTAAAAAATGGGAAAGAGCCAGACCTTCTGGAAATACAAACTGATTTAGTAGTTCTGTGGGAGTGTCTTGTGACATGCACTGAACAGACCTGGACTGAAGGCCCCAATCTGGAAGCTGAAAATTTGGTTCTCTACCAACATCACAGCAGGACTGGGGGGATTAGAGGGAATGAAATGCTTTGAAAAATGGAAAGCTTTAGGTAAATACTAAGTGTTATTAAAACTCTAAAAATAGTGGGGATGGAATAATTATTATTCATGTGAGATTACTCTGAAAAAATATTGTTTTATTTATTAATTAAATGCATTCTGTATTAGGAAAGGGAACCGCTGATAAGCCAAGAAAACAGAAGTCCTACAGAAAAAAAATATTGTACAAAAAAGTACAAGAAACAAACCAAGGTACTTCCATATCAGACTGACTGATGGAGACAACTTCCAAGGAAGATTTTTGAGCAATTTCAGTTCTTCAATCTGGCTAAGTCTAAGAGAAAGCAAAAAGATTTAGTCCCATGGAAGTGAATTATTTCCTTGACTTTTAATTGGTGAAGAATAGGGACACTTTTGGTCCTGGGCTGTTTGAATTACTTGTCATTTTTGTCTCCATCATCTCCAGATGAGATTTGGGCAACCTGGAGCTACTTTGTGTGGAAACAGAGCTCAAAGCCCAAACTTCCACCTGGTCCACGATGTCCCTCTCTCTATACCTGATGTCAGCTGTCAATGTCCTGCCACTCTGAAATACCAAAAATAAAGCTCTAAATGAGGTGGGGATAGAACAATCAGGTTCTGCCTTCCCAAATGCCCTGGTGGAGCAGCTAAGGACAGGATTCCTTCACATACATCAGCAACACAGACCTGTGGAATGTGAGACTCCAGAAGAGCACAACACCTTTCCACTTAGAATTTTGGACTCTAGAAGATATGCAGGGGCACTTTGAAAAGTTTCTTAGCAATGCAAACCTCTAATCATACACAGGCATGAAAAGGACAGAGTGCCAAACTGTACCTGCCAAAGAGAACATCCAGCTGAAATCTCTGAGAGAAAAACCTTGCATTTCACAGGATGAAAATGTCATTTCTTCATTCAGAAACTTACTCAAGGTGGTAAACTTATTTCTCTAAGAGCCTTGAATTGCATGTTCTAGACTTGTCAGGAAGTACCTGGACATTTTTTTTAACATGTGCATCACACTTTACCTATGACAGTAAGATTTTCCAGCCTCAGCAGATTTTGTTCCACTGCCTGAACTATGAAAAAAACCCACAACAGCTAAAAAAAGGCCCTAACCTTTGCAAACCTTTTGGTCCTGAACTCTGCTCGTGCTTCTAAAATAGGAAAGTGGTTTGTTGCACGTGACAATAGTTCCTCTGTAGCTCAAATATAAAATTCCTGTTATCAAGGGCAGCCCTTGAAACATTCATCTTTGCAGAAAAGCTGAACTTCAGCGAGCTTACGTCACTCGAGGAACAGCTTTGAAGTGTCTATTTCTAATCCTCCGATCTGAATGACAAAAGAAGTTATTTGCAATCGCGAATTTTTAAAATGCAGATCTGAACTGATGTCTCTGGTTTTGTAACCCATTAACACAAACCCTGCAATTCAGCTTTTCACTGCATGGCTTTGTTCTGTTCCAAAGTGAAGCACTAGTGCTGTCTCTTAAGATGATTATGCTCTTGGTGAGCCAGAGTTTCCACATGCACATTCTGAGACCCAACAGAAATTACATTTTTCAAAGACAGCAGAAATAACATTTTCTTTATCTGCCGTTACAAAGTGACAGCCACAGCCGCATTGTGTTTTACAAGTCTGAAAATGGATGGCAATGGGATTCGCAGCTGGCAGAATGTCTCCAAAGCTGAGAAGGATTTTTCTATCAAATTTTACACAAAAGCAGAAACCAGGCTCTGGGCCCCGGATCCCACATGATCCAGCAGATGCTGTTTGCAGCTTCAGCAAGGTTTCATTCAGAAGCAACTGCCTCCATGTTCAACAGTGCCCCATGGATCACACAAGATCCTGTCAGCCTGTATAAATGAGAGGCCTGGTTTAGAATTACAGCAAAAATGTAATGCACAGCTTTTGTCTGCGAGAACTAAAGAGTTCTCCCTAAAAACTAAAAACTAAAACTAAAAGCTGCTCTATCACCACTTCCCATCTCAGAGGGGTGCACATGTAAGGTTCATGATGATCCTAAATGGAAAGGACTGTTGGTAACAACTGGATATTCCCAAAAATGCATGTAATTTTTATTGTAATATTCACATTGTAATAGAATCTACATGACAAAACTCATCTGTGCATCTTCCCCTTGGCATCTCTGAACTTGGAAAGGTGCAAATTGTTGGCTCAAGCACAGCTCAAAAAAGAAAACGAACCCACAGTTGCTATTTTGGCCCCACTGAAGTCAGAGGGGTCTTTTTCACTTCTGCTTTGGCACCTGACACTGCTGTGGCCCGGGGGATGCAGGAGCCCCACAGAAAGGCCAAATCCTACAGCTTGCACCTGCTCAAAATGCCAAAACCCAGGGAGGAGGCGTTGGTGTTGGTTTCCAGCCACCAGACACATGGCACAGCTTCTGCACACGAAGCCTTGTGTGAGAGCTTGCAAAGAAGTCCTGGGAGCTCCACCCTAAGCAGTGACCCCTAAAGATGTCCTGGGAGCTTCACCCTAAGCAGTGACCCTCGAAAGATGTGCTGGAAGCTCCAGCCTAAGCAGCGACCCCATAAAGATGTCCTGGGAACTCCTCTGTAAAGAGTGACCCCCCAAAGATGCTCTAGGAGTTCCAGCCTAAGCAGTGACCCCATAAAGATGTCCTGGGAGCTCCTCTGTAAAGAGTGACCCCTAAAGATGTTCTGGGAGCTCCAGCCTAAGCAGTGACCTCCTAAAGATGTCCTGGGAGCTCCTCTGGAAAGAGTGACCCCCTAAAGATGCTCTAGTAGCTCCACCCTAAGCAGTGACCCCATAAGGATGTCCTGGGAGCTCCAGCCTAAGCAGTGACCCCCTAAAACCACTATGGGAACCCCGCTGTGATCTCCTAAAGCTACCATGAGAACCCCACCATGAGAAATGACCCTCTAAAGCTGCCGTGGGAGCTGCACGATAAGGAATGATGCCCTAAAGCTGCCATTGGCACCACACTATCAGGAATGATGAGGAATGATGCCCTAAGCTGCCATGTGAACCCCACTATCAGGAATGATGCCCTAAAGCTGCCATGGGAACTCCACTATCAGGAAAGATAAGGAATGACCCTCTAAAGCTGCCATGGGAACCCCACTATCAGGAAACCCCACCATGACCTTCTAGAGGTGCTGCAGGAGCCCCAGCACAAAAAGCGACCCCCTAAGCTGCTGTGAGACCCCAGGAAGGTGCGGGAGGAGCAGCAGCAGCCCAACACCTCCACCCCAGCACCACCAGCACCCCAGCATCCATCACCAGCCCAGCATCCATCACCCCAGCTCCTGCTGCAGGAACCCCAAGCTCCACACACCCCCTTCGGCACGATGGAACCGGAGCACGGCTGGGCACAGCCTGCTCTGCCCACACCTCATTCATCATCCATCCATCCATCCATCCACCCATCCATCCATCCATCCATCCATCCATCCATCCATCCATCCATCCACCCATCCATCCATCCATCATCCATCCCACACGCGTGCCGCGGGCGGGGCGCCGAGCGGAGCTGCGCGGTGCTGTCGCCGCCGCTCCCCGCGGGTCGGGCGGGCTCTGTCGCGACTCCCCGCGACTCACCTCCTGAAGTCAAAGGGCATGGTGGTGGTGGCGCTGGCGGCGGGCGGGCTGCGGGCGCCGCCGGGCCCGGCTGTGGCCTCGCTGCCGGGGCTGCAGGGCCAGGAAGTGACGGGCCGGCCGCAGCCCCAGCCCATTGGCGGCACGGCCGGCCGGGGCTTCCGCCGCCGGGTTACGGCAGCGCCGGCAGCGCTGAGGGCGAGGGGAGCGGGGAACGGACACGGCGTGAGGGATTCCCGCTGAGCTCCCCGCGGGGCTCCTGCACTTTGCGGGGTTCGCTCGATGTCTCCTCCGTGCCTCGCTCAGCCCCGCGGCTCCGCTGCCAGCACGGAATTACGGAGTTACGTGGGTTGGAAAAGAGCTCCGAAGTCACCGAGTCCAGGCTGTGCCCAATGCCCACCTTGTCCCCAGCCCAGAGCACTCAGTGCCACCTGCAGCCCTTCCTTGGACACCTCCAGGGATGGGGACTGCAAACCTCCCTGGGCAGCTCCTGCCAAGGCCTGAGCACCCTTTCCATGGAGAAATTCCTGCTGCTGTCCAAGCTGAGCCTCCCCTGGCCCAGCCTGAGGCTGTTCCCTCTCCTCCTGTCCCTGTTCCCTGGAGCACAGCCTGACCCCCCTGCTGTCCCCTCCTGTCAGCAGCTGTGCAGAGCCACAAGGTCCCCCTGAGCCTCCTTTGCTCCAGGCTGAGCTCCTTTCCAGCTCCCTCAGCCGTTCCCGATGCTCCAGACTGGAGTGTGACTGCTGAGGTGTTTCAGGCTTTGTCCAGCATCTTCACTCTCAGCGTCACAATAATAACAGTGTGTGGTAGTGAATGCAGAGTCAGCAGACACAGCCAAGCCACGGTGACAGATGGGGGAAAGTCTCACACCTCCAAGTGCCCAAGAAGGAAGGAGGAGCATCCACCCCTCCATCCCTGTGCACCCTTTAAGTTTAGCTTAGATATTAGGAAGAACTTTCCTGTCAGGGTGCTGAAGCCCTGGCACAGGGTGCCCAGAGAAGCTGTGCTGCCCCTGGATCCCTGGAAGTGTCCAAGGGCAGGCTGGACAGGGCTTGGAGCAACGTGTGACACTGGAAAGTGTCCCTGCCCATGGCAGGGAGTGGAACAAAGAGCTTTAAGGTCCCTTCCAACCCAGGCCATTCCATGATTCTATGATGAGTTCCTTTAGGGCCAGCATGGCTCTTTCACTTGCTCTTGGAATTTTTTTTTTTTGCAATTTTACCAGAAACAAGGGATTAAAGTAAGAAAATGCTCCCCATTCGTTAAGACAAGGCATTTCCCTAGTCTTTCTATTTTGCCTTTTCCTGGCTGCATCCCTGTCAGGTTCAGTGCAATGCTCGTGGCTAATCCTGCACTGCTCCATGCACCATCCCTGTTCCTTCCCATAATTATGTCACCAGCTAATAGCATCCCTCAGGGAGCTTTTGCTGCAGGTAGTGTGACTGCTGTTGTACTCAGAATCACTGTCACTCACATGCAGTGCATGTTAGACTGCACTGCAGGATCAAATACAGCTATTCTTGCCTTTTAAGTCTAAAAGCAGGGCAAGAGCAAGAGGGAAATGACAGCAATCTGAGTATGCTGTGTGTAACATACTCATACTGCATTTCTAATTGATTCTGCACCTTTCTTCCTCTTCCTCCTGCTGTCATCATCTCTTTACTTAGAAATGCACATCTTTCCATTTTTTTCCTTTCACACAGTAACTAGGCCCATACCTGGATTTACAAAAAGAAATTCAGATTGAAACAAGCAGAGAAAAACTACTGAAGAATCAGAGCTGTTAATCAATACCATCTTCATTCAAAGAAAGAGATAATAATTCATGCTGGCAATAGTAAAAACTAAACTAGAGGAATCCCAAGTATGAGATAACACAGCATTATCCCCCAGAAGCCCCCAGGGAACAGATAAAAATACCTAATTGGTTTTTTTTAATCTCAGACACCTAAATTATCCAACTGCCTTATGCAAGCATATTCAGCAGATTGCTAACACATCAGCCACGAAATGCTGCTGCACTTTGCATTGTGCTCCAAAACTGAGCAGCCCGCTCAAATTAATGAGACAATTCTCATCCCTCATGAGGTCAACCGATTGCATAGGCATAGCCAGAGGGGACGATGTGTAGTGGAAAAAACCAAAACAAACAGTGCCTATCGAGGTGGTTACACAACCAGGCATTCATCGTGCTTCTGGCAAAGCCCCGACATCATTAGCTGTTATTAACTGTCTTGTGCAGAGGCATCAGCTCTCTCAGGAGCCAAGAGAGTGCTGAAGGGCTTGCAAAAGCTCTTCACTTGTACAGTAGATAAATCTGGAGGTGGCCTTGAAGAGTTCTCCTCCTGCAGGCTCGAGTCTCAGGAACACAGAGCAGTGAGAGCTCACGTTGTTGGGATTTGATTTTCCACTAAAAGGTCAAACTGAAGAAAGCAATGGGCTCAGAGCAGCTTTACAGTTGGGTCCAGCTCGCTTACATCCTTGCCAAGGGAAGAAGAAGTTAATGCCCTGAGATAAGACCCTCGTCACAATGTTGTTTAATTACATAAGGCGTCTATCAAGCTGGAGATAAGAACAGGAATTTGACCCCAGTCCAGCTGGGTGCGGCAGCTGAGCTCATGGTGTGTGTTGGGATGGGAACTAAAAGCAAGGGGTTTATTCGAGGTGCTTCTCCCACCATTACAGCTGCAATGAGCTAACTGATACTGACAACTGGTTGAAAAGTGAACTTTCTTTTTCATGGGAGCAGTAGAATTAAAACTACCATTTCTCTTCAGATGGCTTTGGGACTGTTCATTGAGTCAAACTGCTGCTCTGAAACCAGTAAATCCATATTTTCAGAACTCTGTAGCAACAAAGAAACCAAAGCAGAAGGATGGATTGACTCACCTAAGAGTAAGATCAGCTTCAGTTCTAAATTAGCAAACAAATCCCTTCAGTCCTAATTCCGTGTTCATAATTCTTCTTGCAAAAAAGAATATTTTCCTCATTCCAGTTCACTTTCTTACAGATAGATCAGATCATGGATGAGTCTATCTGAATTCCTGACTAATGCCTCACAAGAACAAAACTGGTACCTCCTTCCTATGTAAAAAAACCAGTGGCCAAAAAAAGTGCTTTATTTGAATCATCTTCCTGGTTATTTATTTAATAAATTTGTTAATGCAGGTAAAATGATTCATGTCCAGATTTCTGAGATATTCTTCATTTCTACCTATTCTTCATTTCACACGATTCTTTAGTTTGAACTTCACATTAATAAAGTAAATATTAATTTATGGAGTTTATATTAATCCTTGATAATTCAGCCTGGAGGAGACTGAGGGGAGACATCCTGGAACTTCCTCACAACGGGCAGCTCTGATCTCTGCTCTCTGTGACAGGGACAGGATAGGAAGGGCTGGAGCTGTGTCAGAGGGATTTGGGATGTATATCTGGAAAGGTTGTTCCCCCAGAGGGTGCTGGCACTGCCCAGGCTGCCCAGGGAATGGGCACAGCCTGAGGCTGCCAGAGCTCCAGGAGGGTTTGGACAGCACTGCCAGGGATGGACAGGGTGGATTGTTGGGTGTTCCTGAAGGGCCAGGAGTTGGATCAATGATCCCTGCGGGGTCCTTCCAACCCAGGATATTCCGTGATTCTATGATTTTGTGAATTTTACTTCTCTCTATTTTGTAATCTCAAAGTCTTCTCTTTCCAGAAAAGTTTAGCCTCAATCCTCACCTGTTCAGCACGGTTTGGGGTGATACACCATCCTGGAACACTCATATATACGATTTCCTTTTCTGTTTGTTGTGATTCCTTACACACGGCTGAGTTTTATTTTAGCCTCTGGCTCCTGCAGTGGGAACTTAACTGTGACTGGGTCATGAGCAGCACTGTTTGCTCAAGGTAAAGCTGGGTACACACAGTCATCCTTTGGGTCAATTAGCCTTCGATCATCAATTGGGAATGTGAGGTGACTGTTAGGAAGGTGCAGCGCTTATTCACTGGTGCCCCTTCTGCTACAGAAAAAAAAATAATAATAAAAAAAAATAATAATAACCAAAAGCTGCCCCATGGCTTTTGTTTGGGATGTTGTGTGGCAGTCCCACCCCAGGCCATTTCCCCCGGTGCTTTAATTCACAATTTACAGCACTGGTGGGTCGGGGTGGGCTGGGAATTGCAGTGAGCGCATTGCTCTGCAGGGCGTGTGCCCTCGGCTCTGTGTTGTGTTGTGCAGGGTGTGTCCCTGGCTGCCCGGAGCCCTGAACACAACTGCCGTTCAGGAAAAGGAAAAAACATTGCAGAGAATGAAGAGAGAAAAAAAAAATGTTAAAAAGCGTTTGAAAAAATATAAATAACAGCGTGTGAGGAAACCTTTCTGAAGGAACAGGATGCGCATGGAGGTGAAGAATTCAAATACAAGTGCTGTGCTAAGTATAATCAGTAATGAAAGTTCAGCCCTTCCTCTTAGGATTTGGGTAAGCTACATGTTGGCAGTACTTCCCAAATTCCAGGGAACACAAAAGCGAGCTTTAAATGTTGTCTTAGAGACTTAAGTCTTGTTGCAGTGTAGTGTGTTTATCATACATCTATTATGCTGTCCATTTATTTTTGTGAGATCAGACTTAAAATACACAGTAGCATAAATAAATGTCTACTCCATTTAGTGCATAAGTTCTTTCTTTATTGACTGGCTAAGCTTTTTCCTTAAGAAGATGTAACAACCACCTCTCTTCTTCCTCCTTCAATAGGCAGAAGAAATAATCTATTATTTTTCAGTCACAGGGATGGTTACAGCTGATGTGTATACTTGAGTATGGCCTTTTCCCTGTCCTGTGATAGTGAGCAAGCACATCACTGGGCAATCTAAGGTGAATCTACCACTCTTAAAACCTCTAGAAATTTTACCCTGCTTTTAATAAAAATTGCCTCTTTCCAAGCCTTTCAAGCCCAATTTTTGAGTGCCAGGAATTTACTATGGGAAAGTCACAGTGAGCAGAACACTTACTGTACTTTATTTCTTTTTCCACTGTGGAAATGAACGCCACAAGGAAGTTGCAGCCCCTGTCACAGGCTTACCTCATGCTTTGTACAGCATCTCTGTAGTGGTGACTGTTCAGTGGAGTTCAGGAGAGTGCAAACACCTGACCAAAGGTCATGGCCAAAGGGAGATGCAAGTTAATAGTTAACCAGGGAGAAGTCCTGGATAGAGGACATTGAACACTAGGAGGGCCAGATCTCGAAGAGATTGGGATTAGCAGCAAAGGAAAGTTGAGTTGAGGATTAGAACCTGACTCTCAAATGTGTAATGCTCTCTAGGGAGTTAAATGCCTTAAGTTCCCTGTTCTCTGGAGAGGAATAGTTCAGAACATGGACATGAAGGACTAGAGTGCCCTTAGCCTGTACACTTAAATGGTGAGATGCCAACATCAGCCAGTAGGAAATACACAGAAGAAGGAGAGCTCTGAATACCTCACTGTGAAACTCATACAGGACCACAGAATGTTTGTTTATGGGCTTAGGTAACACGTTTGGCATTGACATCTAAATTAGTCTTGTCAGTGAAAATATGCCTGGGAGATGAGCCACCCCTCTGCTTTAAATACTCACCAAGTGCTGGAGAGCACTTCCCTGGATGACAGGCCTGGCCCTCTGAATATAGTGTGCTGTGAGAAACTTGAGGGCATGAAGGGGACAAAAATGTGCTCTGCCCAGCCTCTGAAGGCTGAACCACCGTGTAACCAGAAGGGCAGAATTTCTGGTATCAGATGAGGAAGCCTGGTTAGGGCTCTTACCTTGGAAACACTGACAGTACTTGGATACTGGAGAAGGGATCCATGACTCACTGATAAACACCTATCAGCACTCCTGAGAGCTCCCCTCTGCTGGGTACAACATGCCTGGGAAATCGAAGGTCTTGAAGACCTTCCTGACAAAAGCCCCACCTGATTTCTGGGCAGGGAGGTGAGGAGCAGATGACAGAGCTGAGCCCACCCGGAGCAGCTGGGCACAAAAAGGCGCCAGACCTTGCGGCGCCTCGGCAAGCGTTCCCCAGGAGCTGTGGGCACTTAGAGCATCTGACGTAGCTGGGGAGGGCAGGCAGAGCTTTCCTGGGTTGCTCTCACGAGCACAGGCGCCAGCAGTCTGCCTAAGTTGCACTTTGGTGCCTGAGTGCTATTTTGGATCTCTCCCAGAGACGTTGCAGGCTCTCCATGGGCACTGAGTGCACAGGCTCAGCAGGGATGAGGATGCTGTGCCCGGCTGGCTGCATCCAGAATGACCTCTTGGAATGGGTGGCTTCTTCCTAGGTATGAGCTGTGGAGCTCAGGCACCCAACTGCAAGGTCTGGACTCTGTTGAGCTCTCCTGTAGGCCAGCAATACATGGAAACCAGCTTTTTACAGCAGAACAAGTATGGGAGGATTCAGCAGCACTCGATCCTCATAAAGGCCCTCAGGCAGTAAACAAGTGAACCAAAACAACAACTTGACTAGGAGGAATTTTTCAAACAAGGCTCTGGAAGTTTCCTTGGAAGACTTGCCAAATCCTGCTGTGGGCAGCCAGTCCTGCTCCTGCAGCTTAGCAGGTTCTGTCCCATCCTCTGACCCTCTGGAGCTGGCCCTGTGCGTGAGATGTAGAATTGCACTTCCCTGACTTACTTTTGGCATGTCCTCTGTGCTGCCTTATCAGCGTTCTCAGCGATTTCCTCTAGATATTGTGTAGCTGAGTAAGCCCAATGGGACATTGCACACAAGAAATACATACCTTTTTTTTTTAATTAATCTTTTTCATGGCAAGGATATGGATTTTTAATTGCTGCCTCTGCTGCAAATGAGACTTGTGTTTTCCTCATTCTCGCTTGGTCTGTTGGCAGTGCTGTGATGGTCAGTGGATTGGGGAGGTTTTGTCAGTGCTAAAGAATCTGTTGCAGAAATCAGGGCGTGGCCAAGGAAAAATACTTTATAAAGAGGTTTTATTAACCCTCTAATGAATTAAGGCAGAAATCATTGTCTCTGGCCTTGTTTCATCTGCAGGGACGTCTTCCACTATCCCAGGTTGCTCCAAGCCCTGTCCAGCCTGCCCTTGAACACTTCCAGGGACCCAGGGGCAGCCACAGCTTCTCTGGGCACCCTGTGCCAGGGCCTCCCCACCCTCACAGCCAAGAATTTCTTCCTAAAATCCAATCTAAACCTATTCTCTTTCAGTTTCAAGCCATCTCCCTGTCACCACCTGCCCTTGTAAACAGTGTCTGGCCTCAGATTTGGAGTGGGGTTAGTTTTGGGTGGTGAACTCCAGATGCCTTGGGATCCAATCCAGCATCCATCCTTGGTGCCAACCCCAGCAGTCACCACTTGGCCAAGCAGAGACTCCAGCCTGGTGACTGTCTGAAAGTATTGGCTTGAGATGGGCTGAGGAGAGTGCTGTAAGACACAGAGCAGGTAAGGGGGCATGGAAGGGTATGAATGAATGAAGACAGAAATTGCTGGAGAAGGGAATGCCCAGCAGAAGGGAACTGGGAACAAATGAGAGCACTCGTGTAGGCAGGCCTGTGCAGGAAAATGGGGATGAGGATAAATTTCACCTTCTGGCAGAAGCTAAGAGGAGATGTACTTGGGGGAGCTGAATCACCAGAAATGAAGGGAAAGGTCCCTTTCAAATGACAGTGTGCAAAATCAGAAATCACTAAACCAAAGTGACTTGAACAAAGCAACAAATGAACCCCTCCAGCAAACTCCTCCTGGGATTTAGAGGAATCCAGGCCCAGCAGTCTCCAGACTTGTCCCTGGCCAAAGAATGCTCCTTTCACCCTGTCTCTGCCGAGGCCACTTCATGGTTTCTTGCCCAAGCTTCTCTCAGGAGAAAGAACAAAATCCTATCCTCCTCACACTGTGATGATAAGCCTGCAGTGGAGTTAGGCAGGATTTATTTTAATTGGACTTTTTCACTTTTTTTCCTGGCACGTTAAAGTTTATGAACGGAAAGGATCAGTCTGACTCAGAGACTGGGCTACTTCCAAACATTAATCTCAGCTGCCATATGCGAATGCAGCTTGGCTCTGGTGCATCCTATGGTGTAAATATGTCTGTACCTTTCCTCTCTGGTGTCAGAGGCCACTCAAGGGAACATGTCAGGCACTTGGGCAGATTGTGATTGCCTGACGTGCAATCTGCAGGCATGGGATGAGGAGCTGGGAGGAAGAAGGCCTAGAAAACATCCATATTGTGTTCTCTTGAAGTTCCTGTTTGATCATTCTGCAATGTTGGCTGCCAAAATTAGAATGCTCAGGGAAATTCGTTGGCCTGGGCTGACTCTGAAAGCTGTACACAGATTTTGGTTATCCCAGTAGTGAGCTCTAGGCAATAAATCTTGGGATATTGGGTTGGGCTCAGTGATACAATATTTAGCCCCTTCTGTTTTGGTTGGCTTTGTAGTGTGGGTATAGCAAACACGTAAAGATGACTGTCCTGCTCATCGTGATTTTTCCAGCATTGTAACATGAGTCTCCCATCGTTTGTGTTTCACTTTGTTCCATTCTCCATCCTGAATGTTTCCATTCTACTGTTTTCAAATTTTATTCACTCTTTGAGGGCGTACTCTGAGAGTATTTGGTATTTTCCTGCCCCTTCCTCATCTTCTTACTCATTCACTCACTCACTCAATCCCTTCCCTGAAATCATTGTGGGAACAACCCTATTTAAAAAAAAAAACTAAACAAGAGAACTTTCCAATTCTACTTATTTCAATGGAATTTCCCTGATGTCCTTTTTCCGTATCAGTGGATGTGTTTTGCTGGTGACAGTGGTGTGAACAGCGTCAGGAAGATGAAAACTTCATTACAGAGGCAATCACTGAGGCTAACATTAGCCTAATGAAACTAATTCTCCTAGATTGCCCCTCAAGCCTCTGTGCAGGGAAAGGTCTCCATCAGACGCAGCTCAGAGCAGTAACCTCATTCCAAGGAGAACACAGGCTGTCCACAGAGATTAACTCCTTTAGCTGAAAATTTAGAAGCTCAAAGAGATTGAAATCCACTCTTGTTCAGGGGAGTTACAGCAGACAAATATCCCAATCCCAATGTTGTGGATTTGTTGCTGACATGGAGAAAGATGTTCTCAGTTGAGTAACCACTGGTTTATTGTTCAGGACAACATCCCTCAGTCCTCTTCCTATTTCCTGAGCAATCCTGAGCAGAGAGCCCTCTGGCCTTGGTTTTCTGCATGGAAAATTATATAAATCACTATATAATTAATTCACATAAGACCTTTCTCCGGGAGGACGGAGATTTGATGGACACTTGGTGGACACCCAACTGCAGCCAGCAAAGCCTTGCTGATGAGATGTTGGCTTGTGAGAATGTAGGCTGACAATTACTGAAACAGCAGAAGCTCAGCTTTCCCACGCTGCAGGGAAATTTCCTGGGCACATTTTACATGTTGCTATTTCCCCACTTGCACCAGGCTGGGCACTGGGGAGCATCAGGGTGACGAAGGACGCTGTGAGTTCCCTCACCATCAGGAGCCTCGTCACAGTGACAAGAAGAGCTGCACAGGACAGAGATGAGTCACAGAGCTCTGTGACAATGAGGAACCTCTCGTGCTGCTCCCCTGGTGCCCATGGGGCCACGTAAAGTTCAGTAAGTGACGTGGTGTTCCCCTGTCCCCACTGAGGCGGGGCAAGGACTTGGTACCTGGTGTTTCCCCCAGAGAGGGCAGGAATGGGTCAGAACTGGGGGTGAAGCTGAAAGTGAACCCCTGGAACAGAAGGTTCCTTCCCAGCAGCAATGCCTGGAGAAAACGTTCTGTTGCCTTTTGCTGTTAATTGCAAAAGTGATTGAGCCACTGATGGTAAATGCTGAGGGGGAGCCAGCTAAGGGGGAAGTAAAGATTTTAGGCCGAGAGCTCTCTCGCTGGGAAATCGGTCAGTTTTAGTAAGGCTTATGGGTCATCTGTGACACAGCTGAGAAACTTATTTAGGAATAAACGAGGAAAAGTCCCGCTGCTGAGTGGCACGATGCTGCATTCCCTGTCCTGATGGCCTTGTGTGGGCAGCACATCCTAGGCAGGAGCACTGAGGGGGAGGAGAGAAGCGTGAAAAAGCAGAGATGTGGAATTGTGTCTGTCCAGAGCCACGAATAATAGTATTTCAGGTGGAGGGCCAAACTCTCTGACTCACCCCCACAAAAAGCACAGTGAAGTTTACTGAAGATAATGGAATTAATCCGGTGTCAAACTAATCTGAGGGGGAATGGCAGCCTCCAAAATGCTGGTCTCCTTGGCTGTGTGGCTCGGAGGTGCCTGACTCATGTGGACCCAGCTTACTGCTGCAGATGACTGCAAGGCAGCCAAAAGGTGTGAAAAAGCTGACGAGCTTGAAAGGATTTCTCCTGCATTAGCTCTGTTGTTTCAAATCAGAAGGAAGATTTAATTGACTCCAGTGGGAGTTTTGCTTGAGTAAGGAGTTAGGAGCTGAAGTGAGAGATGAAAAATCAAATGTACCTTGCTAGTGCAGTGCTCACAGGAGAGACTCCCTTCATTTCCTCTGTTCAGAGAGATGCGAGTCACTTCCTTTAAATCATTTCAGAGCCCATCACACTTTTTTTTTGGTCAGCATTCAGCACATTTCCTCTAATATATGATTGTTTCTTTTTCTGTAGATATTATCTGTTACACTCTACAAAAGTCTTCTCATCCCTTACAGTCATCCAAATTTGATAACGCTCAGTACATTTACTTAGCTTTTTTCATCTTTCCCCTTAATTGATTCAGACATCTACCTGTTTTAACCCTACCCTCGTTAGCATTGCAGCCACAGCATCCCTATGTGCTTTGACTTCCAGAGAAGTCTGCAGTCAGTTTCCCAGGCAGGTGATGGGTTGATGCAACTCTTCATTTCTCACTGAATTTAAAGGTCAGTCTTATAATGCTGAGAGGTCCTCCATGAGCTAAGTCCTCCGTGTGTTTTTGCTCTTTTCATTACCTGTTCCCCACTCTGTCCCACAGTGTAATGGCTGATAATTGAGCTCTTTTCAATGGTGTGGCTCCTGCTCCATTGAAGGCAGGAGATTTTTCTCAGCAGAAGGCTGACTCATAAGGATGCTGCCTTCTATCCTTAGGAAAAGTGAGTCACTAATGGATTTTTCATTATACATTCAAGTGCCACGGACTGAAATTTTGTTCTACCAATCTCGTCTTGAGGTAGTGCTTGGGAGCCTTTTTGATTTGGTATTTTAGTTATGTCTCAGGGAGGCTCTTGAGATACAAAAGATGCTGTGCAAGGAGCTGGTTTGTATTATGGGCTGTGAGTATTCCCATTAACTTCAGCAGTGCTATGGTTTCACTCTGTGTGCTGCGTCCTTCCTTAGCTAAAATCCCATAAAACCCTTTTACACCTGCATCAACAAGTTCAGCATCTGTTTTCAACAACACAAAGCACTGAGAGTTGGTTTTCCGAGCTGTGCAAAAGCTGAGAAAGCTGAGACATAACTGAAAGAAAATGAATCCCATTGGTACTATTGCATTAATAGAAATAGTCCATTTGTTCAGGCAATAATAATTTGGTTTTCTTTCAGACAAGCACTGAAGGCTCACCACTTCTCACAATGGCCTATGACAGAAAGTTAAATATCTTTGTTTCTATTTTATAAATAAGGGAATTAAAGTTGGGGGTGATTAAGCTGTGATGAGAGGCAATGGGATTATTGTGGATGGAACCCACGAGTCCTGTGTGGTTTTTTTCTCAATGTACCAATATTTTATGTCAAAGATTTTGCTGTTTCTACAGTCTCTGCTGTTCAACTCAGAGTGATGTCGATGTGAAGGAGCATCTGGCAGAATCTGTGCAGAGCTGCAGTTCACAGGAGGCTACCAGCTTTTGCCTGTCCGTGTTGTATTCTGTTAAACTCCCTTTGGGGAGAGGATTTTAATGGGGAAGCCTGAACCTCTCTGCTGCTGACTGGAGTTGTTACTGAAAGCTGTGTGATGAAGGTGCAGAAGGGATGCTGTGGGGTGGTTGCTTTGTTCTTCATTGCCCAGAAGTGCCTATGCTGCAGTGACAAGTCTGTAAATCATAGGTAGTTCCGTTCTCACACCGCCCAACAGCCTTACAATCTCCCTGTCAACTTCCTGAGGACCTTGGGAAGCTATAATCTGCGATAAAAATGGGAGTTGGAATGTTACATGTATATCAAAGCCGAAAAGCTGTGGCTGGCTGACCTTTTCATTTTGAGCAAGTGCACTCATTTCCTTTGCGTTGCTTTGCTGTTTCCTCCTGAAGTTCAGCAGAATAGGAAATCCTCCAGGATTGTTCTCCTTAATCAGTGGCTCCATTGTGCCGGGTGCTGTTCCTTTCAGGAGCACTTTTGCTCGTGGAGCATCACTCTCTGGGCTGTCAGGCATCAGTGCCCCAGAAACTGAGATGAATTTCAGCTGCCGTGGCTGAGAGCACAGCAGGGGCAGTGGGTGCTAAATTCAGTGAGCTGTCAGAGTAAGGAAACAGCCCCCTGCTTTTCAGTTCAGGAAAAAAAAAGCCCTTAGTGGATTTTACAGTGACATTTCCCAGTGCTTGTGATTAGGCTTGGATGAATAATGAAAATGAGTGGTTCGTAAATTTAGATTTTGCTTCATTTCCATACGTGGGGGGATGTCATTTGTTGTCATGTCACTGCTAATATTTGCATAGTCATCTGGCAATTATAAAGCAGGCATATGAATCTTTAGGATAAATAACTTCTCCAGAAATCTATTCTGGAATGCCTACTAATTATGACTAGCACATCGTTTTTCATTTTCTTTTTTATTCCTCTTTGTCATCCACTCGAGAAGTTCCACGTTGTGGCTGTACAGCCCAAACTGCAGATGGTGCAGCATTTGTATACACACATCCTGCTCAAAATTAGAAAGAAAAGATGTACTGGCAATCACCTAAAACTGTTTGGGAAATTAAATAAGGCTGAAAGTTGCCAAAAAAGATTATTTGTGTTGGTAACCCTGACTTTGTGAAGCACAACATAAACACAATGTCGTGTGCAGGAAGAGCTGAGGCTTCACCAAGTCTTGTCTTTTGTTTCCTGTTGCAGCACAGAGGTGTTGACATCATGTTCCTGCACATGCAATATTAAAAAAAAAAAAAAAAAAAAAGCTTTGGGTTCATCCTTCTGTTTTGGCACAAATAAACAACTTTTGCTTGTTGCTACTGATTTTCTGCTGTCCTGCTTTCCTCCACTGAAGTGGGTGTCTGTGGAGAGCCAGGCACTCTCTGCAGGTGTTTCACACCACAGCCAGTTTTTTGGGCTCATGGCTTTCAAGTGCAGCTTGCAATAAAAAAGAGCAGTTTTCAGGGGGCTTTGGACTGTGTGTAACTCGTGCCTTAGGCACAGAGTTCCATGGGAAGGATTGTGTGGAAGCACAGTGAACAAAACCAGAGCAAACCCCAGGATAGACCTTCCTGCATTTCCACTGGAGTCAAATCTCCAGGGAAATGAGGTTAGGGATGGTGATGATGATGATAATAGCAAATAATGCACACTCCCCTCAGATCTTGGCTGCATATCAAGACAGACTTCCTGATGAGGAGATGCATCTGTCTGTCTCCAGTCCCTCCAAGGTACCTGCAAGGCACCATTTTTTGCAATTAGGAAGGACTGCAGATGACAACATGCCCCGTAAGAAGCAATCCAGCAGCAGTTGTCCCAGACTTCTGTCTCTCATTTCCATAATCGTTCTCATCTCAACTCCTCAGACATTAGCAAGGCAAATCTCAGAACAGCTCAGTCAAGGGCTGACCCTGGTGGCAGTGGCAGCCCAGGAACCTCCAGGCTTTTGGTTTTGCTGCTCACACTGTGCCTGGTTTGCATGGGGATGAGGCCAGAGGGTCACAGGGCTCTGTCACATCCTGGTGACAAGAGATGGGGTCACTGAATGGATCTGTTTGCTTCCAGTGGGGACTGGGACTGTGCCAGAGAAGGGATTCTTGATGGAGATTGCAGAGCTCACCTGCCCCAGCCGTGCCCACTGGGGAAGGAGCTCTGTGCCAATTGCCAAACCAACGAAAGCAAATCCACAGTGACGTTGGTGGCTTTCCTGTTGGCCTCTTGCTGGTGGTGCCACGTAGAAAAGAGGAAGGGCAGCCCCGTGGGGAGCACTGGATTGGTTGCAAAAGGTCTGGTCTCACCTCAGAGCACTGCTCTCCTCTGCAGTCCTTCAGCTCCCACTGGCTCTTTTCCTCCCAGGAAAACAGGAGCAGATGTGCCTACCTTCCTCCCAGGTGCTGTAGAAGCCATTCTGCTTTCTAGGAGAACAAAACCCATCCCAGTTTCTTTCTAAGACAACAAAAACCATCCCAGGGCACTGGCTGATCTCACAGGAACCCCTCCTTGCTACTACAGGGAGCACCAAGGTGAATTCCAGTAAATGATTGAGCAAGATAACCAGGCTTTGGCAATAGGAGCACAGACCTCCCCCAACACATGGACTTTGTGTGAGAGCAAACAAAGCCCAGCACCTCTCAGGACACACAGATAGCACTGAAAATCAAATCTTCTGTCAAAGTCCAAACGGAAGTTGGTGTTTGCCATCAGTTGGGATCACAATAATCTGCACACTCCTATCTAATCTGTACTCACCCAAGGCTGGGCTGAATGTTTGTTTTGGTTCTTCTTGACATATTTGATAATGAGGAACCAAATGCTGCCTGGCCCATCCTCTCACTCCTGGGCTGGTTTATTGTTGGTGATTCTCATCATTTTATCCTCGGTCTCGTGACATGGAGCCACTCACATCTATCATTCTACGTGACCTATTTCAGTAATATAGCAAGAAAAATAACCTTTGTTGAAGGTGTTTGCTCTGATTCTTTTTCCATAAGCTGCTGTTTATCAGTGTTGTAAAATGAGATGATTTTCCATGTCATTCTTGCTAGAAAGTGACTTTAGATTCATTCTCATGAATTATTTTGTCCCAGGAAATGAGGAGGATTTGTCCCTCTGGTCTCTCCTAGAAAGGTCTCTCAAGCACACGCAGCACGTGCAGAACAGCAAGTTAACTGCAGATCACTCCCAACTGAAATTTTAGAGATTTGCTGCTTATCTATGTCCTGTTGAGAGCCCCTGAAAACGTGGATGATCTCATCCTCAGACTGCACTGAGCTGTCAGATAGAAACAGAAGGTTATCTCCTAGAAAGTCACAGTGAAAGTGGCAGCTTCCCAAGGCCATGAGATGCTCAGGGCTGAGCAGGAGCGTTACTCGGGTGGTCCTGTTCTGCCTCCAGGAGATTTGAAAGAGGAGAGGGCAAGGAGTGCTCCTGGCACCTCCAAGGAAGCCCCAGTGGGAAATTTCTTGGCAGACAGAGCAGCCTGAGGACTCCACTGGGTACATCTGTCACTTCACCTCCCTTCCTGCTACGCAGAAAGCTCTGGTGCTGTAATTGCCACGTAAACCATCAGGCATCACTTATACCAGGGGATTTTTTTTCTTCTCAGCCTTTGAAAACACAGTTAAATATAACCATTTTCCTCCAGAGAAACTGAGGCACAGAGGATCTGAAGGAAGGTCAGGCAGCACGTCACAGGCAGTAAATCCCAGGTGTCCTGATTTCCTCTCACCCAGATGAATCCCTAGAACTCCCTATCTCCTGTAATAAAGCTTAGCTCACAGTCTTATTCCGAAATGTAATTAATATGCAAAGTGCTTTGATCCCCTTTGATGAAAGATTCCATGTAATTTGCTACCATATTTTAAATTAATACCCCTAACTGTTATGCAGCAGTTAAACCAAAATATGGATAATTCATTTGCTATTTTTAGGGGAAGGACTGAGCCTTTTACTCCAGGAGTTTAAGGTTACAGTCATCTTCAAGAGGAGGGCCGTGAGGTTTCTTCTGCTGTCGAAACACTTAAAACAGTGAGGATTAGCAAACATACAGTGTGTTCTGGGATCCTGGCTCTGGAGGGGTGAGTTCCCCCCCAGAGGATGACTAACAGCAGGATGTGGGACATAATTTGCATGTTCTCTGACTCTGCTGCAATCATTTGTGTATTGGATACTTGAATTATACATTACACAGAAGGTCGCCCACTTGCCAAGCTGCCAGCCCTGCTGAGCAGAGCACAGCCCTGGCCAGGGGGGTGATGTTATTTCAAGAAATGCTTCGTGCTGGGTTCAAGAAAGAAACAGCTCTGTGTGTGAGAGTGGAATTTGTCACAGAATACTTTGGGGGTTGTTTACTCATTCTGACCACACTCCTGCTCGCTCTGACTCTCACCTGTTTTGCATCTGCTTCTGTTCTTTTCCTGGGGGGAGTTGGATGCTGTTGGGAGGTGACATAACACATCTCTCCACTCTCCAGTGCTCCCTCTCCCAGGAGATCCAGCAGATTCCCCCTGCTCTGCCTGCTGAAGCTGCCTCTGGTTTTTCACAGAAATCCCAGGTTGGAAGGGATCTCAGTGGTCACTGGTGTCACCTCCCTGCTCCAGCAGGGCCATCCCAGAGCACAGGATAGCATCTAGAAAATTCTGGAAGGTCCCCAGTGAGAGACACTCCACACCCTCTCTGGTCACTGCACAGGAAAGAAGTTCTGCCTCATGTTGAGATGCATCAGTTTCTACCCATTGCCTCTTGTCCCTGTTTTCCAAAGGAGACAAGAGAGTTCCCTGCTCTCATTGCAACCTCCTTGAACTGTTCTTCACTGACACTGTGCTTTTTGGGTGGTGCTTTTTCCACCTCAGAAAAAAAACCAAACCCCAAACCCCAAAAACTCGAATAAAAGCCCACAAAGTCATTTTTGTAGATCATCTCTCCAGGAGGACAGACCTCACAGCATCTCCCCCTGCAGCCAGCCTCTCTGAGAAATCACCCTTCACAAACTGAAGTTCAGTGAGACAAGCAGTGATCACACTTTTCCCCTTCAAAATATTATTTTTGCAGTCAGTACTGACCGCAAGAAAACAAACGAAAAAAAGGAAGTGATTCAAAACTCAGTGACAGAGTGCACTCATCTAATCATCTGATCAGCTTTCTTACTGGTGATCACACTATTTTGCTGTACCCAGGCTTAAAAGTTAAGGTCTGTGTTGTCCCCATTTCTATTTCTCAAGCAAAAATATTGGATTTAGTAACAGGTTCCAGTAAGCCTTGTGCCTTTCTTCTGCTTAGGATTGGTCACAACTGAATGACCCATGACAGTGGGAACCATTTCATCAAATGCCTTCTTCCAAAACCTGTTTTTCAGTTGGGGTCCATCAGAAAGATGTGAACAATTTTTTTTCTTTGGCATTTCCGCTGAGAGCTCAAATCTTTTCGTTAAGAATTGTTCATTAGACCACATTCACATTTCCCTTTCCCTCTCACTAAACCCATGCTGAGGAATTGAGTTGGTTCATTTCAAAATCCAAATTGAACCTGCCACGTCCCAGAGAGAATTTCTGAACCATTCCCTGTGGAATGCCACTTCCCTCTCGCTGTGCTCTGCTGGCTGCCAGTCAGAGCTTTCCATATCAAATGTGTTCTGATGCCTAATGCAAGAGCTGCTTATCTCATTTGAGTCCCCAGTGCCTCCAGGGCAGGTGGATTTCTGGGGAGGTGAGGTTGTGCCTCATAAATCGTGTCAGCAGAAATCAGAGCCTCTCATCTCCCCTTGGAATTACAGCTGAATGCTCCCTTCTCACTGATGTAACTCCATTTTCCATTCACTCTCACCCGCCATTCCCAAATAGATTCCCAGGAAAACCATGAGCACTCCCAATTTCCCCAGGTGCAGTGCTTGGCATGGAATGTGCTGCTGCCAGTGGCTCTCTGTCCCCCACAGTGACTCCATCCAACATCCCAATGGATTCCAGGGAAGCTGCCCACCTTCACTCCTGGCCCAGAGCAGAAATCCAGATCTTCTCTCACTTTATAAACAAAACTCACCGTTTTTGAGCGTGATGTGCCATCCTCCTGTTTCTAAGTAAAAGATACATCACCAAACCCTCAGGGGGAAGGGCTGTGTGAGTAATAGCAATGGCACAGAGTCTGCATCCCAACCAGCGTGCCAAACAATATTCCAAGAAAATACTTCTAACTTGCAGGAGTTGCGTAAGGGCGATTATTATTTTTGAAGGCCAGCAAACCAAGTCCAGTTTCTAAAAAAGCAAACACATATTTTTAGCCTTGCTGGTCTCTTGATCTCAGCCTAATGAGAACCATCTGCGCTGGGACTGGCTGACGTTCCTGGTAAATAACCTTTCCCTGCAACATTCCAGATGTTTCCAAGGCTTCTCTGCGGAGCAGCGTTTGCCTCCCTGCCTGTCAGTCTCCCTTGCTGCCTTTCCTGTCCATGTTTACTTCAGGAATATACATTCCTTTATTAAAAAGTTTCTTGTTAAAAATAGCTGCTGAGGATTTTTTGGCTGGTCTTCATTAGGGTTCTTGCCTGCCGGTGGAGAATGAAAGCTTTTGTTGCTTTTGGTCTTGTGAAAGACAAAATTTGAGATTTGAGAGAAAGATGCTACGAGATTTAGGTTAAAAAACACACTAAAAAATATAGTTAGAGGTAGATTTCTATCTTGCCTTGATCCCTCTGAGGATTCCAGCAATGGAACAGCCACGTTTCCTTTGGTGTTGAGAAATTTTAATGTGACAAACTTGGACAGAACACACAAATGTACTTTTTGCTGAACAAGATACCTCACTACAAAACCTTTGCTTTACTGCTTCTGCTGTGATATATCCTGGTATTGGATATTCCCTATGCAAAGAAAACATCCCCAGACACATGGGTCACTTTCTGTCCCAGCCAAGCTAAGCTGAGCCAGACCGCTGGAAGGAAAAAAAGGGGATTTAAAAGCATCCTTTGACCTTTCTGTTCTCTCCACCTGGAGCCTGCCTGAAATCTGATGTGTTACAGCTTCATTAACGCTGTAACTTGGGCTGGGGTTCAATTAGATAAGAAAAGCTCCAGTGTCAAACCTCCCACTCAGGTCTCTGAGCTGCTGTCTGTATCATCCTCTCCCAGTGTGCTGCTCAGGGGTAATGAATCCTTCCTCAGCTGTAATTACCCCTGAGAGTGCACTCTCCAGGGGATAATTCCTTTATTTTAAAAACTTCGTGTCACCGCTGGAGTGTAAAAGCTCTGGGAGGTACAGGAGAGTCTGTCTGGTTTTTCTGAAGGGTTTGGGGCCGTGAAGCTCCTCAGTGCCCTGCTGTAAGTGGGGCATTGTGATGGCAATTGCAGTAAATTCTGATTTTCTGAGGTTCTGTGGGCTGGGACACGCAGCAGAACTGAGCACAGCGTTTTAGCAAGCGCTCCTTTGTTCTTTTGTTGCCCTGTTATCGAATTTGTTTCATAACAAAGGTTTCCTGAGCTTGGGGGTTTTGTGTGTGTTAATACTGGTAATATGATTTAAATATTCTGATGATTCATTTTCACTCCAGAGAGCTGAATCAGCCATGTAGAACATAACTTGCTTCTCCCAAACCGCTACCTTTTCCATCCTTTCTCGTCATTTCTATAAGGGGATGATTCATGCTCCTCTTGTATTTACCATTTGAGAATGTGCCCCACTCCTTCAGCTATTTTCACTTCTTGTTCCTCTTTTTCAGGGAAAAAAAGAACGAGAGAAGAAGAAACAAAAGTGGTTGTTGATCGATGAGACATCCCATGAGTGGACCTGGCACGTGAGCTAAACCTGAACTGGACAGAGAGGAACGAGAGAGGAAAGAACTGCCTTGAATTATTAAATTGATCAGAGGCCAAACTGCAAAGTTCAGCCCCTGGCTCACATTTCACACATTTTTGAAATCCTGTGTGTTCAAGTCGGGGGTTGTGTTTAAATAAATGTACTCAAACATATCCAGTACAGTTATCTTCTTTTTTTTTTGCTTGTTTAACAGAAGTCCCTTATTTTATTTTGTTACTCAATTCAAATTTGTTTTCACTAGTTGTTTTCAGTGGTTGTGACTGGCTCGACCAATTAACCAGGGGATGGTAATGTTAATTATTGATTGACCTGATTACATGAGAGCATTCTCAGAGATGGCTGTAAGATATATAAAAACATAAGGAAATAACTGTGTCAGGCCTTGGGAAAACACTTGGACTCTTGTCCTCAATTTCCATGTGAGACACTGTGCTTGTCAGGAGTGAGATCAGTTTTAAACTCAGAGAGCATCTCTGCCTTCCCTCTCTCCCTGCCAGTTTCACTAGACCCTGGGGCCCATCCAGGTGGGGTTGGGACCATCCAGGTGGGGTTGGGACCATCCAGGTGAGGTTGGGACCATCCAGGTGAGGTTGGGAATGTCCAGGTAAAGCTGGGACCATCCAGGTGAGGTTGGGACCATCCAGGTGAGGTTGGGACCATCCAGGTGAGGTTGGGACCACCCAGGTAAAGCTGGGACCATCCAGGTAGAGCTGGGACCATCCAGGTAGAGCTGGGACCATCCAGGTAGAGCTGGGACCATCCAGGTGAGGTTGGGACCACCCAGGTAAAGCTGGGATCACCATGAGGCTCTCTGGCTGCTTGTGCCATCCAGGGCCTGCCTCACTCAAAGCAAAGTCTCCCCCACCTTTCAACCCTTTCCATTTTAGGGTTCCCCTCATCCTGTGGTTTTTATGGGATTTTGAGGGGAATGGAGTTCTTTACACCACAGCAGCTGTGAGAAACACTCCCTCAGGAGTGTGTTCATGTGAGCATCCTTCAGGCTGGGCCTCTCTCCAAACAGAGCTCTGGATTTGGAGCAGTGGCCGAGGTGAAATCACAGCTTGAGACCAACTCCAAGAGCCACAGGGCACCTGTCCACACATGTGGCCTCTCCTCAGCAGAAACATCCCATGTTTGGGCAAATTTATTGGAGCCAATCTGCTGTGTGACCTCACTCCTCATTCATCTCCACCAAGAAACATTCTGTCCAACACTCCAGAGGAGGACAGCACGGATCTGGGCTCACCTGCAGGTTTCACAGCAGGGCCACGACATCAGCTCAGCCCTGGGCTTTATCAAGTGAGCCACGAGCAACGTGGGAGGGTCAGGAGTGGCCATGACAGGGCATTTCAGGGACAAAGCAATGGCTCATCACATCCCTCTCTGGATCTCACTGCCTGTCCCCCTCGAGTGGCAGAGGGCACAGCTCAGTGACTCACCCTGCCCCAAATGCTCCCCCGTGCTCCTGGGAACAACACAGAGGGCCAAAGTTTGGCTTTTTCCACAGCCTAGAGCTTTTCATGTCCCAAACAGTTCAGTGTTCATCTCCCCTATGAGTAATGCTGTGTTTTCAC
The DNA here is from genome assembly GCF_008360975.1 of Lichenostomus cassidix. Taxonomy (NCBI): domain Eukaryota; kingdom Metazoa; phylum Chordata; class Aves; order Passeriformes; family Meliphagidae; genus Lichenostomus; species Lichenostomus cassidix. The sequence continues at coordinate 16,502,097 of NC_139494.1, forward strand.
TGACCACACATCACCTCCCTCCATCACATGAGGGAACCATGTCATTTTGCAAACATTGTCACCAACTGCAGAGCGCAGAATGAATAAGCAGTTCTGTATTTACCCGTACAGGGGGATTTTTTAGCAGTTACGGTTTAAACATCAAGATTGGTTACAAACACCTTGGAAGTTCATCCTAAGAAGGCACAGGAAAAGGTACAAGAGTAACGAAGGGACTCAGCTGGAGCATGTGCAGTGTAATATCCACTGGAATTTCTTTGTGCCTCGCTTCCCTTGCAGGTTTCTTTACTTTTTGACATCCTCTCATGCAGTGTCACTCTTGGGTCCCCACACTGAGTTACTCCATAGTCCAGGAATGCAGGAATTGTGCCTTTTGATAACAGAAACCTCACTTTATGTTGGGCAGTTTCCAGCTGCTTTTGCTGTTCCATCCTCCCTTTCTGTCCCCTCAGCAAATAACCCCTTTTAACACCATTAGATGTGGGACACATGTAGAGCTGGAGGATGGCAGAAGTGGCCCAGATGAGCAGTGGAAGGACAGCAGGAGGATTTCTGAGTCCTTGATTCCTGCACTTAGCACAGACTTCAGGAGACAGAAATACCTTTCCATCACTTCTGCAGCTTTCAGCCCTAAAAGTCCTATATTATCCCAAGCTGGCTTCATCCACCCTAAGTTATTTGTGAGCTGGGAGAAGTCACTATGTGTGAACATGAATTTTTTTCTCACAGCAGCTGGTCTTGCTGGTTTTACAGACTCTTTCCTGGTGGGAAGAGATGGAGCTACAACGAGTGGAGAACATGTTTATGGTCATTCCAGGACAGGGAACAAAAAGCCAAACTCCAGCTCTGTCCCTTCCACTTCTGCTCTACCCTTGATTCGCCCCAATGGAGCTCAGAGACACTTCAGAGACCAAGTCAGAGCAGTGGGTATTTGCTTTATTCAATGCACCGGGTATGTGGGGAATTGTTTCCACCAAACACACACACCTGAGTACCCCAAAGGCACAGTGTTATAGGTAAAATCATGAATATTCATTACATTCCCCAGGATAGGGGTGGTTATACAAATTACTTCTCACAAGTCATTAATATTATTAGGGATTTCTTGTGCTCAATGGCAAAAGGATTCCTTTTGCCCCCTTTTATCTTGATAAGATTAAGGGAATCCACAAGGCCAGAACTGAGGAGTGCCTGTGCTGGTGGAAGGGCTAAAAGCTCAAAGAAACACGAATGGCTGAAGTGCAAATAGATTTGGGTTTTCTATTTGACTACTCCTTTCTCACCCTAATGAGCAGAGCAATCCCAGCCTCAACATCATCCCCTCGTGTGCCACGTCTGTTTATGAAGCCTTCACGTCTATTAAAGATAAGAAAAACAGCAGAACAACCTGCAAAGGGCAGTGCCTCAGCAGCTCTTATCTCAGCCTTGATGAGAATGGATGGTTCTGGGAACGTGGAGCTCTGGCAGAGTCACTGCGCCCACAGAGCGCTGACATCACCTGAGCAGCAATAAACCCAAGGCTCATGTTTCTGGGGAGCACAACACGCCTCTCCCTGCTCCTCGGTGAGAGCTACGTCATTTGTTTTCTATTCAAATTCAGCCTCCTCCCACGGAAGCCTTGCCTTGCCCTGCCAGCCATCGGGAGATGTTGTTCACAAAACACCCGCTCCAGCAGTAGGAAAAAATAATTTCCCATAAGTATATTTTATTGTGGATCTAATGCCTTTCATCGGGAAAGATGAGAACTTTACAAATACAGCGATTTTATTGAATAAATACCCTCATGCCTAGTGCAAGCCATGATTCATAGCAGATTAATAGAGGCAATTAAATGTAAGATTAAATTGCCTAAACCATTTGCCCCACTAAGCCGATCCCAGAGCTGCAAACTGTATCGGTGCTGCTAATTCCCAGAGATTTCCCTTTGCAGGCAGGTATTTAATGATTTTGAATATCAAATCCATGGTATCCCGGGCTGGCTCTGTAATGCCTGTAATCATGTTAAAACGCAGCACTAAGCCACTTGCCCGAGGCAGCTCAGTGAGTCACTGCAGGAGAAAGCAGAACTTCTCACTTGCAGGAGCTGCTCCAGCAGAGTGGAGCCACTTGCAGAATTGGGATGGGGCACTGTCCACCCTGCAAATTTGGGTTTCAGGCCCTGGTGAGCGTTTGGTGGGCGCTGTGACAGGTGACACACGTGTGCAGGGTCACACGGTGCTGGCTGGTGGCACAGCTGGTGGCAAACCCCAGCTGCAGCTCTGAGACCCTCACGTTTTGGAGCACATCAGGATGAGATGGGAGCTCCCAGCAGCAGAGAGGGGTCGTGGTGAGGAGCCTGGAGTGCAGGATGGTCCACAACGTGCAGGGATGGCACCCAGTGCTGCCAACCCTGTGTGCCCAGCAGTGCCAGAGCCTGGGGAGCAGCTAGGCTGGCAGGGAGCAGTGAGCTGGGATTTCCTTGGGCAGGGCTGGGAGAAAGGGGTTTTCCATATTCCCCAAGGTATTTCCATATTCCCCATCAAATCCAGGATGTGTCCTCAGTTAAAACACCTGAGCTTCTACACCAACCATTTTCCACTTGGTATCAAATAGTTACACACTGAACGTGGCCCACAGGAATAAGGATGTCCCAGGTTTTCCAGCAAGCCTCTCTTCAGCTCAGAGCTGGTTTTCATGCTGTTAGGACTTCTGCCACCCCAATTCCCCATCTCATCAGCTCCAAGAAGGATTTGAGGCAGTCTGAGCTCGACCAAACCCTGGCCGAAGGGTTAAATCTTGGGATTGAAATGCATAAAAAATACTGTTTTCATTGTCGTGTGAGTCATCAGTAATTCTATACTGTTTGTGCTCTGTTTATGGTGACCTTTCATCTCTGAATCCTCTTCTTGTTTCTCTTTCTCTTTCTTTCCTTCTTTTCTTCCCTCCTTCCTTGCTTGCTTCCTGCTTTTTATTTCTCTCTCTCCCCATGTATCTTTCTTTCTGTTTCTTATGAATCCGTGCCTCTGTAAGAATCTGTCCAAATATTTACAAAAGGAAACGCTGGGTTGTGAAACTGAATTCAGAGAAAATGTTACACACGCTGAAGAAATGCATCCAGCACGGTTTCCAAATGTTCCCACATGCATTTTTGTCCCGTGTCTCAAGTGTTGGGGCTCGATACTTCATCTCTTTATTCAGGCAAAACTTGCACTGGAGGCAGCGAGATCCAGGCTGGGGTCTGGTCCAGTGGTGCTGTAATTCTGGAGTGCTTCCATTCGATTTTGGCCATGGGTGACTGGTTAAAAAGGCTGAATAACCAGTGTGACTGGGTAGCCGGTTTGTGCAATGGGCCAGGTTTGTTCCAGGCCAGGGGTTATCGTCACTTGTCACCAAGCTGGAAGGAATTGGCATGGCTGTGAGGCAGAGCAGGAGCTCTCTGCAGCTCTGTCACCTCCTAGAAACATCAGCCAGGCTGCTCTGCGAGACCCTCAGTCCCTGCAGAAGGCAGGACAGGTCTCAGGTCCTGCTGAGACAAAAAAACCCCATCTCAGCTGTGCCATGATGAAAGCGCCATGAAGTCATTTTCCCAAGAAGTCCTTGATGCCACCAGTGAGGTCTGACACTCATGTCCTCCTGGACATGTTTTGGCAGAGCGACAGGGAGCTGTTTAAGCCCCGGGGATAAAGGGAGTCTGGTCCCATCTGCTCCGAGAAAAGCGTCACCTCCCACCCCCACGCTTCGTGCTCATGTTTCTATTCTTGCCTTCACAAAGACATTGTGGCCCCAGCGCAAAAAAGGGGATTGTTTTGGAGGAAGGGGTTAATTTTGTATTTCCTGGCTTTTGTTAGGGCAGGAAAAGTAACCCTTTAGCGAGTCATTCAAGGCGGTATGAGCTTCTAAAAGCCACTTCTGCTCTGTTTTGTGTTTTGCTTTCTTGCGTTCTTACGGCAGGTTTATTTAAGAAAAGAAAACAAAAATAAAGCGAGGAAATAGCTAGCCCGGGATTGTAAGCGATTAAGTACACACTGGCACATGTGTTGAGTTTTTTTCTTCCTGATTTGCACCGGGTGTAAACAAGACCAGATTCAAAAGCCTCACAGTTACATAAGTGCACAGGAGAGCAATTATCATTGTTGTGGAGGTAAATTCCCTTTGTGCAAAGGTCTCCGTGGGGTGTCGTCCCTGCCCTGGCTCAGAGCAGCCCAGGGACCTGGCCCAAGTGCCTGGCTCAAATTCAATATTCGTGTGGTGCTGGTTAACATCATGATGAGAAAAGTGGTTGTCACTGAGAGCACGTTGTCCCCTGGCTGGGCAGGTTGCAGGCATGGAAATTTCTTTAAACTGAAGATGCCGAACTGGGAGAAAAAGCATCTCTGTCTTTTAGCTTTTTGGGACACCAAGAAGGGTTTAGGAGAAGGAGAGAAAAGCTTGTCAGTGGCACAGGGATACCTGTGAGCCAGGCAGGGGGTGGAATAGATGATCTTTAAGGTCTCTTCCAACACAAATAATTCTGTGATTTCATTATTCTAAGGATGCTCCCAGCTTCTAATCCCACAGGGCTACTCCACTGTGGCTGGACAGAGTCCTTCTCACCATGCTTCTACCAGGAGATGCCTTAAATCGCTCCCACATCACAGTCCAAAGGAGGAAAGTGAAAAAATTCCTGGGTGCAGACCCACAGAAAGCTCCGTGCCTGAGGTCCATTTCCTCTCGGAGAAAAAGATGAACACAGCCCTGTCTTGTGGCCATCTGTTGTGCTGGCTTCTGCTGCAAGGAGCTGGCAAGGAATCCATCACGGAGAATTCCTGCTGTTCATCTCCTCAGAACAATCTGGGGAGGCTGGTGCTGGACAGAGGATGTGCAGGGTCACCAGAGCTTGGTCATGACACGGTGATATCATGGTGATATCACATCTTTTGAGGTGCTGGCCCTGAGTGCATCCAAGGAGGACAGTCGGGTGTGCTGCCACCAGCGGTGATGTCCCTGTGGAGGGACATGTGTGGGGACATGTGTGACCTGCCCAGCTGGTGGGTCCTGTGATTCACAGCCCATCCTGGACGCCTGGGGGGTCCCTCAGCCAGTGGGTGCTGCTGTGATGGAGAGGAATCATTTCCCAGCACCCAAGTGTGTGTGTTCCTCCCACAGTGTGCTTCCAACCCACTGCTGAAAGAACAACAATAAATAAATGGAACGAAAAGTGCAATCCTGTGTTTATTTTAAAGGAACGTGTTGAAATAACAGATTCACTTTGAGGCTGCAGTTCTGGCAGAAAAACCACTGCTCAGCAGAGCAGAGACAATCCTGGGGATGAGCCAGAGCTGGCACTCTCCCACCCATGCCCTTGTCCATGTCCCTCCTCCTGGCCCTTTTGGGAACCTGGAAAGCCCTGGAGATCTCGGTTAGACACAGAGCCTGGCTGGTCTGAGGTGCTCAAAGCCCGGGGGAGACAGAAAATGTGAGGAATGATGAGTGAGAGCCTGGTGGGGCAGCAGTGGGGAGCCCCAGAGTGAGGGGTGGGTGGAGAGGTTTCTCCAAAAGGAGCAGCGGAAAGGGGGAAGTGAAACGAGAAAACTGCGGGAAGGGGCGAGGAAGGAGCAGCTGGGAACAGCCGGGCAGCGTGGGGGGAAGAGGAATTGCTGGGGGAAAGGTTTGGGGTGGGACAAGGTGCTGGGGACAGCGGTGGCTGAGGGCAGTGAGCAGCCGGCAGGGCTGGGGACACTCGGAGGGGACACTCGGAGGGGACACTCGGAGGGGACACTCGGAGGGGAGCAGGGGAAGTGGCAGCAGCGCTGACTGGAAGCCCTGAGTAAGAAACACCCGAGTGGCTCGGTGGCAGCCAGTCATCCACGGAAAAAAAGAAAACTTTTGGGAAGTGCTGATGCACCGAAGAGGGGGAAAAAAAGAGATCTCCCACCACTGCCCTGCCGGTTACTGGGCAGCCCCGGCTCCTGGGGAAAAGCGAATTTTGTATCTACTTTTACGGTCTACTACGTTTTTTTCCATCCACATAAATCATGATGGGAACGACTCTCAAATATGTGTTTACATTACAAATATATGTGTACACATCTATATTTATGTGGGGGTATGTCTGTACATGTGGATATGCCTATGCACGAGCACAAATATATGTATGTGTATGCCTGGTGCTTTATACATATATTTTAGGAGAATGATCACACCCTCACCCCAGGCTGGACATCCCCCCACTGCTGCTGCTGTTAGCCTCGATTTCTGTGGGAAAGGAGGCAGTGCTGGGGGGTGGAAGGAAAAAGGCTGTCCCAGCCGGCGCGGGGACGTGGGGCAGGGGACAGGGACAGCTGGCAGGGAGGTGACCCAGCGGTGGGCACAGGGCGGGGGAGTGTGAATGGGTGGGTGGATGAGTGTGCTAAAGAGGGGGTGTGGAATGGCAGAATCATTCCGCTTGCAAAACACCCCTAATTGATAATTGAGTACAACCGTTAACATCCCATTTTGGGTCCGTCTCTAAAGTACTCTCACAGAGTATGTGTGTATAAATGTGTATTATGTGATATATGAGAGAATCACAGACTGGCGTGGGTTGGAATGAACCTTAGAGATCCTCTTGTTCCACCCCTCAGCTGAGCAGGGAAGAGGGGCAAAATCCCTCCGTCCCTTGCTGCCCACCCTGGGGGATCAGCCCAGGGCACGGCGGGCTTCTCATGGAGAGTTTTTCATCAGCCATGCATTTATCTGTACACACCTACACATATATACACATACACACACACACACATACACAGATACATATATATATATTTATATACATAGACGAACACATATATAAAAATAGATATACATATACACAGGCACATATACACACACGCTCCTATACCTACATACATATATACCTACAAATACACGTATAAACGTGCAGGCATGAATATGTATGTGTATTTATATCTGATTACATCGCGGGGTGTGTGTGGTACGGCCGAGTCCGTGCGCGTGCCCGTGAACACACGTGTGTATAGGTGTGTACGGGTGTGTATAAGTGTGTATAGGTGTGTACAGGTGTGTACGGGTGTGTACGGGTGTCCATACGGGGCACACACACACTCGCACACACCCGCGCGCGTCCCCGTGTCCCCTCGGGCTCGCGCGCGCGCTCCCCGGCCGCCCCGCGGCGGATGACGTCACAGCGGCGGGGCCGGGCGCGCCCGCGGTGGCGCGCGGCCAGGCTGACGTCACCCATGGCGGCGGCCCCGCCCCCCGCTGCCCCACGTGACGCGGCTCCATTGAGAAAACGCCGTCCCGCCGGCGCGGCCCCCATATAAGGCGGGAGCGGCGGAGCGCGGCCGGGACAGCGGGACACTCGGGGACAGCGGCACCTCTGCACACACCGCCCTGCCCTCCCAGCCCGGCCATGGTGAACCTGCGGGTGTGCGCGCTGGAGTGCGAGGCGCTGCGGGGGCTGCTGCAGGAGCGCAGCGCGCAGTGCCTCGTCCTCGACTGCCGCTCCTTCTTCTCCTTCAACGCCGCGCACATCCGCGGCTCCTGCAACGTCCGCCTGAGCACCATCGTGCGGCGCCGCGCCAAGGGCGCGCTGGCTCTGGAGCACGTCGTGCCCAACGAGGAGCTGCGCGCCCGCCTGCGCCAGGGGCACTTCCACACCGTGGTGCTGCTGGACGAGCGCAGCGCCGACCTGGAGATGCCCAAGCGCGACAGCACCATGCTGCTGGCGCTCGGCACCCTCTGCAGGGAGGCCCGCGGCGCCCGCATCTGCTTCCTGAAGGGTGAGTGGCCGCGGAGGGCTCGGGGGCGCCGGGCCGAGCTGCCCCGCCGTGCCCGCGGCCGTGCGGCGCTCACCCCGCGCCCCTCTCTCCGCTCTGCCCCCGCAGGAGGTTACGAAGCCTTCTCGTCCGCCTGCTCCGAGCTCTGCACCAAGCCGGCCGCCCCCGCCGGGCTCAGCCTGCCCCTGAGCGCCAGCCCCGCGCCCGGCAGCGCCGATTCGAGCTGCAGCTCCTGCGGGACCCCGCTGTACGACCAGGTGAGCGCCGGGGGGAGCGAGCGGGGAGCGGCGCGGGCGATGCGCGGAGCACCGGGCGGGGGTAACCCGCGCTGTTCCTCTCTGTTGCAGGGCGGGCCCGTGGAAATCCTGCCGTTCCTGTACCTGGGAAGCGCCTATCACGCCTCCCGCAAGGACATGCTGGACGCCTTGGGCATCACGGCGTTAATCAACGTCTCGGCCAACTGCCCCAATCACTTCGAAGGGCACTACCAGTATAAAAGTATCCCCGTGGAGGATAACCACAAGGCAGATATCAGCTCCTGGTTCAACGAGGCGATCGATTTCATCGGTAAATGAGCTCTTCTTTATAGTCTGTGCTTTTTCTGGGTTAGCGTCCCCCGGGAAGTGGTTTTTGGCATGGTTTTCCCCCAGTAAAAACTACATTTGTGACCGGGGAATCACATTCCACTGGGAAGATACACTCGGGGAACATTTCCATTAATTTAATTCCACTCACAGGCATAATCTTAGCTTCGTAAAGCTGCTTGCAATCTTGATTCAAGAGGCGCTGGTCTTGCAGAAAAGAGTGAATTTAAGCGGATCAGAATTAAAGTAATCTTGCAAGACTGCTAAAGTGACCTGGAGGAGCTATTAGTATAATTGGAATTGGAGCCCAGAGTGAAAATAGCTGCTTTCCTCAGGACAAAGAGTCCCTTTGTCTCAAAAGCTCCGGGTGCACCTCTTAGGCTAAGGAAGGGATGGATTAAAGAAATGTAAAACAGCAGCCCGTGCTTTTTCCCACCTCTGTAAGCAGTGGGACTGGTTTGCTAAGCGAGTGCTTTGATTCTTTCAGACTCTGTGAAGAACGATGGAGGAAGGGTCTTTGTGCACTGCCAGGCTGGCATCTCCCGCTCAGCAACCATCTGCCTTGCTTATCTCATGAGGACCAACAGAGTCAAGCTGGACGAAGCCTTCGAGTTTGTCAAGCAGAGGAGGAGCATCATCTCCCCGAATTTCAGCTTCATGGGGCAGCTGCTGCAGTTCGAGTCGCAGGTCCTTGCCCCCAACTGCTCGGCAGAAGCTGGCAGCCCCGCCATGGCAGTGTTGGACAGGGGGGCATCGACCACCACCGTCTTCAACTTCCCCGTCTCCATCCCAGTTCACACCACGTCCAGCGCTTTGAACTACCTTCAGAGCCCCATCACTACTTCTCCCAGCTGCTGAAAAAAAGCGGGTGAAAGATGTGGCCCAGGACTCAGACTTGCTGTCTCAGAAGTGCAATAACCACAGGGACAGTGTCACCAGTCACTTGTGTTTTTGTGGGGAGTCGTTCGTGTGTCCCAGAACGGTGTTGGAAACGGAGAGGAGCTCACCCAATGCCAGAGCAACCAGGTGTTTCTGACTTGTCAAGCCAATACCTGGATGTCTGCACAGAGATCAAAGGACACTGGCTCTTCCTGAGCTGTCCCTCCTTGTCTTCTGTCTGTCCCAAGCCTGCTCCATGTTTAGTAGCATGCTAACCAGTATTCCCATTCCTGGACACTTTGAGCAACACTGATGCTGTCCCCTTTTATATGACAGTCCTATTTATTTATTTTTACATTAGTGCATTGTTGTCGGGGTTTTTTGTTTTGGGTTTTTTTTTTTGGCCTTCACCAACGTAAAAGTTTCATTTCTAGAGAAACCAAATACCTCAGTATTTTTTGGTACTATAATCCTGTGTGTGTATATCTGTCAGCTCTTCTTGTTTCCCAAGCACTGACATGAAAGCACCAGGCGAGTGCTTTTTTTTTTGAGTTGCCAAGGGTTGTATGTTTGCTGATTTATTTATGATGTGAAATAATATATTTCTTCTTACGAAGACATAGTTTTGTTACATGATTATAACTTTTTTTATACAAACGGAATAAATTATGATATTTCTATTCACCTGGATTACATATTCTTTAAAATACTGCATTTCACAGTCCCAAAACTCACGTGGAAGCTCCCTGGGTGAAGAGCTGTAATTTTCAACTCTGCTGGCCTCGGGTCTTGACTGAGAAAAATGGGTTTAAACAACGTAATTGACTAGAAACTGCTGCAGGTTCTTAACCTGAGCTTTTCTTTGTCCCCATGTAATTGTGTGCAGTGGCAGTGAGCCAAGGCTGGTTTCTCAGCTGGGAGTGGATTTGGCTGCCCTGATGGCTGTAACAGTTTGAATCAGCTGAGACTTGGGCACTGGGCTACACTGAATTTAAAATAGTCCTTCTCCTAAGAAGGAGGAATAAGCTTCCTTATTCCTTATTTACTTTTAATGTTTGAAAGGTTAAGTCTAAAAATTCACCTACAGATCTCTAAGGCTTGGCACAAACCCACCAAGTTTCCTTTTTCTGTCCCACCTCCTTAAATCCTTTTTGTAACTCAAACTGCCTCTGATGCCTGGAGTGAGGTATTTGGCTGGCTGGGCTATCCCTGTAAACAAATCAGGGCATGACAAGGGATCAAGTAACTAGCAACTCACCGATTTTCTTACCCAGACCCAAATAAATTCTTTCCTGCTGGAGATTATCACCGGAGTGACTTGGATCTGGTGTTTCTGTTGGGCAAAGAGGAGAGTTGATGTGTAGCACAGCAAAAGGCAGGGCTGGAGCTGCAGGGTTAATGCTGGGCTCTGGGACTGAGCTGCACCTCTCCATGGGCTCTGTGGGGCAGGGCAGCATCCCTGCTGCAGCATCCCTTCCCAGGGCAGCTGATGGGTGTGAGATGCAGCTGGAAGCTTGATTTCCCAGGCAGGGTAATGCTGGTACCAGGGAGAGGGATGCTGAGGAAGCAGGAGGGCTCTGGGTTTCCCATATTCACAAGAGAGCCACCAGTCCTTGGCTATCTGATATTCATAGAGCCAGATCCAACTTCTGCCACGTCAAAAACGGTTTTGCTCAGGCACACACAGCAGATTATGACTGTCAAATCAAGGAATTTTAGCAGCTGTGATCTCAAGTTTACAGGCAAAGATTTCTGTGAGCATAAAGCAGTTGTGCTCTCATTGTGTAACAAGACGAGCAAAGCACCACAAACTCCTGCAGCAATCCTGCAAGTCACCTGGGGTATTAACGGTGCTAAAATCCAGGCCTCTCCTCCTGGGAGAAGGTGCCCTTGAAGGACAGGATGATGCACTGCTGCCTCTGAAGTTCTTCCACGTGAGCTGCCCCTCGGAAGCAGCTCTGCCGTCAGCGCCGCGTCAGCCGCCACCGACTTTCAACCTGACACCGAGGGAGGGAGAAAAACGGAGCAGCTGAAAGGAGGAGAGATCCCTGGGCACTGAGAAATGAACTTAGAAAGTCTGATTTTCCTGAACCTCAAAGTGAATATCCTCCACGAAACCTGTCCCGTGCTGCAAGTCCTGCAAAACCCCTTTGCTCATGGAAAATCCCTTGGTGTGTTGAACCTGCCGTTGCTGTCCTGATTAAGTATGCAAGGCTGTCTCTGGATACGGGAGCCTTTTTACACCTGCAGTAAAGGGTGGAACAAACTTTCACCTTCAAAGCAAAGCAGAGCTTGTTCAGTGGAAAAATACAACCTTGGCAGCCCTGGCCATGCAACTGATAATAATAATAAAAAAAAAAAAATCCTGCCTGTTAATCGCAATTCAAACAGCAATCCGCTCCCTGTCAGCCGCGGGAGCTTGTTTATGTGTTTCTTGGAACAATAAAACTCATTACCTGGCAGCAGATCAGCTTTTATAACCTAAGCAGGCACCTGACAGAGGGGTGCAGATAGAGCTGCTTCAGCACAAAGCCTGCTGTGAGCAGCCAGCCAGGGCAGCAGGGCTGAGCTGCCAGCCAGCGAGCAAGCCGCACCTCCAGCTCTGACATCCGATGCCCTTTTCCAAGTCTTTATCGGGATTCTTCTGCTATTCCCTGTAACCCGACTCTGACGCTGCCCAGAGTCTCAGACTCCTGCAAACTTGTGGATCGGATCGCTCCCAGATCCCAAATTGCTCCCGGTGCCAACACTGGGAGGACAAGCAGGGAAGAGAGAGCAGAGTGAGACTGCCAAATGTCACCTCAGTGGGACAGTTTTGGGGAGATGGATGGGGTCAGCTGGAGCAGGATGGCTGGCAAGGTGTGGGGCAGAGCAGGAGGATGCTTTGGTGGTACAGCTGGGCTTAACTTCGTGGAAGAATCTTTACTTCTCACTCGTTTATTCTCCCAGCTCTGCTGCTTTGTTTGATCGGAATATCGAGCACACAGTTCACCGTGGTTTGGGGATTTAAACTCCCATTTAAACACGAGCTGGCTGCCCCTCTGTGCTAGCAGGACTCGGCTGAGCCCATCCCCTGCTATCCAACCCCAGAACCCTGGCAGGCAGCAGGCGTGTGTGGGGCTCTCAGTTTATATAAACCCGCAGCTCTCCAGTTGCATACATCCCCATGGAAACCACGAGGAGTTTCCCCTCGCTGAGGACGGCGCTAACATCACTTCCTGCTGCTGACAAACCAATTTGTCACGAAGTGATAAAAAGGCATGGTTGGTGTTTGCAGGAACTGGCTCCGGGCTTTGTTCCTCCCAAGCCAGAGGCTGCTCACCCACCCCGAAGGCAAACAATGGCCATTGTGTGCCGGGCAGAGCAGGGATGGGGACACACACATCAGGTCCCCAGAGTGCCACAGCAAGGACACTGACACCCCAAAAGTCACACAGATCACTCAGCACAGCACCCACGATGTGTCCCCACAGCCCAGAGGTGTCCCTAGCCAGCCCACACGGGGACACAGCTCAGAACCCTGTGTAATCCCCCCAGCAAGATGCCATACCCAGGGGACACAGCCTACCCATTATCACACGACAAGCAGACCCAGAGCTCCAGATTAGACGTGTCTTGGGTAATCCCCTTGTCTCAAAGCTTTTGCCTTTTGTAATCAGCGCGGCAGAGGTGCAGGGTGTACTCAGGCTTAGGGACTATCCTGAATTAGTCACCCCCAGGATCAGACTCGCAGGGCCACAAGGATGTGTGATGCCATTACGCCGAAAAAAAAAGAACATTTCATCCAGATCACACGCAGGCAAATCTCGTTGGCCCGGTTACCACCTGGGTTTTTTTCCTCTGCCTGGCTCCAGGGTAGCAGAAAGGGCACTGAGAGTTGCTTGGAGGTGGTGTTTAAATGCAGCCCAGTCCCCAGCTCCACAAAGTCACAGTAGGATGGGGAAGGAGAAAAGGTTGTGGTGTGTGACTGTCACAGTGTGGTGAGAAATCACGACGCCTCAAACCCCATCCAACCCTCTTTCTTATCCTTTTGCTGCTCCAGCAGCACTGTCTGTGACAGACCCACTGCAGCCAGACTCTGCTCAAGGCTTTGGCTTCCCCAAATCTAAGCTAAAACAGGCTCAAATCCACTCATGCCGAAAGAACAAATTAGCTCCGAGGTTTGTGCTGAGTGGGGCTTCCCACTCCTCTCTGTTTAGAGCCAGAGGGCACAGCTGATGGGAATTGGCAATCCTGGAGTGGCTCAGCCCAGGTGGGCTCTGTTAGCACCCGTGAAGGGTGTGAGAGGCTAGGTGGGACCAAGGTATTAAAGGAGAGAGTGGGGAGAAGGAGAATTTTCTGGCGTTGCTGTGAGGATTTGGACCTGGCTGAGGCTGTGGCCATGAGATCCTGAGCACAACCTCCAAGGGATGAACGCAGGTACCTGAGGGGAAGCAGCTGAGTTGCTCTGCTGCTGGGGTGGGTGAAGAATTCCTGGTTTTCAGAGCTGTTTCCCATTTTGGAAGTGCAGTTGTACAAACCTGAGCCTGTCCTGCCAAGGTCCCACCTGGACCTGATGCTCTGAGTCCAGCACGGAGCTAGCTGGCTCTGTTAATGTAAGAAAAGTGCCCAAAACCAGGGCAGAAATCTTTGTTCTTTGTCCTTCCATGCTGTGGGCAGCCTGTCCTCCAGGTGTGGGTTTAGTTTTTCCCCTCTCCATGAGAGTTTTCATTCCCAGGGGTCAGTGGCTGCCCTGTGTGGCTGCTGTCCCCCCTGGCAGTGCCAGGCTGGCTGTGCTGAGCCCCAAGCCATGAGCTGAGGGTGTCTGAGAGCCCCGGGAGCTCGGGCTGGGGGTTTCCTGCGCGGGGTTCTCGAGCTGCAGCATTTGCATGCGTCGTTTCCTGCGATGAGTCGCGCTGGGCTTCCCCTGCAGCCCTGGCACAGGGAGGGCTGAGCTCACACAGCCTGGGCACTTCCAGCTCCCCTCGGCTGTGATGAGCTGCAGTTTGGAGTTTGGAGGTGTTTTGAGAGCTAAAAGAAAAACTACTGGTGGATGTTCTGTTTGTGGGAGCTGATAACAGCAGGCAGCTGGAACCCCATTAGGTCTCACCCAGGGTTTTTTTTGGTGCTCAGGCTGGGTGAGTCAGGGCTGTGAAGAGCAATAATTTCGTCAGCCAATTCATTCCAGTCTCCTCGCTCTCTACACCACGTTGGGGTTATCACAAGGGCCACAGAAAATGCTTCATTTCTCAACAAAGGGTTCAGTATGACACCAGTGCCACTCATTTCTGTACGTTTTCGTCCCTAAACTATAGGACGTGTTTAAAAATAAACCCCCAGAGGACTCTAATATGACGTAGTTACATTCTCACTCAGTAACCAGCTGGCTACAAATTAACAGGTTTTACTACACAATATATTTTTTCTGAATTACAGTCTGTCTCAGAGCCAAAGGTAACTCCCACCTGTACTAAAATAATAAACTACAGTGTCATTTTTAGAGTTCTAATTTCTGATATAATTTAATTTTATTTGAAAAGAGGTTTTTTTTTTGTTCTCCAGCAGTTGTGGTAGAGATGGCTAATGAAGGTTTGTTTTCAGGACTTTTACACACTGGAAAAAGGTGGTTTATTTTCAGTATATTCTCAAAATTCTTGTCAAAATAGGATCGATGGTAAAATTTTCACACATCAGTATTTTGTTCTTCTTTCAAATCTTGTTAAGGTTTTGTTAATGAGCAGCTGGGTCATAGCACCATGTGGTTTTAATGGCAGGTTTTTCTAATTTAGGGAGGATCTAAACTGCGGATGTGCATTAACTCTAATAGTCTGCTCTGATACTCTGTGACCAGCTGGTAACTTCTATCCTTCCTTGTCTTCTGCTATGATATCTTGACGATTGCAGAGATGTATTTCAGGGATTTTTGGGTGACAAGGATCTTAAAAATTACACCAATTGTTTGCAGTGCCCAGTGCATGTACAATCTTCTCTCTGTGAGCAGGGACAGCGCCCAGGGAATGGCTGGAGCTGTGTCAGGGGTTGGGATATCAGGAAAAGGTTGTTCCCCAGAGGGTGCTGGCACTGCCCAGGGAATGGGCACAGCCTGAGGCTGCCAGAGCTCCAGGAGTGTTTGGGCAGCACTGCCAGGGATGCACAGGGTGGGATTGTTGGGTGTTTGTGCAGTGCCAGGAGCTGGATGGATGATCCTGTGGGTCCTTTCTGACCTAGGATATTCTGTATATTTAATTATATAAATGAAATAATGTATATATTATTTATTCATTATAATTAAATCGATAATTCATGTGTAAGAATCCGTCTCGCATACAAAACACAGGACAGAAAGATGTGAACTCTGCTGCTTTTCAGTGATTTGAAGTGCCCAGCGCTTGTTCCCATTAGCCAGGGACACTGTTGATAGAAACAAATGGCATAAACTCCGTGGCTGGTGCGTCTTTCTATTTTAATCCCTCCAGTGCTGCTTTCAATGTTACATTACAGGATGTTTTCTTGGTCTTTGTTGTTAAAACAAAGCCATGAGTCCCACACGTGTCTGCTGCGATAGCATCAGCTGTGAACTCGGGCTGTGTCTGGGCACATGTGGCATTTCCCCTGTGTCACTGGGCTCTGCTGGGTGACAGAAGAATAGAAGAATTTCTTCTTATACAGAAGAAATTGTTCCCTGGGAGGGTGGGGAGGCCCTGGAATAGAATTCCCAGAGAAGCTGTGCTGCCCCTGGATCCCTGGCAGTGTCCAAGGCCAGGCTGGACAGAGCTTGGAGCAACCTGGGACAGTGGAAGGTGTCCCTGCACATGGCAAGGGGTGGAATGAGATTATTTTTAAGATCCCTTCCAACCCAGGCCATTCAATTCTCCTGTAACCATGTCTGTGATGGCCTCTGCTCCCACTCCCAGGTCTAGGTGGGTCACACCTCGAGGTGACCCCTGGAAACCCCTCGAGGTGACCTCTGGAAACACCTCTAGTCCTCACTGCTGGCTAAGAATGAGGAACCCAACATCTCAGGGCTTCCCAAGGTGCACTAATGGAACTGCAGCACCCACTGAGATTAGCACAGGGCGAGAGGAACATCCAAGTGGTCACAGCTGAAGCTTGGTGGCTGCTGGAGCTCGGCTGGAGCCTCTGTTGCGTCAGGAGGAGCCGAAGGATTTCTGGCTGCCCCGGGAGCTGTGCGAGGAGCCAGCTGAACAGCGGGATCGAACAATAGTTCCCACCCTTTCCTACTGACGGGGAGGAACACAAGGGAACAAAGCTGTGTGCAAGGAGAAAAAAAAAAATCCCTTCGGTCTTTCTTTCTTCCGCTCTTCCGACTCCGTTAGGAGATTTTCCTCCCTCAGCGAGCCGGCAGACATCTCAGCACCGAGCAGCCCCCAAATTTCAGCACCTTTCCTCGTTTCTCTTGATCCTCTACACGCCTGTCCGCAGGCGCCAGCGAGGATGGGTGTTTATAACTCCTTTTGTTCCTCTGTTTACAGCTTCCCTTCCAGCCTTTCGGGGACGGCTGACGTCAGGATGCTCCATTTGGGCTCCTCCGTGCTTTTATCTGGTGTTAATGCCTTCCATGAGCCGCAGGAATGCGCAGCGTGGGGAGAAGGGTCCCGGGGAGGGCAGGAGGGAGCCCGCAGCGCTCTGTCGGGCATAGCACCCCGCTGGCCACCCCGCTGGCCACCCCGGCACCAATCGGTCGTGCTGGGGAGCACCATGGTCATTTATGGCCTTGCGAGGGGAGGATCTGCCCGCTGGCCCCGCGGCTGGCTGTCCTGGCAGCTGGCACAGCCCTGCGTGGCACCGCCGGGGCTATTTTTAAGGCGCCCGGGATGCATCCCAAGTATAGCGCGCTCTATTCCTGGTGCAAAATGATCTTCCTGGGTGGGGGGAGCGCGGAGATTTTTTTTTTTTTTTTTTTTTTTGGTGTGAAACTCACGGGTTTGGAGGCAGGGAGAGTGAGGAACAGCTGGGCACAGCTGGAGGAGAGGCACGAGAAGAAGCAGAGAGAGGTGGTGGCTGCGAAGGTCTCGCCCGCAGGGACAGCTCTGCTCTCCAGAGCTCCTTGCCAACGCTTTGCTCATGGATGAGGAATCAGAAAGGCCTGGCTTTGGTTTACAGCTGGGGTTTGTTGAGGACGCTGGAGGGCTTTGCGTTTGTTTGAAAAGGGCTGCTGGGGAAGTTTGAGATGCCGAAACATTTAACGAGGCAGCGAGGGATGCTAAATGCGGGGCTGTAAATCGCTGGTCGCTCTCACCAATTTTGGACCCGTTTCTCACTCCTGATCGACCAGATCTCAGGAGGAGCAGAATGCCATTTGTCCACCAGGGCTTAAAGGAATTCCTAAAAAGAATCAATCGAAAGGAGTTGTTGGTTTACTGCATGCCTTGTAGTGATACCGAGAGGCTCTGAACAGCACCGCAGGCTGCGTTACAGAGGGGATGTCACATTCCTGGGGTAGCAAAGGGAAAGCTCTGCTCCTGCCTCCAGCAGCCAATTTCCATTCAGCAACACAGTTTAACCCTTGGAGAGGAGCTGCAAATTCTCCATTGTTGTGTCCTTCCCAGCGTGACATAAGCGGAGATAAAATATCACCATGTCAGGAGTGGCACCAGTTGCTCTGAGCTGTTCATCTTTCAGCCTGGCTTTCTACCAAATCGCCCATCCTGGATGATCCTAGAGGTCTCAATTTCCCCATCCTCCTCCTCCCCTCTAAGCCAGTAAGGGGTGTCTCTAAGTTACCTAAAGAGATGAGAAATGGCTTTGCAAGGAGTGTGGTGGCAGCTGAGCTGCCACTTGTCCCAGCCAGAGACACAGGGTGGTGTTTGCAGAGGGGCTCTGCTGTTTGTCCCGTTGCCTGGTGGCTGTTGTGATCTGTTTATCCTCTTCCTGAGCGCTAGGAATTGCTGTTCCCTCGTGCTGCAGAGTTCAGGCGAGGTGCTGGAGCTCACTGGCTATAAAGAGTGGTGGCCCAGCTGCTGTGCTGAGCACTCTGCGGGAGCAGCTTTGCATCCAGGGGTCCCCTGTGTCCCCTGAGGGCTCTTCTTCCAGGTAACAAGTGACATGGGACAATAGGAAATGGCCACAGGCTGGGCCAGGGGAGGTTCAGCTTGGACAGCAGCAGGAATTTCTCCATGGAAAGGGTGCTCAGGCCTTGGCAGGAGCTGCCCAGGGAGGTTTGGAGTGCTCATCCCTGGAGGTGGCACTGAGTGCTCTGGGCTGGGGACAAGGTGGGGATTGGTCACAGGCTGGGCTCAGCAACCTTGGAGATATTTTCCAAGCTCAGTGATGCTGGGATTCTGCTCACTGCCTGCACAGGAGCTCTTTGCTGGCACATTCGGATGTGTGGATCCATGCATTTCCTTCCTGTCCCCCATTTCCCCCCGTGAGGAGCTGTTTTATGGGGCTGAGCACACAGCATCCCCTCCGGAGCAGCCTGGAGCAGAGGGGCTGTGTGATCCTCCCTGCCTGACGCAGTGACGTGGGTGCTGCAGGAAGGAACAGCGAGTTCCTGAGGGGACATTCCTGCCATAGCTCCGCGGGGCCCTGTCCCCTCCCCGCTCCCCTCTCCAGAGGCTGTTCCTGAAAGCCCTTTCCATGGCACCTCGCCAGGCCCTATTCCTTTTCACACGCCAGGCTGGAAGCAAACCCCCCTCCCTGCCCCGGAGCCTTCATCCAGACACTTCTCCCGGCGGCTGTACTTTTCCAGAACGTCCAGGACTTTTCCAGAATATGCAGGACAGAGCCCACGGCTTCCTTGAGGAAGGCAGGAGGGAAGCACAGGCTGATGCTTGAACATGGGCTCCCCACAAGTAAAAGCAATCATCTCCTTCCTTCACCCCTCTTTCTGCTCCTTAATTGCTGATTAAGGTCTAATGAGTGCCCAGACATTGCTTTCATAGAAGTTACTTTAAAACTCTCTTCCTCGCTGCATTTTGCTCAGTTTTCTGCCTGCACACATTCTCCTTTTCGCAGCATTTTTCATTTACCTCCCAGGAACACAAATGATTTTTTTGGCCAGCAGTATTTCAGCACCTGTAGGACAGTCAGAGAGGGGACAGTGTGCTCATCCCCATCCCATCAGCCTCGTGGGACCAACTCTGCTTCTGCCAGCTCTGCACAGCACCAAGGTGATGAGGCTGATCTTGGCTTCTGGGTATTTCTGCCCTAGATAGCCACAGCCCCGAGCTGTCTGAGGGATTTTGACCCACACAACACACACCAGGTCCCTCCGAAATGCAGTGCTTGAGGCTGAAACTGAAAGTTCGGAGAGAATTAGTCACTGCTGTACCCTGGTAACGCTGGCAAAAACCAGCCTCAAACACGGCGCAGGCGAGGGTTTTGCAATCCCAGCAGCAGCAGCAGCAGCCCTGTGCCTCTCCTGACGCATGGGGAGCTGCTGGGGGGAGCAGCCCAGCCCCTTCCTCCTGCCCTGGGCATCCCACCGTGCTGGTGTGGGGTGATGAGGGTCTGGGGGCACAGCCCAGCTCCTCCTGTGCAGCAGGGCTGGCCAGTCTGGGGTTTGTGTTGTGTGTGCGCTTTGGGGAAGAGCAAACTCAGTCCCCACGGGGTGTCAGACTGCTGGGAATGTCTCCACTCACAGGGCTGCCAGCACCAGAGAATCCCAGAGTTGGTGAGGTTGGAAAATCCCTGTGAGGCCATTGAGCCCAGCCTGTGCCTGATCCCCACCTTGTCCCCAGCCCAGAGCACTCACTGCCACCTCCAGCCCTTCCTGGGACACTTGCAGGGATGGGGACTGCAAACCTCCCTGGGCAGCTCCTGCCAAGGCCTGAGCACCCTTTCCATGGAGAAATTCCTGCTGCTGTCCAAGCTGAGCCTCCCCTGGCCCAGCCTGAGGCTGTTCCCTCTCCTCCTGTCCCTGTTACCTGGGAGAAGAGCCCAAACCCCACCTTGCTACAACCTCATCTCAGCCTCAGCTTGGAGGGTGCAAAAATCCACTGGGGAAGTTTCTGAGCTCAGCTCCAACTGTTCTGGTGTCATCATTGGCCACAGCCTCCCTTGAAAAGTTTGAATCTCTTTGAAATGCAGAGCTGCTGCCTTGTTTCTCTCCTCTGCAGGGTTCTGGGGGAGCGAGGAGGGGGCTGTGGGGCAGGGGTGGCCCCACGCTGTCCCTGCAGTGCTGTAGGGCTGGTTTGGCTCCTTCCAGCCCCGCAGGGTTCACGTCAGTGCTGGCAGAGGGAGCCGTGCTGTGCTGTGCTTAACCACCGCAAAACATAGCAACGGCACAGCAGCGCTGGCAGCCGCGCAGAGGGAAAGAAATCACACCGAATCAACATGAAACAAAACCCAACGGGTTTTTCAGGCTTGCCTGGGCTTCACGGCGCTGAAAAAGGCAAAGCTTCCAGGAAATGGCTGAGGGCCTGTGAAGGGATTATTATGGATGCTGTGGAGAATCCCACCCCTTGCAGCAGGGAGGGTTTGAGGCTGTGCTGCTCTGGTCGGGGCACTCAGGGAGCCTCCCTGGCCCTGGAACTGGCTGTGCAGGCAGGGCAGGAGACTTGGTGCTGCTTGTCCTGCTCTGCCTGTCCTGCTCTGCCTGCTGCACCGCCAGCTCTGCCCTGGTCACTGCCTTTGGGCACGGCTTGGAGCTGCTGGGTGCTGATCTGCTGTCCCCCTCGAGCCCTCACAGGACTGAGGGGAGGAGTAGGGGGTGAGTTTCTGCCTCAGGAGAAGGTGACAATCGCAGAATGGTTGGGGTTGGAGGGATCTTAAAGCTCATCTCATTCCAGCTCTGCCCCTGTCACAGACAGGGACATCCTCACTAGACAAGGGGGCTCAGAGCTCCATCCAGCCTGGCCTTGAAGGAGGTTTCCAAGTCCTGGAATCCACTTCAGAAGAAGGGGCAAAGTTGCAGGGAGCAATGTGAACCCACATCTGGGTCACATCTGTCCCTGCAGGGCCCTGCTAGTTGTCTGTCTGGGATCCTGATCCCATCCTGAACTCAGGGAGCTCAGCAGGGGAGTCTGACCCACATCTGTAAGAGAAAGACAAGTCCCTGTGTGAGCAGACATCACCCTCCTAACCCCCAACCCTTCCTGGGTAGGACATTGTCTGCACCTCATGCCAGGCCCTGCCACCCCAGAGGTCCCAGTGCTCCTCCAGAGCATGGGAATTGGAATCAAAAGTGCAGAACAGGTCCTTGTCTTCCATGGCACAGGGAAGCTGATCATCCTCTGTACAACCTTCTGGGAGAAGCCTGAATGGTTTTAGGTGGCAGAGAAAAATGGGAGATGGAGAGTGGATGCAGATGGGTCAGGAAAGGCAACCCTCCCTGGATCCTCTGCTGTGGGTGGAAGAATTTGGCCAGGGAGGGAGGGAAGCAGAGACAGCTCTGGTGAGTCCAGGACTGAGCAGCTGATGCCATGCAGCAGGAGCTGAGGTTAATGCTCTCATCATTAGTAATAGAAAAAAAACCCAGGCAGCCCTTTAAGATCCTGCTTGCACAACTGAGCTCTTGACCCTCCTGGCCATACATTCCCAGGCTTGCTAAATGCTGCAGACACAGCCGAGTCCTCCTGGTGCTCCTGGGCTGACTGGACATTTCTAGCCTCCCCCTCTGGCTGCTGGTCTGGTATTTTGAAGCAGAGCAAAGGGGGAGGATGGATGGATGGATGGATCAGTTTTCCTTCTCTGCCTCCTCCCACATACCTTGGTCATGCTACCTCCAGCACTTCCCCTTCCCACACGAAGTGAGCTCTTGGCAGGTTACGTGTAGCCCACAGTGCTAATTTTATTTGCTGCTTGATCTTTTTTCTGGACTTTTCTGGCATTTGCTGGGAAAAGCAAGGCCCCTTCCTCAGCGCTGGGGGAGGTTTGTCCCAGCTGTGCTGTGTCTGTGTCACTTTTGTCACCGAAGAGCTCTTGGAGCTCTGTGTTTCCAGGACGCTGGGAAACAGCTTGGACAACTCAAGGCTTTCCCAGTGAAAGCCTGGATGCAAATCCAGGCTGCAGAGAGAAGCAGGGAGGAGAAAAGCAGGTTCTGACTCACTGACCTGCACCTCCAGAGCCACGATGGGACATTAACCAGCCATCTGGAGCCTGTTGGAGAAGGAAAAAACAACCCAGGTGGCTTTTTTCAACCAAAATTCTGCCACCTGGGGAGGAAACCTCAGCCATGCTGGTGTGAAGGGTGTCTGTGAGTCCCAGCAAGGTCCTGCTGAGTGGCCAGGGGACACACCTGGGCTGGCAGTAAACACGATGTCACTCGGGGAGACGTTGCGTCAGCGCAGAAGTGCCGCTGATCTCAGGCTCTTATTCACTCTGCAGTCACTGCTGCTGCACAACCTGCTGGGCTTTATCAGGGAGCTGAGCCTCCAGCACCTCTGCACAAAAGAAAGAGGGGACTGAGTCATGAGGTAACCTGTTAAAAATCAGCCAGGAGTCAATGGAGGAGAGAGAGGGATGGAAAGAAGTCAGGCTCAGGTCGCTTGAGTAACCCTGCCAAGCCCCAGGCACCAAATGTCAGTGCTTTTATCAGCTTCCACTCACTCTGAAATATCCCTCAGCACATTTTCCACCATTTGTTTCCATTTGAAAGGACAGTCCACTAAGTCCTGTGACTTCTGGGAGTGATGGAGTGACTCATGCTAAGCCAAAGCAGAAGTTGCTCTCTGACACCTCCCACATCTGGACTTCCAGCCCCATGTCAAACTGCTGCTGCCCCTTCTAGTGTAAAGAGAAGGGCTTTCAGCCCCTGAAAGCTGCACCACCACTGCATTCTTACATGGCCCTGAGAGATGTGTATTATATGGTAAACAACATATTTTCTAGGTATGATGAGAAAATGCCATACCTGGATTTTCAGTCTGGTGGAAAGGTGGGTGAGAACCTCCTGAAGTGTGATTGAACTTGTGGTAACAAGAGTCGCAATCAGAGACATTCATCTTGTCCAGCTTTGCTGTCACATTAGCCAAGTTTTTTTT
The DNA here is from genome assembly GCF_008360975.1 of Lichenostomus cassidix. NCBI lineage: Eukaryota > Metazoa > Chordata > Aves > Passeriformes > Meliphagidae > Lichenostomus > Lichenostomus cassidix. The sequence continues at coordinate 16,525,218 of NC_139494.1, forward strand.
TTTTTAATTATTTTTAGTTTCCTTCTCATATGACAACCTCTAAAATAGCTGTGGCAAAATGAGTAAATAAATAGCTGCCAGGAGTTTAAGTAGGGCTACCTTGCTCATTGTGTTCTCTGGAAGGATCTTTTTCCTACACAGAAATCTTTTTCCAGGCTGAATTTAAGGAACTGGGACACTCATCTGTGAATTCCTGCATATTGTGAGGCTGTGGGGAGCTGCCAGAGAGGTTTTTTGTGGGTGAGGGAATTGGATGGATGGGTGCAAAGAGAGTGCCCAGAGTCCTCAGGGACACTGTCTGCATCCATGGAATATGAAATTCCCAGGCCAGAAATGGGCATGTCCAGCCTTGAATGAGCTCTGGGGTGAGAAGGAACATAAGAACATCACCCCAACATTTATTGCTCAGCCCAATAAATCCCAGAGCTGTGCTTGGGAGGTGTCAGGTGCTGCTTCATTAACCGTGTCTAATTACAGCCTGTTCCGTGGGTCTGTATGCCACCTGCTGGGGTGGCTTGGGGACTCTCTGGGGGACAAAACCCGGGGACTAGGGTGGGGGACTGCCGGTGACCTCATGGCATTTCATGTGGCCTTGCAGACGTGTGGGTTTTGGCTCGTTTTCTTCTTTTGGTTTTCCGTGCTCTTATCGGATGACATTTAGGTGTGTGTGGAGCTGCCAGCCGTGTCTGACAGGTCTGCCGTGGCCTCGGCAGGGACTCTGTGCCCTCCCTGCCCACTCCCGTGCTGGGGAAGGTTGTTCACAGCAGGCAGGTGAGGATGTCAGCTCGATGTCACCTCCCTCCTGCAGGGTCCGTGGTTACTCCAGAGAGATTCTCTGTATTAAAATATTTCCCTGAGATTTTGTTCTGCCATCTTGCAGAACACTCTAATGACATGAAAGCCTTCAGCTTTGCCTGGGGAAGGCCCTGCAGTAGCTCGCTGGAAGGATGTTATCCCTTTTCGGCTGTCTTGACATGGTTTTTGTGCAGCCAGAGCATCGCGATTCCCTTCCAGAGGCGAATGGAGGTACCGGCAGGGCTGGGCTGTGCCTGGAGCCACCAGAACTCTCCACGAACTGCTTGCCACCAGCTAAACCGAGGGAAAAACTCCTCCACTCGTCCCACAGTGCTCGCCAGGACCATTTTCGTGAAAACCAAGCCTGTCCCGCTGAGCCCGGGCAGCGCTGCTGTGCCGCTGCGGGACGGGCGGTTTGTAGGGAGAAGCTCCCCTCTAGCGGGGAATGGCAGCAGCATCGCTGCCGGAGAGGAGAGAGGCTGGAAAACCCTGGGGAAAGAACCTGGGGATGCTGTGAGAGCGGCTGAACGGGAGCCAGCAGCCAGGGGGTCAGGCTGTGCTGCAGGGAACAGGGACAGGAGGAGAGGGAACAGCCTCAGGCTGGGCCAGGGGAGGCTCAGCTTGGCCAGCAGCAGGAATTTCTCCATGGAAAGGGTGCTCAGGCCTTGGCAGGAGCTGCCCAGGGAGGTTTGGAGTCCCCATCCCTGGAGGTGTCCAAGGAAGGGCTGGAGGTGGCACTCGGTGCCACTCAGGGTTGGGGACAAGGTGGGGATTTGGCACAGCTTGGACTCGATGATCTTAGTGAGGTTTTTCCAACCTCTGTGGTTCTGTGAAATTCAAAGCTGAGGTATTTATTGTATCTCTGCAAAACCATCACGAGGGGCTCCATACCTGATTACATTTCCTGTAATGACAGTGCTGATGATGCAATTGAGTTGTCCACTCCCTGTTTATAACTGTGTTTTCACAGCATTAATTTTCCTAACAATAATTGCCTGTTTAATTCCCATAGCATCCTGAGGGGACAACTCAGTGTTGTTATCTGCTTTTGACAGAGGGAGAAAATGCTGGAAAAGTAGGGGAAGAACATTGTCTGGTAAAGCCATCCGAGGTCAGGATTCAAGTGGTGCTGGAGGGAGCCTCACTTGAATCAGCTGTGCTGATCTGTCACATCACTCAGCTGTTCTTCACAGGAAGAACAAAGTTTTGTTATTTGGCCCTGAACAGAGCTGTGCACTGAAAAATGTGAAGTGACTGAATTTTCTTTGCTCTTCAGTGTGGAGGGGGAGGCACAAAAAGTTTTGGGTGAGATCATAGGGATGGTTTGGGTTGGAATGGACTTTAAATTCCATTTAGTTCCAACCTCTTGCCCTGGGCAGGGACATAGCCTAAAGGTGTGGGATACAAACCCAGTGTGAGCACTGGGAAATGTGGGAGGTTGTACCAGAACAGCCCCTCAGTGACTGGGATGAAAATGTTATTCCTCCTCTTCCCTGGGTCTGGGGTTCTCTCCAGTTTGGGAACCAAGGTTTGTGAAGTGCTTTGAGATCTGCTGATAAAACTACTGCAAAAGCAGCTGAGTGGTGTTGCTCTCACTGCATTTATCAGATTTTCGGGATGGAAAATGTGTTTTTTTCAAGGATTACACTGCCAGAACTAAAAGTATCCCTGCATTAGTGAGGGTTTGATCCTTGCTGCTGCACACTGCTCCAAAGGGCATCTCCTGCACCTTTCCCAAGCATCTCTCTGGCAGCACGAGGGGAGAGGGAATTCTGAGGATTTCTCCACAAGCACCTGCTGAGCCCAGATGTGTCCTGGGCAATCTCTCCAGTGCTCTCCCCCTGCAAGAGCTGCTCTCATTTCTGTGTGTTCACTACAGTGAGTTATTCTTCCAGGGCCTGCAGAGCAAGGGAGAGGAGAGGAATGCAAACCAGCATCTTCCTCCCCATTTCTTGCTGGGAAAGCTGCCCCATGCAGCTGTGCCAGCCAGCTCAGGGTGCAGATCCTGTGTCCCTAGGGCTGAGGGGGGAGATATTAAAGGAGTTAACCTCTCTTTGCTGGAGGGTTTTGGTTCCAGGCCAATAGCACATGTTGAGGGTTAGTCCTGCCTGACAGATTGTTGGTGGTCTTGGCACGGAGTGGGTTGGTGAAGCTCAGCTCAGGTCTCAGCAGAGGCAGATGTTTGTGATTTAAAGAAATCATTAGTGTGGTCATTGCCAGCCAGATTGCATGGAATGGAAAGTCAGGATCGATGCTTTTTGGCTCCAAATCTCCTTGAGAAATCTGTGCTCTTTGTGATATTTCAACGGTGGAAAAAACATTGTGAAAATTCAGCCTAATTGAGCCTTTGCCCAGAGCATGACCCTGATAAAGGAAGAGTCCAGGATAATGCAGGGGCTATTTTGGGGGATGTGGTGCTTGATAGCTCTTTCCCTGCTCAAGACAGTGTCAAACACTTCAGGCCAGTTTTAAACACCAACCATCCAACCCTCCCTGAGTGGTGTTATCCTTCCTTTATGGGGGGAAGCAGCAGGGAGGGATCAAAGAGGTTTGCTACCAGCTGCCCTAGAAAACAGTACATTTCTGCCAGAATATTATCTTCTGTACCTAAGAGTTTTATCTCTGTCCCTGGGAGCAGAGGGACACATGACCTGCTTGGTGTTCCTCCTCCTCCTGGGCACAGCCTGGCAGCTGCTGGAGCAGCAGTGGGAGGAGATGTAGATAGCAGGAGGCTGCTCTCATCAGTGGGGATGTCCTTGCCAGGAGGGCAGGGCTGTGATTGTGGCCCAGCTGCAGGGAAAGGGCAGGATTTGTTCAGCACCAGCCCCGGGGCCTCTTGCCCTGGCAGCAGCAGCAGCTCTGCACGTGCTGCCTGTGCTCTCAGGTTCTCAGTGCACCTGCCCAGGTGGAAGCAATGGCTCTGTTATTAGAGGGCTGGGAAAGCTGCTCCGTGTGCTACTCGCCCTCCTCAGGAATGTGAGTGTGTCTGAGATTTTTCTGGGAACAAACAGCACCAAGCCTCCTCCCTTTGCCTTGGAGAAAGTCAGAGAAATCAGGGCCTTTCTGTAGCACCAGCTGGAGCTCCTGAGGGCTGCAGGTTCTGTCTGCCACCAGTCCCAACCTGCTCAGGATCCACTGGGAACACTCAGCACTTCTGCCTTGTGCTGCTGTTATTATACATAGAATCACAGAATATCCTGAGCTGGAAGAACCCACAGGATCATCCATCCAGCTCCTGCCCTGCACAGACACCCAACAATCCACCCTGTCCATCCCTGGCAGTGCTGCCCAAACACTCCTGGAGCTCTGGCAGCCTCAGGCTGTGCCCATTCCCTGGGGAGCCTGGGCAGTGCCAGCACCCTCTGCGGGAACAACCTTTCCAGATATCCAACCTAAACCTCCCCTGACCCAGCTCCAGCCATTCCCTGGGTCCTGTCACTGCTCACAGGAACTGGAGCCCCTGATGAGGTCTGACTTCAGCCTCCTCCAGGCTGCACCGGATTGGGATTGTTGTTCCAAGGTTATTATTAGAAACCCAAGGCACACTAATGCCCCAAACCTGGTGATGAGGGACAATAAACTGCCGTGTGAGGACAGCACTGTCAGCTCAGGAGGCTGCTCTGAAGGTCACCCAAGTACGAGGCTTGTCACATCGCTGGCACCTGAGGGAGGAGATAAAAAGTGCATTAGCGGCCAGATTAGGAGCATCTGCATGTCACTGTCACGCTCTGCTCACACTCGAGCAGGACATCCCTTCCCAGCCCATATCCCTGGTGTCTGGTGTGGGCTTTGGGAAGGCAGCAGCGCTCCTGAAAAACCATGGTGGTTCCTTTTCTGCTGGACTCAGCCCATTCCCAGGCTCCGAGCAGCAACCCACTCGTCTGTACATCATGTTCCCATTATTTTGTCCGTGGTTTTCAGGGCAGGATGTGTCTTCATCTCTATTTCAGCAATTCAAAGCTGCTGGCACCCAGTAATGATGTTCTGGATGCAGCTGTGGAAGAGGAAATCAGCATAGGGACAAACGGTGGCCTCCCCACTGTCATTTTCCTTCTTTCTGTTGTTCCCGGGGGTGGCTGGGATGCTGTGACAGTAGAAATTCCTGTGACACTCAGGAATTTCAAACCTTCTATTCTGCTTTTTCACTTCCTTCGAAGTCCACATCAGTCCTGTGCCAAACAGAGGAGTAAACGAGATAATGGGGAACAGAAGGCAGCAGGACTCATCCCAGCTGCAAATCTCGCAGCTCCGTGGCACGAGAGGACCACTCGCTGTTCGGGATGGGGAACAAACCCTCACCCCGTTCTGTGTCATTGTCTTTACACCTTTCCTGGTCATTACACCTTTCCTGGGAGCAGCCGTGCCCTGGCACAGGTGACAGCGAGGGGACTGCTGTGCTGTGGGGTTGCGTTTTAAAGCCTTTTTAGAAAGGAAACAGTTCCGCGTTGTCGGGGGCCGTGGAGAGGCCCCCCGTTAATTCCGTGTGTCCCCTCGCTGGTGCGGCACAGGGATGGGAACCTTTGGGATTGCCGGGGATGCTCCGGGCGGGATGACAGCGGCTTGGGCACCTCCTACTGCGGCTGCACGGCTGCGGGATGAGCTGATGGGAACGAACCCGGCTCGGGCCGAGCCGTGCCGAGCCTATGGGTGCCGCTCGGCTCCGCTCCGCCCGTGTCCCGCCCGCGGCCGCGGTTGGCGGTGCTGGCTTGGGGCGGGGCGGAGCGGCAGCTTCGAATCGCGGCGAGAGCGCCGAATTGCCTGAGAGCCTCCTGAAAGCCGCACTGCCCTGCACGGACCCCAGCCGACCCGATCCGACCCGTCCCGACCCGCTCCGTCCGCCCATGGGCAACGCCGAGTCCGTCCCGCGCGGCGCCGCCGCTCCCGGTGAGTGCTGTCCGTGCTGTCCGGTGGGCTCCGTGCTGTCCGTGCTGTCCGTGCTGTCCGGTGGGCTCCGTGCTGTCCGTGCGGCTCCCGCTGCCCTCCGGGACGCGACACAGCCGCCCCGCGGCTCCCCCAGCGCTGCCCGACACCAAACCCCCGTGGGGGTGTCCCGCGGGGTGGGGAGGATGCGACAGCGCAGGTGACACGGGGGGAGGTGGCAGGTGACATGTCAGCGCTCGGACCGCGCTCAGCACAGGTGCCGCAGGTCTGAGCCTTCTGCTCACCTGCGCGGGGACAGCCCCGGACACCGCCGAGGGGGTTTGGGGGCTTTTCTCCCCCTCCCAAACCAGAACGGAGCTCGCAATGTACTTTCATCCCCCGCAGCTGCTGCCCGCGCAACAGCCCTGCCAAATCCACCCGCCGCGATTCAAAGCGCTGCGCTCCAAAATCTCCTGCCAATCCCAGCTCCGGGGCTGGGAGAGCAGACCTGGGAAAACAAACGGCTTGGCGCTGGCCGCGCCGCCGGGTGTCAGGTTCTTGTTGCCTTTTCTGCGTCTTTTTTTTTTTCGTGTCCAAGAAGTCCAACAGCCGCCAGCCTGGTTGGCTGGATTTGAAGGGAGCTGATAACCGAGCTCAGCCAACCGGCACGGGATGCCAGCGCTCTGGAATACAAATAATCCTGGGTGGGAATGAGAAAAGCATTGAGTAACGTGTGGGCTAACGCGGAGCAGCATCGTGGTTACTGGTGTTGTGTGGAGCAGGGAGGTTCTGCAAGCCCCAACTTGTTTCTTGTTAGCCTGTCCTTGGCCTAGGGCCTTTGGTTTTTGGTTTTTTTTTTTTGTTTTTTTTTTAAATTTTTTTTTTTGGATGTGTGTGACCCGCTGCAGTTTCAGTTTTCAAGAAAACGTTGTCATCTTTCCCACCTGGTTCTTAACATCAGAAACGCAATCAATTTTTTTTTTAGGCACTTACAGCATGGTCTGATTCAATGACTTCTTTCACGAAGCTTGAAGGGCTTAGTTTTGCTTTCTCTTCCTCTGGGGGAACCCAAAATATTTTGCTGCTGGCAGGGTGAGGGTGCTGTCATTTACCAAGTGAGTTCAGCAGAGGGTGAAGCTGCCCTGCTGGATGCTCCTGCCCGAGCCTCTGCACAGGTGTGTGAGGTATGGAGGGGAGGGAAAAGTCCCTCTGGAGCTGTGCCAGGAACCTTTGGAGCAGGAGGCTGATGGCCCTGAGTGGTGAGTTCGTTGGCAGAAATCCAGAGCAGGTTCCCAGCCGTGCTGAGTCCTACCTGCAGCAGGAGAAAAAAAGGAATGTGGGTCACCCCATGAGACTGGAGTGTCTAAACCTGCAGCAAATGCTTCTCCCTTCAGGATCTGGGAGAAAAAAACCCCAAAAGCAAAAGAACAAACCAAACCAAATGACTCCTGAGCCTTGTTTCCTGCTGGCTGCTGCTCTCAGGTGTGTGGGGCAGAGCTGAATTCAGAGCTGGGTGTACCTCCAGGGAGGGTCTGTGCTGTGCTCTGGGGTGTTCCTAACCCCCCAGGGGATGAAGAGCTGACTGTTCCTAACAGATGAGTGCTTTGGCTGCAGGTAAAGCTCTGCTGTAGTGAGTTCTCACATTTCTGGTATTTCTCTCTCTTTCTGCTGTTTGGTTTCGGGGTGGTCAGCCCCCATCAGATTTACATGTTTCTGTGTAATGCAAGATTATTTCTGACTGGTGAATAACTGTGCTCCCCGATGTTTGTTTTTGTTTTGAAATCCAAACATCCAGCCTTTGATTATGAAGCCAGTTCTGCAAAACAGAATTGGAGAGAACATTTTGGGAGTTAATGAACTGTTAGGTAAGTCAGACCTCAATAATACCTTGTGTCAACAGCTGCTGCTGCTCCCGTTTGCTTAACAGTGAATGTAAAAAAAATGCATTTGATGATACTTCTAATATTGGATAGGAGAATTTGAACCAAGATGGAATTAAACATCAAGGACTAAAAGAAAGATGGTCAGTGTTTGGGTAGAAAGCAGGAATGTGGGATTATAAATTCAGTAAATCTTTAAAGCTGGAGTTGTCACTGAGGCACGAGAGTTCTTAATTTAGGAATATTGCTTTGATGTCTCTTAGAGGAGAGGCTCTGCAGCCTGGTGATGTCCTGCAGGTCCCCATGTCCCCAAATCCTGGCCAGCAGAGCCCAGGTGGGCAGTGGGACTCCAGGGTGGACACTGTCACTGGAGGGCAGCCGAGGACAAAAAGTCAGCACTGTTGCTCTGTAACTCACTGGGGGAAAAAAAAAATTGAATAAATGCCAGGAAAAGGACAGCATGGAGCAGGTCGCTTAAGGGATCAGAAGAAAAGCAAATAACTGCAGCAGCTGATCCCAGGAGAGCAAAGCTCTGAGGGAGACCCAGCTGAGGGTGAGTTCTCACTCAGGAGCAGTGTGCATCCTTCTGAACAATCGGGAAATCTCTCAGTGTGGGAGAAACTCTGAATTATTAGCACCTTGTGCAGCTCAACGAGGTCCAAAGTCGCTGAAAGGTTTCTTTGCATAATGCAAACGGACTAATGCCTGTGTTAGATAATCATTCCCTGCTGAACTCTGGTAATGGTCTTGGAGTGTAAAACCAAATTGCATTGCTGGGAGAGTTCCAAACCAGCACAGAGCACACAGACTGCTGTGCTGGGTCACTCCTTGCTGCATCTGACCTTATCCAGTGCTGGGGTTTCTCCCAAAGAGTTTTTCCTGGGCTTCTCTCAGCTCCCACATTTTTCCTTCTGTAGGAATTTCTCCCGACAGACCCCGTGCTGGAGGAGTTTGTTACCGAAGGGTTTTGAGTTCCCTCTGCTCTGAAAGGCAGCAGGAAGGGTGAAGGATCCCAGCTCTGGGTTTAGATGGCGCCAGAGCCTCAGGAAAAGATCCTCCCGGGCTCTGCTCCAGCTGGGCTGGCAGTGCCACCTCTCGCTGGGCTCACCTGAGCTCAGGTGTGAGCTGAGCCATCCCTCAGCTGGCTCTGCCTTGGCCATTTAGGGTTTGGTTGGCATCTTCATTCCTGCAGCTGGGAACTCCTCAATTTGTGTTTTGTCTTCACTGCTGTGCTTCTCACCCTGAGCCACAATACCCAGAATATTCCATGGCACGGTGAATTCCTGCCTGGCATTGCCCATCCTGCATGGATTGACATCCCTGAGCTCACCTGCACCCAGCAGGCTCCAGGCAGGCTGAGCTGTGGGGAAAGCAGCACATTCCCCTCATGGTTTGCTCAGAGACACTTTGATTTCACACCTCAGAGTCTGTTTTTCTCACTGACAAATGGCTGAGGTGCAGCTCAGCACTCCCCAAAGCACTTGGGATGTGCCAAGCTCTGCTCACCTGGGGACTGACCTGAGCCCCGTTGCCTCAGGTGGATTTTTTACTGATAAATGAACAGCATTTATGTGGATTTATCATGAAGGTGATGATAGAGAGTGCGTTTTGTGTTTCTTTTTCAATGCACGGTGTGAAATCATCCCAGAAGTTTGGCTGTGTGGGATTCCCTGCAGCCCCACCTCACAGAATCCCAAAAGGTTTGGGTTGGAAGGACCTTAAAGCTCATCCTGTTCCAACTCCCCTCCACTAGACCAGCTTGCTCAGAGCTCCATCCAACCTGTGCAGAGCTGAGGCTCAGGAAAAAGTTGATTTTTAGTAGCGAGGTCTTTTTTTTTTTGCATATCTGGATCCATTTTGGTTTGCTGGAGGAACCTTTGTGCTGCTCTGGGACAAACACAAAGTGTTCCCTCTGAACAAACCTTCCCAGGGCAGGGGGCTGTCCTGAGGAGGGGACACACACTGGTGACATGGGAATGTTCAGCCACCCCTATTCAGGGCTCTTCACTAGCATTTTATCTTCCCCGAGGCTGCTGCACATTCCTAAAAAGGAGCATCCATGTGCCCTGGCTAGAAAGGACTCCAGTTTTCATGTTTGGCACTCAAACCACCCAGTTATAAATGCCTGCTCCTGCCTTGAACTGGAACATAAATGTTTATAACTCCTGTTACTCTCTTGACAGTTTTCCCATTAATTTAGTGTCGAGACACCTTTTAATTTCTGACCTCATCTGGGTACCAGCCTGGAGTCTGCTGAAGCTGCTGACTTTTTCCCCATCAAAGGCAGAAAGCTTTGCTTTTATAATTCTGCCCTCAATTTGCAGAGGTGAGGTTTCCACACCTTCTCTGGGCATCTCTCCCCTTTTTAGCTGGGATCCCTCCTGTGGGTCTGAGAGCTCCTCAGGGAATGATTCCTGGGCTACAACTACAAATTCTGCCGTGGAGGGCGAGGGTAGGAAGGAATGAAAAACTTCAGGTCCTAAAATGATGCAGAAAATCCACCCAGCCCTCCATTGTCTCTATTCCTGGGTCTGTGATAAAAGGCAGACTTGGTTCTAAACAACTCGCCGTATTTCAGCGAGGAAAAGCAAGACAAAGGGGCTATTTAAAGCCACCGGCTTGGCAGGGCTTGGCTCGAGGGCTCTTGCCTCTTTTGTGTCATTGTGTCTGTGGAAAACACAGACGAGAAGCCGGGGAAATACAATGTGCTCTCCAATTTAGAACGCAGGCAAAGGTCAGCCGCGGTGCTTCGGGGAGGTGGAGGCTTTGGGCTGAGCAGGTGAACTTGGATTTTTGTGAATCGAGGAGGGAGATTATAAACAGACAGTGGAAGAGTAGTTGGATGCAGTTATGGAGCAGAATAACCCGTGTGGATCACGCCTGGCTGCTCTTTCTGCCCTGAAATTGAGGCATTACCTTCCACTCGTGGCTCTGCTCTGCCTTGCTGCTTGGATCTGGGATCTTTCACCCTTCCTCGGGTGGGTAAGGAGGCCAGGAGTGGCTGTGTGAGACCTTTGGAGGTCCATAAATATAAATGTGAGATGTCACAACACGTGCCCAGCTTGAAAGCAGCCGCAAAACTCTCCCAGAGGCTGCTAAACTGAAATGTGCTTGGCAGGAGCAGCACAGAAAAAGGATTTGCTCAAGGTTGTGCTGCAGGGAACTGCTTGCTGCAAGTGGTTTGGGAGGGCAGGGCAGGGCAATGAGGCTGGAAATGGCCCAGGAGGAAAGGAGAGCACAGAGGGATGGGCTGGAGGTGACATCAGACAGGGTTAACCTGCCTGCATTGTGGATTCCCACAAGCTGGGCAGAGTCTGCTGGAAATGGAGCAGGGTTTTGGGATCCTGAAGGAGCCCAGGAAAAAATAAATCTGTGGAGATTTGCTGAGGAGATGGGGCAGAATATTATTTTTTTGTTGTTGCTGCTCTTTTTTTGGAGTGGGATACAAGTACTTGTGCCCCTGTGATTTCTAAGAATGTGTATTTAAGAAGTTACAGGACAACCTCAGTGCTTTGAAAAGTAGTTCATATTTGCCCCTGAAGGATGAAATCTTACACCAGGAAGGCAGAGGGTGACAAAGGAGGCTTGCTGAGGTTTTTGGGGAGAGATCTGTGGCATCTGAATGATGCGCTCTGCACCCAGATTGCTGTGGCTGCTTTCAATGCTGCATTTTCAGGGCACAACATGCCAAACTCTCATCCAAATATTACATTTTATAACGTGACAAGAGCTTGGGAGAACCCACAGTTGGGGTGTTGTCCCACTGTCCTGGTTGTGTGAAGGGGAAACTGAGGCCTGAGATGATCCAGTGATTTGGGGTTTATCATTCCTGCTCTGGATGGAGGATTTCTCTTCTCCTTCTTGCAGCAATCCCCCAAATCTTGGGGCAGTTCAGGAGTCCTGGCTGAGATCCCTGCTGTCATCTCTGAGCTGTGCTGCCTTCCCAGTGCCTGTGGGTATAAAAACATCACATCCATTTGAAAGCCTTATCTGTGCCTCCTTCCTGCAGAGCTGTGATGGATTTTTGGCCTTGTTAAAGTAATCTTCTGCGAGGATTTATCTATTTTTCGTCTGTCAAAGATAATTTTTATTTTTTTTCAGAACTTCTTCATGCTGAATTAATTTGTTCTCTGTCAAACCTGTTTTGTTTTTCACTCGAGCCCTGTGAGTGGGAGAGCCCAACTCCCAGAAATGTGTGTGCAGCTCTTCTCCTGCATGTGGCACTCCCATGCCAGGAAATCCAAACCTTCAACCTGCAGAGCCCTCTGAAGGAGCACAGCCCTCCCTGCCTCTGCTGCACCCAGGGATGGCTCTGGATCCCAGCTCTGGCATTCCCAAGGGATGATGCTCCAGCCAGCGTGGTTCCCCTTTGGATCCATCACCATTCCCTTCATTTGGGCAGAAAAAACCTCTTTAATTTTGGGAGATATGGAGCTTTCCCCTCCCTTTGCTCTCCTGTCCACTCGTGCCTTGAAGGTGCTGGGATGCTGCAGGGACAGGATTTGTTTCTCTATTTATTTGTGGTTTGTTTTGGGAACAATCTGTGTGGTGACCTGGGAAAACAGGTTACTCCGAGCCTGAGAGCTGCTACTGTTCTGTTTTGTGATTTTTTTTTTTTTCCCCTCTACCTTGGATTTCCTGAAGGTCAGTGGGGCTGAAATGGCCCAGGGTAACAATAACCCCAGTATTTCCTGCTGTGGGTTGGGCTCAGGGATGCTGCCTGGTCCCTGTCCCTTGGGAATTGCCTGGATTGTCACAGCCTTGTGGCAGCTTGGGGCTGAGCTGACTCTCAGTTATAACCACCCATTCAAGGGTGATTTTAGGATGTTTCAGGGCTCCTGCTGATACCAGGGATGCTAACTCCAGGTTTGCTTGATATCCAAACCTGCATGTGCTCAGAGCAGGACCTGTGTTAGGGTCAGAGCAGGACCTGTGTTAGGATCAGAGCAGGATCTGTGTTAGGGTCAGAGCAGAATTAATGTTAGGATCAGAGCAGGATCTGTTTTAGGATCAGAGCAGGACCTGTGCCATGTGGCTGCTGAAGTTTCCTGCTCTCAGGAGGACCAGCTGAGGACTGGAGAGGGTGAGGAGAAGGGAAGATCTCCCACTTCTCTCATTCCCCTCACACTGATGTGGAGAAACAAACACCAGCTGAGCTGCCCCATGCTAGGACAAGTCCCCTGTGAGGTTTTCTCCTTCCCAGCTGCATGTTTCTGTAGGTTCTGGGTGCTGACAGCACCAGGGTCCCTGGGCACTGGGTGTGGGGAGCAGCTGGAAGGGGAGCTGGGTTTGGGAGAGGCTGTGCAGGAGAAGAAAAACAAGAAGCAGTTGTTTGTTAAGCAGCTTTGTTCTCTCTATTTCTGTAGCTAACCTTTTGCTTCTCGAAGCAATAAAAAAAAAAAACACCAACACCCAACCAACCAAAAACCCTCTTCAAAAAATATTGCAGGGTGTTTCTTTGTGTGCTTTGACTAAGCTGTTCCTCATAAACCAGCGGCTTTTGCGTAAACACAGGCATGGCAGGCAGAATTATCTGCTTTTTTGCAGCTGTCAAGTACCTTTGCTCCCCCAGTAATGTGCAAAGGGCGGAGTGAGGCTGGCAGAGGCAAACCAGACAGAACCTGGAGTGCCCTGATCTGCCAGGGCATCCCTCCCTGGTCCTGCTCTGCCATGGGGAGGTGGCTCTGGGGACCCTGAGCCAGTTTGTCCCTGGATGTCTGAGCAGGGCTGTGCTCCAGGCTGGACATTAACCTGGACATTAGACCAGCCAAGGACTTCAGGGTGTGAGGTAGGGACTGAAAACCCACCCTGGGCTGCACCTTTGGGCCAGAGCCATTCTCAGCACGATAGATGTGCCCCTGGAGATGGGTTCTGTGGGCTTTGCTGTGAACTTTTAATTGCTTGCCAGAGCTCGGGGTGGCAGCAGCAGCAGCTGGTTGGTTGCTAATTGCTGTGGCTGCTCCCTTGTGGCCTCCAGTCCGAGCTGACAAGCTAAATCCAGGATCTGCTGGAGACAAGGGGGACCTCCCTTCCACCCCTCTGGGCTGGGGCTGTGGGCTTCTGTGACTATTTTTTATTTTTTTTTCCCCGATAAAATGAACAAAAGTTCTGTGTCCCGTGACGGCTCTGATAAGCTGGAGGCTCCAGACATGCCCCAGCACAGACTGCCCATTACAGCCTTTGTTTATTTAAAAATAAAAAGCCTAACCCCACTATCTTGATGATGGAAAAAAAGGAATTCTATAAACGTGCCAGGGGCGTAATTGGTGCCAGTGGAAACCAAAAATGACCCTTTGCTTTCCCCTCCACCCACCTTTTTCACAGGAAAGTGGGTTGGGTGGGAGCTTTTCTTAGGCACTGGTGGTGCTGCAGGAATCCTTTCCCATGGAGCAAAACCTCACCAGTTCCAGGGGATGGTGGAAGGACTGTGGTGAAATTCCAGGTGGGATGATGTCTCCCTGCCTCTCAAACTGTGATCAAACCCCTTTGGGAGCATCCTGAGGGCAGCAGCAGTGCCCTAGGAGACGAGTGCTTGTGGAAATCTCGTTATCAGCATCTTTCCTAATGCAGGATGATCCCGTTATGTAGAGAATTGTCAGGCTGCTCCCCGGAGCTGCCTGGCTGCTGGCCAGGGCAGTGATTCCCTGTCACCTCCTTCTCCCAGCTTTTTGCTCCAGGACAGAGCATCCCTGAGGGTTTCTCCTGCCCTTTTGGGGTGGTGGGACTCCCAGCTCAGCTCCTGGGGCATGGCAGGCAAGGAAAAGGGGGTGAAGAGCCATCCAGGAGAGTTCCTCCCCATTTCCACCTTTTCCTCAGCTGGTGGCTCTGCCAAAGCTCTTGATGGCACAAGTGGTGCTGTGCAGGAATTCCCATCCCCGTGTGGGGTGAGCTGTGCAAAGCCAGGTGTCCCTCCATGCCAGGTGACACCCCACAGGTCAGGCTGAGCCTTTGAGGATTTTGCTGGCTGGCTCACCAGGGGGATGAATTTCACAGGATTATTGCCACACAATGTGCTTTTGTGCAACGATGTGGTGTCTTTTAAATCATTTCCTCCAACGAGGCTGTCCACACCCAAACCAAAATAAACATTCGGAAAGGCTGCAAGGAGAAACACACCGTGCTCCCCCTTAAATGCATCTTTTCTCCCATTCCTGACAGACACCTGCTCCGTGTCCTGGAGAGGAGGAAAATCCAGGAATGCTGAGTTAGGATTACCCAACACAGATTTTGGCAAATGTTAACTTTCCAAACCTTCATTTCGCAGCATCCACATCTTTTTTTGAATCAGTAACTTTCTCAGAAAGGAGAAAGTGAAACCTGGGACTGACTCTGTCACCTGCTTGTGCTTCCTTTTTAAGATGAATGGTTTCTTTTCATCCTTTTGAAGCCCTGCACCATTCCCAGTGGTATCCATGAGCTCCCCAGCCTTAATCCACATCTCTGAGGTGATTTCCAGTGATTTCTCACAGATTTTTGGACAGAATGTGGGTGCTGGTGGGTGAACCAGGGTGTCAGCAGCAGCCACCAGTGCCCAACAGTCCTGCTGCTCTGGACTTTTCTCAGCTTTCTTTTGGGAATAATTTATGGAACAGAGGGAAATTTAACTCCAGCTCACTCAGCCTGTTCTCTGGGTTGGTAAACTGCGAGTTGGTGTTTTGGGGTGAAGGAATTGCCCTGATGAAACTGCCTGGGTATTTCTCCTCCCTGACTTCTTTCCTGCTTTCTCATTCCCCATGATTTTGGGGAATTGATTTTGGGGTGTCCTCAGCAGCCTCTCGTGAAGATCCTCAGCAAACTGGGCATCAAACCTCTGTTGTCAGTCAGTGCTCTGCCATCTCCTTCATCCACCCATCCCCTTCCCCTGGGGAGACTTTCAGGCCAAAACCAGTCTCTGCTGGGAGCCCTAGATGGGAAAGAGCTCTGGTTTTAATTAGCATCTTAATTAGTTTATCAGGAGTTGGCACCATTGTCATTCCTGGATGCACTTTTCAGCAGAGCTCTTGTTCTTGCTATCCTTCAATGCTTAATTTTTCAGTTATCACACAGGATCATTTTCCTGGTTCAGGGAGATATTCCTCCAAAATTCAGGGGTTGTTAGCTGAGCTGGGTAATACATCTTCTTTTTTTCCTCCCCAATAACCAAATCACTTCAGTTTTTCTTCTTCTGCCCAGCTCCAGATAGTGCCTGATCATTAATCCCAGAAATGTGCTCTGCTAGGAAAGGTGTATCCCAGTGACAGATAAGCTTGACTGACATAAATAATTCAGTTCCTCTGTACCTTTTTCTCCTTCTGTGACTGCTGGAGATCGAGGTGACCCACAGAGCTATCTGAAATTCTCCTGCAAGTGATCTCCTGGTTTGATTTTCTTTTCAGCTATCTGGCAGCTGTAATTTATACTCATGCTCCACTGGCTTCAGGAAGATTATATTCTGTATTTTCATGTTGTTTTTTGACTACAGTAAGTGAAGAAAAAATATAGGTATTTTGTCTATTTACTTTTTTTTGTGTGGTCTAAGTTCTGAACATTGGGGTTTCCCCCACCCCTTTCCCTACTGATTTTTGTCTTCCCTGAATCAACTTTATCTATCTTGGACTGCCTGTGCTGTCTTGAAATTCTGCCTTTTTGCTGGGAAATTGCATTCCAGTTGCTGCCATTGATTTACTCTTGGCTTAGCCAAGCTTTTCCTCCTCTTTGACAGCAGAGCTTTCCTGGGGTTTTGTCCCACAACCGCTTGGGACCATTCAACAGAGCAATGGGGTCAGCAGCTGTGCCTTTCCCATGGCCTCCTCACAGCTTTGGGGACACAGTGACCAGCAAATCAAGTGACCACGAGAGGGGACTGAGGCAGCCTGTGAGCAAAGTTTGCTTTTTGCCAACACCCAGAGCCTGGGTGGCCTTGCCAGGGACCCTGCACTGGTTAAACTGGGAGCTGGTGGCTCTGATTCTGAACCTGCTGAGGGTCCTTTCTGCCTGGTGCTCCTTGTGAGGGCTTGAATTCCCTGAAGGATGTTCTTTCTTCTCCTTCCCCCTGGCTCTCCTAACTGCAAACATAGATTAAGGGGCTGGCTGAGCCCCAAAAAGGGAACAGAAGGTGGTGAAGGAGCTCCAAGGAGCCCATTTGCTGGTGATCCTGTGTGGTTTGCTCACCAGTGTGACCTCACCAGTCTCTTTGTGACAGAAAATCCTCTCTTGTTGTATTTAGCCCCATGTTTCTCCCTCAGGGAGGCTCAACCCCCTGAAAACTCTTCCTGAGCAGCTCTCCTAAGCCAGGGGAGAGCACCAGGAGTAATTCCCAGCACACAGCCCAGCCCAACCCCTCTGGAAGAGTCTGGCAGAGCTGGACCTGTGTGTCAGGGTGGCATTAAAGGATTGCTGGCAGAGCTTTGGGGTGTCTGAGGGGTGCTGAAATGACAGCCTGTGGGAATCCAACTGCTGCACAGGCCTTGAGCACTGAGGGGGGAAAAAAAACCCAAAAAGCTCTATTGGCTTTTTGCTTGTGATTTCACTGGCAAGGCAGGAAGTTTGCAGCTGATGGGGGAAAGTCTTGGCTGCTGAGCCTGGAGTGGGATGGAGGGATTGGAGTGGAGCTTTCTTATTTCATCTTTATGGCAGTGACTCACTTGACAGTTGACTTTATTCCGCAACGGTAATGTTTTGACCTGAAGCTTTGCAGATGGGAATCTGACGTGAGCACAGCGAGGTCGTCGTGCTCAGTTGGTGTGACAAGAAGTGACTCAGGTGTGATGCTCCCCAGCCCTTGTCAGGGTCTGTGCCAGCCTTTCCCCAGCTCCACATCTGGTCCTGTTCCCACTCAGAGCCGTGGAAATACTGTCTCATAGAGGCTGTTCCTGGTGCTTGGGGTTTCTGCTGTTGGTGTCTCTGCCCAGAGAAAATCCTGCAGCTGGAGCTGATGTGGAATTTGGAGTGTTTCCTCACCTGGAGGAGGAGGATGAGGGAGTGACTGAGAGAACCCAATGTCCTCTTCAGAACAGGAACAAGAACTCTTTACCTCCAGCAAGGCTATTTCTGTGTCTCCACTTTTCCCAGCTATTCATGTGGATCCTTTGGCATTGTCTGTGTCCTCTGAAGAATACTGAAAGTGCTCTGAGGTCTGCTAGGAGACACTGCATGCTGCTGTATTTGTATTTCAGAGGGACTGACCCACTCACCCAGCCTGGCCTCTGGCTTGGGGCAAACTTTCACACAGCTCTTCCCATCTGCCTTCCCTGTTGTGCAGTGTTTCTTCTTGACTGGAAATTTTGGTGGGGAGAGAGGTATCTGTGGGGTGAGAAGGATGCCACAGACATTTGCCAAAGTCTGGAGCTGTCTGAGAGATAGGGTGGTGCTGCAAAACTATCCCTTTTGTGCATTTAAATCGCTTTAAAAATGACTTCTGTAGGCCTGGAATCCTCTCTGCCATCACCAAATCCACCGAGTGCAGGACTGGGCTCCACATCTGATTCAACTCCCCATGAATCATTATTTCCTGCGCCTTGTTCTTCATAATTGCTTTTGCTAATCCTCAGCTGCATTTGCATTTTCTCAGTGCTCACCATCCCCTCCATCCCTTCCTGGGCACAAATCTCGAGGTGTCACCATCCTGCTCGTGTCCCTTGGGATGTCCAGGGGAGCTGGAAATGCAGGAGGAGGTGATCTTTGGCTGGTGTAGATCATCAAAGCTGTGCTGACACACCAGCTGCAGGAATTCCCACAGGATATTCCATTCCTGCTGAGAGCTGCTGAGGGAAATGGCTTTGTTCAAACATACCTGAGCAATTCCCTGCTCCTTTGTTTTGGCCTGTTAAGCTTTAGCAAAATAAAACCAATCTTTTGGCTTTCTCTGCTGGTTCCTGTGTGGTGTCAGGTGTTTTACAAGCTCTCCACATCCTCTTGGCCCCACAGCAGCCTGCTGGACTGGAACCCCAAGGGCAGAGGCTCACAAGGACCTTCTTCTGGTGAAAAAGGAGATTAAGTAAAGTTTAGCTGCTTAAAGGGTGAAAAGTTTCCCTGCAGATAACCAGAAGCAGAGTTCAGATGTGTGATTCTGACTTCTTCAGGCATTGATTGCACTTGGGTTCCTTGCAGCTGGCTGAAGGATGGGAAGGCAGAGGGTTTGCTGGGGTTCTGCTGCATTGACCCCATGGTGCTGTCAGAGCTGGAAATGCTGCAGGAAAATAAAGGTACCTGAGTCAAGCCTTGTTGTCAAAATGAAAGGAAATGGTCCCTTCAGCTGAATTTGCAAAACCTCCTGACCCCAGTGTGTGTCACCCAAAAATGGGGTCAGTTATAAACAACTTTACTTCATCCATGAAATAGGAGGAGAATGGGGGGCCGGAAAATTTATTGGATAGAAAAGGATGGGATCTTTTTAAAAAGGAATAAAAAGGAAGAAATCACTCCTTCCTGGCTTTTCTGAAAGAATGGCAAACAATGGGGGTAAAACCCAAGACACAAACCCATCCCCTGTGCAGGTTGGGAGCTCCAGAGCCCTCCAGGCTGTGCTGTGCTGTGCCCATCATTTCCCCTCGGTGCTCTGCAGCTGCATGGAGAGAATCACGGCATCGTTCAGGCTGGAAAAGACCTTTCAGTGTGTGTTTCTCCCCCTCTCTCTCCCATTCAGGAGCAGTGTTGCCAGTGGGCAAACGCTAATCCATCCTGACAGCTCTGCCCATCTTCCTGCTTTGGTCTGGCAACCAGCAAACAGCTTGATTAAGGTCCCCGGGGCTTTATTAGTGCAGCTTGTTGCCTGTAAATTAATCAACAGGTTTCCTGTGCTTAACTCTTGCTGGGAACGTTCTGCTTTGCCGTGGGTGTTGAGTCAAGCCTTTAGAAGTGGTTTTTAAACGAAGCACGGCAGAAATAGCTTCAAAGGTTTCGCAGTCGTGGTTCTTGGGGCAGGAGGTGAAGAGATCCCGTGGGCTCTGCAGGTGCTGCTCGCCCGACTTCCCATCCCTAAGAGCAATTTTAGGCTTTTGCTTTGTTTCTCTTGGCTGTTCAGCCAGCCACCCCCTGTAAAATATCCATTATCCATGCAGAGGGCAGCCAGATGGAACCTGTGCTTTGCTGAGTTATCCATAAGGAATCAGATGTTCTCTGGCCTCTCAAATTAGAATTGCACAGAGGAATGGAACCTCCTTGCTGGTTGGAGGTTTATTCTGGGGCATGGGCAGAAGTTGCCAGGATGTTTTATTTGGCACTGTTATTTTTCAGCCTTTGGGTTTGTCCTTTAACTGTTTGGTCTCAGCACGGAGGGATTAGGAAAAATAACTTTGCAGCTGCTGTGGTTTGCACCTGAAATTGGATAATATGCAGAAGATTTGGGGAGCAAAAACACACTGAGTTTTCACTGCAGATCCCAGAGTGGAGATGACTGATGTTGTATGGCCATAATGAACATTCTCTCATTATTTCCAGCTTCTCACATGGGGACACCCAGCTCCTTATCTCCATTTTCTCTTTCTGTGTGCATTTTCTCTCCTCTCCCCCTTGCTGGAGGCACCACCAGTGCATTCAGTTCACTCTCAGTGAACTCACAGCCCCTGCCTGTGCTCCCACACAGCCTGGGAGAGCAGCTCTGAGCACATGGAATTGCACTCCATCTGATCTGATCTGATCTGATCTGGACTTCACCCCACAGAACAATGGTGAGAACAGCCCGAGCCACGCCGCCTGTTCATATAATCATATAAATATTGATTATTTTTAGCAGCAATCAAAGACAGAAGAAGAATGTTGCAGAGGTTGTCTCCTGTCCCAGAGAGAGCTGCCCAGATCCCTGCTCTGTGCACATTCCCAAGGAAGGATGTGTTCCTGAGGTTGGCTCCAGCTGGACCAGAGTGGATTGAGATGTTGGCCAGTTTGTGATGGCAAATTCCACATCTGCCTGCTGGGTGATGTGCAGATTCTCACAGCTTGGTCATGCTTTCCCTGCCTGCCATACTAGAAGGCTTTAAAGCACCTTAATGCTCAGTTGGAGTTTGAATTGCACCCAGGAGTGAGCAACACTTCCTGCCCCAGAGCAGTGCCCAGGAATTTGGAGAGTGAGGCTTTGGATCCTTGGCATCTGTGGGTGGAGCAGCTTGTGGATACCTGCAGCACCCTTTAGAGCATCCTGGCAGGAGCTGAAACACCTGCAGGAGCCACGGGTGGGAGCTGGAATTGCCAGGGATGCTGCCTATGGACCTTCCCAGGTGTCAGCAGAGAATTAGGTGCAGGAAAAGTTTTCTCTGCCATTTAAAATGTCGTAACAGTTCATCTGCTATGATGAGGAGGTTCTCTGTGGTGGATAGAGGGAGAAGTGGCATTTCTGAGGGGTGATTTTATGACAAGTGAGAATGGAACAAGACACTGTAGTCTTGAGGATTGAGGGAATATTGGAAGTGACCTCGGAGAGCAGCTACCAGCAGGGCTGGAAAAATTGCCTCGTGCAGGGATCTTGTTCATAGAATTACAGAATATCCTGAGCTGGAAGGACCCACAGGATCATCCATCCAGCTCCTGCCCTGCAGACACCCAACAATCCACCCTGTGCATCCCTGGCAGTGCTGTCCAAACACCCCTGGAGCTCTGGAAAATGCCCATTGCCTGGGGAGCCTGGGCAGTGCCAGCACCCTCTGGGGGAACAACCTTGCCCTGATGTCCAACCCAAAACTCCCCTGGCACAGTTTCAACCCCTTGGCATGGGTCAGACAATCCTGAGCCTGGCCACTGCACTACAGGCACATCTGCTGCTCCCACCTCCCGTCAGTGGAGACATTCCCTGTCAGAATTTCCTATTTTTCTCATCCCTAAGGATATCTACATTTCTCTGTTGATGAGAAAGCTCCATCCCTTGTCTCCCTACCCCTCTGCCAGCGGGGAATGACAAAAGGATGACTGCAAACCCGCAGGCTGTGGGGTTTGGGGTGGGGATAGGGGATCAGCTCGGTGCTGTGCAGGGTGCCAGGTTGGGACATCCTGTGTCAGGTCTGTCACATCCCCAGTGCTGGCCTTAGCGTGGTGCTGTGCCAGCGTGGTGGCAGCTGTGACACATCCGTCAGCCGTGCCTGCTGCTCCCCGTTGCCAGGCACACATGGTGACCTTTGGGAGAGGAGGAGGAGGAGGAGATGGTGGGGAGAGCAGGGGTGGGTGGGAGGCAGGGGCAGCCCTGGCTTGGGGCTCTGGTCAGGGCTGGGGGTTTGGATACATGGAGTGAAGCTGAGAATCCCTCCTGCTCTTCTGGATGCAGGAAGCCCCAATCCCTTCTGTTTTTCTGGGTGCAGAAAACCCCATCCCTCCTGCTTTTCTGGATGCAGAAAGCCCCAGTTCCTCCTCTTTTTCTGGACGCAGGAAGCCCCAGTTCCTCCTGCTTTTCTGGGTGCAGAAAACCCCAATTCCTCTTGTTTTTCTGAGTGCAGGAAGCCCAAATTCCTCCTGTTTTTCTGAGTGCAGGAAGCCAAAAATCCCTCCTGTTTTTCTGGATGCAGAAAACCCCAATCCCTCCTGTTTTTCTGGATGCAGGAAGCCCCAATTCCTCCTGCTTTTCTGGGTGCAGGAACCCTAATACTTCCTATTTTTCTGGATGCAGAAAGACCCAATCCCTCCTGTTTTTCTGGGTGCAGAAAACCCCAATTCCTCCTGCTTTTCTGGGTGCAGGAAGCCCCAATTCCTCCTGCTGGGATTGAGGCAAAGCTCTCCCTGCTGGGCTCTGCCATCTCTGGGGGATGCAATGCCCGGATTACGGGAGGAAGGATCAGGATGATGCTTGGCAAAATGCTATTTATGGGCTGCTGCAGATCTGACTGCGTCACCTTGAGTGTAGGAAATTTCGGGGCACTGAGGGTTCCTCCACCCTGCTCAGCCTGAGGGGAGCCTGGAGAAGCAGCCAGCAGCAGTGAGGGTTTGGGTTTTGTGCCCTGCACTGTGAGTTGTCCATAAAATTGTCCCATTTTCTGTGCTGATGGGGTTTTCCTGTGACTCCAGCACCTGGACAGTGCTCTGCTCGGTGTGTGCCAGTTCTGGAGTGAAACTGGGGGTGGCTTCTCTTGGAAAAAAAAAAGTATTTTCCAGGTATTTGAGGTCAGCGTGACTCGGGGAATATAATTCAGAGCCTCTGAGGCTGGGTTGGTACAAATGGCACTGTCACTCCACGGAGAGGCAGCTCTGTGTGAAGGGGTGAGGTGGAACAGCACCAGACATAACCTGAAATGACTTAACAAGCTGCTCAAGTTTTTTAAATGCGTGTGTCTTTTTTTTTTTTCTTTTTTTTTCCCCTTTAATTTAAATTTCCTCTGACATTTCATAGGCTTCATCACTCAACGTGAAGCCAAGATCCATGTGAGTGTGTGCGGTAGGATTGTTTTTAAATTTTTATTTTAAATACAGATGTCTGGAATAACTTTTTTGCACACACTGTAGGAGTGTAAAGGTTTCTAAGCAACATCATTTCATGCTGTTTGCATTCGAGAATGTAAAACAGGGTTCCTTTTTTTAAAAGTCTCTGCAGTGCAGGCATAATTACAGGATCCCATTATGCAGCATTGTGTCTACGGTGAAGGCTGCCCTAATGGAATATTCTGCCTTCTGCTCAAGTCTTACCTGCTTTTTACCAAGACACTTAAGGACTTAATTAGCGTCATTATCGGCTGCCACCCCCTTCCTCAGCCCCGTGCATGAAGGGATAATGATCTGTCCAAGCTAGCAGTGTGTTCACTTCCCATGCTTAACAGCACCACATGGAGGGAGCATTTGGGAGCTCCTTGAATCGAGCATGGAGGAGGAGTGGGGAGAAACCGAAGCGTTTCCTAGGAGCAATAAATACACTCTGTTTACTTGGCCTGGTCGCTGCCACTGAGCTGGGAGGTGTTTGTCACTGGGAGATCCCCGTGCTGTGCTGCCTCAGCCTGAGCTCAGGGCAGAGCCAGCAGCCCTGCAGGGCTCCCAGGGCCACTCCAGCCTGCCAGAGAGTGATGGGGAATGGCAGGAGCTCTGGGGTGCACCAAAAGTCCTGTGATGTCCATGTGGATGTCCATGTGTGGGCAGCACCTTCCACTGACCTGCATATCCATCCATCCCTCCATCCATCCATCCATCCATCCATCCATCCATCCATCCATCCCTCCATCCCTCCATCCATCCCTCCATCCATCCATCCATCCATCCATCCATCCATCCATCCATCCATCCATCCATCCCTGTAATCAGATTGGATGGAATGGTTGGTTTGGGTTAGAAAGGACCTTAAAAGTCATTTAACTTCCACCCCCTGCCATGGCAGGGACACTTTCCTCTATCACAGGTTGCTCCAAGCCCCAATGTCCAACCTTTCCTTGGACACTTCCAGGGATCCAGGGGCAGCCACAGCTTCTCTGGACACTCTGTGCCAGGGCCTCCCCACCCTCCCAGAGAAGAATTTCTTCCCCATATCTCATCTAAACTGGTTTTTCCCTGCTGCTCTGGCTGGCCAGGAGGTGTTGCACTGGAAGCAGCTGCAGTCAGTGGGTTGGAGTGACAGGAGGTGGTGGCTTGAGGACACTGCTGTGATGCAGAGGGAAGCTGGGGAGGATCATCCTGCAGCTCTGTGACAACATCTGCAAAGCTCCAGTCAGCTGGATGGTCAGCTCTGATCCCCAGTGGGGAACAACATCTGCACCGAGCTGCCCAGCAGAGTTTTACAAACATCTGGGGGCTTTCTGTGTTTTGTGAGATGAGGAGTGCTGGCTTTTGCACCAGAGCTGGGGCCAAAGGAGGTTTTATTGCTGGTTAGGTAACTCCTCTGGCACGCTGTGTTGGGAGCCCCAGCCATTATTAATGAGGTGTGGGAGGGCTGTGGTGCATCTGGTGGTGTGTGTGAAGGCTTTGGCTGCTGCACTTCATGCCAAGATGAGGCTGTGACATTTCCCTGACAGGTGGACACCTCTCAGTCCCCTCCACCCACTGTGTCCATCCCTGGTGGCATTTCTGCCCTTCCTGCTGCAGGTTGCTGCTCCCACAGCAAGTTTTCCTGGGAATTCTGCTGACATCTTGCAGGGAAATCCACCCTTTACCTCTGTACTTGTGGGCTCAGGTGGGAAAGGGCACTGTGAGAGCTCAGGGATTTGGGAGCTGCTCCTGAGGGATGTGGCATTGTGAGGCTTGTGCCTCCTCTCTGGTGAGAAGCAAAGACAGGGCAGAAGGAGCTGTGATGCTGATGGATTTCCCGTTTTCCTTGGCTCACTCAGAGTCCTGAGCACCACCTGCTCACTCCCTCACCTCAGTAAATGCTGTCTGGCCTGAGCTGATGCAGGGACATCACCCATGCTGGGAGCAACCTGCAAAGTCCAGAGCTGCTCCAGGGCCTCCTCCTCCTGTCCTGGTGAAAAATGTCTCTTTTTAGGGCAGGAGGTTGGAAGCAGATGATCTTAAGGCCATCCCAACCCAAACCATTCTGGAATTCCATGATTTCCTGCCGTGCTGTGCTGATCCAGGCTGCTTCTCCTGCACTGTCCATTCCTGGGGAGGATTGCTCCAGCGATTCAATGCCTGGTATTTTTTATTTCTCTGGCTTTTCCAGCCTCTGCCCTCAAGGAGCTGTGTGTGATCCCTGCTCAGAGAGCTGGGAACATCTCCTGCCCCACCCAGGATGGGACTCCCAGCACAAAGCCCATCCAAGCTGCAGCTCCCTCGTGTTTTCCAGGGAGATGGCTGGAGGTCTCCAGCAGTTCACATTGCCTTTGGCTTCACAAACCCTGGGAAGTGGTGCCAGCTGGATGGAGCTTTATGGGATCCCTCCGTTTGCCCTGTGCTCCGTGTATTTTAAACAAACCTGGGAGGGGGCTTGGGCTGGATCCTTGTTTGTTCTTGATGGAATGGATGAGGGCTTCAGAGTCCTCGTCCATCCATCTTCCATATGGAGATAAAAAGTTTTGGCTGAACACTGCTGAATGTGCCGTCATCTATCACAGCGGAGGCGGGATTGTGTCAAGGAAAAATAATCCACCATCAGGCTCAAAAGGAGAAAAAGGGAGGAAAAAAAAAAAAGGGAAGAAATAAGATTTCCAGTAAAATGCATCGCTTTAAAAATCCAATTCACTCTTTGCCAAGTCACTGTTTGGTTTTAGCCTTGTTTCGCATGAAAGCAACCTTTAAAGGTTACTTTTATCCCTCTTTAATGAGCTAGAGAAATGAGGCTGGTCTGCTACAGGGCAGAGGGCAGGGATGGGACCTTGTGAGGAGCTGATGCTCCCCTTTGGAGCTGTGTCAGCTGCAGCACAGCTCCCTGCCTGCCAGATCCTGCAGCCAGCAGCTTTCAGCAGGAGAAATGAAAGAGGATCACTGATGGATATCTCTCCCCTGGCTGTGGTGGAAGTGATATGTGCTGCAGTGTGTGTGGGAGGGAGAATAGCTGGGGCTGGGGGTGTTTTTCTGGAGGATTCTGCATGCTGGGGTTTGCACCCTGGGGAGCAGGTTTGGTGACACTCTGCCTGTGCTGGGCGCTGAGCTCCTTGTGTCACCCTGAGAGCTGCTGACACCTCGGTGACACCTGACCCCATCCTGTCCTTAGGGGTGAGGGGACACCCAGACCCCTCCCTGGGACAGCCTGGGCTGTCCCTGCTTTCCTCTGGATGACTGAGGGTGTTTAGGTGACAACAAGGGTGTCCCAGAGTGTGCTGAGATGACAACAAGGGTATTCCAGAGTGTGTTTAGGAGACAGCGGGGTGACAGCAGGGGTGTCCCAGAGTGCATTTAGGTGACAGCAGGGGTGTCCCAGAGTGAGTTTAGGTGACAACAAGGCTGTCCAGCAGCTCTGCAGGATGGGCTGTCCCAGCCCTGACCAGCAGGCCAGGGTGTGACCCTGCAGTGTCCAGCTGTGCTGTGGGCAGTGTGAGGCTGGTGGGCAGGGTGGGCATGGGGCAGAGCTGCCCACTGTGGGGCTCCTTCAGCTGCATCAGCCAAACAGGACTGGCAAACAGCAGCAGCAGCAGGGGCTCTAAACCCTCATCAGTGTCTGTGGATTGAGCTCTCAACACTCATCAGTGTCTGTCTGTGGATTGGGCTCTAAACCCTCATCAGTGTCTGTCTATGGATTGGGCTCTAAACCCTCATCAGTGTCTGCCTGTGGACTGAGCTCTTCCTCCTCCCAGCAGACAATCTCTTGTGCCCAGGCATTGAGCAGGAGATGATCCAGAGTCCCTCAGCCCAGCTGGGAACCTTCCCAAACCGCAGCACAACCCTCCCAGGCTGAGGGCTGCTGCATTTCCTCACTCTGCTCCCAAGGGCTGTGCTGCTGAAACGTCTCCCTCATTTTTCTTCCATTCACATCGCTTGAAGCTTTTAGGGGAGTCCTGGCTGGTGCAGGACGAGCAGCAGTGGGGGGTGAATGGGTTGTGCTGTGCACAGAAAACCCAATGAGTTTGAGTTTCCTTGTGCTGCTGTGGATGTGGGACACAAACCTTGGGAAGGGCTTGGTGACAATGCTGTCACTGCTCTCAGAGGGGTGATTTGCACATCCCCACTGCTGGGATGCCAGCAGGAGTTTGCAGTTGGCCTGGAGCTCCATCCCTGGCTCTTGTCACCCTCCAGAGACGCTGTGCCCCACTCCAGCTCCTCCTGAATGCCCTTTCCAGCAGAAACCATCTCCATCTTCGTGGAGCCTGTTTCTCCTGAATGCCTTTCCCAGCAGAAATCATCTCCATCCCTATGGACCCTGTTTGTTCTAGGGGGTTTTGCACCAGAGGGCTGTGATGTTTTTGCTGCTGTGGTGAGAGAGCTGCTGGGTGTTTCCCCTCCCAGCAAGAGCAGCCACCCTGGGATGCTCCTGAGAGCAGGATGTGGTGGTTGGAGAGGAGCTGGGCAGCTGCCAGCATGGAAGGCACTCTGGAGAAATTCCCTCTGAAGCAGAGCTGAGGAGGATGCTGTTTTCCCTGGAAGTGTCAGGAGGCTGCTGAAGGCAGTGGGCAACAGAGAGCAACTTTCCTATGGGAAAGTAAAGCCTTGTTCCATTTTTAACCCTTGCTAATTGAGTCCAGGGTGAAATGTGACCCCAGGTTACATAGCTGTAATGCCTTCCCTGTGTGCTGGGCTCTGGGCCCTCAGGAGGGGGAAGGAGCAGTCATTTGCTGCTTTTGGCCCTGCTCCATGAAGAAGCAAATTTGTCAGTGCCTGTAAATAATGAAAATCAGAGGCAGGAAGTGGACATCTCCTTAAGTGACATCGGAACCCACGGCCCTGGGTGGCTCTGGGGACACTCACCCGGGCCAGCCTGGGTGGCTCAGGCAGGAGGAAGCCTGGGAGAGTGTTGGGGAGTTTGGGGTCCCTGGTGGGGCCAGGAGGTGGGGATGTGGGAATTTGGGTCCTGGGAATGGTGTGAACTGAGCCAGCCTGCCAGCAGGAAGGAGCACAGCCCAGCCAGCCCATGCTTTTTGGGGTCTCTCCCAGGTAGAACGACCTTTCCATGCTCAGCTTGCCTCTGCTCATGGTTGGAGTTGGGAATAACAAACCCCTGAGATCAGCAGGGCTGGGGACATCCCAAACCATCCCTGGGAATTTGGGAGCCCTGCAGGCTCTCCCAGGTGTGGAAAGCACACCCAGCAGGGCATCCCTGGGCAGCCTGCAGGGGAGATACCTCATCCTGGGCAGCTGGGATCTCCTCCTGCTCCTTCCTGCCTCTTGTTTCCAGGAGGCTTTGTAATCTGATGATTACACTGAGACAACAGTGATTAAAAATTTATTTGAGCCTTGTCTTTAAAAATAGATGGCTGTAGCCTAAAGGGGACTTGTTGGGCAACTTGCTTGCTGTTCTGCTTTGTTATGAAGCCTGGAAATTACTGGGTTTTTTTTAAAGTGCTGTTGCTTTTCTTTCTTCACACTTTCTTCCAGCCTTACAAATATTAAATATGCCACGTCAGGTTGGTTTTGTTGCAGTCTCTTAGGAAGAGCTGCCCACTGGGAACTTCCTCTGCCCTGAGGATGTCAACAGATCATTTATCCACCATGAGAAAAACAACAGTTGACTGTAAAACAAAACCTTAGAAGAAAAAAAAATAAAAAATAAAAAAGAAGTGGAGAGTTAGCAACAGTCAGCAGTTCCTCTGGACTTGCTACTTCAAATATGCTTGCTGTGAATTCCCTGGAAAAAGGGTAGGATACACCCAAGCTGAATTTTTTGGTGTTAAATACTTCCAGACCTCCTCAGGCCATCAGGAGGGAGCAGGCCAGCTGTTGCTCCAGATGTTGCCTTGGGGAGTGGATCCCCCAGGGGAGCTGGATGGCTGCAAGCTGTCAGGGATGCCTTCCCCTTCTGTTAGTGTGAGTTAGATTTTATGAGCTTTATCCCCAAAAATGGCAGCAGATCCACCTCTGGGGCTGCTGGGGAACGTGGGGTGGGGTGAAGAAGTGGCAGGAGGCCAGTGGGAAGCCCAGAGGATGCTCCAGAGACAGGAGATGTCAAGGATGTCCCCAATGTCCCTGTTTTGACACGGAACAAAGAATTCTCTCAACCCCACTCCCCTCCCAGCTCAGTACCAGGAGATGCTGAGCAACCCAGGCACCTCTCCCACCTCTTGCAAATCCTGGGAAATAAATATTTTGGTGTTAGCGCGAAGCAATTAGAAAAGAGGATTTGTGTTTTCTCGCTGGATGTGCCTTTTCCCACCTCCTGGATTAATCCTGCATGCAGATGCTCCTCGTTAGCTGTGCAGCTCAGGATTTGTGTGCTTTGCCAGGACCTGACCTGCATCTTGTACCAACAGCAGCAGATGGAACATCTGCTCCAGGCAGGCAGAAAACCCTGTGGTGTTCCTTGCCAGCTTGGCTGGGAGGGAGGAAGGGCCAGGAGGGTGGAGAGGGCAAAACCAGGAGTGTTCAGGGTGGGAAGATGTGATCTGGATTCTCTGTGGCAAACTTGAGTCAACCAGGATCTCTAAGCCAGCTTGAGTGGGATTTTTGCAAAGGAAAGTGCAAAGCTCCATTCCCTGAGGATGGTGAGGGACAGTGGGCAGAGAGGCATGGCTGGGTGGGAATTTCCCCCCAAATCCTCAGGGGAGGTGCAATTTGCTGGTAGAGCTGATTGAACAAGGATGAGACAAAGGCCATCAGCCAGGGCTGTGTGACACTGTGACACCGTGACACCGTGCCATGCTGGGGACACTAATTCCCCGTGAACTGTTAGTGCTGAAAGGCTGCATTGTTCCTCAGGGAGGGACAGATGATGGTGGAAGTCACCCTCGTTATTCCAGCTGGTGTCACTGGGAGCAGACCCCATGGACACTGCTGCTGGGGGCTCTGGCAGTGACAGTGACAGTGCTGAGCTCCCCTGAGGTGTCACCAGGCACAGAGCACCCAGCTTGGTGTCCTTTTGGGCTGGGAAGGGCAAGGGTGAGGCAGGACACCTGAAAAAAACCTACAGGGAAGATGGAAAGGGACTTTTTACAGGAGCACGAAGAGAGGTGACAAGGAGGTTGGCTCCAAACTGACAAGAGAGCAGGGTTAGAGTGGTTATTAGGAAAAAAATGATTCCCTGTGAGGGTGGGGAAGCCCTGACACATAAGCTGTGGCTGTCCTGGATCCCTGGAAGTCTGTGCCTGCTGGAGCCTTTGGCCACCCTGTGTCCCACAGGACAGATTTCCACAGGCTCCCTTCCCAGCCAGGAGCATGGCTGGTGCTGCAGAGTGGTTGCAATATCAGACAATCCTCAGGGTTTGACAGATCACCCTGCAAAACGCTGAGTTAAGCTGCTGTTTGCAGAAAGGTTTTGTGCAAAAGGCACTTAACCCAGAGCAAGAGGTCTGGATGGCAGAGCAGGCAGCTCAGAGCAGACACTGCCCAGCTCCACAGGCAAGGGGGGCAAAGGGAAGCTTTCCTCCAAGGTAAACATCATTTTACAACAGGATAAACCCAACCCAGAGTGGGAAAGGACCACGAGTTAATCAGTGAGGAGCTCTAAAAAGGGCAACTCGTGGCAGGCAGCTCTGTGCACAGGACCTTCCAGGGTCCCCAAGGGTCCCCCCAGGGTCTCCCTGCCCAGGCTGAGCTGGGAAGGGATGAAAGAGCAGCAAAAACTGCTGAAAATTTCCTTCCTGCTGCTGGGAAGGACGAGCAGTTCTTCCTGGGGGTGAATCAGTCCGTGCTGAGCAGCTAAGCCTGCTGCCTGTGGTCACCCCTGATAAGCTCTCCGGCCAGCTCTGATGATTTCCCAGCTTCTTGATTAGGAAAATCACGTCAGAAGCTTTTGGAAGTCAATTATGTTTCACGTGGCTGATGTTAATTATGGCTACTTTTGTTAGTTCGCCTAATCCAGCAGGATTCTCCCATTAATAGATGTCACTAATTTGTTCCCAGAGTGTCCCACCAGTGGATTTTGGAGCATTTCCCCAAGCTGCCCTCTATTTTGTATGAAATTGTGGCTTCACATTTGATTGGAAGGTAATTATTGTGAGCTGTAAGTTTCCACAGTCTTCCTATAAACATCAACTGAGCTTTGCAGTCTGGGTTTATTTTTACAACGTGTCAGGCAAAGAAACACAGGCTAACAGTTTGGGAATGCTGGGAGACATCTGATTGAAAATGGAAATTGGCAGATAAGTGGTGTGGAAGAGCAGGAGGTAAGGAGTGTGATGGATGTGGATGGAGGAAAAAGAGGGTTGAGATAACCTGAATTAATGCCCACGGGCACAGGGTGGGATTTGACTTCTCTCCGTGCTCTGGAGCAAGATGAAGCACAAAGAGTTTTTGCATGGATGCAAAGCAATTTAAGGATTATTAAGACAGTAGGCTGGATGTGGAAGAAAATGCTTGGATAAAAGCTTTTCTCTTGCTTAATTTTTTTTTCAAATTTTTTTTTTCACCCTTTTTTTCTTTTTTATTCCCCTCCAAGGAAATCCAAGAAACCTTCTTGTGTGTTTTTGGATGTGGATGGCAAATGGTGCCATTCAAGGCTGCTGGAGGGGGTGATTTGAATGCAGCAGCCCACCAAAAAACTGATTTAAAGAAAGGTCCAGAGCTCCAGACAATCTCTGTGCCTCCAACATGTGTTCCAACCATCGAGCTGTGCTAACAAAGCTCCTTGCCAGGCCGTGGAGTGTTTGTTTGGAGATGGCACTGAGAGCCCTGCAGATCTGGGCGAGGAGTGTTTTAATTCCTAACAAAATAACAAACCACAGCGCCGCGGAATTCATCCTATAGGAGCAGCAGGAGGAGGTCAGAGGCTGTCTGAGGGCTCTGCTGGTTGTGTTTGGCTTGGAGAGAGAATTCCCAGGGGGATTTTGGGGGGCAGCAGTCAAACCCTGCCTGTCTGTTTGCTGGAGGAACAATCCAGTCTGTGCTGCACTGAGGGGTGTCAGTGGTGGGATGGAATGGGTTGGGTTGGGTTGGAAGGGACTTTAAAGACCATCCAGTTCCACCCAGGGACAATTTTCACTCTCCCAGGCTGCTCCAAGCCCTGTCCAGTCTGGCCTTGGACACTGCCAGGGATCCAGGGGCAGCACAGCTTCTCTGGGCACCCTGTGCCAGGACCTGCCCACCTCAAACTGGCACAGTGCTGCTCATTTCCCAGTTTTATTTTAAAGTGCAGCTTTAATGAGGATGTTAATTTCCAGCAACTACTTCACAGTGTATGGTTTGGGGAAAAGCTCTCCAATTTTCCAGTGGTTATCAGATAGTGACTGCAACCCCTCCTCAACCTGACAAAGGTACTAAAATGGGCAGTGAAAGGAAAAGTACCTTGCAATCAGTTCATGGCCCGTGGGGTTATTTATGGGCAGCTTTCTTGAGAAGTTCATCAACTTTGTGATTAATTACTGGGAGAAAGCCGCTGTAGGGCCGTGGTAACATTGGGGTTTCTCTGCCTGCAGAGGGGCAGAAGGATGCTCTGATGTGGGATTCTCCCTTTTCTGCCTCCTGCTTCCAGTGGCAGCTCAGATGGATCACTCCTTCCAGCTCTGCTGTGGTTTCCCGTCTCAAAAATGGGAATGAAGCAGTTGCCAGCTCTGTGCACTTAAATCCCAAGCTCAGCTCCATCATCAGGCAAGGTGGGAATGAAATGAAGTCTCTCCTACCCTGGCTCCTCACAAGTGGCCATTCCAGAGCGTGGAGCTGATAGAACAAATTTTTGGGAGGCGATGTGGTGCCGTGCAGGTGGATTATTTTGGTTATTTTGGAGAGAGGGCAGCCCAGCAGGATGGCTCCTGGCTCTGTCCTTCCCCACAGCAACCCAGGGGCAGCTCAGCCTTGCCTTTCTCCTGGAGGAGCCAAGGTTTTCTGGAGGGTGTTGAGCTGGGTGCAGATGTTTCGTGTCTCTCATCCCTCGAGGTCACTTGGGGTTCTGCCAGCACCAGTGATGTGTGCTGTGCAGCAGAGGCCAAACTCTCCCTCAGACACTGCTGGGGGACTTGTCTGTGCTTTCTGGAGGAACTTGGCTTTTCTGCCATCCCAGCACCAGCACGGGGCTCAGCTTGGTGCCAAATCACCCCAAAAAGTCACCTGGAGCACCACTGTCCCCATGCCAGGCTGCTCTGGTGTCTCTGCAGAGCTGGAGATGATTCATTTCCCTCCTGAATCCCTGTCTCTCCTCCCTTTGGGCATTTTGCTGCCAGCCCTGGTCTCCCAGCCGCCTGCACGACGCTCTTTGCTCGCTCTATTTATAGGGAATTTAATAAGATATCAATTAAAGAAATGAAAACAAACGGAAGATGTCTGTCAGCGGGAAGGCAGCAGCGAGGCAAGGTTATTGCTAGCAGTTGTTTCCAGTCCTGTCAGCCCTTTTTTACAGGCAATCCCTGTTGTCATGGGACAGCTGGGCTGGCTCTGTGTCCCAGCAGGTGGTGACAGCCACCGTGTCCCTCTGCTGGGACAATTGTGTCCGGCAGCTGCTGCCTCCCCTGCTCCTAAAAAAGGGGAAAAATGCTGCTGAGGGAAGTGGGCTTGAGGGAGAACCTCTTGGTAAAGCACACTGTTAATTAGCTCTCCTGATTTACTGTTTTCCTGTTTGGGGGATATGGGATTTATGGTGCTATGGGGAGGATGTGAGCTGGCATGGAGAGAGGAGATTTCTGTTCCTTCAGGGCTTTATGGTCCTCTTCCCTCTTGAAAATTCCAGCTGTGGGGAGACCAGGAAATTGGAGATTTGTTTTCTGACTGAGTGAATTAGTGTCTGTCTGTGTAAAATGTGTTTTCCCTGAGTTTTGCTGCACCCTAAGTATTCTTCTGGCTCTCTGCCTTGCACCTCTGCAGTGTCAGCACGGGGAGAGCCTCCTGCTGCAGTCAGAGGTCATCCCTAACAGTCTGCAGGTCTGTCTGGGATCTCTGCTGTGTTCATTTGTTCCGTGGTTTGGAGAGGGTGAACGGGCAGAAATCCTGCAGGCAGGGTCCCTGCAGGCTCTGAGCTCCTCTCCTGGCCCTGTGGGCTCCAAGGTCCCTGTCCTTGTCACTGAGGCTGTGACAGCACTGCCATCACACTCCCAGCACCCCTGTGCCACTTTGCCAAAGCTACCCGGAACAAATTATTTCTCTTTAAAAGTTTGAGCTGCTTCTGCTCTTTATTTAGGTATATTCTGTATTCTTTTTATAAGACAGAGTAGGATTTTATTGGATATTGGGAGGAATTGTGAGGGTGGGGAGGGTTTGGGATGGAATTCCCAGAGAAGCTGTGCTGCCCCTGGATCCCTGGCAGTGTCCAAGGTCAGGCTGGAGCACCCTGGGATAGAGGAAAGTGTCCCTGCCCATGGCAGGGGTGAAATAAAATGATCTTTAAGGTCCTTTCCAACCCAAAGCATTCCATGATTCCCAGTCTGGTGATGTTACCCTTTGCTGGTTCTCTCTGGGGAGATCGTGATGAACAAAGGCAGGACTTTGATGAACTCTGAGCCCCATTTGTCCCTCCTGTCCCTGTCACCTCCTTCTGCTCTTTTCTGCTCCTCATCAGCTCCTCATCAGCTCCTCCTGTGCTCACCTCTGCCTCCTGTTTGGCAGGTACTTCTTCTCTCTTCCAATTCTCTTCCCCAAAATTACCACACAGAGCAGAGCAAACTGCCTCCTCCAGCCTTATTAAAAACACAAGGAAAACGTATCTGCACAGCTCCTGGGCTCTGTTTGATATTGTTTGATCAACTGAGAGCAAGAGGAAGGAAAATGCTGAGTTGGGGGAATTCAATAGGAGCTGTTAAAAAAAAAATCAAAATAAGAGACATGTCCAAAAGCACAAGCATGATTTCATGCAACACAGACATTGTGATGTGGGAACTACAGAGGGCTGAGCCTTTGTGTCTGGGCAAACAAAGGGACAGAAATAGCAACCCAGAAATATTAATTCCTTGTCAAAAGTGATCCCCACTCCCTGGCCATATGATTTCTATGGAGCAGAAACCAGGGCAGCTCTGCTTGGCTTCTTTATGTAAGAGGAGTGGAAAAAAGGTGAAAACTCATGAGTTTGGCTCAGCTCTGGGTGCTCCTGTCGTGGTCTCTGAGACACTGCAGTGGCTCCTTCATGGCTGTGTTAGAAAATCAGCCTTCAAGTCATGCTGTGGCTGCAGAGCACTTGGGGCCACAGCAGCTGCTAATTCAGGAATATCACTGGGAGGTTATCAAACAAGCAATACTTTGATCCTGCCTTGGCTTTTGCACACCCAGCAGCATCCTGGGGGCTCTCTGGCTGTCCTTCCTGCCAGCTGCCTGCCACTGCCTTTTCTGTCCAGCAAAACAAGCCCAAAACCATCCAGGGAAAAGAGCTCTGAAGGAGGATGAGGAGAAACGTGGTTCACAGAAGGAAGTGTTTCAGAGATTGGTCTCATTTTGGTTTATTTTCTGCTTAATCTGTGCCAGTTTATCCCAATCCCTGTGTGTCCTCTTTGCTGCCCAGTCACTGCCTTAGCCCAGCCCTGCAATGATCCTTGGGTTCCTTTCCTTGGGGAGCCAAGGACATCCAGAGTGAGGAGTTTTTCAAAAAGGGAGGTTAAAACACCAGGTAGAGCTGGCACTGTGCTTGTGTGTCACTGTGAGACCTTGCTCCAATGAACCACCTTCTTTTTGTCCTGTCATTTGCTGTGAAATGGTTTTTTTCCCCCCCTCAGGATCCCTTTCTTTAAAATAATAAAAATAAAAAAAAATATTTGGCTGCCAGTGTCTGTGCAGATCAAACAACATCCTTCCATCATTACAAGCCAGTGAGTCACAAGGGCCATAATGACTCCATCTTAAAAATAACCCCAAAGCCCTCTTGCAATTGCTCTGCAGGCTGGGATGAGTTCTGCATCCCCCAGGGAAAGGCAGAGGCAGACTGAGGAAGAGACCCAGGCAGGGACGGTGACTCTCCTGAAAAGGCTTTGATGGCTTTTCAGATCTGCTTTTTGTCCTCTTTGCAGCTCAGCTTTGTGCTCTGATGTGAGCTCTGTGAAATGGATGTTTCCTTTCAACCCTCCTCCATCTCCATTCCTTTTGCCTTTGTCTCCTTTTCTTCCCTCATTTCATTTTTTAAAAAAATACATTTTTTCAAAAATATATTTTTAATTTTTTTTTTAATTTTGAGGAGGGGTGGGGATGGTTTAGAAAGATCTCATCTGTTAATAAACCCAAGGCTGCTGCAGCCACTCAACATCAGTGTGTGAGGAATGATATTCCAAGTGCTCAGCTCCTCCTGAGGCAAGGGAAGGGAGTGGAAAAGGAAGAGGAAAATTTTGGTTATTTCCTGAGGATGTTCTAATGCAAGGAGTTTTGGATCAAGTTTTGATCCATCGATGGATGTGCAAATTCCAGCTTTGAGTGTTTGGGGAAAAGTGCAGCTCAGTTTTGAGGTGATTCCCTGAACTCCTGGTGACATGGCAGGGGGCTGAAACTAAATGATATTTAAGATCCTTTCCAACCTCAACCCTTCTATAACTCTATAAATAATTGCTGAATAAATATAATTTTTGCAGTGGATCTTTGTGACAGCATGTTTTGTCCAGCTGGGTCATCAGCCAGCAGCAGCTTTGGGCAGTTGTGCTTCTCAATATTAATTCTCCTAAAGCTATTGGGCATTTTTCTGATTTTTTTTGGAGTTGGGCATTTTTCTGATTTTTTTAAAATTTTATTTATTTATTTTTTAAATGCAAGTGTTAGGCATGTGAGGTCTCATCACTTTCTCTGAGTGGTGATAAATTATTAGCAACTGCAGCTAATTAATCTCAAGGGTTTAGCAGTCAGGTTGTCTAGCACACGTAAGAAAAATGAACACTTTTTATTCTCCTTGGCCATTTTTCACTTTGCTCTCTAGATCTGCTGATTCCTTAGGACGTGAATTCGGGCAAAGTGTGTCCCTTGCAAGTGAATTTCTTCCCCAGCATGCTAATGCTGGTAGCTCTGAACGGCTTTTGGGGAGCACTTGGAAGTTGTGTGAGATGAAAAACCTAAATAAACGACTAACCAGCCTTGGCATAACTCCCTGAGCAGAGCAGAGCAGAGCATCTATTGCTAGGGAGGTTGGCTGCAGATAAAAGTCTCCTTCTGTCTCGATGGTGATATTATTTGGATGAGGTTTCAATCCCAGACTCTGAGGCCAGATGAGGCTTTTTCAAAAGGAGTGTCTTCTCTTGGATCATTCGCTGCCTTTGGGAAGCTGTTTGTGGTGTGGCTTTTATTTATTTCTTTACCTGGTGGTTAAGTCTTAATAGGCACCAGAATGCTTCTCTCCAAAGTATCTTAGGGTCCTGAAGCCTGAAAATAAATGGAGTTGAAGTAGCTAAACAACTGATATGATTTGGTTTGGTTTCTTTTTGTTTTGTTTGGATTTTTGTGGTTTTTTGCAGGTTTTTTTTTTTGTTTGTTTGTTTTTTTCTTTTGTGTGGTTTTTTTTTCTTTTGGGTTTTTTTTTGTTTGTTTTTTTGGGGGTTTTCTTTGTTTTTTTGGGTTTTTTTTGTTTTTTTGGTTTTTTTTTTGGTTTTTGCAGGTTGGTGGGATTGGCACAATTTGAATTAAACTGTGTACTCTGTAGTAACAGGAGAACCAGAGCCATCCTCTGCTCTCCCTGACTGCACAGAAATCACATTTTCACCTGTAGCTTGGCATTCTGGAGAAGGACCTTCCCCTCAGTCACCTCTAATGGAATTAACTCTCCTCCAGCACCAGTAGTTTACACTTAGAAAGTAAAAATCCCTTCTAGATAAATCATTCCAGGTCTGTTTCCAGAGGCTCCTTTCAAACCCATGTTCTCCTCCCAGCTTTCCCAGGCAGCACTGACAGCTTGCTGAACGAGGAGTGCAGAACTGGAACCCTGACTTGCAGAGTGTGCTTGTGTCTCAACAGCCCAAATTGCAGCCTCTGCCAGAGGGGTTGCAATTAATTACAGCTTGCTGCAAAAATTTTGGGATTTTCTGCCTCAGTGCCGCGGAGGGAAGCAGCAGAAAAGTGACAAGAGTGGCACTGAGCAAATGAGCAAATTCAGAGAGGGTGAAAAGGTGGAGGGAGATGGGGGGATTGGAGCAGAAAAACACACAGATTTCCTCTTTTTGTTAATTTGGGCAAGTATTAATATTAATAAATACTTGCCACATTTTAGCTGTGACACCTCTGTCATTCTTGTTGTGGGAATAAGCCCTGGAGAGCATTGAACAGAGATTTTTGGGGTTTCTAGCAGAGGTTTTATGGAGGAGCTGGATTGCCCCTTTGCATCCAGGAGAGCAGAGCCACTTCTCTCAGCCTGAAGTGCCACTTTGAGGAGCAAAAGCTCTGAGATTGCAGCCCAAATAGCCCAGTTGGTAATTATGAGGCTCATTTTTGGGGGGACAGAGAGTCTTTTGCCCACTTGGAGCATAAATGAGCCTGCAGAGCCTGATTTCTGCAGGGTGGTAATCTATCTTCATATATATATCTATTTTTTTTTTTTTTTACATTTGCCTCATTCACTCCGTGCTTATCACATTCCCTTTTTAGTTTCCTTGCATTGCTGCTCCTCTGCCTGATACATACATCCGTGTTAATTAGAGAAAAAATGAGTTATGCTTTTAAGTGTCTTAATTAAGATTTTTCTTAACACCCCCCCAACATTATGTCAGAGTTTTTTTGGTTTTTTTTTTTTCACTGCCATCTAAAAACTGCTCTTAAAAGCTGGTGTCAAAATCATCTCGTGCTCAAAAACTTTGTGCTCAGATGTCTTTCCAAACACACATGGCCTCAGATAATTCACCTTCCCAGCACCACTGAGAGCTGGAAAGGCTTTGCTGAGAGCCAGAGAGGTGAACTGTCTCAGGTCAGAGGGAATTGGGGTTGGAGCTGGGATTGGATCCAAAACCCTCCTCAGGCAGTCTGCTTCTTGAGGAATGTCTCTAAGTACATCTGGAAAGTTGGTTTCTATATAAAAAATGAAAATATTGTTACTCGTAGGGCAGTCATTGCAGAAACAGCAGCTATTTGCTCAGTGCTAGGAGTGAGGAGTTTCTTAATGGCCTGATGGAAAAGCTGCAGGGAATTCTCCTCGCAGCAGAAACCCTCTGGTGGGTATTGCAAAGCTCTCCTCTGTGGTGGATCTGTGTTTGCACCAGGAAATTGAATTAAAGCTTCTTACTCCCCGACAGCTCCAATGGGACTTGAGTGACTTCAGCCCAAATTCCTTGGGGTGACTCTGAGATGTCTCTGCTCTTCCCTGCTCCCCAAAGCCACCAAAAGCTCCTCGGTGGCCTCCTGGCCAATACCCTCAGCAAGAGGGTAGATGATGCCAGGATAAAATTTTTGGGGTCCTGTATGAAATATTGGGGTCCAGTATGAAATAGTGGGGTCCAGTATGAAATTTTGGGGTCCTGTATGAAATTTTGGGGTCCAGTATGAAATTTTTGGGTTCTTACAGCCTTGGGAAGAAAACCACAGCAATGAGGAAACCTTCATTGCCAAGGCTGCTGTGTCACACTTTCTCTAACTCTGGAAAGCATCTGCATCTCCTGTTCCCTGCTGCTGAGAAATGGCAGAGAATGGGATGGATTCCTTCCTGTGGCGATGGTTTAAAGCTGGTTCATCCCAGAACTGCTCTGTGGTGCACCAGTGGCTCCTCTGCTCCTGTTTTCTGGAGTGCCAAGCCTGTGTCATCCCCTGAGCATGATTGTGGGGCTGATGGTCATTCCTCAGGTCGTGGCTCTGTGGGGTTTTGGGAATTAGTGGAAGTTACCTGTGGAAAAAGGATGCCTCTCTCTCCCTGCTTGTAAAGTGGATGTTCTGCTTCTCTGAATCTCATGGTACTCACCAAATGTTTTCAGACAAACAGATGAAAAGTTGCTCAGAGGAGGAGCCTCGAGGGATCTGAATTAGCCATCAGCAGAGCTCCAAGTGGAGTTAATGAGATGGAGAATGAATAACCCCATGGGTGGGTCAGGCTACACTAACTCTGTACCTGTGTGCATTATTGATGGTCCCCCCGTGCACAGATCCCTTCAGCAGTGTCCTGGCTAGGGTTCTGCCCACCCAGCCACCTGGCAGAGCTGAAATGAATCCCTCTGTGCCCAGCTGGCAGCCAGCTCTGTCAGGGATTTGATCCCATTGCTGCTCCTGGGGTTGGGTTCCCCTGCTTGGCACCGAGATGGGGAGGCAGGAGCACTCCCTGCTCAGCCCCTGGAAGGTGCTTCAGTGCCCCAGAGCTGAAACCACAGCCAGGATCTGCTCCCTGAGCCCCAGTTTGTCCTTGGAGAGTGGATTTGAGTGTGCTGGGGGGTTTCTTGGCTTCTGTGGCAGCAGCTGAGGAAGGACCCTGGGCATGTTCGGCACGATGTCCCTGAGGAGCGAAGCACAGAGGGGGAAGTGCAGCAGCCTGCAAGGTAGGAATGCCAAATCTGCCCCAAACCCCTGCAACTAACACACCCAGGTGCTTGGCACTGTGGTTATCTGCTGCTTTGGGAACATGTGCAATCCATGCTAGAAGGTACAGAACGCTGAGATAACGAGTACAGAGCAGCACTTCAAACCCCTGGCATCTTTTCTTAGGGTTGCTGTAAGGCCTCGGTGTTCTGGGCAAATTTTAGGGACTTTCTGTTGAGTCTGGAGAGAAAAATCTGTGTGGTTTCTCCCACTTTTACAGCTTCCTCCCCCTGCAGTGGGTCTGTGTGCTGCCAGAGCAGCTGATGCCTTCTCCTCTGGTAGCAACTGTGGGGTGAAGCAATCCTCCCAGAGCACTCAGCTCTGCTGCTGGAAGGAGCTAGACAGACTGTACAAGTCACTGTTTACGTTCCAGACAGGACAGGCTGCACCCAAAGCTGACTAATGGCTCTGAATTAAATCCTCCTGCTGGGCTGATGCACCTCGAGTGACTGAGCTCGGCTTACAGGGGCTGCCAACATGACTGTTGGCTTGGGTTGCTTTATTTCTACATCCTCCTTTGGAAGTATTGTCACTCCTCGGGGCAAAAACTCCGCTTTCCCCCACTGGTGAGGTTGGAGAATTTGATTTTTTGGCTTCTGTGGAAAGGCTGGGTTGCTCTCCTGCTCGGGGCTCTGGCCAAGCTGCAGGTCATGGAAAGGTCTGGCTCAAGCAGGTGCTGCCTGGTGCAAAGCCAGCTCCTTAGCTGGGTCTGCTTCCTAGGAAATGAGGTGGGATTTTGTCAGGCTGTGGCCTCTGGGCTCAGCTACCTGCTCTGCAGCTCCTCCAGCACGCTCTGGGCTCTGGTGAGAAAATTGCTGATGCTTAAGCCTGGTCTGTGTGAGCAGAGTTAAAAAAACGAAGCCTAGCTTGTCTCTGCAATGTGCCAGTGAATTCAGGTTTTATTAGGAACTAGAAAGGATTCCTGGATGTCCTGGCCAGAGTAGATGAGCACAGGAGGCCACTGCTGTCCCTTTTCTTTGTTCTGTCACCTCCATGTCCCTTCATTTGTGTTTGGTGAAGGCTGTTTGGAGCCTCTTGGTAATGAGTTGATTGTGGTTGATACCAGCAATTCTCAGATTTCTCCCTCCTGCTAAGCATCCTGGTGCTGCAGCAGAGCTTTATTGGCTCCCAGGTGATGGACATGGTGACAAACCTGTAGAGAACATGACAGAGCTGTGGTTCAGTGGTTTAGGGCTCTGAGTGACCTCCTCCAAACCACCCTTCACCTTGGCTGCTCCAGCCAACCTCTTTCAAAATCCTCGTTTCAGGAGCACATTTTCCAGAAGCAATTCTTGCAGCTTTTCTGCAGGCAGCAGTGACTTCCAGAGGGCTCAGGGGGCACAGGGGCACAGGGGGCACAGGGGCACAGAAGGCACAGAGGGTTCAGAGGGCTCAGAGGGCACAGGGAGCACAGAGGGCAGAAAGGACACAGAGGACACAAAGGGCACAGCTCCTTCCCCTTGAGGCTTCAGACACAGATCTGGCACTGGGATTTTTGGCTATGTGGTCACACAAGTGGCTCTGCAGTGACATGCAGAGAATATGTGAATTTTGGACAGAGCTCCAAGGCTCTCTTCTCTCTGCCTTCCTCCTGCAGCACCTGCTCTGAGCATCCCCTCCCCGGTGTGGGGCTTGGGGAACAGCACAGCTCCGTTCCTTGCGGGAGGAGATGAATCCAGGAGGCCACGTGTGCCTCATTTATTCATCCTGTCATCTCCCTGGCTCCTCTTTATCCTGCTGTTTGGTTGGAGGCTGTTTGGAGGCGCTGGGGAACGAGGCAGCCCCAGCACAGAACGTGCTGTGTGCTCAGTGATTAGCTCAGCTGCAGGATAAACAGAACATCTCCAGCCCCCTTGGTTTTTTTGGGGGGAGTTTGTTATCTGGGCTCAGCCAGCAGAAACTCAGAGCGGTGAAACCCAACATGCAATGACATATTTAATTTTAAATGAATTAAAAAACCTTGGCTTGCCCACCCAGACACATTTTTAAATTAATTTTTAAATTTTTTTTTTCTGTGTTCTCCTCTGTTCCCCAGAATAGTAATCAGCTGGAGATCAGTGTTTTCTACCCACTCCTTTTCTCACAGGAGCTGTGCTGGTGGAGTGGATGCAGCCTGTGATAACCCCTCCTTCAAAACATGGAGTTTTTCAAAACACTCTCCTCTGTAGTTTCCCCTTCCTTTCACTTCCCTTCCCAGTGTTTATTCAGGAAAAAAGTGAGATGTGGCTGAGCCTCAAAGGACACCTCTGCCCTGAGTTAAAGTGACCTGGAGGGGACATGGCAGGGCTTTGGCCACGGGGGTCTCAAGCCACACATTTCCCTGCATAATTTCTGATTTCCTGGGCTTGAACTTTTGCCAGCAGAGATGCTGAGGGTGCCTGTGGCTGCTCCAGGCACACGATGTGCTTTTTCCCCTCCTCCTGCACAGCACAGCATCCCTCAGCCAGCCACCTGCACTTCCTGCCAATCCAGGGCATTTTGCTCAGGGATGCCTCTGGGAATTCCCTCCCCACTTTGAAGGTTTTAACAGACCTTATGTTGCTGTTTTGTTTTGTTTTGTTTTGCTTCCCCCTTCATTGATAATTTCTGATATTTTTGACAGAGGCCATTGTTAACACCGAGAAAAGGATTGAATCACCGACCAGAAAAAGCACGAGAAAAATCTGAGATTTCTTTTTTCATTAAGTTCACAAATTGTGTAAGGAATAAGCAGGAAAACATGATCTTCCCTGCTGTAATTTCGTTATAAGAAACAGCCTGGGCCCCATGTGTGGGGAAATGCATTTTCTGGGGGATGTGGAGAACTAAAAAGATGAATTAGGAAACAGGACCAGACTGGGTTTCCCTCTCAGGAGTTACCAACTCACCCCTTACCCCACCAGCCAACACAATCTCCTGAGGCCAATGCACCTCTCTTAACCTTCTACTCCAGAAATCACTTGGCTTTCGCTGTTTTCCCCCTAATTTTGGTTCAGAAAGAGTGAAATCTCTACGAACCTGCCAACCACCACCAAGAGTGGAGTATCCTGGTGCCCCTGAGTCTGCCCTGTCAGCTCTTCTCTGCTCAGGGCTTTGCTCTCAGGCTGCAGCCCAGCCTGAGGTTTGGAGAGCTTTGCATTTCCAATTTAGAATATTATACCAACCAGACAAACAACAGCCTCTTTCCCAGCCCCACACACACATATACACACAGAGAAATGCTTAATTCTTGTCATCCCTGGGCCTGGGGGCTGTTTATTTCCAGCTCTGCGTGTTTAGATGTGGAGTTCATCTCCTCAAGTGAAGACAGATTAAGCAGCGGGATGAATAGACCAGTTATGTGAACTCTGGGATTTCCAGCCTGGAGATTCTGCCAAGACCAAGCCAGACAAATTGGTAGCACAGCAGTGTTTCTCATTAATGTCCATGGAAAGTTGTGCCTTGCTGATAATGCACAACAGCATCCTGTTGGGGAGCTTTGGGAACCCATCTGGGAGCTGCTATCAGAGCTCTATTCCAGGCTGGATTGAGTTGTCTTGCTTTCCTCTGTGTTTTCTCCTCTGACAGGGGGAAAAAAAAAAAAAAGTGCAGCTCCCTTGCATTGACATCCTGAGCTATGTGGGAATATTAGCGAGTGGTGTGGTTTGCTGAGCAGAAATAAGATTATTATAGCCTCCCTTCCCTCCCTGCAGCCATCCCTTGCTGATTGTGGTTTGCTGGCTAAGTGGTTGTGG
Source organism: Lichenostomus cassidix (assembly GCF_008360975.1). Taxonomy (NCBI): domain Eukaryota; kingdom Metazoa; phylum Chordata; class Aves; order Passeriformes; family Meliphagidae; genus Lichenostomus; species Lichenostomus cassidix. The sequence continues at coordinate 16,569,232 of NC_139494.1, forward strand.
TGCCCATCTCCCGTCCCAGGACAAATTAGTTCCAACTTGCAAATGAGATTACTTGCCATAATTGCCCGGGGTGGTTTCCTCCTCTGCTGCCAAGTGTGGATGCTGATGCTCAGATTTGTGGGTTGGCTGCTTTGGTGTTCTGCACGGAGCACTTTCCTCCTCTCCCCAGCGCTGTTAACACTTCCAGGGACAGCAGAGAGGAGCCACAGCCTCGTGTCCTGACCTGGGAATTGGTGGTTTATTCTGCTGGGAACTTTAGGGCAAGCACTGGGCAAAAGAAAGGAATCACAAAAATAAGGAACATCTCTCTGTTCCCAGTCCTAACTAATTTTTTGTCCTATTCTTTACACCCCCACCAGCCCCTCCCCTTGGGAAAGTGCATTTTTGGTCCAAATCCTTGGCTCTGGAGCAGAGGGTGTGTTTCCAGTCTGGCACGAAAGGTTAGAGTCACCATCATCCAGAAAAAAAGAGGTTATTTGGCCTCCTTGCTCAGGGACCAAAACCCCAGCAATCCCTGCTGGACTGGACTGGGAAGTGCCCAAATTCCCCTGGAATTTCAGCCTTCAAATTGTCTCCTGGCCAGTTTGAAGGACAATTGAGGCTGGCTGTCCCTTGCTGCTCCTGACCTGCATCTCCAGCATGCTGTGACTTCAAACATTTGTCCTGATTGAAAACTTTTGCCCTGATTTAAAGCACAGCTGCTATTTTTGGCATCTCCGTGCCCTGGCATTGTGGGGAAAGCCCCTGATAAGGAACACAATTGTGCCCAGAGGGGTTTTGTCTGCCAGCCTGGCTCCTGCCAGCCTTTGCCTTGTGCCCTTCTGGCTTTGCTTTGTGCTGGAGGAGGAAGCTGGCAAAGGTCTTGCATTGTTCAGGGCTGGAGAACAACAACTCCTGGCTTGGGTGGAGCCAGGCTGGGGCTTTTGCTGCTCCATCAGGATGGATTGAGAGGAATAAAAAGGATTAGAGAGCTTTGATTGCCCTGGAGGATGGTTAGAAACCATCAAACTCCTTCCCAGCTGGAACGATGGGTTAAACATCTCTGCCCCTGCCTGAAAGCACCTTCCCTCTGCCTGCAGAACCATCACTTACCTTATAAAGTGACAACACCAAAGGTTTCTGCATATTTCCAGCCATTTTTCATCCCCTGAGCACCTTTCTCACTGCCCATCAGGGTGATCTGTTCAGATTGTCACTAGGATCAAGGTGGGGATGCTTCTCGAAGAGCTAAAAAGCTGTAGTTGGAATTATTTTCTCTTCTTCTGACAGCATTTCTGACAGGGGGGTTTATGTTGCTCCAGGATGTGAAAAATATGGGTCAGCCAGTCCCCAAACCAGTGTGAATTCCTTCTAGTCTGAATTCTCTTCCAGTTGTGCCTGACAGCTGAAAGGACACCAGAGATAGCTCTGAGTCATGGCAGGGAGGAGGAAAAGTGATTAAAGAGCTTGGACTCGGTTTGGAGATACCACAGAAATGCCCAGGAAGGAGTAAATATGGTTTTGACCCTGAAAGGACAGCGATGTGCTGGAAACACCTTGTCCTGCAGGGCAGCCTGAATTCAGAGCAGTGGCTGGAGAGTTGGCCACTGAGCTGGAGTGAACCTGGGGGAATATTTATGGGCCACTGAGTGGTTCTCAGCTATTTGGAGAGTTTAGCTTCATCTCACTATCAATTTTTTAATTTTTTTTGTTCTTTATTTTGTCTTTTTTTTTCTTTTTTTTTCTCTTTATTTTTTCTTTTTTTTTTAGGGGTTTTAAAAAATTATTATTATTTTGTTATTCCTCTTATCTCTCCCAAATCCTGCTGAGTTACCTTTAATTCTCAGCCTCAGCTGCCTGAGAGCCTCTGGGTGATGGAGAGTGAGGAATGAGGGCTGCCCTGTGCTAGGAGTGGGATTGCAGAGCTCTCCAACTTGGCAAGAAACTCCTCTTGGCCTTTTAGTATTTTTTTTCCCTTTAGAAAAGCACAGTTCTTATCTTGTGAAAATATAGATATTTTCTCCATAAAGACAGAATTTTCCTAGTTAAACCATCCTGGCTCGTCTGCTCGAGCAAACATTATCCCTTTGTTATTTGGGTTTATTTGCCAGAATTTTTATAATTATTAAATGGAACCGGCGATAATAGTACTTTATGGGACTAATTCAACTTTTATAAAGATCTTAATGCTGTGAAATCACCTTTCTGACTTGCTAGCCTCTCTCAGGAGTTGCATAGCAACCACCTGCCCTCTTAGGTCCTGCCTTGAACTCAGGATTTTTTTGTGGAGAGGATGAACTTGACTTAAAAATAGATATTTTGCCCCCGATGAGTCATTTTTTCCAAGGGAAAATATGTAGTTGGAGTATGGCTAAACTAAACTTCACCAATTCGATCTGCAGTGACATTTCTTGATATTTCTCAAATGTTTTGGGGTTGGGACAGCTGAATTAAACTGAGGGTTGGGCTGAGCAGTGTTCAACTGCCATTCTATGATTCTTTTTTTTTCTCAGTTCAGTAATGAGGAGAAAATAAAATACTTTTGGGGCATTCACCACTTAAAAAATTGATTCTGTCCTTGGCCCTGTTTGTAGGAAAAAGAGCAAATTGCTACTGATTTGCACTGTTCTGTTGTAAAATAATGGACAGAGTAGGGAAAAGAGGTTTTCCAGTGCCTTGTAACCTGAGGATATTCCCCCAAATACATCTCCCCTTGCAGAATCATTGTTTCCACAGGGTGTAGGAGAGGGGGGATGGAGGCTCCCCCTGGATTTTGAGGGACACCAGGGCTGGGAGGAGGCTGTGAGAATCCTCTGGCTGAATGACAGCCAGCGTGGGGGAGATGAAAACTGCTCACAGATGCTTCTGCCAAAGGCCAACACCTGATGGGAATGGAACCAGAGCAGCTTTTCTCAACTTTTTTGCAGAAGTTTGGCTCTCCTGTCGCGGTGTGACCCCCCCTGAGTCAGCAGCTTGGGTCCCCCCAGGGTGGCACAGAAATAGCTGTGCTGCTGGGCTGTGGGTGGCACTGCCTGAGCTGTGCCTGACAGCACAGGAAGTTTGCTCAGCCCCAATTATTGGGATCATTTGGAGCTTCCAAGCACAGCTGCTGCTCCCCCCAAACCCCAAGGAGCCTCTGGGCTGCCAGCAGAAATGTCCTGCAGAGCAACCTGGACAATCTCTGAGGTTGGAAAAGCTTTCCAAGGCCACCATGTCCAGTTTGTGACAAACCCTCACCTTGTCACCAGCCCAGAGCACTCAGTGCCACCTCCAGGAATTCTTTGGACACCTCCAGGGATGGGAACTCCAAACCTCCCTGGGCAGCTCCTGCCAAGGCCTGAGCACCTTTTCCATGGAGAAATTCCTGCTGCTGGCCAAGCTGAGCCTCCCCTGGCCCAGCCTGAGGCTGTTCCCTCTCCCTCTCCCAAGCTCAGCCATGGCTTTTCTTTTTGCCCATCAGCCTCTCTCCATCTCACTTCCAGCAAACTATAAATACCCATTCATAACAGGACCTTCACATTGTGCAAATATGTTTATATCTCGTTATGTCTGTTTTCCCTCGTGGGATTTCTCTGTGAAATCTATTTGCTAAATGAGACTTTCATCCCCTAAGGCCCTGCAAATTTCTTGTGCAACCTCTGTCTTTGTGTTTTGCATTACGCCTGCATTTTTTTTTTTAGGCTAACCAGATAACCTTGAGGCTCAGTGTGATTTTCTTTCGCTGTTAGTCCTTTTATAAGATCACGGGACTCTGTGAAATATGGATTCTTCAGTGGTTATGAAGAAAAATAAAAATTCCAAGTATCCCCGAGGAGGGGAAATAAAGGCAGCAGCAGGGTTTTGTTAACATTTAGGCAGAACCAGCCAGGAGAATGACACTGTCCAGATGGAAAGAGCCACTTCCTGGCTGTAAAGATAACTCACTAAAGGAAACATAAGCTGTGGCTGCGCTGGCGATGAGAAACACAAGCAGGGCCAAGAATTCACCCCAAGCCCAGTGGGAGCTGCTTCTTTCTCTCCCTCGTGCTCAGGGTTCAAGTTCACTGCGTTGGGAAATATGCCCAGCATTTCCTGAGGAGATGGGGTGGCCCTGGAGGCACAGAACTTGTGGGGACCCTCGAGGGCTGGGCTGGTTTATTGCTGTGCAAGAATCCCAGAATATCCAGAATATCCTGGAAGAACCCACAGGATCATCCATCCAGCTCCTCACCCTGCACAGACACCCAACTCTCTGCATCCCTGGCAGTGCTGTCCAAACACTCCTGGAGCTCTGGCAGATTTGGGAATGTCACCATTCCCTGGGGAGCCTGGGCAGTGCCAGCACCCTCTGGGGGAACAACCTTTCCCTGAGATCCGTCCCAAATCTCCCCAAACCCAGCTCCAGCCATTCCCTGAGGTATGAGACTGTGGATGACCACAGCAGAGTCCTGCTGTCTCCTCTCAGTGATGCCCAGAAGTGCCACAGCTGTCAGCTCAGCATCTCTCCCTGGCTGTTTGGCCACAGGGTGTGAATGAAAAACTCACATTTTTGGGTTTGCTAGTGAGGGTTTTGCACACCAGGGTGTTTAACCCTCTCTGAGCTCCCTTCCCAGCAGGAAGAGCTGAGCTGGCTGTGCCCTGAGCTGCACAGGACCTGATGAGATCACATTTGTCTGTGTGGTTTTCTTCCTCCAAGGCATTCACCACCCTCTCAAGTCCCCAAATTACCTGAGCAAATTGAATCCCAGGCCACAGATCAAGCTCTATCGGCTTCTAACTGAACGTGGAGGTGAACGCAAGATGTGTCACAGTGTGTATTGAAGTCCCCAAATTTAGAGCCCTGGCTCTAAAATAAATAATGAATAAATAACGAATTCTCTTCCTCAGAATGACTGAATCCATCCCAGGCCTGGTGCTTGGTTCCCTGCAGTGGGTGTGCCTCAGACTGGAGGTGTTTCACAGCTTTGCCTGTGTTGCCATGGCAGGGATAAATACTTGAATGCACTCGGGTTTGGATGCTGCAGGTTTTCCTGGATGTCAAATGGAGCCTAATGCGTAGGACAAATCGAACCTGATGTGTAGGATAAATGTGAGTTTTGTGGTTTTTTGGGTGATGTTGGGTGCTCTGTTCCACCTGGGAACCTGCCTTTGTTAAGCTGTTATCTCTGCCTGAATGTTGCAAGTTAAATCTTAAAAATATCCTCCATGTGGGATCTATTTTGGTTTGGGTTTTTATAGAAGTTTGTGAATTTTATTTTTTTTTTCCCCCCTCTCTAACAGATCTGGATTCAAATACTTCTTGATCATCTTGGCTTTGCAGGCAAAGTGATGTAAAGAGTGGCACTGAGCACAGCTTATTTGGGAAAACCAAGAGCCTGTTTGCAGGGGAATGAGGAGGGAGAGAATCTTTTCTTTAGGATGAGGTTTTGCAGTGGATTCCCTGTTTCTGTATGTTACAAAATCAGTACAAAAATCAACTTTTTGATAGCACCATGTATCTGAAATGGGATTCCCAACCATCCTGCTCACTAAGAAGCATTTCAGGCAGATTTTGGCTTTCCCAGCCCTGGCTGAGGCTGGAGCTATACCAGGACTGTCTTCTTCCATCAAGTCCTTTCCAAGCTTCTCCTTAATCCACACTTCCTCCCTCTTTTGGCTCAAAATCTTCTGTCACTTTTTCACCCATTGAAAGCAGCCCAGCAACGCTGCTTTTCTATTTATGGATTTTTCTATTGTCCTGTCAGAGCTGCTTAGGATCTGGCATGTCACAAGTTCACCATTGTCTTCTGCTCCCCTCGTTAAGGGCATAATTTGTCATGTTGAGCTCTGGACCAGGTCCATGTTGCACTTGCTGGTGCTTGGTGACCCTCTGGAGCACAGTGGGAAGAGCCAGGACAGTCCTGAAATGGGAAGAGTGGCTGTGCTGGGAGCTGAGGATGGTTTTTTGCGACTTAAATATTAAGTTTTTTCTCTTCTGTGGTTTTTTTTTCCCCCCATCTGACATGCTGGAGAGGTTGTGTAAGTAGCTCATAAAGTTGATATCACCCAGGAAGGAGCTGGGCTGCCATCAGTTTGGAGATCACAGGGGGAAAAGCAGCATTTGTTTCTGCAAAAGGATGCTGTGCCTGACAGAAATAACCGTGCAATGTGGGTCAGTGTGACATGACTGGCAGTTCTCCTAGCAAGGAACAAACCAAAAAAACGTTACAAGTCAACACTGAGGTGTTCTGTCCAAGTGCCAGGAGAAAGGAACAGGGGAAAAGCAGAGAATGTTGCAGATCAGAGCTGAGAGGGAGATGAGAGCTGCTGTGGGGAGAGGATGGAGAGCTGATGGTTCCTGTCAGAGGGAATATTGGGAGATGGAATAGTGACAGGCTGAGGACAGCAGTGAGGAGGGGTTTTGGTCCACATTGATGGCACCAGGGCTGGTTTGTCCCAGGTGGGAAGAGGGAGGCTGTGAGGAAGGAATTCTCCCTGTGGGACAGCACTGCTGGGTTGGGTTTGACTGGGAAAAACAAGACATAAAGGTCTGATTTGCAGCACAAAACCTGCAAAAGCTCAAGTGGCACAGAGTGCACAGGGCTGGGACAGGCTGGGACAGGCTGGTGGAGCTGCTGAGGGTTAGTTCTGGAGAAGGATTCTCGTTAATAAAGAGCAGAGATGATTTATCTATCAGATAGATAAATAGCTTCGCTGACAGAAGCAATGAATTGATCAACTCTCTTCAGCCACTCTATTTTCCCCTTGCCAAGAGGGGAAGTGGCAGTTTGCTGGGACCTTGGAGCCACCTCTGCCAAGGTTTGGAGCACACAGACAGCCCCTCTGGAGCTCTGCTGCAGAGGATTCATTTTCCAAGAGTACCCAGCTCAAGCCAAGGGAGTTCCCCCGATGGCCTGGGCTGCACTGACAGAGCTGCACTCGTGGCCTTTGGGGCTGAGCTTGTTCCAGTTGGCACTTCCCAGCTCCAAAGTGCTTTGATTTGCTCCAGATGGAGTGTGTGAGCTGCCATGCCCTGAGTTAGCCACTTGCTCAGCTCCAGCTCTTGCTCCTGCAACCATTCATTCTCCTGTGGAACAGGAGAGATGGAGATTCTTCTGTGAACTCCATCAAATCTGTGTTTCTGCCCACTTCAGACTTCAATCACTCCCCAAAGAACGTGTTAAGGGCAGAATAAAAAAGAGGTGTTTGCCCAAAAATGTTGGCAGCTGGAAGGGTGGAGGCTGGAAGGACTAATGGCAAAGTGTCAGTGATCCCAAGTTCAGAGTGAAGTGCCCTGCATTTGTTTAGACTTGGTTTCTCTGCTTTCCCCCAATGTGTTTTCCCAATGCCTTCTGAAGGGGGAAAAAATAATCGTGAGGATTGTTTGGAGTAAATTGTTGGGAGAAGTTTCAAGAGCAACACGCAGTGCCAGGGAAGGGATGGAGAATTGTGGTCTGGGATGCAAGGAGCTGCTGGATGAGACCAGGGAAAGCAGCAAAGAGGTGAAAACACTTTGAGGAAGGGAATTTGCTGCCTCTGGTGACTCTCTGTCCTGACTGCTTCTGCAGCATCCAGCCTCTGTGAACCTTTACATGCTGTGTTTAATCTCCTCTGTTCATCTGCCACCTCCTCCTTGGGGACACCACTGGGTCCCTCTCAACATGAAGAGAGACTTAACAATCTCTTAAGGTTAAAGATCTTGTTGTAGCAGAGAAATAATGCACTGGTTAGTGTTTGGCTTGTGCTGGGCCTGAGAGGAGGAAAAGGGAGATGTGGGATAAAACATGGATGCAGAAAATTAGGATGAGCTGCTGGCAGGGAGGAGGACATGGACAGTCATTTGTTACTCAGAGTCAAAAATAGCCTTGTCTTCATGCCTGGATCTGAGGGTAGTAACTGCCCCTAGAAACACTGCTTGGACATGGATGCTCTCAGATATTCAGGCTCAGATATCTCAGACTCAGATATTCAGGCTCTCCAGTCTTCCCATGCTGACATGGAAAACGGGAGCATGGAGCACACAAAATGTCTCAGGAAGCACAGTTACCCCTTTGTGTCACCCCTGCACATCTGTCACACAGCAGTGGACAGACTGGGGCTTTTCCTGGCCTTGGAGACATCAGCAAACTGAGGTTTGATGGCAGGAGGAGCAGCCAGAGGTGCAGGGTGAGGATTCCCTGGGGCTGTGGGTGATGAGCTGCATTTCCCTCCTGCTTTTTTACGTGCTGATAAGGTCGGCGTAACCCATGGATGAAGACACCAAGCTATTTCTGGTCTCAGCCCAGCTCTTCCCATGCCTGAGAGGCAATCTGCCTGCCTTAGCATCCCCAGGATGCTGCCAAGCCCAGCACAGCACGGAGGAAGTGGCTCTGCCTGCACAAACAGAAGGCCAGCAGAGAGGGGAGCCAGGCTAATGCTCAGAGCTCAGCCTCTGTGTTTGGCCTGGGAGCAATGCCACAGTCCCAGAAATCAGTTATTTTCCTCCTGAACCCCACAGCCTGCTGCCTGCCTCATGCTGAAGGTGGCTGGGGAAAGAATAGATGTGCTGACCCTCCTGCCCTTCTTCTCAGTGCATGAAGGAAGAGTGTAAATGAGCAGATTCTTAAAGCTTTTCTTCCCTCTGTGCTTCTCCTGGGTTGAGAAGACAAACTGGTATTGTTGTACTCCTGATTCTTTGTGTTCTTATGAGAGGGTGAACCAGAATATTTTTATTGAAAAGGGCAAAGAAACAGATGGAATATGAAATCTCTTCAGCCCGACTGTCTGTCTTGAAGTTAAACGAGTGAGGAAAGTATCCTCTGCTCCCTTCCACCTTCCTTCTGTGTGTGTTTGTGGGTGCTAAAGGTGCTTCCTCCTCCCCATTGCTGAGTGTTGTTTATCTCATCCCTGTCATTTCTTTGAGGACCTCCAAGACATTTTTTGGCAATGCTGAGACAAGAAATAACAGCCAAAGGGAGGATCCCCAGCCTCTCCCTCTGCTGATGTCCTGCACAGGTGACAAGGTGTCAGTGGTGTGATCAGCTCTGCAATGTCCCCTCCCTTCCCAGCTCGTGTTCCAGGGATGTGAACTCACAGCCACACACAGGATTTGCAGACACAAAGCCTCTGAGGGGGAAAATACAGTGGGTGGATTTTTGAGAAGGGCCAGGATTAATCTGCCAACCTCTGCAGCTATAGATAGAGAGCTGTCTGATAGAGCTGCTGCCTGTGCAGTGTGGGCAGAGGGTTTTTATCCCCAAGGGTGTCACCAAAGATGCAGTGAAGGTCCTGATGCTGCTGAAGAGCACATGTTCATTAGCGTGTGTGAGGAACTGTGTGAGCTGGGCTAGGCAGGCACAGCCAGAGCTGGGATGAAAATGATTTCTTGCATTCTCAGAAGGGATTTCCTGCTCACCTCAGTCTCACCTGGCTTCTCCACTGTCTGCATTCATCCTGTCTGCATTCAGACAGTGCCTAGGGCAGCACAGCACATCTGGGAGGATCCTGCAAGGCTTCCTCTCCTCCTGCCTAATCCTGGATTTTATTTTCTGGTCATTGCAGCCACCTCCTCCCCACTGTTGGAATTCTTCTCCTGGTCGAAACCTCACAGCTCAAGGGCTGCATTTTTCCACCCAATCTTTCACTTCTGTAGGTGCAACCTGCAGAGGAGGGGGATTTATGGGTTTGATAGGATTTCTGGGATTTATGGGATTTATGCCCATGATGTGCACCAGCAGTTCAGGCATCTCCAGGGGGTGTGTGTGACCTGCACTGAGTCAGCTTGGGAAAAGGAGGACTGTTTTAGATCCATTTGAAATATCTATTTGAAATAGCTCGATCTAAAATTGATTCCAATCTGTCTCGTTATGGCAGCAGGCTAAAATAATAACATTTCCAGGCAGGTGAAGAAAGCTGCCTGATGTGGAATTTGAGTGTGATCATGACTGACACGGATTTTGGGACTCTTCCAAGGAGAAGACATGTATAAAAGCAAATCCTCTGGCAGCTCAGCAGCAGAGTGGCTTAGAGCCTGGGTGAAAGATTGCAGGAGGGGAGATCTCAGGAAGAATAAAGCTGCAGAAAGACTCTGTAGCCAGCAGGGAGATGCTTCTGTGGAATATCTGTCAGAACTCCACATGGAGCTGAGCCCAGAGCGCCCTGAGAAAAAGGGCTGAAGGGTGAAAAACACCCCAAAACAAGTGTTTCAAACCACTCCAGCAGCTTCCTGGTGCTGCCTGTGCCCCTAGACAAGAGGGACACCCTGGCCACACTCTGCACTTAGCAGTGGCATCATCCTGGGAAGAGCAGGAGAATCCCAGGAGGAATGACCCACCTTGGCAGCATGCCATGGAGCCAAAATGCTATTCAGAAAAATGATTCCAAAACTTCAGCTGGCAAATCTGAGAGGCACCTGATTCCCATGGCTGATTGTCTTTTTTTCTGAGCAGTTTTGTTTCTGCACTGGTAGTTTTACAGCCGAAGCGGAATGAGAATGTAAAGAGGAAATGACTGTCAAACAGACCTTTCTAAATTGCTGTCAGTGAGTGGCAGGAGATGAGCCAAAGAGATCCTGTTCCTGTCAGCCTCGCTGGAGTAGCGTGCTGTCCTCATTCAAGGAGAGCCCTTGTCTTTTTTAGCTGCGTGTAGGACGAAGCAAATAGTAAGTCATGTCAGTGATTGATTTGCTCTGCTGCAAATGATTGAAACGTGGCGAAGTGGCAGGGAAGAGGAGCGTGCAGGGCTTGGAATGGAGGAATGATGAATGGGGAAACAGTTTGCTGGTGAGTTGTGGTTTTCAGCTGAGGTTTTCTGGGCCCCATCATGGATAACACCCAGGGAGTGATGAGCAGAGCCACAGGGGTTGTGCCCAGGCAGTGTCAGTGTCCTGCTGGGTCACCTCTCTGGGTGACCTCTGCTGCACATCTGCCCATGCACAGCTGCAGCAGGCTGGCTGTGAGCAGCCTTGCAGCAGGGACACAGCCTGGCAGGAGGCTGGTGATTAGCACAGTGGCACTTAATGAAATTTCAGTCTGGATTTTCTCCCACACCGTATTTTTGATGTTATTTTCCCAGCACTGATGGCCTCCTTTTCCTTTTCTCTCCCTCACAATGCTGCTCTCACCTCTCCAATTGTTGCTGTCACACCAATATTAGGAGAAAAAACCATCCTGGATCCTCAGGATGGGGAATGATTGGACTACTGAGCCTCCCAGCCCAGCCCAGGGACAGCACCACAGCCAAGGACGAGCTCTCAGGACTGCAGAGCACTGGCCCACATTCACATGCCCTAATTTCCACCTTTGTCTCTGTCTGATGTTTGCTGTTGGCAGATGCTGCTGAAAGCTGTGGGTCTTCCCACGGACCACAGGCTTGTAAATGAGGCAGAATTTAGGTCAGCTGAACCTGGGCCAAACTGTGTTGAGCTATTCATTTGACACAGTCCATCCCTTGGAGGGTGAATCTTCCTGCCTGACAGTGTGGCATCTGCTTCCTGGTGGGGCTGAGAGAAAAGGAGCTGCTTGGCCACCAGATTTGCTCCAGCTGGATGGAAAAACAGCCTCTGTCCTGCCTAGGGGACACAGAGGGACAAAGTTGGAGCAGTGAGCCAAGATATGTGTGGACAGAAAGAGAATTAGGTGAGAGGATGTATCAGGAATGATCCCTGCTTATTCCCAAGCGACAACCTCAGAGTGTTTCCTCTGCTTTTCTCAGCTTTTTCTTCCCCTCAGCTTTTTCCCTGGTAATATTTCAGAGAAACAGTCCTTGGACATTTCCTCCCACTTTCATTTGGAGAACATGAGATGATTTTTGGAGGTGGGATCCTCATCTCTCATCTGCAGGTTGCCTTCAACTCTTGCAGATCAACCCTGATGTGCCACAGGGATGTTCCTGTCCACTCAGCCTGGTCTGTCCACATTTCACCTTTCCAGGCTGGAAACAGTTAAATTGCCAAGCTGCTGAGGAGAAAAATACATGCCTTGAGGTCTGTGAAGCTCATTGGAAAAAGTTGGGTTTAATTTTAGCACAGTGCGCTGCAGGCAGGTCCTGAGGTTATGGTCCAGGATTTCCAGGGATTAAGTAAAGTAGGGCACAAATTATCTGGGTCACAAAAGGTCACCTGCTGCTGTTCACTTGTCCCACAGCCCTCTGTGCTCTGCTCCCCTGGGAGCTGCTGCCCTGGAGCTGTGGGAACTCAGGACACTGCATCACCCATCGTGCAGGAGAGAAACTCATTTCCTCAAAAGACTTGGGAAAATTGAAAAAAAAAAAAGTTATTTTTGCTGAAATGAAAGTGAAATGAAGTGGAACAGTGGAGGGAGAGTTTGGGAAGGATGTCCATTGTGGTGCTGGCTTCTGGTTGGAGGTTCTGGATCCAACCTGCCTGCTGAGAAGGCTAAGCAGTTTTGAGAATCATAGAATGCTTTGGGTTGGGAGGTCACTCAGTCCCACCCCTGGAAAGAGCAGTGACATTTTCAGTGAGTTCAGGTTGCTCAGAGCCACATCCAGCCTGGCCTTGGATGTTTTCAGGGATGAGGAACCTGCCAGCTCTCTGGGCAACCTGTTTGGGGTTTCACCATCCTCATCCGGTAAATGCAGTTTTGAATTCTGCAGCTCCTGCCAAGGCCTGAGCACCCTTTCCATGGAGAAATTCCTGCTGCTGGCTAAGCTGAGCCTCCCCTGGCCCAGCCTGAGGCTGTTCCCTCTCCTGCTGTCCCTGTTCCCTGGAGCACAGCCTGACCCCCTGGCTGTCCCCTCCTGTCAGGAGCTGTGCAGAGCCACAAGGTCCCCCTGAGCCTCCTTTGCTCCAGGCTGAGCTCCTTTCCCAGCTCCCTCAGCCTCTCCAGGTTCTCCAGCCCCTTCCCAGCTCTGTTCCCTTCCCTGGACACTCTCCAGCTCCTCCATGTCCATCTGGCACTGCCCAGAACTGGACACAGCACTCACTGGTGACCCCAGCAGTGCCAGCACAGGGGACAATCACTGCCCTGCTCCTGCTGCCACACTCCTGCTGAGACAGCCCAGGTACCACTGGCCTTTTTGCCCACCTGGGCACAGCTGGGCTCAGTCCAGCTGCTGTTGACCAACACCTCCAGGTCCTTTTCCACCAGGAGCTTTCCAGCCTCCAGCCTGGAGCTGCAGAGAATTGCTGTGACCCAGGGCAGGACCCAGCATTGGCCTTGCTGACCCTCACACCTTCCCTCAGTCCCTCAATCCAATTATTCAGCCTCCTGGGGAGATTTTGGACTGAATTCACCCTTCCCGGTGCTCTCTCCTGGCTGGGCACAGCTGGCTGCAGGAGCTGCAGATGTGCAGCTGGGTGATGCATTGCTGCATCCCTGCGAGTGTGGGAAGTGCTGGGCAGGAGCTCCTCAGACATGGAACAAATGCAGACATCATTAGCTCTGAGCAGGAAGGGAGCTGGACAGGCCAGCTGGAGTGTGTGAAGGCAAAGGCACAGGCTGGGAGGGAAGGGAAGCCTGGAAGGTGGCTGTGTTTGTCCAGACGCTGTCTGTAATGATTTTTGTATTATTTATTTTATTTTAGTAACTGCTCTCTCTGGACACTGCAGCCTGGCAGGACTGGCAGCTCCTCCTGGACTGGACTAGACTGGGCACCTCAGAGCTGGGAAATGCCAGAGGCAGCAGCCCTGTGGGGAGGGGGCTGCTGTTGTCAGGATAAAAATAATGATGCACCTTTCCTGGGATGTGGAATGTTTTTCTCTCTGCCTGCCTCCCAGAGCTGGCACTGGGCTGTGTTGGCTTGACAGCTGTCAGTCAGAGTGGCTGGATGTGCCAATTAGCAAGGCTCATCAAGGGCTTTGGGATTTCCTGTGAGGGCTGTGCTGGCAAAAGCCACCCTGTGAGGTTGTCCAAAACTCAACCTCCTCCTCTCCATGCCAGGTTGGAAGGAACTGGGGCAGCACCTCCACTCTCAGCCCCAGCAGCCCAAAATCCTGGGCTGTGTGCTTGTGCTTGGCCCCTCTCCTGCAGCTCAAGGAGCCTGTCTGACTCTGTCATTCCTGTCTGTATTATCTTCTCTTTTTTTTTTAGTTTTCTGCTGCCTTTTGCACTTCCACAGAGCACAGTTCAGCGCTTCTCATAAGGGGAAAAAAAAAAAATCCCATTTTGGAGCCGTGCTGTTTCTTGACCTCCCTGCTCAGCAAAGCCTCTGCAGGATTGTCCAAAGCCTTGCTGTACTCTTGTCTGGGACGGATTTGAGCTCCACAAGAGAGCATTCCTCCTAATTGAATCACTTTAATGCTTAATTAGAAAAATGCGATGTTTCCTTGGGGAAGAGTGAAGCACACTGTAAGTGAGGGCAGGCGAGGCACTGCTGTGCTCCCTCAGCCCAGCACAGCATCCCTGTGGGAATGCAGGGGGAGAGCAGAGCTCTCCAAAAGTGCAGGCTGCTGCTTGCCTTTTTTCTGCCCTTTCTCCTCCCAGGACTGGAGACTTGTGCTGAATTTGGCTTTGTGTGAGGTACTGGTTGGAGAAAATGGTGATTTCTTCTTCTGCACAGCCCTGGTGACCTGGAGGAGTCGAGGGAAGGAGGTGGAGGTTGGGTTCTGCTCCCAGGGAACAGGGACAGGAGGAGAGGGAACAGCCTCAGGCTGGCCAGGGGAGGCTCAGCTTGGCCAGCAGCAGGAATTTCTCCATGGAAAGGGTGCTCAGGCCTTGGCAGGAGCTGCCCAGGGAGGTTTGCAGTCCCCATCCCTGCAGGTGTCACCTGGAGGTGGCACTGAGTGCTCTGGGCTGGGGACAAGATGGGGATTTGGCACAGCAGATGGACCAAGGCTGAAGAGCAAATTATTTTCACCAACCTCCCCTTTTTTGGGGGACACTGAGTTCTTACTGGAATGTTAAAGGAGCATCCATAATTTCCCAAGGCAGCAGCCTGGACTCTGAGGAGCTTCTGGGGCTTTTTGGGTGCTGTGGATTTGGGTAATCAACTTGCACACCAGCTTGGCCTTTCCCAGGGAAATTTGTGCTTCCTGCCAGTTCCAGGATATTTGGGGAATCAGCAGATTTTATAAACCAGAGAGCAAAAAAGGACCAACTTCCCCAGTCCCTGTGGACATTGTGCTCCTCTGGACAAGATGCCAACAAAAATCTGGGTTTAGTGGTGTTGGGAGCCATGAGAAGTGATTCCTGTCTAGCAAAGTGCCCATTTGAATATTGATGGTGTGGAAAGTGTCGTGTTCAGTGGGCAGAATAAAGGTGGAAGACGCTGTGGCCATTTCCAGGAGTTTCCCTGCTCTTCCAAGCAGGATTCCATAGCAAAACACATTTGGAGGGAGCAGAAGTGAATCTTCCTGAGATGGGAATGGACAGGGATTGCTTTCCATGGGTGTGGTCAGAATCTGCCTCAATTGATGAGCATTTAAAACCTCCTTTAGTCTCTGTAACTCATCACTGGGGGCTAAACCCCCCAAAAATGTGCTGAAATTCAATGTCCATAGGGAATTGTGGAGCACCAATGGCTTTTCTCTGCATTAAAGGAACTACACAGGAGGGGAATTGTTCATCATCACAGCACACATTTTTATGGCTAATGATTTGGGTTGTTCTGAGTGGCACTAGGAACCGTCTGTGGCTGCGTGGGTGGATAACAGATCCTTGGGAGATGTGATAATTTGTATTCCTGCTTTTGCTTGGCCGAGGCTGTGGCGGATCTGCTCTGCTCGCCGCTTGTGCCGCGCTGGGGTTTGTAAAACCAGGAATTCCAAGGAGCTGGGCATCACCTGCTCACAGCCACGGGGACTGGGATTGTGGAAGGTGTTTTGCCCATTTTTAGGGCTGGAAAGCTGTGTCTGTTTGGCCTCCTGTGGATCTGCAGCGCCAGAAATCTCAGTTAGGAGATGGATCCCACTGTATTCTCTCTCCCAGGCAGTGCTGCAGGGCTGTGGGGCATTTTTCCCATGTTTTCAGTGCTTGGGAAGATGTTCTGCACCTTTTCTTTCATTCTGCACCCTCCTGTGCCTCAGAGCTGCTTTCAGCTCCTCCTGTCACAGATTCCTGCAGTCCATGAGCCCCTGAGCACAGCCCACCTGTGACAGCCATCCCGACCCCGTTGTGCCAAATAAAAGCAAAATGACACACGAGGCTCCTCTCTGCTCTCCTCTCTGCTCTCCTCTCTGCTCTCCTGGGTGTTTACAAAACCCACCAAGGCTAGAAAGACCTGCAGGAACACCATGGAAATGTCCTCTGTGGCTGGGTGACCCACTGGGACTGCAGTCCTTACTGAAGGGACATCAACAAAGGAGGGAAAAAAGGGTTTTTCTGCCCAAAGCCTTCCACTTTGGGCTCTGTTTTCAGGCATGGCTGATTTGTGTGTAAACACTCAGCAGGCTGTGCTTCTGCAGCCCCACAAGAGGGGCTGGAGGAAAGGAAAAAAAACCTCAGAGAGGGTGAAAGGCAATCTTCCACCCCAGCTCCATGTTGGGCTGCTACTGTTAAAATGTGACTAATGCTAAAAATAATCCCGGTGTTGCTATAGAAACTTGCAGGGTTGCTACGTGTGAACCTGGAGAGAATTGAACCCTCCTCAGAACATTGGGTTTTTTTTTTCCCTTCCCCTCAGCCCTGCTCACCCCAGAGAGGAGCAGCACAGCTTTTCTTGCTGTGCCAGAGGATGGGATGGGATAGTGGGATGGGATAGTGGGATGGGATAATGGGATGGGATAATGGGATAGGATGGAAGGTCACTATTTTACCTGCCTCTGCCTATCCACTTCCATTCCTCCCAGCTCCCCTCTGATGTAGAATTTCCAGCCCATGTGTGCATCTCCTGCTCCTTCCTTAGCTCTGGTGAGAAGCACATCCCCTTCCTGCTCTTCCACCTCCTCAACCCACCGCCAGGTTTTCCCTGCTTTCCATCTCTAGTGGAGGAAAAGGATCTGTTGTGAGCTTCCTTCAGGTCTGGAGATGAAAAGTGCTTTTTTTTTTTTAATTCATTAATTCCTAGCAGTGCCCCAGTCTGCCATCCCCACCTTCCTGTCTCTCCCAGCTTTGGTAACTCCTTTGCAGGAAGCAGAAGTTTCCCAAGCTTTTTAAAAGAAACCAATCAGGGGATCAGTTGATGTTTTTCCAGGCTGGAATGACAAATGCTGGAAACTTCCATTCTGGGATTAACCCAGTGACTGAACAATCAGAGCCCCTAAAGGACAGTCTGGTTTTTGGACAAATTATCCTCCAAGGCAGAGAGAAGTTTCCCTCTCAGTCCTGCCATGGCTTTTTCTCAGCTTCATTGAGTGGGAATTTGGGAAAGAGGAATAACCTCCTGTTTTTTCTCCAGATTTACAGTTTGTCCCAAATGTGAGGTGGAGCTTGTGGTCAAATTCACTGTCCTGACAGTGTCACCCAGCAGTGACCTGGGAATGATGCAGAGGGAAGCAGAGAGAGAAGAATTTTTGTCACACGGCATTAAAAAAAGTCTCCTCTTAAAATCCTTTCCAAGTTTGTTGCTTTGAAAGCTTCTTTCTCACCCTGGCAATTTGGAATGGATTTTAGGGGTTTTTTTTAACCTCATACCTGAGGGTTTGCATCCCTCTGGCATTGATGCAAGTCGAGTCCTGGAGGTGATTCACAGCACTAGGGGATCTCCAAGTTTGGCAGAGCTCTGGAGACTTTCCAGTCCTACCTCTGCTCCAAAGCACTTGTGCCCTGTTTACATCCACAACCCTCCCTAAACCAGGCTTCTGGGGCTCTTTCATCCTAGAAAAACCATTTCAGCCTCTTGCCTTTCTGATGCTGGACAGGCAAAAAGACCCTGCTCTCCACCAGCCTAGGAAAAGCTGCTTTTTCTGCATTATTTTTCAGCTCCTCCACCAGTTCCCAGACTTGAGAGAATGCCAGAGAAGGGGTTAAGAATAGAAAGACAGATGAGGCAAGCTTCTGGGAGCTTCCCCTTCCACTGAGGCACAGGAACATGTGTTATTCCCTGCCCCTTTGGCAAACACGGCCAACATGACTCTCCCCACCTACACACATTTGCCAGCTGGTCTTCTTTCTGTCTGTCTTTCAGCATCTCGAGCTGGTCCAACCTGCCCTGCAGCCTCTCCCCCAAATCCTTCTCCTGGCTTGCTGCCACCCCTTTCCCCACCTTTCCATGGGGCAGAGGGTCTTTCCTTCCCCAGGAAACAATCCCACGTGCCAAATGTCCCATCCCATTGATGCCTGATGGTTTTTTGTCCTTTCTTTTATACCCTGTTTATACATTTTATAGCCTTTCCCTTTCCTTGCACCCTTCACAAATACTCTTTGTACCTCAGCCCTACATGTTTATAAGTCTTGTTTGATATTTAGCTTGGTTTGGGGGGTTTATAGAGTGAGAAGACTAAATATTCATAGTATTTCAAAACTGGAGGCTCCAACCTTGGATGGACCCTCCTCTCTAGAAAGTGTTTTTGTAAACTAGGCTGTAGTCTCACTTAAGGGGAGGATAATTAGAATAGAGGGACAATTACTTCATTTGTTAAATTTCTTATTGGGGGGTTTTAGGTGGATCTGCTAATTGAGGTCCATAAATCTGTACACACATTGTACAGGGTGTGCTCTTGGCGAGTTTCCACCTTTGATGGGTTGTGCACCTGGGATCCTATTAAAACCAATAATACCCTTTAAATATCCTATCAAAACCAAGGTAACACCCTTTTTTTCCCTATACTGCTTTGTCTGCTCTTATTTTTAGCAGCTTTAAGGCATCCCCATCTCTGTGGCAGGTCACACACAGCCCTCCTTTGTTTCAAACTAGTGCTGCTTGCAGTCAGAGGAGTTTTTTGCTGTTTGGTTAAATCAAATAGTTTGGTTAAATAGCAAGCTGCGATCCGCCTTGTCCAAACATTGTTGAGGCTGGATGGCCTCTTGTTTAGGATGTGGCTGGTGAACCAGAACCCAAAGATCTAACGTGTTTTGTGGGTTTTAATGGGACTGTTGGATTTCAGCTTCCTTCTTCTGAAGTGACTGGAAGTAGAATCCAACAATTTTGCCATGCTTAGGTCAAGCAGGTTTGGATCAAGAAGGAATCAGCCCACAACTATGAATTGGCCTTAAACTGAATTTCTTGAGAAATCTGAATAAAAATACCAAAGCCCAACGAACGACGTTGGCTTTTCTCGAAGTTGTTTCCATTTTAATAAGCATGTGCAATTTCTGATGTCAGGCTCCTGACAGACACTGTCCTTTGGGAATTCCAGTCTGGCTCAAAGCAGGAGCTAAATCACAAGGAATTTATTCACAAGATTTATGGCCAGTGGTGGGGATGCCAAGGATTTCATTGCAGGACTATCTGACACTTCTGTGCCTTGCTTTTTGAGTCTGCACAGTAATTAATACACCAGCATAAGTTAATTAGGGATTGAAGCACCAAGGATGTCTCTGAACTCCTTTCCTTGGCTGAAATTATACTACCCAGGTCCTGACTTAAGTCTTTTAACCTGGATATTTCCATCTGGATGGAATATTGGGAGCTGCAGTTTTAACTTGAGCTCTCCCTATTCCTCCTGCTGATTTCTGGAGGAAACCCAAAAGGTACAGAGCTGGAGTTCCTTCAAAAGGCCTCTGGACCAGAATGTCCTAAAAGGAGGATGGAAAACTCCATGAGAACCAGCTCTCTTGTGGTATCCCAATGTTTGGTATCGTCATCCCATGTAAATATAAATAAGCCTTTCCAGAGAGCTGGATCCAAATTCAATTCCAAAAGTGGCCCCAGGCCAATGTTTCTTTGGGACAAATCCTACAAAAACCCTCCCAGCTTTAGTGCTCACCAGATACCAGAGCATCAATCTTGGACTCTCCAGAGTAGGTAACGACCTTGGCAAGGAGGACGTTGCTGCTGTGTCATCCCAGCCCAGTTTCCAAGGGAGGAAGGAGTGTTTTGATCTGCCTTTCCAACAGAACTTCGTGCTCTCCCTCCCTTTTTTCATCCAGGCAATTTATGTGCCCTGCCTGCCTCCATTTCCACTGGTAGTTTGGATGTACTCACACTCTGCTTCTATCATGCTTCATCAGTCTCCTTTAATTAGGTGGTAAGATCATCAGGGGAAGAACATTTAGCACATAAGGCAGCTCCAGTACATTTAATGAATAATAACAAATGCGCTTTCTCAATTATTGTTTTTTTTCATTCTCTTACAAAATAAGGCGTTGGTGGCTTGTGCAGCAACCTGCCCTGTGCTCTGCCCAGGGCTGGGGGGCCTGAAGGGGCTGAGCTCCTGCAGTTTTGGTGCAGGTTTGGGATTGACTCTCTGGCAGGATGGGAATGCTGGTGTGGGCAACATCACTTCTCTGTGGGCATGAAGAGAATCAGAATGGCTTGGGTTAGAAGGAACCTTAAAAATAACTTATCCAAACCCCCCTGCCATGGCCAGGGACACCTTTCACTATCCCAGGTTGCTCAGAGTCCTGTTCAGCCTGGCCTTGGACACTTCCAGGGATGGGAACAACTTTGGTCAACCAGTTCTGGTTTGGTCAACCAACCTCATCTCCCTCACAGTAATTAATTTTTTCCTAATATCCCATCTAACCTTACTCTGCCAGTCTGAAGCCATTTCCTGTATCCTGTCACTTCATCCCTTGTAAAAAGTCTCTCTCCATCTTTCTTGTAGGTTCCATTCAGGCACTGTAGGTCACAATTAGGTCCTCTCTAAGTTTCTCTTTGCCAGGCTGAACATTCCAAATTCTCTTAGCTTTTCCTCACAGAGGAAGTGTTCCACCCCTGGAATCATCCTGGTGGACTCCAGCAGCTCCATGTCCCTCCTGTGCTGGGGAAAAGGGGATCTTTCCTCACAGAGAGGTGATCCTATGAACTGTAGGCAGCTCAGTGTAATGGTCACAAATCCAGGCTGGGATTTATGGATCTCAGTGGTTTTTCTCGTGTCTCCTGGCATTGGGTTGTTCATTTTGCCCTATTTCCTCCTGTCTCAATTATCCCACAGAAAAAAAAGGAGCTCAGGGATGCTCAGCTCCTCCTGCAGAGCTCTTTGAGATCCGTGGAGGAAAGCTGTCACATCTTAGGAAGTAGTCACATTAAAGTGGTAATTCTCGGTGTTTCAACAGGATCTGATGACAGATGGGATTAAATGCAAAGCAGCTTGTTATGAGGTTTTAATAACTGTGACAGACCTGGGGAAAGTGGTGTGGGGGGTGTGAGTGATCCAGAGAAGGCAGAAGCACATGATGCAGGATGACAGCTGATGGCATTGCCCAGGAGGGAGGAAGGATTATGTGGCAAGAAATTGTGTGAGTGTTTTGGGAAGAAGGGAAGAGGAAGGGGGAAAAAAAAAAAACCCAAACAGAGGAAAACTCCACGTTCCCACTGTTCTGCCATGTAACAGAGCTGCTCATGACAGCACAGTGAGTGCCAGGTACTGTGGCCACTAAATATAGGGGGAAAAATATGTCAGTGTTGGGAATTAAGGGAAAAATAGACTCTCCTTGCTGTCAGAGCTGGAGATGGCAGGATTTGCAGGTTGGAAAGCAGTGAGGATGTTCTCTCCTTCATGTGTCTTCACTCGAGCCCACTCTGTCTGGCAGTGTCTCCCCGAGGGTGAGGACAGGATGTCCCTGGGAGCTGACAGAGCTGGCTTTGTGCTCGGTGGGGAGCAGTGGGAGGGTTGTGCCCTTGCAGAGACTGTGTCGTGCAGGAGAGAGGGGTGTGGGGATCACCTGCCTGGTTCTGCTGAGGAAGAGTCTGCTGGGGGTGGAGGTGTTGATTTGCTGGCTTGGAGGGATCCCCTCGGAGCTCCACAGTATCTGCTCAGAGAGAGAGAAATCACAGCACCCTTCAGAGAATCCCAGAATCATTTAGGCTGGAAAACCCTCCAAGACCATCAAATCCAAGCTGTGCCTCATCCCCACCTTGTCCCCAGCCCAGAGCACTCAGTGCCACCTGCAGGGATGGGGACTGCAAACCTCCCTGGGCAGCTCCTGCCAAGGCCTGAGCACCCTTTCCATGGAGAAATTCCTGCTGCTGTCCAAGCTGAGCCTCCCCTGGCCCAGCCTGAGGCTGTTCCCTCTCCTCCTGTCAAATTAAATCTCGTGTTGATGAACTCAATGCCATCAGTAACCTTTGTTCAGACCCAGTGCCATTAAGAACCATGGAAAAACTCCATACAGTTTTCCACTGGCCTTGTGCATATCACGATTTTGTGTCAAATCACAACAGTTTGTGCTTTCAGGAGCTGGGATTTTCAATGGCCCAGCATTAAAACTGAGTCTCTGACTGGGTATGTCTTTGACCTGTTAATTTTTTGGCATTTTGCAGCTGCCTCAAGGTGCAGCCTGGGGCTTGTGCCACCCCAGTCTGGAAACACATCCACCCCAAACCCACCTGAGGCACTTTGCAGGGGGCTCAGAGCTTCCTGCTGTGATGCAGAGCACCAAACAGCTGCCTCTGCTTTTCCTCTTGAGCTCCAGCCAAGCAACAGCTCCCATTTTGCAGCCTGCATCCTTTCTGTGGGAACATCCAAGATGGGCTCCGTGGTTCCCAGAGCTGCTCCCGTGTGCCAGGAGAGGAGGTGGCTCCTCAGCTGGGTCCCTCTTGCATTCTGCTGCTTCAGGAAAGGGGATGGAGTTAAAATGGAGATGTGGAGCTGCCCAATTTTAGCAGTTCTGGAGTCCTGAGAGCTGGGGAGCTTCAGTGACTGAGCACAGCAGGAAGTGAGTTGGCTCTGAGCCTCAAAGGCTGCAGGGATCTGTCCTCATATATAGGATATATCCTCTCTGGATCTATCTCGGGGTGTATATATATTTTATATGCATGTATTCTTATCTATCTTTTTAGGTTATTCAAGATACTTCCTAGGCTATGGCAATTCCTAAAAAGAAGCTGTGCAGCCTTCAGCCTGCTGTTAAGGAGCAGATGATGTTCTGGTGATCATTCTCCTTCCCAGCCAGCTTCCTTTCATCTTCTGCATTCCTTTCATGGGGAATTTTTCCCCCCTTCTCATGCTGTATTCTGCTGAAGGCAGCTACATGGAACTGGAAGCTCAGTTGATCTTTTTGCTCGTTTCCACCCACAGAAGTCTGTCTTTTTTAACATCCTAAATACCTTGGTAACAAGATCATGGGTCTTGATTTTGAAATCAGTCTTTAAAAGATCTTTTTTTTTCTCCCCTTTTCCTTTCCCAGATCTGAGCACCATCACAGAGGTAAAGACATCCACCTTCCCTCAAAAGACTGAGAGGGTTTCAGAGCCCATGTTTCCTTTGGTCCCTTTCCTAACAGGGAATTTAATCAGATTTCTTCTTCCCCTGAGGGAAACTCTGGTAATTCAAAGCACCAGAGTGGAAGAGAAGACTTGGCTTTTGCTGTCACTCAAAGCACAGTGGAAAGCCTGGCATTACCTTCAAGGGATGTTGGAATCACAAAATCATGGAATTTGGTTGGAAGGGACCTTAAAGATCCTCCAGTCCCAACCCCTGCTTTGCTCAGATCACTGAGCCATGGCTGGGCAGGTTTTGTCCCACTCTGGGGCCACCTGAGAGCACCTGGTGTGTCCCCAAATTCCACATCTCAGCCCAGAAGTTCATCCCCTATAGCAGAGCTTCACCCTCACAGTCAGAATGGGTTCAGCACAACCTCAGTCCTTTCCTTTGAGCCACGCTGGAGCTTCTGACCATTCTCAGTCTCCACAGCAACGCTTTCTGAAGGCCTGGCAGGGGATTAGGGATAAATATGTGCAGAAAAGGGTTTTCTTTTGATGGATGAAGGTCTGTCTTATTAGGGAGCGAAGTAAAAATAACACAGAGAATGGTCTGCAAGCGGAAGGTCTGGATTTTTGGAGTCTCAGCAGAGGGTCTGAGGTGGTGTCAGACTGGGGTGGGATGAGATGGGCTTTAAGGTCACTTCCAACCCAAACATTCTGGGATTCTGTGAATGTTTGTAGGGCTGAAATCTGAACATCACTGCCCCAGATCCCTGCTGCATGGTGATACTGTAGGGTGCCTGATTTAATTGCAGAGTTTCAAGCAAACCTTTCCAGGTGCTTTGCACAGATCTGTGAACTGTAGCAGGAATTCTTGTAGGTAATCCTTGTCATTGAGGTGCCATTGATGCCTGATGGGTTTTTTTGTCCTTTTTCATGATACTTTTATTCTCTCTTTATATCCTTTTTACCCTTTCCCATTCCTGTACTTTTTACTCCCTGTATTTTAGCCCCACATGTTTATAACCCTTGTACTCTAGCTTTGTTCAGAATTCTTTGGAGAAGACGAAACAATCTCCAAAATCTCATGAACATGAAGCACCAGCCTTGAAATAGCCCCATCCCTGGGACATGTTTTTGTAAACTAAGTTGTAACCTTTTTTGGGGGAGTTAATTTGAATAAGGGGGCAATTCCTTCATTTGTTAGGTTTCTTATTGGGGAATTTGAGACAAGTATGCTAATCTATGAGGTCCATAAATTGTATACTGGGTGGTACCGTCACTCTCTTTTCATCGTGGTGCACCTGGGATCCTATCAAACCAAGGTAATACCCTTTTCCCTATACTGCAGTGTCTGCATCTCAATTTTTACCAGCATTTTAGGCATCACACTGGAGCTGGCAGGTGGGGTCAGCAGCTCCTGGGGCTGCACAGCCACTCAGACATCCTGGGCAGGGCGTGAGTCAGGGCTATCAGCAACATCACACAGAGATCTGTCTCGGTGAGGGCTTTGGGAACAGCCTGAGGTCATCTAGCACAGCTCTCACTGCCTTGTAAAACCCTCTGAGCACAGCCAGGTGTGACTCAAGCCCCGAGGTGATTCCTGTCTCGGCCCATGTCCCCCAGCTCACCCCGAGCTGGTGGAAATCAACAGCGAATTCTGACTGAATGAGCACAAAGTCCTTTCCGACGAGGGTGTGGGGGAACTTTTCTTGCTTTTCCAGATTCTTCCCTCTCTGTCACACCAGCTGGGAGCTTTCTTTGCCTCAGTGCTTACTCACTGTGCTATCAGGCTGAGGAAAGGCTGCTCTGCTGCCCGCCAGCTCCCAGATATCCACATGGATCCCAAACCCAGTTCTGTAACGAGACCTTCCCTCCCAACCTCACCCCACAGACTGCCTGTGGGATTGACATGGTGTTCCTGAGTCTCACATGCATGGATTCACCTCCAGCAGCATCCAGGGAAATTGGGGAAATGCGCTGATGTCGGTGCCGCTTTTCATTTTTCACTCTGTTAGCAAAACAAAAGGGAATTCCAAGGAGCAGAGCAGAGCAGAGCAGAGCAGCCCTTGGGGTTAATCCTGGTGGAGGAGGAGCAGGCTGTGGGCTCCAGCTGGTTTTAGGCTCTGTCCTCAGGAACTGGGAGACTTTGGCCATGGAAAGTCTGTGTTCTTTCTGTCTGTGCTCAGTTGGCATCCCCATCTCCCAAAGATTTTGCATAACATGGAGATTTTTAACATTTTGAACACTCATGGCCACGAGGCAAACAAACTCTAGTGAAGGAGAAGAGCTTGATGGTTATTTTCAGTATTCCATGGAATATTTGCCAGGCCTTTTGCCTGTCCATCCCTATTTCCAGCTAGCAAGCAGTGTAGCCAAATTCACAGACTGGGCAGGCACCTGGAGCCAATGGGACAATTTATTTTGTTGAATATAACGATGATATGATGATATCTGATAGCTGATATAATGACATTTCTTTTGGGGAAGAATATTTCAGTGGGGTAGCTCGTGCTGGGACAAATCCCAACCATTTCAGGATTGTTCACCACTGAAAGCTGAAAGGCAATGGCCAATAAAATGTGTTTTCAGTTAAGGAAATGGAATTGACAGTTTGAAAAATCTAAATTAAATAAAATAAGAGGCCTCACCTGGACCCATGTGCATTGCTGGGTGACACCATACCAACCAGAGTGCAAAATCATGGCTCCAGGCATGAGGAGAGCACAGGAGTGCAAAACAAATATTTCTGCTGAGCACCCACAGACAAAACGTAAGGGAAAAAGAAATTTGTTTTCTGAATGCATTTAGGAAGGAGAGAAAAGGAGGACTGGAAGTGTTTCCATGTGGGTATTTGTGTGAGACACACCAGGGAGCAACTATTTCCAGGAGGAAACTGCACATGGGAGATGTGGCTGTTGTTTGAATGATACTAAAACAACCTCTTTGTCACCCACAATGACATCTTTGTCCTTTGTTTTGGGTTGGCACACTGCATGTGTTTAGCAAACTATCAAAAATGATCAGCTGGATTTCAGCTCACCTTGTGCCTCTTCAACAACTGCATCCCAAAAATTGACTCCCCATTCCAGGGGATGTTCCCAGATCCAGGAAAAAAACCTGATTCCAGGAGGTTATAGGATCTGTGGAACAGGCAAGGAGAGCATCCTGGCCTGGTGTGTTCTCTCCTGACCATCCCAGAGTCCAAAAGGGAGTCTCTGGGACTTGTGCTTGGTGAAGAAGTTGTGTTTCCAGGCTGTCCTCAGTGCTGATGGGAAGGATTGATGCTGATTTGGGAGGAGGAGGTGAACAAGGCAGAGCTGTTCTGGCTCGTGGCCCCTGGGGAGGAGAGGAAGTCCACAAGCTGATGTTTTCCAAGTGGGAAGGGATGAAATCAATGGGGAAAAGAATAATTGTTCATAGTTCAGAAGAGCACAGTCCAGCTGGTGGGGAGGAAAACCCATTTTGTGAGAGGAGTGTGGCTGGGCATTCTTCAGCTGGAGGATTCTGAGAAAAGCCATCATTGATTGTGTCCAAAAAAGCCATGATTGATTGTGAAACCTAAGATCACCACACTAAAAAAAAATCACAAAATGATGTAAAGGCTTCTTCTTCTCCCAATATTTTTTTCTTTTCCCTTATCTGATCTCCACCTGCAGCTGGGAGTTGGCTTGTTTTTCTTGTGTTGAAAGATCTGGTTGGCTTGAGATCCTTCCAGTAACATTTGCAGTGAGGTTTCCTTCCAGCTTGTTGTTGTCAGTCTCAGATACAGCTGGATCTGGGTGGAAATTCAGCTTTCCACCACGGACATTCTCAGTGGCCAAAATGCAACGTTGCTTGAGATTCCTAGGGACAAGAGAAAGTAAAGCAGATTTTTCCCAGTCAGGATGGTGGAAATGCCCTAATTCAGGCTTTGGAGAGGATATTAAAGATCATTTATGTCCCCCAGCCAGGACAGAAACTTCCAAATCCTTAGAAATTACTGACAAGAAAGAGGCAGAGCATGTTTTTCAGCTTTAATTTGGGGCCAGCCCAAAGGATACCCATGAGAGTGGCAGGGGGCAGGAAATGTCAGAACACAGCTTTCCAGCATTGCTGATTCCTCTGCATTTGGTGGATTTTGTTAAGAGAAAAATCTTGATTTTTATGGTACATCAACCATGTGCTTTGTGCCCACAGACAAAACTCAAATGCCACGTCCTTGCCCCAAGGAGTTTTGTATGAAAGAACTGAGTCCTTTTATTTTATAGAGACACATGTCTGGTGAGAAACAAACTGCACTTGGTTTTTCTTCCCTCTCACGCAAGCAGTTATTGCACATGGGATGAAACTGGGCCAGTTGGTTGTATTTTCAGGATCTCAGATTGTAGCCACAAGGAAATTTGAGCAAAATATGTGAAACCCAGGAGTGGGTTTATCCTAAAGACTCCAATATCCTGATGTGAGGGAGGTCTGGAGGATATGGAAAGAAATGAAACATCAGGTTCAAAAGCATCTACAGGGATGCAAACTCACCTGCTTGCTTTTAGAGTAGATTATATTTTATCCAAAAATTATATTTATATTTATATTTATATTTATATTTATATTTATATTTATATTTATATTTATATTCATATTTTTTATTTTTATTTTTATTTTTTTTTATTTTTATTTTTATTTTTATGTAATTATATTATATATATAATTACATTTATCCAAAATTCCTCATGCTATGATAGCCTCAACGTCTGCTTCAGGCAAGCCTTTTTTTTCCAGCCTGTGAAGCAATCGTGGAAAATTTGCTGCTCTGATTTGAGAGCTGTGCTGTGAAAAGGTGGCTGCACACCTGGTGGGGGAGAATCACAGCTTTCAGTTGCCATTTGTGGCTTTTTTTTCCACCCCCCGAGGACAAATTTTTGTGACCAATTAAGGCTGAGAGATTTGGTTTCCTGGTCATTATTTCTCCCAGTACTTGCTCTACCATGCCTGGCATTTCTGTTGGCTTCCTGCTAGATAAACTGTATATTTCCTATATCCAAACAGATAAGAGAGTTGCTTTAGATCACATATTAGGAAGAAATTATTCCAGTGAGGGTGGGGAGACCCTGGGCTGGAATTCCCAGAGAAGCTGTGCTGCCCCTGGATCCCTGGCAGTGTCCAAGGCCAGGCTGGACAGGGCTTGGAGCAACCTGGGATGGTGGAAGATTCCCTGCCATGGCAGGAGTGGAATGAGATGATCTTCAAGGCCACTTCCACCCCAAACCATCCCATGACTCCCTGTCAAATCCATCTCCCAGCACTGGGTGTTTGGCAATGTCCTCACTGGGTGTTTTTCTGCCTCATTCCTGCATCCCCTCTGCGTGTTGGGAGCAGTTTGCAGAGAGCAGAACCCAAATCTCTGAGCTCCTCCTGCAGACCTGGGGCACAGGTGGTTGTGTGCAGCTGCACATCCATGTTTGCACAAGGAGAGCAATAAATTTCAGCCTCCAGTGTCATTAAATGGTGCAGTTTGGCCTGGAATTGTGCCCCAACCTCAACAACTGTTTGTTAATAGTTCAGAAGGGCTTGACAAATTCTTAACCGGTTAATAAATAACTCTGGGGAAGGGAAGGTTTCTTTTCTAAATTACAGGTTAGTTTGCTTTGTTTTTAATGATGTCCCTTGTAAAATTTCTCGAGAGCATAATGAATGACAGGCCAGTGGCACTGCAATCACTTGTGCTCTTTTCTCTGTGTTCAGCCAAGGCAACTTCATTTTAGCCTCTTGCATCCTCTGAAATATGGTATAGGATTAAATCTGCTGCCATGAATAAAGCTTGAAAAGGCCTGTGCAGCTTGGGCCCAGAGTCTGCCCTCTTGCAAAATCCAGGATTACAAATTCCAGGTGATATCATCTCAGGTATGAAATCCTTCCAGCCAGCAGAGATCAGGTTTTTTTCCCAATAGCATTCCTGGGAACTGCTGCCCGTGAATCTGGGATCCTGCACTGGATTCTGTTTCTCCATCTGCTGGACCAGCCCTGGCAGGGAGTGCTCAGTCTATCCCATCCCCCTGGATTATTTGGTGAATGTTTCTTTCATCTCAGCTCCCAGACAGACAAGCAGCAGCTCACGAGGTGTCATGTACCAGCTACTGAATATAGAGCTGCAAGAAGCACAAAACCACAGCCTCTGCTTCTTTAATTAGTCCCTGCATCTGCTCTGGGAGCTGATCAGGAGGCCAAGAGCAGAAGGAGGGTTTGGCCCAGGACACTGATAGCCAGGCAGTGAGATGAGATCACCAACAATTCTGTCCAAGGGGGAAGGTTAAGGAGTCCTCCTCCTCGGTCCCGAAATAGATTTCCTGTTGAAAACTCAGACAGTTTCACTATTTCAGTATCACACGACCACTTCTGGCCATGATGGGAAGGGTTGTGAACCTCGGTGGAGTTCCTAGCCTCAAGCACATGATTTCCAGTAAACCCTAAGGCTGGAGTTGAGGGAACTCTTGTCACACAGCTGTGTCCCTCCTGGGCTGTTGATCCCAGTTTTGACAGATCTCCCAAAGGACAGACATGATCCAACCATCCAGAGGTTTGTTTGTTGGTCGATGCAAGGGCTTGAATGATGTAGGGAGAGGGTGAGATCAAAGATTCTTGTTTGTTAGCAGTTACACATAGAAAATTCCCCTTCTGTGAACAGGAAAGGCAAAATAAAATAAAGATTGTGTGGCATGGATTTTTGTCCTGGCTTGGTGACTCTGCAGGACTCAAACTCTGCAGCCAGCATGGATGTTTTTGTAAGGAACCATGGGGAAAACAGATCTGTCTCATGCAGATAAGGGCAGTGCTGTTTTCTGGGAAATACCTGGTTTTCTAGAACCACCAAACTCTGCTGCCCATGTTAATCTGTCTGTTAATCAGGGTTACATCCACACTTACTGCTGGAACCAGAGCAGCCAGCCTGCTCAGCTGGGTAGTGAGTTAGGAATACAATAATTACATGTGTTCAGTTTCCAATATGATAAAATCAGGATCTGGCATGGTTGCTGGCCTTGTTTTAACCCTAAAAGTGTGCACAGACTTCAGGGTAATACTAAGGATCAATTCTGAGCTGCATGACTGCCTCTGGTCAAGAACAGCACTGGTGATTGTGGGTTGTGTCCACATCCTGCCTACTGCAGGGTATGTTTAGGGTTCCCTTTTTCCAAGTGCATCCTTTCTGTCTTTAGGCTTTGGGTTGAAAATATCTGTGTCCTGAGCTGTGAGGCTCTGCAGTGCAGGTTCTGTTTTATTTTTTTATTATTTATTAAATATTATCTTTATTATTTATTTATTATTATTATATTTATTATTTCTTTATTCAGGGATTTTATTTCCAGGGCTGCTGGTGATGTCTGAGCCCAGAATCTCACTGGCACTGGGAACACTCCATTGTGTCCCCAATCCAACCATGCTCAGCCACCATGAGTTGATTGATATAAAACCATAAATTTATGCCATAATCTCTTTGCTGGCAGCCCCACACTATTCCTGTCCATAGATTTATGCCATAATCTCTTTGCTGGCAGCCCCACACTATTCCTGTCCTGAGGCTTGACTGTGAGGTGGAGCAGAAGCTTCTATTCTGCAAACTGGACCAGTTTTTTTCTCTGGTTCCCAGGACTCCCAGGGTGATTTTATTGACTCAGATAAGGAAAGGAGGAGGAGGAAGGAGCAGCAGGGGCTGCAGGCAGCTGAACCTTGCCCTGCTGAGTGCCCAGGGGTGAGGGCAGAGGGCTGGCAGGGGACAAGGCTGGGTGATGCCACCCACCAGCACTGCCCTGTGTCCCAAAGCCTGGCATCGTTATCCCAAAAGGGCCAAACTGGAGCAAAGTTAAGGCAGGCCTGGAATGCAGGGGTGCCACTTGTGCAGACAGCAGAGCAGCCACTGTAATTGTGGCACAGAGATGTGGATCTGGCCTTGGCACGTTGTCCCCACAGCGCTCTGTGCAAGGAAAACTGTCCCAGGTGAGCTCTGAATTGCCTCCAGCTTCTCCTGATCTGGGAGGAGGCAAGTGGAGCTGAGAGCCCCACCTTGTAATTAAAGGTATCAGAGACGAGGAGCATGCAGGCAATGGTTCCTAATTAGCAGCTGCCTAGTTCGATTTTTGGTGACAAGGTGAGGGAACGAATGGCATCTCGGTTTTCCTTCTGGGTGACAAGGTGAGGAAATGGCAGAAAGAGGGAGGGAAAGGGAGAGAGGGACAGGCTGGTCTGTAGCTGTCCCTGTCCCTATCCCTGTCCCTGTCCCTGTCCCTGTCCCTGTCCCTGTCCCTGTCCCTGTCCCTGTCCCCATGAGGACAGACCTTTGGTGGCTCCAAGCAGTGACTCTCAGCCCATGAACTGCAGGCAGTTTCCAGTCTGAGGGCACGGCAGGCACAAAGCAAATATCTGTAAATCAAACTCTGTGCCTTTCCTGGAGCCAGGAGCAGATCTTGAGCCCATCTTAGTGCCTCTGATCACACCTTTGTCCCTCTGGTCACACAGCCATCCTGGGTGGTGTTCTGTCTCCCCTGCCCCTCTCCTCCTGTGACCTCTGGAGAACAAGGGGACTATTCTTGGAGCCCATCCTCATCCTAGAAATCAGAACCCTGGCAGCTCTCCTGGCCCTTTCTCTTGGCCTTGGCCCTATCTGAGCTGCTGGTGGCACATCAAAGGAGGCACCACGTGCTGCTGGAGGCTCTGCTCTCTGCTCTGTCCTCACTCATCTAGCTGCTCACAGCCTGCTCTCCCTGCTTTACTGCAGCCCCATGGCCAAAAGCATCTGCAAAAGGAAATATGTGAGAAATGACGCCAGGCTGGGGTAAATCACAGGGAGCAACATCAGGATGGGAATAATATGGACAGAAGAACTAGGAATTTTAAGGGTGGGCTTTGAAAAGCTCCCACAGCCCAGGGTTCCAGCTGTATAAAATGACAGCTGTGTGTGGCATTTATTTTTATTTTGTTTATAGTTTTAAGAGTCTTTTTAGCATTTCCTTAATAGGGATTTTTTTCTCCCCACCAGCCCTTTTAAAGATGAAGAATGAGACAAATCCAGTGTGGGCTGGGGGAGCTGAAGGCTCCACTGTTTGTCACTGGCCACTTGGGGACAGGGAATAGCCATGGCCACACATTCAGGGGTCAGAGGAAAAGGAAAAAGTGGTGCTGTCACTTCAGGGCATCACTCTGGGTCTACCTGACACATTCGCTGTGAATTTGGTGAAAAAATGAATTGATTGGGGAGATTTGGTGGAAAAAATGAATTGGTTAATTAAAAAATTCCTATTTATTTTCACCCCATCCCAAACCGTGCAGGGAGTGATCCTCACAGTGAAGCAAAAGTGTGATAAGAACAATGATTTTTCACTCTCACACTGCTTATGTTAAAGAGCTGATGGGATGGCAGGGCAAGCACACAGTGCAAAACCTGAAAGCTGAACAAATTTCCAGCATGGACCCAATGAAAAGTGTGGTTGGTGTTCCCTGGTTCTCATTAACATAATTAACTCTGCTCTGAGTCACCTGAAACATCAACCAGTTGACCATTTTCACAGCAGAAGTGATTTTACAGCAGGGAAGTTGATATCAGAGCATGTGAAATGCTGAGAAAAAGCATTTTCTTTACACAACATTTTGGATTTTTTCACCAAAAACCTTGTTATTTTTGTGGAAGGGATTTTTTCCTTGGAGTTGAACAGCTCAGACAGAAAATTCACCTCATTTTTGGGAGTTTTTTGTCAGCACTTTCTCAGCGAGGGCTCACAGGAGCAGAGAGCAGGGCTGGGTGAAGGAACATCACCACCAGCAGCATTGAGAAAAGGCAAAGTGTGCAGTGAGCTCTTTGCTTTAGTGCTTCAGCAAATTATCTCTGCAAGCCTGGGTTATTCCTGAGATTTCCCTTCACTTCAGTCAGTTTAATTCCACACTGACCCTGGGCACAAAATCCACTTGAGTGAGGAGTTAAGTGTGGAGCAGACTTGGCAGCCCAGTGCTGCTCAGTGAGCAGCTTTGGTGTGGGATTAATGCCATTCCAGTGGGACTCTGAGAAGGGTTGTGGATCCTCTGATAGTGGGGGTGTGGTAGATTTTTGGGATGATGGAGCTTGGAGGATGGGCAGTTTGAGTTTGGGACTGGGAAAATCTACCAGGAAAGGATTAAACCTTTATTCCTTTTGCACATTCTCTTCCTGCAGCTGGATGTTGGTGTGGTGAGGATTTGGGAGGTGTTAGCAGAGATAGAGCTGTGTTTGGGTCAATCACCCAGGGAATTCCAGGATCCTTTCCTATTTTTTCCTACCCTCCTGCAGACAGCCTGCAGCCCTCTCCAGCCTGAGGCTTTGTCCTCATTGTCCTCATTGTCCCAACCCACCCATGGCTCCTACACAGCTCAGGTAGAAAACCACAATATTTTCCTCTCCAGAGGGAAAAAAAAAACCCCAACCATTCTGAAAACATCTCCAGGTATGCTGGCAGGGCCCGTGCCAGAGCAGAGGGCAGGATTTCTCCTGGGGGTGTTTGGCAGCAGTGGTGGCCACGATGCAGTGAGGTGATAATGTGCACTGAGTCACTTCTCCAGCACAGAACTGGCCAAACAGGCTCACCAGTGCTCAGGGATCTCAGTTGCCATGGCCTGGCTCACTGAAGGAGGGGAAATGAATGGTTTTTTTACAAGGAAACATCAGTGCAGTCCAGTTCTCCCCGGGAAACATCAGGACACAGCCTCTCTGGGGAAGCCAAGGGGAGCCTTTGATGTCCTGATAGCAACTCAGTGCAGCAGGAACATTCGTGGCTGAGCTGTTCTGATGATGATTTTCTTGTCGCTTTTATCACCTGTTTCCTCTTCAGCAAACCAGCTCTTCCCTCTGCTGAATAAACTTCTGAATGAGGAGGAATGGGGGAAATCCCAGGAGATTCCCTTTGCTCTCATCACAGAATGGGGTTGGGATGACCTCGGGAGGTCACTCAGTCCAACCCCACAGCTCAGGCAGCTTCCCCCAGAGCTGTGCTTTGCCAGAGGCACAGGGAGTTCTGCACTGACCCAGAACTGCCCAAACGAGCTGCCAAAACCTCTACCTGTGCTGTCCCTGCTGCTCCACTTCTGAGAGCTCTCTGCACAGCCCGCTGTGCTTCAGGTTGGGTGACATTCCTGCAGCAGCACTTGCCCTTTCTCAGCTCCTGCCGCTGCTCTGCTGAGCTGCATTTCCCCCAGTGACTCCCTAGAACAAGCCTGGCCTGGCATTAACTGCCCAGACAGCTTAAAAAGTGATAAAACAACGGGGCTGAGGTGGGACAGGAGGAAAATAGGGGCACAGGGGTGGTTTGAGGTGTGGGTGTGGCACTCTGGGCTGGGTGACAAGGTGGGGATCAGGCACAGGTTGGTCTTGGAGGACTTTTCCAAATGGTTTTATGGCTCTCTGGTGGTGCCTCACTGCCCACCAAGCAGGTTTGAGATACCTCTGTTCTTCCTAGGTGAGGGGAAAACACATGGATAAAACAGGAAGGATTTGATTGTTCCTCGTGGGGGTTTAAAAAGCCTCCTCTGTGCAAAAATGAGACCCTTGAGTTTGAATTTGCAGCAACCCGAGCAGTTATCCAGCTGGATCTAACATCTGCAGCTCTCAGGGAATCTCTGGGTTCCTTACCCATGCCTGTTGTCTTTTCTGAGAGCCACAGGGGTGTTTGGGTGGTTTATTTCCTCCTGCTGAATTAGGTGACACTGGTTTTTAAACCAGCACTGGTTTTTAAGCCTGCACATCCTCAGCTGGGACAGAACTCCCACAGACTGCTGGATAAAGCAGTATGGCATTTTCTGAAGGGAGAGCAGTGCTGTCTGGGCCAATCCCTCATTTCCAAAATACCCACATTTAGCTGGCTTTGTCTCTGGAAACCTCTCAAAGTCCGTTTTACATCTGCTGCACCTGAGCTGGAATACAATCCAGGGGGAATTAGTGGCAGAGAGGAGCAGGGAGAGGCTTTTTCCAGCTCCCAGCCCATGAACAATCCCATCCTCCTGAGCCTTTGCCTATTTGCAAAACGAGGGCTCTTTTCCTTTTTTCCCCCCTTTCTTCTTGTGATGCCAATCTCTATTGTTTGAAGAAACTTTTCCAAGGGAACTGGGACTGGGGAAAAGGAAACACAAAGACAGAGCAGCCAAACCCTTTGCAGGAATCTGCTCTCTTCTGAAGGTTAAAGCTTGTCATTTTTCTGATTTACTGGAAGTGATTGGTGTTTCCTTTGTTCTCCTTTGTGGTGGCTGCTCTGATAAGCCCTGAGGGATACTTTCCTTGGGCAGATCTGGAACCTTTACAGCAAAAGGAATATGGAAAATAAACCCATGTCCTGTTATTCCCTATTCCACTTCTTGTAAATCAGGGATTTTCCCTGTTTTAGGGAAGGACTGAGGAGTGCATATCTGCAGTTTCTGGGGATTTTGAAAGGCTGCAGACCCTGAAGCAGCATCCACCCCAGAGGGCTGTGATGGGAGTGTTCTGAATGCTCTGTGTGCTCTGACCTTTGCTGCTCAGAGAGTGGCTTCTGGGAGGGACAGAGCTCAGAGATGGAGGCGTTTTGGAGCCTGATGAGAAGTTTGCTGGGAGCTCAGAGCCCTTTCCAGACAGAGTTCAACCCTGAGGCCTTCCCAGGACAGGGCAGGAGAGAGCTGCAGCTCCAGGCTGAGCAGGACTGTGTGTGGCCCAGAAATGCAGAGAGAGGCTGCAGGTCAAATCCCACTGGGAAAGGAATAAATCCTGTTGGTTTTAGGAGCAAACCTCTTCTCCCAGGCTGGGTGAGGATGGTGAGAGCAGAAGGGCTTGGCCAGCTGTGAGGCAGAGCATGTGGCAGAAGTGGTGCTGCTGTTCTCACTGAAGCAGCAGGAGATTCCCCAGGGCCTTCAGTGGGCTGCAGCCAGCTCTGTGTCACCTCTGTGCCACTTCTGTGACACCTCTGTGTCACTCTGTGCCACCTCTGCACCACCTCTGTGCTACCTCTGTGCCACCTCTGTGCCATTCTGTGTCACTCTGTGCCACTTCTGTGCCACTTCTGTGCCACCTCTGTGCCACCACTGTGCCTCTCTGTGCCACTATGTGCCATTCTCTGCCACTCTGTGTCACCACTGTGCCACTCTGTGCCACCTCTGTGCCACTCTGTGCCTCGGTCTCCTGGTGTAGAATGCAACCCAACAGCCCCACATCCCTCCAGGGCTGTTTGGATCTTCTGCAGCACTGAGATGTGTGAGGAAAATGTGTCCCCAACGCCTCCCCACAACTTCAGGGCCTCTTCCTGGCCATGCTGAGGTTTTTTTGTGCTGTGCTGAGGGATTTTTGAGTGTGGGGCAGCACGAGGTGTGGGTTTGTCACCACCCTTGTCCCTTCTCCCTCCACCAGCCACATGCAGGGTGATGGCAGTGCCACCAAACCGCTCCAGGTGACCCAGAAACCTGCCCTGGTTGGGTTATTTTGGGTTTTCTCCAGCTGGCACACAGCAGCTGGCAGGAGACACAGCAGCACCGTTCAGAGCAGTCCAGATGAAGGATGGAAACACCTGCTGGCACCAGGAAAAATGTTTGCTGTGGGACGTTGGAAATGACACCCTGTGGAGCACAGGGCTGCTCACCTGCATAATTTCCTCATCATTGCCAGCTAAACAGGCAGGTGATGGATGGGCTGGGGGAAGCCAAGAGCACAGGGAAGGCAGCAGGCTCAGCCCTTGCCAGGCAGGGGAGATGATGCTTTGCAAAGTGTCCTTAATACCAGGAGGTATCACAAGTGTTGGGAGACATCTCCTTTTTACTGCACAGATCTATAAAAGGTGCTGCTTCCTCTCCTCTTGAAATAAAACTCTTCAGTGACAGCATGTGCTGCAAGAATGGGGCCTTTCCTTCAGGGTGGATGTGGGTTTGGAACACACAGAGGGAATTCATGCTCAGAGGGAAATCTGTGAGTGGTTTTCTGTTGATTTTACCTCGTTTTATCTCAGGGCAGTTCTTACTTTAGGCAAAACCTGTCCAGGCCAAAGGACGAGAGAGATGAGCTAGAATTGGTACATGATGAGGAAAACTTGATTGCCACAGCCAAGGGGTTTGGAGCCACAAATCTGCTGCTTTTTTCCAAGAGAAAAAAAGCTGGAGGACACAGGGATTGGATGCTTCTTCCATCCTGTGCCCATCAGTGCAGTTTTCCTTCAACTGCAGAGCTTCTGCCACGAGCTCTGAGATGTCTGAGCTGGCCAGGATGGTCCAGACAGCCCCACAGAGCCCAGTGCTCTCCTGCAGGCATCTCCCCATCCCTCAGCACATCCAGGGCCATCCCAGACCTGTCCCAGCATGTGACACAGCTGAGCTGTCCCAGCATCACCTCCCAGCCAGCCCAGGAAGCCATGTCCTGACTGCATGTCCCTCCCTGGCCAATGTCACCAGCCCTCCTCTGGATGTGCTGCCTGGGCACTGGGATGGGAAAACCTATAAAAAACCTGGCAGAAAAATTTTATAGATATTGCTGCTTGGGGAGACCTCATTGCTGCTTGTTTTCCTCATAAATCTGGGTGAGATGCTTTGAAAAGCTCTTTTCCAGACACTGCTGGGCATTTCTCCTGGGAAAAGCAGAAGTTTTCTTCAGGAGTGCACATGTTGGTGTTGACCTCAGGAAGGTCAGGTCACTGCTTCCCCTCCTGCCAGGGTTGTCCTCACCTGTGAGCATCCTAAACCTGGGATGGGGCTTGTCAGAGGGAAAGGTTGGACATCAACCCCAAATTCTGACTCCCTGGCAGCACAGAAGAAAGGCTTTCAAGTCTTCCTAAGTTTTGTGACATCCTCATCATCTCTGAGCCTAAAGCCAGCCTGGGGGTGTGATGAATTCAGTGTTTTCCCTCCATCAAAGCGCTCTGATTGCTGTGGCTCTGTAAACATCCCCAAATCCACATGATGCTGGAGTAGTTGTCTTTCAGCTGCCTCTCTCCTCTCCCAAAGGAGGAGACAAATCCTGGATTTCCCTCCAAGTCACACAGGAAAAACATTGAGATTCAGACCTCAGCCTTGTATTTGGGGGAAAAAAAAAAGGCCAATGCAGGTGGAGGAAGGTTTTGGAACTGCAGCTACTTCCCTGCCCGTGGCAGCAGGGTTAGAACAAAATGATCTTTAAGGTCCTTTCCAAGCCAAGCCATTCCATGTTTCTGTGATTTATTGGAGTCTCTCTAAAACCACGTTGCGTGACTCAAGGGTTGTTATCTCCAGGCTGAACTGTTGAGTCTCAAGGGGGTGCTTTGGTTGGTTTTTTTGTTTTTTTTTAAAATAAAAATATCCTGTCTTTATTTAATAGCTGAGATAGAAGCTTCAGCCCAGTATCTCTTGGGAAGACTCTAAAATTGGCAGCTAGGAAAGAAATCCCAGTAGATTTTAAGAATTACTGATGCTTTATGTGAGAATTACTGATATTTATAGAACGTGGATGTACATTTAATTTGGAGACAATTGTGCAGATGTAGCACATCTTGGCAATTGTTTTGTTTTGCTAATGAGGGTGCACAGGAACAGGAGTGGCATTCATTAGGACTTTCTGCTTTGTTCCTGCTGCCTGTTCCCTGTGGGGTGTCCTGTAGGGTATCCTGTGGGGTGTCCTGTGGGGTGTCCTGTGGGGTGTCCCCACTCTGTCCCATAGCACCTGGAGATCTCCACCTGCCTGTTCCTGCAGTGCTCCTGTGGTCACTCAGGGCTTCCCACCAGTCCTGCTGCAGTGCTTTAGGATCACTAGTTACAGTGATTTAGGATCACTAGTTACAGTGATTTAGGATCACTGGTTGCAGTGGTTTAGGATCACTAGTTACACTGGTTTAGGATCCCTGGTTGCTGTGCTTTAGGATCCCTGGTTGCAGTGGTTTAGGATCCCTGGTTACAGTGGTTTAGGATCCCTGGTTACAGTGGTTTGGGATCACTGATACAGTGGTTTAGGATCCCTGGTTGCAGTGGTGTAAGGTCCCTGGTTGCAGTGCTTTAGAATCCCTGGTTACAGTGGTTTAGGATCCCTGGTTGCAGTGGTTTAGGATCACTAGTTACAGTGGTTTAGGATCCCTGGTTATGCTGGTTTAGGATCCCTGGTTGCAGTGGTTTAAGGTCCCTGGTTACAGTGCTTTAGGATCCCTGGTTACAGTGGTTTAGGATCCTTGGTTACAATGGTTTAGGATCACTGGTACAGTGGTTTAGGATTCCTGGTTGCAGTTGTTTAGGATCCCTGGTTACAATGGTTTAGGATCCTTGGTTGCCATGGTTTAGGATCACTAGTTACAGTGGTTTAGGATCCCTGGTTACAGTGGTTTAGGATCACTGGTTACAGTGGTTTAGGATCACTGGTTACAGTGCTTTAGGATCCTTGGTTGCCATGGTTTAGGATCAATGGTAGAGTGCTTTAGGATCCCTGGTTACAGTGGTTTAGAATCACTGGTACAGTGCTTTAGGATCCCTGCTTACAACCACTGTCAGGCTTTCTGGTCTCTCCACCCAAGCCCCAACACCTTTTCCCCACTATGGGCATGCAGAGCAAAGGCTTAGCTTTGACCTTTAGTCCAAAGCTCTAACTTGAAGCCTCTTGCAGGATATTTTTTTGAATTAAAACAGCTACTCTGATTTTATTTTCACGGCAGGAGAGCCAGCAAATCTCTAGGCTACCTGTTAGAGAAGAAAAACCCAGGCACCATATGCAATATAGCTCTTGCTCTCTCTCAAAAATGCCGAACTCTGGGAGAGAATTCGTCCCACCAAACGCCCACTAAGCACATTTTTTAAATCTGGTTTCTCAGCCTTTCAGGAAAAGGAGAAGCAAAATCTAGCTATGTTCTTCTTGCCTGCTGGAACTGGGCCCCGTTTCATGAAATTAAATGGCTAAGGAGGGGGGGAAAAAAAATATATCCAAGGCAAAGATGCTATTCTCAACAAAGGAAACAGTATATGCAACAGCTTCTGCAGCATTCCTGCAACATGATGTCTTTCCCTGCAGAGCCTCAGTCAGGAATTGATTGTCTAAGCAGAGAATTGCTCGATTCAGACAGGCTTAAGGCTCACTTCATGAACTGTTTGCTGAAAGGATGAATAGATGGGCATGTGTGTATATAAATCTATAAATCATGTCTTGTTCTGCCCCGAAGAGGAGAGCTGAGATTGGATTCTTTGTCACTCATTTCATGTTCTCAGGGCTGGGGGATAAAGGCAGCAGTGTTCCACACGTGGGGTCAGGATCTGATGGCACAGCTCCGGAAGGACAGTCCCCAAAAAAGAGCAGGGAGCATTTATCTGAGAGCCACAGAGGGGTGACAACACTCCTGCTGCTCTGCTGGGCTCTCAGTTAAGGGCTGTTCTGGTGAGTGTTCATTTGGGTTCTCTTTTATCCCGTTTCTTTTCCCCAAGTGATGTGTGGGTTCTGATTTGAGCTCCTGGTTGGTGGCACCAGTGCTGTGAGTTGTCACTGCCCAGCCCAGTCCTTGCCCTGTCTCATCCATTGCTGCTTCTTCCTGCCCTTGTGCCCAGGGATGTTCAGCCCAGGGTGTTTGGGCTGATTTGACTGGAGTTTTGGTGAATTTTGGTGAATTTTGGTGAATTTTGGTGAATTTTGCCCCCCTGGGTGGTTCTGGAGGAGGTGCTGGGCATTGGCACCAGCCTCAGAGCAGGGAGAGGCTCTGCAGAAGAGCCCTGCTGGGAGCTGTGCAGTGCCCAGGGCTCCTCTGGGAGGTGCTGAGCAGGGACAGGAAGCTTCAGAAGCCACTTGCCCTAAACAAGTGCCACAAGTGTCCCTCAGAGATCCCTCCTGCTCCCCAGGCCTTTGGGGGAGCAGCAGAAACAATGTCCCCTCCTTGTCCCCTCCTTGGAACAAACCAGCCCAGGAGGGCAAAGCTGAACCCCTCAGCCAAATCCCTGCTCCCTGCCAGCTGAGGCTGTGCCAGGGGGGGAATATCTTCTGGGAAAACCCCAGAGAGGAGCTGTCAGAGCACACAGCAATCCCTGCAGTGCTCATGGGAGCAAACATCAACCCACAGCCAAGGCTGTGGGACACCCTGAGCCTCTTGTGCCATTTATGGCTTCTCTCCATAAATCCTAAAGGTGTCCCATGCAAATATCACAGTGGCTCTGTGTCCCTGGCTCACCCCAGGTGGTTTTTCCTCCAAGATAGGAAACTAACCCCCTCCTGGGGACAGTCCCCGTGTGGCCCTGGCATGGCAGACCCACCTGAGCTGAGCTGCAGTTTTTGGTGGGCTCTGCTCTGCCCCTGGGCCATGAAAAGCTCTGCCCATCATCAGGCAATGATAGCTCTGTGCCTGGCTAGCTGGCCCAGGAGCACAGGCATCCCCTGGGCATAGAGCTTATAAATTAACTACAAGTCACCAAGGGTCAGCTCCCTTTTGCTCTATTGTGCATGAAAAGATCAGGAAGGTCGAGCAAGAAGTGAAAGATGGTTTTTTTCCTTGGTAGTTTTCTGCCTACCCAGTAGCCCTGTGCCCTCTTTTACCATTGCATTTCAAGAGAATAACTCCTAAGTGGAGACTTAAGAAGTCAGTCTGATTTTTAGAAGGTGACAGAGGCAGAAAATGTGGGATTTGTCTTGTTGTGGTTTGGCTGGGTTTTCCCATGAGCTCCTAAGGTGTAAAACATTATCAACTGCTGCATTTAAAAGTGTCCTTTCAGTCATTGCCCTGCCTGGGGAAATCAGTAACAGGTGAGAGAGCTCCAAGCAGGGCAGATGAGCTGCTCTGTTTGTGTTTGTCACTTGTCACCTGCTCCCCAAAGAGCTCCCAGGGGTCATCCCGTCCTGTCTGCCTGCTTTGTCTGTCACTGAGACCTCTCCTGCTTTCCTGGGGGAAAGCTGGGCTTTAGCAGGAAACCAGGAAAGGCTGGTTATCCCCTCCAGATCCTCCAAATCCTGACAGTTCTGCCTTGGCTGCTTTTCACAGAGCACAGGAGGAACCCTCCTGCCAGCACATGTAGGATTCTGGGGGATTTTTTGGGGTTTTTTTTTCATTTCTTCTGCAGAATTTTCTTCTCCCTTCTGGGGAGGATTTCTCAGTCTCCCAAAATCCGTCACGCGGTGTTTTGTGTCTCCTAAAATGCATCATCCTCCTTTTCTGTGGAAATGCTGCTCCCTGCTAATCCCAGCACTGTGGGAATGGTGGGAAGGCAGATTTCATGGATCCAGAAGGCATCTGAGTGAGGGGAATGGGATGGATTTGGGAATGGGCACCAGTTCTCCTGCCTGCCCAGTGACCCTTGGCTAATTTGCATCAGTTGGTATTTCCAGAGGCAGAGGGAATGGAGAGCTGGGGGGGTTAGGGTAACCCTGGCAGATGTTCCAGTCTGGGTTGGTTTGTTTGCATCTCTCCAGCACACTCTGATCCCAAACTTTTCTGCTCTGATTCCAGGATTTGAGTGCAGCCTGAAGTGGACAAGTGTCCCCAGCTCCTGATTCACACGCATTTCCACTTCCCCCGTGGAGGTTGCTCATCACCACGTGGGCCATGGGAGTCTCCCCAGGAGGAGGGCAAGGGGAGAGGAGTTTCCCTTTATTTATCCTGTGCAGATCAGTATTTGTCAGAAGTGATGCTCGTTTTCCAAAGAGTCCCACTTTGCAAATCTCCAGGGTTCCTGTTAGGAATTCCTGTTCACCATCTGAAAATCTTTATCCCTGGTTAGCTTAGGATTGGTATTCAGCACCCAGAGATTGGATCCAGTGCTTCCCAAGATCAGCCTGTTGCCCTGGAGAGAAAGTCCTTCTGCTTTCCTTCCCTGATGGAAATAATAATTTGCATTTTTGTGACGTTCCTAAGATCTCCTGGGTGAGCATTAGCTGACCCTGCTGAAGACACAGGCAATTTCCTGCTCTGCAGATGAAGGAAGGAGGGCAGCAAATTTGTGAAGGTCACACAGCACAGCAGGACTGTAATTCCCTCCTGCTCCTTCCCTCCTGCTCCTTCCCTCCTGCTCTGGGCACTGAAACACAGCTCAAACAGTCCAAAATTAAGAGATTATAATGCATAATCCACGCTGGTGTGCCAAGAATTCTCTAAATCATATTACACTGCCACATAAAATGATGACTCATTTGGTAACACAGCCCACAGCCAGTTCCTTTATGTTCAAATTACGTGGACAAGACTGGGTTTAAAAAAGAAAAAGGAGGGCTTGTTGTGTGTGTAGTGAATGCTGAGTTATAGTTGCTTTCATGGATGTTATTTTGGCTGATGCTGAAGGAGCATTTGTGAGCCTGTTTGTTGACAGTGGTGCTGGGGACCAGAGATGCTGACATTCCACTAACAATAATAGGAACTGCCTCTGTTTGTTGCTCAAATGGAAATTCTTCCTTCCATGGGCCCAGCCCACCCTCCGCCCCCGCTGAAGGAAAGGGCAATCGTCTGGGGCTGGCAGGGGAGCATCTCCCAGCAGGGCTGCAGCTTCTGGGCTGCAGGGGTGGCTCCCATCACGGCCAGGAGCTCCTCTCCTCCCCAGCCTCATGGAAAAGGTGGAGAGAAAGCACCTTGGTTCATCTAAAGGATGGAAAAGGTGGCAGAATCAGCCCAGCTACACTTTGCCCGGGGAAAGCTGCTGCACCAAGTCTGCCTGTTGCTGCCTCTGCTCTCCTTGCTCCTCCCTGCATCACCATCCTCGCTGCCACCCCAGCTCCTGCCCTTCCTGGCAGCCTCTGCTGCTGTTTGGGGACTGTTATTATCCTCCCCAAAGCCGTTTGGGATGAGGTTAGTGCGAGTGACACCGAGCTGTGTTTTGCTGCGCTGTGGTTTCACCATTTCCTTTCTCCTCTCCCTGCCTGGGCTTTAATTCCTGCGGCTGAGGAATCCATGGCAAAATCCCTTTCTGCCAGGAATGCCCACATGTTCCTCAGCTCAGAGTTGCTCTGGCATCTCGTCAGAGATGGTTTCTGCATCCCCTGCATGGCTGGCATTTGCCACAGCCACTCTGCTGCACAGAGAGCTCTGTCAGGGCAGGTGGGCATTGCTCCTTTGGAAGTTTGGCCACAGGATCCATCCAGACTTCCTTCCCTGTGTACATCACATCCCACAGCTCACCTATGGCCCAGCATCATTCTGCCCTATATTCCAGAAAGTGTGGTTTGATCTCCCAGCTTTGGGTAAAAAATCCTCCTGGCAGCCAAATCTCCAGCAGGCACAGAGGGCTCAGAGCAGGAAACAGCTTGGTGGTCAAGGCCAGTTCAAGAAGCTCTTTGCAAGATTTTCCTACTGTTGTGCTGGAAGCTCTTGCTTCCCTTCATTCCTTAGAGGCAAAAAAAAGCCAGAACCAGTTTTTGAGCGTGACCTGTGGAGACCCTGAGCATCCTGTGCTGGTGCTGGGAGCAGGGGAGGGAAGGAATTGCTTTCAGCAGTTGGGAGGCGTGGGTGGCAGGATGGCTTTGTGTGGTGCTGGAGGATGCTCTGTACATGCATCCCTCCTAAACAAACACCTCTTTAAATGTGTATGTATGATGGGAATTCAGGGAACAGCTTTTCTTTTTTTTTTTTTTTTTTTTCCTTTTCTCTCCACTCGTCTCCAAGTAGGAGAGAGGCTTATTAGTACTCTCCTTCCATAGGCAAGATGCGGAGGCTGGGGAGTTGTGAGACGAGTTCCATTTGCTTTTATCAGGCAAATCTGCTCTCTCCTGGACAGTCCCTTCAGCCAGGAGGAGGAGGAGGGAAGAAAACACAAGGTGCTGGCAGGAGCTGAAGGGGGAAGCACATTCAGCACAACCACGGAAATGAACTCGTGTCGGGAGGAAGGAATTATTTCCGTGCTGCTGCTTCCATGCTGGATAAATACCTGTTGAAGAAAATAAGTTGAAAGTCACTGATGTGCATTCAGAGGAGCTGCACTGTTGGCCGTGGTGGTGTTTGCATGTTGGGAGGGCATTGCAGGCTGGGAAAGTCACCTCACGTCTT
Source organism: Lichenostomus cassidix (assembly GCF_008360975.1). Classification (NCBI taxonomy): domain Eukaryota; kingdom Metazoa; phylum Chordata; class Aves; order Passeriformes; family Meliphagidae; genus Lichenostomus; species Lichenostomus cassidix. The sequence continues at coordinate 16,614,186 of NC_139494.1, forward strand.
TTTCCAGGGCATTTTCCATCTGCAGCCTCTGAGAATTCCCAGGGAGCTCCCGCTAAGCAGGGGAGGGAAAGGGAGGTTTCAAGGTGAGGTGTGACGGAAGGGAAAGCGATTTGGGCAGCCTGGGAGCTCCAGGCAGACGGAGCTGGAAGAGAGATGGATGCTCTGAGCATCTCCTCAGGTTTGGAGTCACAGAGAAAGGCAAAAGCCAGAGCTGGAGGTGCAGGGTGTGAAATGGGAGCAGAGCTGGCAGAGCCCTGGAGCAGGGTTAGCACAGCCCTGCGAGCAGCAGGCTGGTTTTTGGGGTAGACAGATGGATCTGTGGGGTCCACAGGTTTCCAGTGGAGCTCAAACTCCAGTTTTCAGGCAGAACTGGCCAGCTGGAGAGCGGAGGAGCAGAACTGGGAACAAAGTGGGAACAAACAATCCCTGAACTGGGATCTGGGATGGGAGGAAACTCCCCTGGAGGGCAGGAGGGCTCCCTGCCCCACAGCCAGACGATTCCTCAGTGTTTTATCTCGCTGCTGCTGAAAGAGCCGACTGTCATTATTTACTGCCATCTGTTAGAGACACGAGTGGCAGCTGCTCCCAGTGATACCTTACAGCTCCCAACGGCTTCCAGCCCCCAAAACTCGAACCCCCGGGGGATTTACAAAGACAATGCAACCCGTTTGATGCCATCAGAAGAGTTACTCCTCGGGCTGGTAACGATCAGTGGAAATTTAGCTGTTCCTTGTAAGCTATTTGCATCTCTGGGAGCATTGCATTTATACAAATGTGTTATATGACTCCTAATTCCCTCCAGTGAGAGGTCTGGCCTGTGAGGAGGGTTTGTGTCAGATCCCTGTCTGTGACAAACCTCAAGTGGAATTCATCACCATTTTGATTCAGATTTGTCTCTCTTTTCCATTTTTTTTTTTTTTTTGGTCCATATTTTAAAGGCCTGGGCACACACCCCTGCACAGGGAGATTCAGCAGTGATTACAGTGAGCTGGGAAGCAGCTGTCTGACATCAGTGTGACACAGAAAGCCTTCCAGAGACTTTTTTCCTTTGCATAGCATTATCCTCGTCACACTCCTCTGATCCCACTGAGATGAATTCTTTATGGGGGGGGCAATAGAAAATGCGGAGAGAGCAACTAAAATGTGTGCAGCTAAAAATGTCCTGTAAGTTGGATCCAACTCAGTTTTGTGGCTCCAGAGCTCCCAGATTTGCCAGTGGCCAACCTGTGACCTTGCACAAATCTCCTGGGTTCTCTGTGGCTCAGTTTCATCACTTATGAAATGAGGATAATGTCACTCACCTTGTCTGCAAGACGGTTTGAGGTCCGGCGATAAAAATTGCTAGGAAGGAGCTCAGGTGATATTACTGTTTTATATTTATGGGAATGCAGATCCCAAAGCAAATGACACCCGGGTTTGCAGGTCATGCTGTCCCTTTGGTCAAAAGGAGGGGGAGAGAGGGAAGAGGATTTCTTCAGGGGAGCAGCCATGTGCCAGGCATACAGAGGAAACTGCTGGAGTGTGTTATCAAGAGTGATCAAAACTTGCTGGAGCGGAAAGGATCTGAAAATGCTAATGAGCTTTCATTTGTGGAGCTTTGGTTGGGCCTGTTGGGCTCCTTTCTGCATTTCTCCAGGCTGACTTTGCAGTGCCTTTCAGTGTCCACTTCTGGCTCTCTTTTGCTCCCTCTGTGTGGTTTTTGGGCAGGGTGAAAATCCTTCTCACTGAATCATTTCTCAGGAGTGTTTGTAGGTTTTTTTTTTTTTATTTTGGGGTTTTTTTTGGCATTGTGAGAAGAAGGTATTTCAACCAACTCCAATTTTTTCCCAACGCCAAGCAGCAGCAGCAGCAGCAGCGCTGATTGCATTCCCGCAGGCTGCCTCCGTGTCCCGAGGATGTGCATTTCCATCTCATTGTCTTCTATTTTTTCCCTCCTTTTGGGCTGGAGGAAGGGCCGGGACACCCTTGGGAGGGCAGCCACCGTCTGTGGGCTGGCGTGGCCGGGGTGTGGCGGCGGGGACAGGGCCAGGCGCGGAGGTGGCACATGGCACACACATGAGCAGCCCCCGGGCAGCCGCAGACACCCGGCTGTGCCGCCGCCGCCTCTTGAAGGCGAATTTAAACCCTAAAATAACAACTGCCACTCCCTGCTGAGGGAAAGCAGCCGCGATTAGCGAAGCCTCCCCTTCCCCGCTGGCTGGGGACACAAGGATTTTCCCCTCCGTGTCCAGAGGGTGACATTCTGCCCTCCCGTTGTCGCTGAGGAGGAGCGCTGGGCTCCTGCTGCCCTCCGACAGCTCCTGCAGCAAAGGGAGTGGGAGAATTGTGCGAACCCGAGGAGACAGCAGATGGGTGCAGGCGCTTTTCAGAGCAGCTGCTGGTATCTCATTCAATAATCCCATTTTTAACAAGTCCGTATGATGGCAAAGAAATGCTGGGAATTAGGTTTTGCTGTCCTCTCTCATCTCCTGAGCCGCACTTGACCTGTTCAACATGATCTCGGGATTAAAGGCTTGTTATTTTAGCTTCTCTATAATAGATCAGAGGCTGATCTCTGTCAGGCTATTGAGCTGCTATTCCTTGGCTCTCCCCTTCTTCCCAATTTTTTTTTTTCTGTGATCCAGGACATGCGATAGTCCAGGGATGTGACCTCTGCTAAGGGACACGGTGGCTTTTCCCAAATACTCTCAAATACTCTCAAATACTTCCCAAATGCACCGTGTCGTGAGCCCGACGTGTTGGTTTGCAGAACATTTTGTAGCTCTGAGGCTCCCAAATTCTCCAGTCTTAAAAGTCTGGCAGCTTCCTCAGAGAAGAAAGGCTTGGCACCATCACCCCCCAGCATCATCACCCCTCGGGCAGCACAAGAGCGGCCAGGAGGAGGGAGGGAGGGAGCTTTGCTCCTCTCCAGTGGGGCTAGAAACGTGTTTTTCTCTCTGAGATCCTACGGGAAGGAAATTGTGGAGCCAATATTGACAATGCCGCGCTGTTGGCTGTGGGCTGAGGTGTCCTTCGTCACCGCCGCGCTTCCAGCTAATCACGCATTTGCCGACACAACACTCCTGCTAATTCCCTCAATTCCCAGGTGGGGAAGCAGTGTCACTGAGATGCAAAGTGGCTTATCCAAGGTCACCCGCAAGGAAATGGCACGGAGAGGGAAAGAGCTCAGGTTTATCGACTGCCAGTGCTCCCCAGTGCAGCTGGTGCCCTTCGGGGAGGTGTTGCTGATGGACAGGTGTGCTTGTGCTACGAGAAAAAGAGGATTTTTTTTTTTTTCCCCCTAGGAGGGTGATGCCAAAGGTCTGCCGGGGGTCTGTGGGGGCTTCGGGGAAGAACCGAGCCCGCGTTTGCCCAAAGCCCAGCTGGCAGCTCCTCCGACAGATGCCAGACGGTGTTCCCGGGGCTCTGCAGCCCCGGAGAGGGACAGGGACAGGGATGGGGCAGAGCAGGACATCCCGGAGAGGGAGAGGGACAGGGATGGGGGCAGAGCAGCGCATCCCGGAGAGGGACAGGGACAGGGATGGGGCAGCGATGGGGGCACAGTAGCACATCCCGGGCAGGGAGAGGGGCACAGCAGCACATCCCGGAGAGGCACCGGGCAGCGATGGGAGCCCAGCAGCACATCTCGGCCAGGGCTAGGGCACAGCAGCCCATCGGGCTCGGGCGGGGCGCTCGGCGGGGCGGGGCGGGGGCGGGCACGGAGCGGCGAAGGGAGGCGGGCGCTGTCCATGGCCCTGCCGAGCTCCGGGCGGCCCCGGGCTCCGCCGCGCCGCCGAGCGAGCGAGCGATGGGCAACACGGTGCACAAGACGCTGGCAGGTAGCGGCGGGGCTGCGGGCGGGGGGCGCGTCCTGCCCCGGGGATGCTGCGGGTTGGCGGCGGCAGCCGTGCCGCCCCCCGGCTCCGAGCCGCTCGGGAGCAGCCGGGCGTGCCGGGAATCCCGGGAGCAGCCGGGCGCTGCAGGAATCCCGGGAGCAGCCGGGCGCTGCAGGAATCCCGGGAGCAGCCGGGCGCTGCAGGGTTTTTGCGATGGGCTCGGTTTTGCTGCTGGGCGGGCGGGGATGCTGAGCGCGGGGCAAGGCTGATCCCGCAGCCGGAGAGGCGATTCCCAGCCCTCGGACCTTCCTGGGGCTCTCTGGTTCATTTTCCCTTCTTGTTCATTTTTTAAAAATGCAACTTTTTTAATGGGGAGAGACCGTAGTTGTCGAGAGTCGCCGGAAGGAAGCTGCAGCGAGGTCTGAAATGTTTCGGTGGGCTGCCCTGGGTTTAAAACTGCCTTTTTGGCGAATTCTGCACTTACACAAGAGATGTGCGGATTCTTTTCCTTTGCAAGTTCGGAGCTCCGGGGTTTTTCCCCCTCTCGGAGAATCTGTGCATAATAAAAGCAGTTGGTCTCTATAGAATCAACAGTGTTGAATTACTGAGCCCTTGCCAGGCTGTATCTTCAGCTACTTTGCTTTTCTTCTCTTTTCTGCTCTTGCAGAGCTCCTGCATTGCATCCTTTGTACTTCAGGCTCCCATAAATAAAAAGGGTATTATTAAACTTATTTAAAGAAGCAGGAGGACCTATTGAACACATACACGTCTCCCTGTAATCAGCCAGGGAGCTGAATATAGAAATAAAGAGAGGAATAGATTTGCATTTGGATGTGCCATGTATTGTCTTTGCAAAGAGAGGGTGCCTGGGACCTTCGGGGCACAAAAGAAAGCTGCTAAGCTTGTGGTTTAGCTATGAAGCAGTGATTAGATTTCTAGTTGCATCTCCTCTCGTTCGCTGTTACATTTAAATGGGATATTAGCTCCTTTCACAATGAGGAAGTTTTCATTTTTTTAAAATACTTCACCAACTGGCAAAGGAAGGCATTGGGAAGAGTGCATGACCTTGGAGAAAATGGATTTTGTGGGTTGGCTTTTCAGCTGGGGGGAAAAGCCTGGGGGAGAAAAACCTCCTTGGGTCAGCAGAGGTTACCTCGGTCAGGCTGGAATTTCCCAAAGGGAAAAATATCTGTACCTGCTGGGCTGTGGGATCTCTCTGTGAGCTGTGCTCCAGAAAGGCTGGGAGTTGTATCAGCCCTTCTGCCTGGTGCTAGAACAGTCTCTCCTGAGCAGCCTCCACATGCTCAGCCTCACACACGTGAATTTAAAAAAAGGGATGACATCAGCCGCACCGCAGCTCTGTGATTCAGGACTTCCTCGCGGTGCTTTTCAAAAGGAGTTGGGAAAGAGGAAAAAAAGTTGGATGGGGGTGGGAAAAAAAAAAAATGAAGGGCTTGATTTATGGAGACCTCCCAGCTCAGAGGTTTGGTGTGGTGGCCTAGAAAATCTCAGTGGTGTGGCTCCAGGTGGAGAATGTCTGGGGATGGTCCATTTTGCAAACATTCATCAAGTTGCGCAAGGCAGAGCTGGGCAGGACGCTGGAATGCCTTTGCTGAGGGCTGGATGATGCTGGAAATGTGTCTTTCCCCCAAAATTCAGTTCACTTTTCACCAGAGTGATGACAGTCCAAAGGAGCTGTTAACCTGTGGCTGCAGAAGAGCTTTTGGATGTTTGCAATTTGGAAGTTTATAAACGGATTTTGGTCGGGTTGGACCCGATTCAGCAATTTTTCATATGAAATTGAGTTTCGGATGGATTGTTTGTCTTTCATTATCCAAATGGCAGTGCGGAGGGAAGCAGGTTTAGAGCTGTTCTTGGAACAGCCCTTTTGAAAATTATAAAGTTTTTTCCGGAAGACTGAATTGTTGGATGAAATCCTATTTGTAAAGGCAAGGGCTGTTTAGAATTACTCAAAGATAATCAGTCAGAATTAAGTCTTTCCTTTTCCCGATCCAAAATACACCTCTTTCTTCACCCTGCAGGCTGAGCAAGGCACTTTCACTCTCATTTTGACTAACAGAGGAATTGCTCTCTGTCCCATGCACTGAAGAAACTCCTTAATAAACCCCAAACAACCAAACAGAACATCTCCAAGCTGCAATTTGCTTACTAGTGTTAAATTGATTCACTGCAGAATCACTTTTGTCTTTCTACTCACCATAAATAGCTTAAGGTAGAAAAAACCTTTTCATTGTAATCAAATGCAATCAGGACCTGGCTCCTGGAAAAGCCAAACAAGCAACATTTCGGGTTTTATATAAAAATGGCAATGCTTTTTTCAAACAGTGAATTTGACTTTAAACCCTATCGAAGACAACTCATTTTTCTACCTGCCTCTGTTCAGCTCTGCTCGAACAAACCGTGCTGGTTGCATCTTTAAATCCTTGCCCAGCCTCATCCCTTTCTCCCCGCATTTCCCTGGAACGACACGAGAGCACACGCTATTGGTGCCTCAGGAATTCGTGCCGGCAGCTCGGGAAACTCGTGTTTGCCAAGTACCCGCTGGTTAACACACCATGGGCCGAGGCTTTGGCAAATTAGCAGCGAGCTTCCGAGCCGAGCGGCGCTGAAATGAGTGACGAGGCTGCGGCTAGCGAAAGGCAAAGCTATATTTGATCGCCTTGAAGGAGGCATGGGGAGGGAAAAGAGCTGCGGTGTGTCAGATACGCTTAACGACAGGCCTGAGGTGCTGCTGGAAGTGGCTCTTATCTGGGTGACAGCTAAATGACCCACGGCACGACACGGCTGCTGCCGCCAGCCTGTCCCTTCGGGATGCTGCGGGAGCGGCGCGGTGCTGCTGCATCCCCTGCCGGAGCATCTCCCGCTGCAGCTCCGGCACAGCCTGGGGATCCACTCTCCGATGTATTTCCCTGCTATTTCCCTGCTATTTCCCTGCTATTTCCCTGCTCCCCTCGCCTCCCCGCTCGCTGCCCACTTTGCGAGGTGATTTGCGGGCGGGCGGTGAGGAGAGAGGGAATTTTGGATCCTCGAGGTGTGGAGTTTTCCCGTCTCCTGCAGGTGGTGGGAGCACCTGGCCTGGCCTGCAGGGTGGGCTGGAGGGGTGCATGGGATTGATGGCTTCGTGCCTGATTTCCTGCTGGGCTCCACGGGGAATTGCTCTCGAGTTGGGGTGAGAGTGGCAGGAAAAGGGACATCCTGGCGTCATGGATGGAGCTTATTTGCCCATGGGGCTCATTTTAGGCTAATTACTCTTCTTAGTTGGGTGAGAGAGGCAGGAAAAGGGACATCCTGGTGTCATGGATGGAGCTCATTTGCCCATGGGGCTCATTTCTCCATGGGGCTCATTTAAGGCTAATTACTGTCCTTAGTTGGGTGAGAGAGGCAGGAAAAGGGACACGGTGAGGTCATGGATGGGGGTCATTTGCCCGTGGGGCTCATTTGCCCATGGGGCTCATTTTAGGCTAATTACTGTCCTTAGTTGGGTGAGAGAAGCAGGAAAAGGGACACCCTGATGTCATGGATGGAGCTCATTTCTCCATGGGGCTCATTTCTCCTTGGGGCTCATTTTAGGCTAATTACTCTCCTAACCACAAACAGGACTCAAAAAATGGTTAATCACCAGTGGGAGCAGGAACATTCCAGAGCTCAGTGGGACTTGTGGAAGGGAAATTCCCCCTGATCCATGGGAAGCCTTGTGAGGAGCAGTGTGTGGCAGGCTGTGACAGCAGCAGTGTCCCTGTGGTGACAGGGGAAGGTGGACAGCTGCTGGGCCAAGCAGGGTGGGCAGGAGGCACTCACCACTTGTGCAGGACTTTCCAGTCGGGATCCAGCTGCTGGTCCTGACCCAAATAGGGTCATTGGTATTTAACAAAGGAGCCGAATTCCCTTTTTAGAATCTGGCTGGGATCTGATTGCAGTGCTTCTCCCACAGCCTTCCTCACGACTGCGAGGAATACCAAGTATGAGTGGCATTTGGGTCTGGTAAACACGAGGGAGAATGGGGCTTGTTCTGGCAGAAGTCACTCCGTTTCAAGAGATTATTTTGTATTCTTAAGGAAAAGGCTTCTAGTAATTAACCAGAAATCCCAAGTTTAGACCTTCAGCAGGCTGCTGCTCCCATCTGCCAGGCAAAACAGGGATGGTCAGAGGGTCCTGGTTAGAGCAGAGCAGCAGGAATTTGCAGCTTGTGGGTAAAAAAAATGACATTTCTTCGTATTCTTTTTCAAAATACTGATTCGCTTCTCTTCTGAGAAATGAGGAGCAAAGCCCATGCAGCAGGAAAATGTATCCCTGCCTTTTCCAGGTGCTAAAATCTCGCTTCGAGGAGCACTTTTGTTTACATTTGTTTTCTGCTCCCTCCTCCTTCAGTCGCCAGTGATGCACGGTGGGAGGAGTTCTTGTTGTTGTCAGGAGTTCAGTAAATTGTTTGATTTGGCTCCAGTCTGACTTCAGGAAAACTACAAAACAACAACGTCAGGTTGTTCTGGTTTGAGGGAAAAAGCTACCTGTTCAGACCAGTTTTTGGTTTGGGTTCGGTTCAACGCTGACTGCAGGTGTTCATCCAGCCCTATTTTGCCTGTTTTTCTGCATCTTTGAGGCTGGGAGTTGATGTTTTTGAGAGCCTGTCGCTGATTTTGATGACTCCCTGCGTGACCTTTGAGCAAGTGGCTTCATCACAGACCTGCTTTGAGAATGTAAGGAAGGCAGGCTGGCTGACATGGCTGTACAAGAGTTAATTAACTACGAAGCATCTCCAGGAGGAAGGTCACAGAAGCGCAAAAAAAAAAAAAAAAAAAAGAGAAAATTTGCTGTTTTCTTAGCTTTTTCCACTCTTCAGAAGCAAACCCGTGAAGCTGCTCAGCTTTCCCTGTGATTGAGAGCTGGAGCAGGTTGATTGTGTGCTGAGCACTCTCTCCAAGCACTCCCCATGCCCCAAACTGTGCTGCAGCCAACTGGCACGATTAATTCAGCTCTGCCTTTGGCACCTCGGCTCTCGAGGCTGGAGGAACAGCCGTGCTCCAATCCAGGCAGGCAGCACCTCCCAGGCTGGTGTTAAATGGAGCTGTGTCATGCCCCGTGGCCCGTGGTTTGTCACAAACACACAGCACGGTGCCAAGTGTGTCATTAAAGCCAGAGCTTTTCCTGGCTCTCCGCTGGGTAGTGCTGGGCAGGTGTTTTCTCTTCTTTTTTAGAGTTTGTGCTGTGGAGGGGAATTGCTTTGTTCAGAGGTCTGGCAAACAGCACGTTCCCCCTTTTATTTCTTTATATTTCTTTGTATTTCTTTATATTTTTTATATTTCTTTATATTATTTCTTTATATTTCTTTATATTTCTTTATATTTCTTTATATTTCTTTATATTTTTATATTTCTATTTTATATATATTTTATATTTCTATTTCTTGATATTTCTTTCTATTTCTTTCTTATTTTTCTATTTTTTCTATTTCTATCTATTTCTTTCTATTTCTTTCTATTTCTTTCTATTTCTTTTTCCCCCCTTTTATTTCTTTTTTTTTTCCTTCCTATTTCTTTTTATTTCCCCTTGATTTCTCTAGCTAATCGCTGCGGGTCAGGAGGACCTGTGCTGTCACCGCCTCTCCCTCCCTTAGATGCTGCAAATCCCACCCCAGTCTGTGCTTGCAGGCAAAACCCTGGCAGAGCTCTCCCCGCAGGCAGAGGAAATCATCTGACAACCCCTGGAAGTGCTCTAGGGATGTTTCAGGTGTTTAACTGGAGGCAGGCAGGTTTGGAAGTGCGGGCATTCATGGTTATTTGACAGGAGAAGGATGAGTCACGGCGAGGCTTATTCTGAGTTTCTCTCCCCATCCTAGCGAGGATCTTCCTTCATTCCTGGCTTTTCAATCAGCAATGCCAATGAGCACCTCTGTGCTCCTCAGCTCCGGTGGATTTGGCATCCTCGAGGTCTGGAGCTGCACTTTTGGGCAGTCGGTGTCCTGCTGCGGGGTTTGCCTTGAAAGGAAAGGTTTTCCTTCTCCCCAGCATCCCTGTGTTTACAGAGCCGATCTGTGTGCTTGGCAGCCGAACCGAGAGCTGCTTTCCTGAGCTGCAGTGTGCTCGTCACCGGCTGGATGTGGTGGGCTCGGGAGGGAAGCAGGGAGGAAAAACTGGCAGAAGCAGGCAGGGGTAGAGTCAGGGAGAGCCCAGGAGCTGAGGCTGCTGGCTGGGGTGACTCCATGAGCTGCAGGATGGGCTGAGGCTGGAGGAGATTCCCTGCAACACGTGGCAGATGCCATCGGAACCTCCTGATGGGGAAGGTGTGTGCAACCTCCTCCATCTCTTCTCTCCGCATTTCCGTGTGTCTTACCTCCTCCGTTTGTCTCCCTTCCCCTGCCCGCAGCAGTTTCTGGGAGCAGTTTGGCTCCTGGGCTGCCGCTGCTTCTGGCACAGCAGCCAAACCGCAGGGCTGAATCACCATCTGCACCTTCCCTGCTCCTCAGGAGCCGCTTGGCCACATCTGGGGCTCCCTGGCACCCAAATTCCCCAGACTTATCCAGAGGGCAGATGTGCTCTCGGCAGCCAGGGAGTGGGAGGAGGTGGGAGGCTGAAGGGCTGTGGGGAAGGAGCTGGCTCCGTGTCACATCTGGGGGAAGTTCTTCTGTCCGCAGCAGCTGGAGGAAGTTTAGCAGCAGGAGGATTTCCACACTTTGTTCTGTCCTCTCCTTCAGGCAGCTTCTCCACCCTTGCCCTCGGTGTCACCGAGCTGCTGTGTCCTGGAGGGGACAGACCCTGTGCCAAAGGTCCTGGTGGCTTTTTGGTGCCCTTAGTGAGGTTCTACCACTTCTCCCCACATCTCCCCATCCCACCTCTTTCCCCCAGAGGCAGATCCTTCCCAAGGCTCCCTTAGATAAGCTCTGTGCCCATGGGAGGACTTTTTTGGTGGGAAGGAGATGCTGTTTACTCCGTGTTGTTCCCTATCTTGGTGCTGGCTGTGTTTGTTTTCCCTCTATATGATAAAAAGAATGAATCACTGGCGCTCAGACATCTGCTTGAAAGCTTTATTTCAGCTCACCTGTGCCAGCTTTTCCCTTCAGACCTGGATGCCCTGTTGTCTCAATTACTGACTGCTGGAACATGAATTCCTGGTGTCTGAGCACTTGAAGTGGGGCTTTGGGGAGGAGGGAGGGAGGAGAAAGTGATTTCTTGCTTGTTAATTTGTTTTCCCCTCTGTGTCCAGGGAGATGTCCTCCTCTGCTTTGTGTAAGCAGGAATTGCTTTCCACCCCAGAGTTTTCTCTCCCTGGGTTCTTTCAGCCCTCTGGCAGTGGAGCAGCTCAGAGATTTCCTGCTGAGAGGATCTGATCCCAATCCTTCCCCTCCTCCAGCAAAACCATGTCTTTTTTTTTTTCTTCTTTCTGCACCTTCCTGCTGTAAAGAAACCAAATCAGATGATAAGAAATGACCTCTTGCTTGAATTGCATAGGAAGGTTCCTTAAAACCATCCAACTGCACTTCAAAGCTTTCCCAGTGCAACTGGGAAATCACATTTAGGATTTTTTTTAAAGAGCTGCTGATGCTTTGAAGGGAGAAGGATGGATGAAGTTGTGTTACTAGAGCTGTTGGCTGGACAGTTGCCTGTAACAGGTTTCCCTTTTGAAATTTGCTGGTGTTCCTGTGGGTATTTTACATAATGATGAGACTTCTGTACTTTAGGAATTCTCCTATTTTAACCATTTTCCCGTGATTGCACTCTTGATGGAATAATGTCTAATGGTTATGTGGGAGAAATAAACAGACCACATAAAAGCAATTTTGTTGTCTGTGTGCCAAAACAGGGAAAACAGTCCAGAAAAAATTTCCCTGAGCAAAAGTTTTCCATCAGGTTTCCAAATGCCAGGGAATAAAGACTTTTGATTTTTTGCTCTCCTCCAGAACTCAGACATTAAATCCTCCAAGCCCTGCCTGGAGAAGCCAAAGATAAAAGATAGAATATCCCATTTGGCAGTGCAAATGAAATCATTTCATTCAAGTTTATCTCTCTTTGCTCAGAGGTAGCTGGCACTGTGGCAGCAGCAGCTTCCCTGAGCCTGTTATCTGGTTTGGTCTCACTGGGACACTGCCTGCTCAGCTGGATGTGCTCTGGAATTTATGGAGTGCAGTTCAAAAGTTATCTCCTCCCTGGGATGCTGAGGTTGAAAGCATAATTCCTAATGAGGGAAAATTGCTGTTTCTTGGGGTCTTAAACTTGACACGGTCGGATGGAGCTTTTTTTCTGGGAAAGGAAAACGCTGCTTGAGATCTGCCTGGTGTATTGTCCTGGTGGTGGATGAAATTTTGTTCAGAGGAACAGCTAAGTAGTGAATTTTGGGAGAAGACAGGAGCAGGAATTCTGAGCATGGGCTCCCCAGAATGCAGCCAGGCAGGTTAATATGATGCAAAACCTTGGTGGAGCAATAAATAAGAATATTTCCATCACTGGAGGTCTTAAAGAACAAGTAATTGTTATTTTGATTTGTTATTCACCAGCTAGGAATGGAATTAGTAGAATGGAATTAGTAATTTAGCCCACTAGGGCTAAAGATGGGCTAGAGAATCCCTGTAGGCTCCTGGCAAAGAGCTGTGTCCTGCTGTGACCCCTTTAGGGGCTGGTCTGGCGTGGTCCATTCCTCAGGACACCAGCAAAAATGGATTATTTGGATTATTTTGTCCTGCAAAGCGAAAGGGTTTCTAAGAACAAAACCTGAAATTAATTTGCCAAGTGGCTGTTGCTTGCAGAGATTAAGAGCATCTTCCCCTCGCAGGTATCTCAGAATTCCAGGCTTTTTGGAGCTCTCTGCTGGGAGGGAGGTGTGCAAGGCAGATCTTCACCCTGGCATCTGATTTGGGAGTTTAAAGAGCAATTCCTGGCTGATTTGGCAGCAGCAGAGCAGCACAAGCTGCCGATGCCATCAGAGGCAGAGGGTGAAAAGGACAGGAGATTCACAAGGCACAGTTTCAAGGAAATCCATCTCGGGTAAAGTTTATAAAAACTGATCTCAGCCCCTGTGGCGTGGCTTTAAATACACCAGCCTGGAGCAGCAGTTTGTGTCTGGGGATTGCTGTTCTGCAGGGATTTTGGGAGGGATAGGAAGAGACATGCACTGAGCACAACCCCAGACACAGACAGACCCAAACCCTGCTCAGGGTCCAAAACTTATCTCCAGCATCTCAGTGTTGTTGCAAAGAATGTCACAGTGGCTCAGGGCAGACTCTGGATCATTCCAGGGTGCTTTGTCCATCCCTGTGCAGGGCTGGGGGCACCAAACTCGGGTGGATGAATCTTAGGAGATAACCTTAAAATAATCTTCTCCAACTTTAAATACTCCAGCCTGGAGCAGCAGTTTGTGTCTGGGGATTGCTCTTCTCCAGGAATGTTGGGAGGGATGGGAAGAGATGCACTGACACTGACACAGACAAACCCAAACACTGCTCAGGGTCCAAAATTTATCTCCTGGATCTCAGTGTTGTTGCAAAGAATGTCAGAGTGGCTCAGGGCAGACTCTGGCAGATTCCAGGGTGCTTTGTCCATCTTTGTGCTGGGCTGGGGGCACCGACCTGGGATGGATGGATCTTAGGAGATAATCTTAAAATAATCTTCTCCAATTTTAAATACCCCAGCCTGAAGCAGCAGTTTGTGCCTGGGGATTGCTGTTCTGCAGGGATTTTGGGAGGGATAGGAAGAGACATGCACTGAGCACAACCCCAGACACAGACAGACCCAAATGCTGCTCAGGGTCCAGAACTTATCTCCAGCATCTCAGTGTTGTTGCAAAGAATGTCAGAGTGGCTCAGGGCAGACTCTGGCAGATTCCAGGGTGCTTTGTCCATCCCTGTGCAGGGCTGGGGGCACCGACCTGGGATGGATGCAGGAAAACTTCTCCCTGTCCTCCTCAGAGGTTGGACTCGACAATCCTAAGAGATAATTTCAAAATAATCTTCTCCAGCCTGAAGGACTCAGTGATTCTGCCTCGTGCCTTCAGGCATCTGACAAGTGCTTTATGTAAGACCTTTCAGATCCATGGAATTGTGCAGGAAAAGGGGGATTTTTATATTTTTTTTCCCCCTCTGGGATAAGAATGCCTTCTTCCAAATGAGCTTAGTCTGCTGCTGACGTCACCTGCTGTGACAAGGGCTGTGAGTGTGCCAAATTCCAGTGTCTGCCCTGAGATGTGGCACTCGTGGATCTGCTGCTTGCAGCAGAACTTCCATGGCTAGACAAAGGCTGCAGCTCACCTGCAGGGCTCAGCCATCCCCTCCGTTTGTTTTGCCGGTGCACAGTCATTAGGAGATGAATTTATATTAAAGGGTTCCAAGAAATGCCTCTGCAACCCCAAATGTTTATGTAAGAGAGAGGGAGAAATTCATAATTTATTGGATTTGTGTGTGTTCTGCTTGGGATTATTCATTGGAGGAACATGCTAAGTGATTTTTTTGTATCCTAGTAACCAACTGTGGCTGCTTTTCCATGAATAATCTTTATGGTTTAACTTGACCAGTCGAATCTAGAAGGGAAAAACTCAAATTAAATTTATCAAGGCAAATAATTACAAGGCTCAGATAGCTTTTTCAGGTGAGAGAGAACACATTTTTTTTCTCCCTCATTTAACTACATAATGATCAGATTGACAGATGCTGTCTGGAGAGTTGGGTTTTCCCAAGCAGAACAATAAAGTTTGTGAACTAAGCTTCAAAGCTTGATTTGTTTAAAATTCCTAATTAATAAATTGGTTAAAACAGTCCTTTCCCCACTCAACGGGATGGTTTCCAGTGCAGATTATTAATAATTCAGATTATTTCCCCCTGTGGGGCTCAGGGTGGGGAGCCTGGGCTGGGAGGTCTCCCATCAGCTCGTGAGGACACTCTGATTGTTAATTAATAAATTATTTGTGAATTATTTCTCCCTGCCATGCCAGCCCTGTGTGGAACAGCTGGAGTTTATCACTTAGTAGAAGTGCTCACATTTTTCTCCTTCAAAATTTATTTTGATTCAGAATTAACCCCTTTTCAAAGATGCATTTCGAGGGATCACATTCCTTTCAAAACGCCTCTCGCTCTTAGAAATATTAAAAGCTACTTTGAGAAGCAAAACAACACCAAAAACTCCCTTCCCAGCTCCCTGGGTGAGCTCCCTGTCTCTCCCACCCTCGTTGAGCACTCAGCTGACCATCTCCAAAGCCCAGGGCAGGAGGACATTCCTCCCTGAGAGGTCAACACCACTTCTCATCTCCAACCAAACTTTTCAAAGCATCTCTCTGTATGCATTCCTGTTGAGTCAATATTTACAGCCCTCTGCAAACGAGCTGCACTCCTGGAAATGCCCAAACCCATGGGCACAGTGGGTATTTCATTCCTGGAAATACCCAAACCCATGGGCACAGTGGGTATTTCACTCCTGGAAATACCCAAACCCATGGGCACAGTGGTGGAATTGCTCTCCAAACCATGGCAAGCAGCCTTAAGCACTTGCTCAGATTTTCCTTTGAGATGAGATTGATGGTGTGACCTTGTTCCACAGCCCCAGGAGGAGGGAGAAGCTGTGTTCCTCTAGATCCTGAATATATTTTTCCCATCTCTGATTCATTCCTTGTATCTTGAACACATTGAAAGCAGTTCTGCTTTCCTCATTTACAGAGGGCCAAAGGTGCTGGGCAGAGATGTTGGGCAGGGCAGTGCTGAGGATGTTTCTGTGTTTCTATTCCTGTATTTCCCCTCTCTGGGCTATTCCTGCATCCCTTTGTGCATCTCCAGCTGTCCTTCATCACCACAAGTCACCCCTCAGCTCTCTGTCCTACCCAGGCAGCTCTTCCCAAGCTGTCCCTGTCCTTTGATAATCCTTCTCCCCGAGGCTCAAAGTGCTACTGGGAGAACTGTTAAGAATCATCAAATTCTGGAGAGAAAAATGTACTTTGAAGACATGGAGGGACAGCGTGGAGTTGTGTTTTAATGTCAACCACAGAGGTTCTGAGCTGTCAGCATGTAATTGTGTATCTTGTGTTTGGTAGTAAAATTTTGTTCTACCGAAAAAAGAACAACAGCCAAAAAAAAACCCCAAAAAACCCAAAAAACAAAACAAAACAAACCCAAAAAAACCCAACCAAAAACCAAAAAAATCCCCAAAAAACCCAACCAAACAAAAAAAACCCACCCAAACAAACAGAAAAAAAAAAAAAAAGAACTGCCCAAAGAGGAACAAATTCTTTCTCTCTTCACAGTTGTTCAGATGTGATTTATAGGTGTTTTTCCAAGTCAGTCCAAACAAGGCTGGTGAATGGCTCTGAATTAGTTTGATTCCGTTAATTGAAACAAGGGCCATCTGGGTGGAAATGGGAGGGTTTGGGCAGCTGTTGCTGTTGTTTCTTGGGGGATTTCAAATATTCCCAATTCCACTGTTACCAAGGAGTGCTGTTGGACTGTGCAGTGGAGTTTAGAAGTAGAAATGATCAATGAAAAATACAAAAAAACCCCAAAATTCAGCTGTAATAACAACTTGCAGCTCTGCAGTTGAACTGTTTTTGAAGGTGTTGACCAAGTGTGTTCTTCTGAGGTGAGAAAAAGGTGAGAAAACAGGGTGTAAATTAGGATTTGGTACTGCCTGGACCTGCACATTACAGTGCTGTTTGCTCCAGAATTCACACCTTCACCCCAATGATTTCCTCTGGGGCAAAAAAAAAGGCTTTAGTCATTTTCTGGCTCTTCAGCAACGCAAGGAATTATTTTTCATCTCCAGATTGTTTTTGGTTCACCTGCCTCGATCATATTTTGGCTGGGATGCCACAAAGGGAGAAGGAGTAAAGGGAGAAAAATGTGGATGTTGATTTTGGTGTGTTGGGTTCAAACCCCACTGGAATCAAGACTGACATGGGAGGCTTAAAAATAAACCTCTCTTGCTCAAATCCTCCTGGTGTTGAAATAATTGAAGACATTTGAGGTGAAGGAAGGGGGCTGAGGTTGTGTGTCCAGCAATGTACAACTGTATTTTTAATTTTTTTTTGTTTGGACAGTTTGATGTCTTGAAGTGGCTCTTGTTTCCTCTTATTAATTCCTGCAAATATCACGGCAAAGGATCTCATAGCTGAGCCACGCAGCAGCCAAGTGTTGCACAACCACCTGCCTCTCAACAGCTTAGCAGAGAAGTCTGCATTTTTAAAAATTTCAGCTCAGGATGAAAAAAAAAAAAAAGATTCATCTTTTTTTAGTGGGATGTTTTCCTGTGTTTCTGGACCAGGACTGTACTCTTTTTTTTTTTTTTCTTACTTTTTTTTTTGTTTTCCATTTTCCCTTTAACAATTTTTTGGATTTCTTGCTGAAGTATTTTAAAAAAGCCCCAGCTTGTTTGTCTGACTATTCAGTGAAAGAGCCAGCAGAATATGTGATGTTATTCTACAGGTTGGACTGTACACCAGCTGAGTGAGGTCATCAGCTCCTCAGATCACTTGGAAAGAGAGTTTGGCCAGCATGACATTTATTTGAAATCTCCCTGCTGGCACAGCGAGGCAGCAGCCCACCAGCACAGGCTGAGAGCTCCCAGTGCCACCAGTGCCACCAGTGCCACCAGTGCCACCAGTGCCACTGTCCCTTGGCCATTCCTCCAGGGAAACAAGCCTGGCAGAGCAGCAGAGCTGTGCTGTCCCCCCTGATTTCATTATAACCACTTATTACCATCGCTTTGCCCTGCTTTGGATTCTTTCCATATTGTTTTGGAAAAGCTTAGTGGGATCGCAGCTTTTGTATATATAAAATATAGGATGATTGAAGAGCTGGCCACTGCTTTATTTAGCTTCCTCAGCCATGCGTTCCTCCCCAGGCATTTTCCCCTCCTGCTGCCAGATCACTGTTTAAATTGGGTGTAAATAGAAAAGGAACTGTGGACGCGGTTAAAAAATGCTGGAAGGAGGGTTTGGTGGGAGGAACACCTTCCTAGAGGCTTTTTCCCCCTTTTCCAGGGGTTTTATGGTTGCCAGGCCAGATTAAAAGCCCTGTGTTGGTGCCACTCATAAATCTGATGGCTCTCTGCTTATCCATCCCTGATTGGACTGGAATAGCTCCCCTGTTTCTTTTTTTTATTTATTTTAAACTGAATTTTTTGGAGTACAGAGGAGAAAAATTCTATTCTTTGGAGTTAGGAGGAGAAAAAAAAGAGAGACCTTTTGAACCACAATGAAGAGAGGAGGTAGAGACAAAAGAGGCTTCTGTAAAAATGAGGAAGCAAGGAAAAATAGCAGGTTTTTTTCCTTTTATCCTAAGGTTTTCTTGGGAAAAGCTGAAGGTGGAATGAATGGCCAGGCTCTCCTTTCTGCATCTGCAGCGTCACTCCAAGTGCTGATCTTGCCCTTCACAGAATCCCAGGATGGTTTGGGTTGGAAAAGACCATTTCATTCCACCCCACTGCTGTGTGCTGGGACACCTTCACCAGCCCAGCTCCTCATCATCTGCAGCTTTTCTTCCTCCCTAGCCCTGGAGCTGGAAAATCCCTGTGCTCAGGGGGAAGTTCTCCTGTGTTTTTAGGGAGTGTGGAAATCACGCTTGACTCGTAAAGCTGGAGCCTCACCCACCCCACCTGAGTCACCCCCGGAGCTGGGAGAGCTCTGACAGCACAGCTCATGGCCTGGCCTTGCTCCAAACATTTTGGGAGGTGAGAAAGGTGTGTCAGTGGTGTGCAGCCCAAATCCAGAGGGATGAGGATAACGTAACCACCGGCTTCGCGGGGATTTTCGGAGAACAATGCGTGGAAAGTGAAGCTGAATTGCCACAATCAGATTTTTATTTTTTTTTCTCCCTGTGTCACAAGCTGCCCTCGTGGTGCTGTGCCTGTCTGTAGGGGATGGGTGGGTTTCCTGCAGCAGGGAGACAAGGAAATTATTTCCCTCTTTGTGTTCCTGCCCGTGCTGGAAGCACCACATGGATGGGCTGTGGGGAGGATGTGCCAAATCCCAGCGCTCTTTCCATGAGCACAGCAGTGAAACCATGGCATGGAATGGAATTGCAGCTCTGAGGACATGAAAAGGGAATGCATGCCATTCTTCAATTTCATTAAAAGCCATTAACATTGGAATGACATGGTCACTATTTATAAATCCCCAGTGCAGATGACTTGGTGCAGCTGGCCAGGAGCAAAGGCTCAATGGAAACAGGGAGTTGATTTGCATTAATGGTCCTTACGTGCTGCTCTGGCAGCAGGAGGAGGCTGAGGCCATGGACCATTTCAATGTCAGTGGTGATGGCAGGCAAAAACTCTTGTAACTCTTCAACAAATCCCAGTCCTGATCGGAAAACACCAGTTCAGAATGGTGCTTTTGAACCAGAACGTGTTGCTCTGAAAATCTGTTTATCCTCTTGAGGGAGGAGTCGTGTTGGAAGTGAAAAAGGAATGGAGAGGAATTTGGGGCAAGGAGACCCAGGCAGGTGTTGAATGTGTGAGAAATCCTCTGTAACCTTGGGGGATCAGCCAGGAGCAGGGGGTGAGTCTCACCCAGACCCCACAACAGGGCCATGGGGTGGCTGTGAGGGACCAGCAGCATTATGGACACAGCAGGTTTTTGGGGTCTTGGGTTTGCTCTTAGGCTCTGTCTGTAATCTCAGCTTGGACCTTTTTTCTGTCTGAATTTAATAAATCTAAGCAGAGCCCAGCCACTCCAGAGAACATGAGGGTTTTTTCCCCATTTCTGCTCCTCTCTTCCCATCTTGGGGTCTCCCAGACCAGTCTTTCCAGCCTCAAGTGTTGCATATTTTAATGCTCTCTCTGCTTTCTGGTGCGCTTCGCCTGTCTCTAGAAAAACGGCGAAAATAATAAATCACAGAAATAAATATTTTAATCCCTGACTGACAATCACGGAGCATTTAGATTCGGAAAATATTCAGCCTTCCAAGCTAGCATTCCTCAGAAACCATTTGGGGAGTTGCTTTAAGAGCCATCAGCTGCTCACTTCTCGCTGCTCTTGGTCACCTCCCAAAACTCTATGCCGGACTTTGAGAAGATAAAGGGAGCAGAGCAGCCCTCTGCTCTCCCCAGGCTCAGCTTCACTTTCTAAAGAAGGTAACAATCTTGCAGCCCCATAATACATCAAGTCAGGGGTTTGCTCTGCTGGGGTATGAATTCGTGTGTGTCGCACATGCAGCTGATTAGTGAGAGCACAACCCAAAAATCCCCACTAAAATCCACAGTGAGAGCGGCTGACTGATCATTCCTGACAAGGCGTTTTTATCTCCAGCCAGTAGCCAAAAGTTCCGTCGACTTTTGCACGATGGCTTTCAAATCCCTGACATGTCTCAGAGTTCTCTGGCTGAGGAGCACAGCCTTGGGAGCGGCAGGAGCCAGCAGGAGTTGGGTGTCGAGCCCATGGAACAGATCACAGGGAGCTGTGCCATTTCCAGGGCTCCTCATCCATCATGCAGCTGCTTTCAGCGCTGGCACTGAAGGATCTAAGCAGGGATTATGGCATGAACCCTGCCTTTCCTCCATCCCTGCTCGCTCTGTCTCTCATTAACCAGCTCTAAGAATTTGTTACTCGACTTGCAGACTCATTGACCCAGATTCCCTAATCATACGGGGAAGAGGAGATTTTTTTTTCTTTCCCCCGTGCTTAATCGCTAGCTGCTGTGTACACTTAGTGCTATTTATATGCAGGAGGACTAAAAGGCTGTAATAAAGATGGGGCCAACTTTGCAGCACAATTCCTGCGTGCCCAGAGCCAGAGGCACAACAGGAGAGTGGGTGGATGTTGCCATCCTTGCAGAGCCAGCAGGAGGGGTTTTGGGAGCAGCCCCTGCTTTTTCAGCCTGATCCCACCAATATGGGTTCAGCTCAGGGCTCCCCACTTGGCTCTGGAAATGCCTCTCCATCGATTTCTTTGGGGCACTTTTGATTTCCTCTACCGCCAAAAGCAAAGCCGAGCAGAAGGGTTGGGAGATGATTATTCCTGCCTGGCTCTCCTCAGCCTTTGGGGCTCTGTGATCACTTCTAGGTCGTGGAGGATTTGCCATCAGCACTTTCCATCCTTGGAGCAGAGCTTCTGTCGTGGTTTATTTTCTGCCTGGAGCCAGCTGGTGGTTCCTGGGAGGGAGACAGGGAGTTTCAGCTGCACTCCCCATCCTTTGGCTCCAGTTATCTCCAGAGGAGATGTTGGGATAACCAGGAGAGCTAAGGCTTGGTCTTGGCTTTTCTTTCAGGGCAACCATTTTTTTATGAACTTTGGTAGGACTCTTCAGTGTCCCCTTAACACCTCCATTTCTGTGTCACTCTCTTGCAAATGAACCATTTCTGAATTCCCTGGAAGTTTGTTTCAGGTTAGAGGACCAGGGAAGGAGCCATTACCTCAGAACAGGGCTCCAGGCTGGTTGTGCAAACCGTAGGAATTTACATGGAGGGCATTTATTAACTGAATTTTCCAGTGTTTGAGCCAGCAGGATGTTCAGAAATGAGGGATTTTTTTTATTTTTTTTTAAATTTGGTAGCCCAGCTTTCCAAATCCACACCGTTGAGCGTGGAATAGGCCACGCCAGTGCTTCCCACAGAGCTCCCTGACACATTCTCTGTATTTAGGGGAAAAAAAAAAAAAAGAGATAAATGTCTAGACAGCTCACTAAATTTATATATGAGCAGATTTGTATCTCTTGTCCTCAGGAGATAAGATCGTGTCGGAGCAGAATCCTGTTTCGTGTTGCTGGGGATGTTTGGTATCTGCAGTAACAGCCTCCCCAGCCTCCCCAGCCTCTTCCAGCCTCTTCCAGCCTCCCGGTGTCTCCAGCAGCAGAGATGCTGTGGGATGAGGACTGTGCTGTGCCTGGAGCACCCTGGGATGGACTGGGATTGCCTTGTTGTCCTTCTTGTCCCCACCTGCTGGGGTTTCCTGGCACAAAGCCACAGGAAACCCCTCTGTCTGCCCCTCTCTGCAGACACCTTGCTCAACGTTCAGCAGGGCTGGAGCAGCAGCAGCAACTCAATATCTGTTGTGACAGGAGAAGATTCTAATGCTGCAGATAAAGCAGAGGCCATAAAGATAAGACGTGGGTGTGTTTGGTGGATTCCCTTTCACCCGGGCATGGGGCTGCAGAGATGGATTTCAGGCTGCATGCTGCTGCCTTTCAGCCTCTCCTGAACCTTTCAGCCTCTCCTGAACCTTTCAGCCTCTCCTCTGAACTTTTCAGCCTCTCTTCTGAACATTTCAGCATCCCTTCTGAACTTTCAGCCTCTCCTCTAAATTTTTCAGCCACTGCTCTGAACCTTTCAGTCTCCCTTCTGAACCTTTCAGCCTCTCCTCTGAATTTTTCAGCCACTTCTGTGAACCTTTCAGTCTCCCTTCAGGACCTCTCAGCCTTTCTCTGACCACCACAGGCACACCAAGCTCCCACAGCGTGGGCCATACCTGCTGCGAGCCGGGGGATGGACACAGTAATTTTCCCACTGCACATCCCTGTTTGGCTGCCCCTTGTGGGTGTTTTGTCATGGATTTACTTTTAGGGTCATCAGGACAGGGCTGTGGGACCCAGGGGGTGTGTTTGGTGCAGACCATGGATTTACTGGTGATGACACATCAGGATGGCAGAGCTCTCCTCCTCCTCCTCCTGTCAGGCTGCTCTCGCTGGAGCTCTGGTCTCCATGAATGTTATTCCCTTCTCCCCAGTTTCAGGGGTATTATTGCTGCCTGGCTTGTCAGGGCAAGTGAAGACAGGATTGATCTGGCTTGAGGTCACTCCCTGGCTGATCAGCCTCCTCCATCACACACCCCAGAGAGAGCAGCAGCCTCAGAGAGGCTCTGGAGCTGAATTCTGTCTGCTGCTGTCAGTGGGATTACAGTGCCACTGCAAACCTGCTGCTGCGAACAAATGGGTGAAGAAAAATGTTTATTTTTAGAACTGGAACCATGATAAATATGTGGAATTTGTCCAGGGTCTGCCTGCTGTACCTTTTTGAAATGCAAAGTGCATGTCTGTTAAAATACCTCTCCAAAGGTCAGCATAACCTCCGGAATGAGCGTGCTGGCCTTTTGGAAAGCAGGTGAAGCTTCAGAGGAGAGCATGGGCCCCATAACCCACATCTGACACCGTAAGGATGTGGATGGAAATGCTGCCTTGCCATAAGGGTTTATCCTTCAGGTTTCAGTGAGGAGCCTTAGACCATTCCTCACCCTTCACTTCAGCTTTTCCTTCCATTTTCCTGCGTTTTATATTTGCTCTCAAGTCCTGCTTGTGCGTTTGAGGGACGTGCTGTGAGTGTCATGTTTGAAATTGGTGAGAGTGGGGATGAAAGGTGGAAAACTCTGGAATAAAATAGGGATGGAACCTCAAGGGGGATCCAGCAGGTTTGCTGTGTCCCCTGTGATGATGACAGCCAGCCTCACAGGGCTCTGGGATTGAAATGTTTGTGGACCTTACATTTTCCAATCCTTTTAGCTCCCTGTGAGGTGGAGGAAGAGTGTTACTCTCTTTTAGACAGGGAAGTGAGGCAGAAAGAGGAGAAATGACTTGCTCCAAGTGTTGTAGGAATCTCACAGCCGAAAAAAAAACTAGAGTTGGCGTAGCTCTTCAGCGCCTGTCAGGCACCCTGGCTAGGGTGGCACTTCTGCCACGAGCTTGGCTGGTGTCATCCCACTTTTGGGTGGGAATGCACAGCCAGGAGAGGAGAGGCTTTGGAGAAACAGCACTGGGACCGAAATGCAATCTGAAGCTGCAAATTAGGGCAATTCAAAGGCACAATTCAAAGGCACAAACATCCTGTTGAGCTCGAGGAGCCCCAGCGAACACCTAATGAGGAAAGCACATGGCCCAGCTCAGCCCCAGGCGTGTTTCAGTGGGAAAACTCTGCCGCCCTGCTTGGGGTTATGGCAGGCTTTCTTCCAGCAGCAGGTGTTCACGTGAGGGGGGAGCAGCGTTATAAATAAATTATCCCTTCATTTCCGTCGGGAGCTTTTCCTATTGTTTAGCCACAATATGCTTTCCTGTTTTTAAAAAAAAAAACAACCCAAACCAGAAAGCGCCAGACCCGACCCTGAGTTCCCCTCTGGCAGGGTGGACACGAAGCTGTGTTTGAAGTGGGTGCCCACGGTGTCATTGCTGTCCTGTCACTCGTGCTGGTGGCACTGTGGTGGCACCTCAGTCCTCTGCCCTCTGAGAGGGACATGAGAAGAACCTGCCAGGGGCATCACATCCCTCACAGGAGTTTCTTCTCCATCAGGTGGCTGTGGGAGGAAGGCTGGTGCTGCCCTGGGGATGGAAAAGAGGGGATTTTTGGGATAGCAGAGAGGAGAACAAAACCTCTTTTCCCTCCTTCTTTCTCCTGGCCAACACGAGGACATTGAGGCCACGGCACTTGCAACACCAGGGGGGTTGTTTTTAACCATTTTAGAAACGAAAATCAGCTCAGTGGGTTATAAAATGAGGTTTTCTCTGCCTGGAGAGGCTAGGCAGGGTGTGAGGTGGCACTGAGCTCACCTGGTCCAGCAGGAGCCCCTCAGAGTCTGCTGGGCCCAGGTGCCACCAGAATGGCACAAAGTGAACCCACATGGAAATTGGGCTGCTGTGGGGGGAAACAGGGCCAGGAGAGGGCTCAGCCTGCTGTGTGCTGGCTGGGTTGGTGTCCCCCTGCCTGTCCCTGCTCAGGAACCCCCAAACCACACTCCCCTTGCAGCAGCACCAATTGTCAGGCAGGCTGACAGTGACACACATGAGCCACGGGTGGGTTGTGCTGGGAGCAGCCATTTCTGCATTCTGGCTCTTCAGGAGGCAAGAAATGAGCTTTCTCCTGGAAATACACAGAAAAATGTCCCTTCCTCGGGAACCATCCTGTGCTGGGACAGTCCTGGGGACGCCTGGCCTGTGGTGCTGTGCTGGGCAGGGGGATTAACACCTGGGGAGGGTTTTTCCTTCCCCATCTGCTCCAGGACTCTTCTCACAGCCCTGGCATGGAAATGGCACCCTCTCCTCACTGGTGTGAGAGCAAGGATGTATTCATTTACTCTGGTGTATGATGGGATTAACCATTAATTACCTGGTGCTACCCAATGACTGTCAGGTGCAGGACAAACCAAGAGACAGATCACCTTTTGATTGTTATTTTATCTTGCTGCAAACAGGAGTTTTTTTCCTTTGTAGCCCTTTGACTCCTGTTACAGATGCCTGATTTCCAGGGCTAACCCTGTGCTCAGATCTTTGCTCAGTGCCTCAGTGCAGCTCCCAGCCTCTTGCTGCCCTGCCTGCTCTGGTTTTGCTTGCAGAAAAAGCTGCCAGCCCTCCTGCCAGCTCTCCCAGCTGAGCTCCCAGGATCTTCTGGTGGGTTTTTTCTCCAGGAGAGGAAAGCGTCAGAAAATCCTTGCCTTGTCACGAAGCAAAGCCTGGGGTTACACACAGGGAGGAAGCAGCTTGAAGGAAGGGCCTGGCAGGCAAATTCTAAAGCTTCAAACGTGGCAAAAGAGTTCAAAATGAATGTGAGCATGTGACGGGGTTTTATATTTAACAGGATGGCTTTAGGATCCAGGATGTGTTCCATTTTTGCTTTAAAAAAAATCCCACAAAGCCAGGTGCAGAGAGAGGAGAAGAGGAGGAGTGGGTGGGGAATGGGGAGACCGAATTCCCTGGTGCTGGTGGGAGCCCAGGATGTCCCCATGTGTTCAGGGACATGCAAAAGGGATCGTCTCCACCTCAGGGAGCTTCTAGCTAAGGTTTAAGATTAAAAGCTGAGCTTTTTTCCATTTCTGCTTCATGCCTGTGTGAACTTCACTTTAGGCCCCAAATCTGCTTTTCTTGAAGTCAGTCTCGAAATTGCTATTGACTTTCAACGCTGCGAGATCTCAGCCATAAATTCTCCTTCTCCCATCTGTAAAAGGAGGATGGCAGGGTTTCTGTGCCATCTGGGGTGCTGTGAAGCTGAAAACAATCATCGTTTATAAAGTGCTCTGAGCTCAGATGGGAAGTTCTGGGTAAAAGCAAGGCTGTGCAGGATGAAATGTTCCTGAATGTGCCAGTTGAAGGTTTAGAAAGAACACTCTGGTGACGCAGAGGTGCTCCAGCTGCTGAATGTCTTGGATTGTTTGTGTTGGTCGAAAGTTCATTATTACAAAATCAGGGCTCAGAGGAGGAGGTGGTGGCTGCACATCCCACAAAAATCTCCTAAAATCCGTGCTCATCTCGAGCATCTCTGATCTTTAGCAGCCACAATTCTCAGAGCTCCTGCCTCTCTCCACCGTGTGAGTTAAACAGTACAGGAGCTGCAAGGAGGACACTCAGAGCTGCAGGTGTTGAGCTTTCTGAAGGCAATAGGATGCATCTGATGGGAACAAAGGATGTTCTTCCCATCCAGCTTTGCAGGGTGTACAAGGAAAGCTGCCTAACCTTTGCCTGATGCGTTTTTGTGGAAAGCTGAGGGCCAAACTGGGACAACAAGGAGCAGGCTGTGGCTAAGCATGGGGTTTGAAGGTGAAATATCTCAGGTGTCAGCGAGGGGTGTAATTCAGAGGGAGGTGGTGGAGTGGACTGCGTTTGCCAAAAGTGTCTCTATGGCTTTGAGAGATCACTTTGGCCAGCACTGCTGTGGTACTGTGCAGGAAGACCTTTTCCACACCCGAGCTGGTGGAAGGCACAAACACACACTCACCCAGGGAGCTTATAAGAGACAAAGTGTTATAAGACAAGTGTTATAAGAGACAAAGAATCCAGAGTGCTCAATCAACTGGATATTCCAGAGGTTTATTTCTGAAGGGTTCCAGGGGTGAAGAGAGAGAGCAGCTCCAGGTTATTCTAGATGTAGAGACACAGGGCCAATAATCTGAGGGCACAGGGGTGGGGAGAGGGCAGGGGATACAACAACCAGTGGGGAGAAGGGAGGGGTGGAGTGAGGGATCAGGTTAAGGCCAACCACCATAGGAGGATTTCCATAGTCTAGGGAGGGATCATTCAATTCTCAAAGTGGTTATTTCAAACTTCAGGATCTTCCCACCATCGAGTTCCTGCTGCCCCTTGGCAGTTCCTGAGGTGCTCTCACCCACCCCAACAGGGGTGCAAAGCACACCCAGCTGAGCCAACACCCGGCTCAGCCCAAGCCCTGCTGACCGATCTGCTTTGTCCTTTCTCAGACACGAGCCACCAGGCCCGCTCGGTGTCCAGCCGGCCCTACTACAGCCTGCCCAACAGCAGCCATGAGAGACGCTCGGTGCTGGCCATCGCCGAGCCGCCGCGCTTCCACTCGCAGGCCAAGGGCAAGAACGTGCGGCTGGACGCTCACTCGCGCAAGGCCACGCGCAGGAACAGCTTCTGCAACGGCGTCACCTTCACCAACAGGCCCATCCACCTGTACGAGAAGGTGCGCCTCAAGCTGGTGGCCGTGCACCACGGCTGGAGCGGCGCCCTGCGCTTCGGCTTCACCATCCACGACCCGTCGCAGATGAGCTCCGAGGAGATACCAAAGTACGCCTGCCCCGACCTCGTCACCCGCCCTGGGTACTGGGCCAAGGCTCTGCCCGAGAGGTTTGCAGTCAGGGACAATATTTTGGCCTTCTGGGTGGACCGGCACGGCAGAGTCTTCTACAGTATTAACGACGAGGAGCCCATCTTGTTTCACTGTGGTATTAAAGTTTCCGGTCCTCTCTGGGCACTCATAGATGTCTATGGAATCACCCACGAAGTGCAAATTCTAGGTGAGTGTGGCTTTGGGCCTGTGGGTGGCTTTTCTGGTTGCTCTTTCTGGTCATGTAGGAAAGATGCGTGATCTGCGTGATCGTTTCTATGGGACACTTAGGAAAATTAATTTGCTGTTGGTTTTGTACCTCTGATTAGTCATTTTTCTTCTGCCGGCGGTAGGGATCCAGAAAGCAATATATTTCAGAGGTGGCAGTGATGGAAAGTCCTAAGGCTGCACATTATGTGAAGGGATAAATGGAAATCTTTAACTTCACTCAGCTTTCTCTGAGCTGGATGTGCTGCTGTGGCATGGAAAAACATGGAGCAAGGTCCCAGGGGCTGAGGAGAAAAAGGGGACAAGTTCTGACTATTCTTTCCCAGCTACCAGTTACTGCCAGTGCATTGGAAAAGCATCAATCATTTCCAAGAGTTTCCTGGAGCTCTTCCCCAGCCCCTCTCTCTGCTCTTGGCCGTGGTCCCACCAGGCTGGCAGTGAGAGGGGCTGGGTTTGCTGTGTGACCTGACTCACCCTTGCCTTGCCCAGGGACATCACTCAGATCCCTGGAATCAGGTGGAGTCTGACTGATTTACAGCCTCATCCTTAGGGAGAGCTGCAAGAGAGGATGAATCTGCTCCCATTAGCAAGCCCGGCTCATGGCCATGGAATGATTTTCCTGCCGTGGCTTTTACAGCATTGAAATTTCTAATGAATTCAGCGTTAGATGGAGTGTTTTGAACTGGGCTACGCCACGGGGAACACTTTTAAAATCCAAGAGAGTTGCCCTTTCCCGGAGGCTCCTCGGAGCTGATGGAGTTTTAACAGCCCAAGCCAGCTGCAGCTGCCTGAGGGGATGGTGCTGCCAGCCTGGCACGGAGCAGGCACCAGGGAGAAGCTGTGGAATGGTGAGTCCAGAGGGCAGGCAGCTCCATCACACATCCCTCTGAATGGTGCCAATTATTTCACAGGCGAGAAGGCTACACATAAACAGCACTTTCCCCTGTCTGCTGTGCCTCAAATGGGTAATTAAACCTCACCAGCAGCTTATCCTGTAATTGCAGTAGCGACGCACTCCAGCCTCTGGTGCTCGTCACAGAGGAGAAGGAGTGTTTGCTGTGTTGGCCAAGGCAGCTGCTTCACCAGAGTTCGCCTTTCTCCTCATTAAATTTGAGTTAGAAAAATAAAATGCAGCTTCTTTCTGCCCCCCACACCCGGTTGTGCCTGCAGCATCCAAGTGTTCACGGTGACAGACTCAGGCTGAGAGCACCTGTACTCTGATGGGAGTTTTTTTAATTAAAATACCAAACAAGTGCTGGTGCTGGGCTGCTTCACTCCTCTCTATCTCTTGGAAAATCAGGAGTCTGCTCCATTCATACAGACTCTTAGATTCCATGTGCTTTGACTTTGCCCAGTGAGTTAAACCCTTTAGACTGAAGTGTCCAGGCTGCCCCAGGCAGGGCTGCAAGTAGAAGAGAAGGCATTCCCAAACTTTCCCACACCTTTACATCACCCCCAAGCCCGGCAGGGCCGAAATGAAAACCTGGGAAATTAATTAAGGAAAGTCAACATCCTTACTTTCCCTTTGCTGTGAAAACAACTTTCTGCTGTAAAAGCTTTCCTACACCTGCAGGAAGTAGCTTTTGTGACAAGCTCTCCATTCAAAACCTCTGCAGGGCTGTGAACACCCCTGAGATATGAGGCT
The DNA here is from genome assembly GCF_008360975.1 of Lichenostomus cassidix. Taxonomy (NCBI): domain Eukaryota; kingdom Metazoa; phylum Chordata; class Aves; order Passeriformes; family Meliphagidae; genus Lichenostomus; species Lichenostomus cassidix. The sequence goes on from NC_139494.1 coordinate 16,643,327, forward strand.
TGAAATTACTTTCCTTGGACACACCTGTGCCTGGACACAGGTGTAAGGCAACGACAAGGAATGTGGAAAGAATATATATTCATTGTTGTGTTCCTTCCCTACCACTTGTGGATTTGTCTTGCACAAGACCTTGGGACAACAAAATACTGAGGTGTTTTCTTTTTTTATAGTGTAGCCTCAGAGTTCTCAGACCCTTCTCCTGAGAAAGCTGTAAGATCACACTGGTTACAGCTTTTCCCATTTTCCCAGCACAGGGAACTCCCAGATCACAGGAGTGCTTTGGAACACTTGTTTTGCCTTGGCTGGTGCCAGGGTGCAGCTGCTCCTCTGCCTGCTCCACGCGTGACTCTGCACCAGGAGCTGTTCATTAGTGCTTGACCTGTGCCTGATTTTTCCTTTCAGAGGAACAGAGTCTGTAGGCTGCAATAATAATTGTAAAGCATAAAAGCAGGCAGTTTTCCCTTGACTAATGCCTCTGTGCTTTGGTTTCTCTCACAGACAGCATGTTTGCAGAGACCATGACCACCGCCCGGCTCAGCACCGCCCGGCTCAGCACTTGCCTTCCCCAGAGCAACCACGACTCGGCCAACTTCAACAACAACGAGCTAGAGAACAACCAAGTGGTGGCCAAAATCGCAAACCTAAACCTGAGCCGGGTGCCAGGCCTTGGGACTGACAACCACATCATCCCCTGCTGCCCCAACCGGCGGCAGCACGCCCAGGGCGTCCCGGCTTTCCTGGACACTGACCTGCGCTTCCACCCCACCCGCGGCCCCGACATCACCTTCTCCCAGGACAGGATGGTGGCCTGCACCAACTGGCAGGAGAGCAATAGGACTTTGGTGTTCTCTGACCGGCCTTTGCACATCGGGGAGAGCCTCTTTGTGGAAGTGGGACACCTGGGGCTGCCGTACTACGGGGCTCTCTCGTTCGGCATCACTTCTTGTGATCCGAGTACTTTGCGGACAAACGAGCTCCCGGCAGATCCAGACTTTCTGCTGGACCGTAAGGAGTACTGGGTGGTTTACCGGGCGTTCCCCGTGCTCAACAGCGGTGACATCCTCAGCTTCATGGTCCTGCCCAACGGGGAGGTGCACCACGGGGTCAACGGGGCCAGCCGGGGGATGCTGATGTGCGTGGACACCTCACAGTCCCTCTGGGTGTTTTTTACCATCCACGGTGTGATCAACCAGCTCAAAATCCTGGGTAAGTGCAGCCAAAGGGAAGGATAACAGAGCACCTGGCTGGGGAGGTTTCCTGGGCCAGAAGGAGAGCTCTGGGTTTGCATTCCCAGTGTTCACTGGTGTGAGGAAGCAGCTCCTTGTGTTGGCAAACAAGAGTAAGCGAGACATGGTGCTTGTCACAGAGATGTATGCAGCCTCTGTGATTCCCCCAGGAAGGGAGGAGACTTGAGAAATAAAACAAGCAGCAGGAAGGGAGGCAGGGATGGCTGTGGGGGGCAGCTGTTTTTCATTGGGTTTGTTTTTAAAAGGGATTCTTTATAAACAGGGATGGCTGTGGGGGGCAGCTGTTTTTCATTGGGTTTGTTTTTAGAAGGGATTCTTTATAAACTCCTGTTCCAGCCAACAGGTATTAAACTTCTGCCCTGGTAAGGATGATGATTTTTGTGGGCACAGCTCTGGTTTAAGCATGGACAGTAATTGCTCCTGAAGCATTGCCACAGCTCGGGGATCAGGTGGCACTTCTGATCCATTGCTGGTCACCAGTTCCAGCCCTTTTCCTTTCCTTCTATTTAGGATTCTATCAGAAACTCAGATGTTAATGACTGTGTAAAGCAGGTTTTCTTCATCCAAAGCAATTCCCTTTCCCAGCTGACAGTGAGACAGCCACAGCTTGAGCCCACTGCAGCTGGGGAGAGTGGAAAGGCAGATATTGGATAACCTGGTGCTTGCTTCACTGAAGCTGAACAGGCATCATAAAAAGGCGTAATGAGGTCCAGGCCCTGGGGGTCACATCCAAAATCTTGACCAAGGGGCAGCATTAACTCAGCAGCTGGACTTGCCCTGAAGCCCCCTGTGCAGGTGGGGTGGGAGCAGCTGAGGGGGTTTGGCTGGGCTTGGGGTGTCCCTGTGTGGGCTCAGCTCTCTCCTGTGTTCCCAGGCACGGTGCAGTCCAGCCCAGTGACCGTGTCTCCCTCAGGATCCCCCGGTGGCTCCCAGTATGACAGCGACTCGGACATGGCCTTCAGTGTCAACAGGTCCTCATCGGCCTCGGAGTCCTCGCTGGGTAAGGACAGCCAGGCTTGGCTCCTGGGGGGAATGGTGCATCTCCTGCCAGGCTGACAGGAGGAACTGGAGGGAAACGCAGTGCTGCAATGATGTGCATGGCCTGAAGGGCTGCAGGTTGCTTGTATCAGCTCCAGGGTGGCCAGCAGGAGCAGGGATTGTCCCCCTGTGCTGGGTACCTCAAATCCTGTGTTCAGTTCTGGGCCACTCATGACAAAAAAGGGCTTTGAGGGGCTGGAGTGTGTCCAGAGAAGGGAATGGAGCAGGAAAGGGTCTGGAGCACCCAGAGTGTGGCTGAGGGAGCTGGTGAAAGGAGCTCAGCCTGGAGCAAAGGAGGCTCAGGGGGACCTTGTGGCTCTGCACAGCTGCTGACAGGAGGGGACAGCTGGGGGGTCAGGCTGTGCTCCAGGAAACAGGGACAGGATGGGAGGAAATTGCATCCAGTGATTTAGTTTGAATATAAGGAATAATTCCTTTATGGAAAGTGTGGTCAGGTATCCAACAAGCTGCCCAGGGAAGTGGTGGAATCACAAAAAATGTGTGGATGTGGCACCTGCCCCATCTGTAGAAAAGGGATGGCAGGCTCTACTCAGAGTTGTAAATGTGTAATGGGTTGGAATATACTGGGACTTATTTGGCTGAAGAACCAGGCAATGACAAAGGAGAGCCTTAAAAACTGACTTAAAGATGTTGTAAAGATGTTGTAAAGATGCTGCCCCATCCCAGTGACTAAACCACCTCACTCCCCCCTCATTTTTTGCAGTGACAGCCCCCAGCTCCCCCTTGAGCCCCCCCATCTCTCCCGTCTTCTCCCCTCCCGAGCCATCGAGCAGCAAGAACGGCGAGTGCACCGTTTGCTTTGACAGCGAGGTGGACACGGTCATCTACACCTGCGGACACATGTGCCTCTGCAACACCTGTGGTCTTAAGCTGAAGAAGCAGCTCAACGCCTGCTGCCCCATCTGCCGAAGGGTCATCAAAGACGTGATTAAAATCTACCGCCCGTAGCGCCCGCCGCGGGCTGCAGGAAGGGGGAACGCCGCTCGCAACCCACGCCTTTCCGTCCCTGCTTCTGGGTTATCGTGCTGGTCAGTCGTTATCAAGTGGCTCGTTATCTGTGTTTCCTTATTTGACTGGTAGGGCACAATTCAGGGAGCAAAGCTGAGGGTCGTGTGGGGCCCGAAAGCACGGCTGGGATGCCGGGCCGAGCTGGGGATGGCTGGGACCTGAGCCGGCTGCAAATGAGAAATTCCCTGTGCCAAGGCTCTTTTTTCCCTCCTCCCACTCGGAGGAGGCTCGCTGTGGTGCAGGTTGGCATGGGGAGGTTGCCACTTGGGCAGTGCCAGGTGCCACTGGGCTTCTTGACCCTAAAAATGACAGCTCTGGGCTGCTGCCAGGGGCTTGTGCTGCGGTGGAGCAACATCGGGATGAAGCCCAGCAGGAGGGTTCAAACTGATCTGGAGACGTCATACGAGGAGAACTAGCTCAGGCCAAACAGTGGCACAGCCAGATTGTCGCTTGTTTGGGTTCCATCCCCACGAAAAGGCTCATGGGGACATGGAGAAGCTGGTCTGGGCTTAGATAAAGCAGCTTTTCCTTTCTGTGGCAGAACAGGGACTCTTGGCCATGGAGGCTGAGAGCCAGGGAGCTGCCCTGGGTGGCAGTGAGGAGCACCAGCCCACCCAGAGCCCAGGCAGCCCCTGCAGTGCTGGAGCTGCAGGGAGCTGTGAGGAGCAGCTCAGGCGCTGTCCTGCTGCCTTCTGGAGCCATTAACGGCAGCCTGTGGCTGGCAGGGGTGTTTGGATGTTTGGGCACACTGCAATCCTGGCTTAGGACACTGCTGTCTGCAGTGATGGGGTTTGTCACCTCCAGGCACACACCCCTGCATTTTGCTCTGCCCTCCTGGCAGGTGGCACAGCTGCCGTGTCACCCTGTCCTGCCTGTCACCTGTCCTTGACCTTCCCCTGCAGCCAGTGCCATGGCAGGGCTCATTCCTCCTGCCCCACCACGGGGATTTTTTGGAGCCTGTGGTGAGAAATTCATTTCTGACCCAGTCCCATCAGGCTCACCTTTATTTCTGGGGACTGACTGTGCTGATTTTACCTGTTTTCTCCTGCCTTTCCAGGTTTCCCAGCACAGCTCCCAGCTGCCTGCACGCTGGGTCTCTACTGTAGACGAGACCTTGTTGAGAAAAACAGGGACTTTCTCACTTGGCTTCACTTAGCAGGAAAGAAAAAGGCTCTGAGGCTGTTAGATGTTGGGATTTAAAATGTAAATGGGTTTTGGCTGTGGTGTCAGCTCCAGGCAGCAGCTGGATGAGCTGGGCACATCTGGTTGTGCAGCAGCAGGGCTGGGGTGAGGAGCTCAGCGTTCTCCTCCCTGCAGTCTCCATCCTCTGCCCACTGCACAGCCCCTACCCAGCCCTGCACCCTGAGCCCAGCCACTTTCCAGCTGCTCCAGGTTCTTCAAGAGGGTAGAAATGGCAGGATGAGAGAGGAGCTATGTCCCCGAAGCTCGGTGACAACGTGCTACCAAGCATGTAAAAACAGCTTTTAAAAAGGTGGGATTACCACGTTTTAGTCTGGACAGAGGGAAAATAGAATAACAACTCCTGGACATTTCAGGGCTTGTGGGCACAGAGGGGCAGCCTGAGGGATGTGTGGCCATTCCCTCTCTCCTCCAAGGCTGTGGATGTGCGGTGCTGCTGCCCAGGTGGTGGTGTGGCTGTGCCAGGAGAGCTGGCTTTGGGTACTGAGCTGTCCCAGCCCTGTCCCTGCTGGGCACACCCAGGAGCAGCTCATCCTCCTCCCACAGCAGGCTGTGCCTGCAGAAACCTTTTATTTTTCCCTTGGAGAGCCGATGGACATTTTTATGAGGTGTATAAATGAGAGGCTGCTCTGGAGCGAGGTCTCTCAGCCATTGCCCTGCACAGGGCTGCCAGCTTGGCAGAGCCCTTTCTGCAGAGCTGGCTGTGCCACTGGCTGTGCCACCACCCTCAGCAGAGCCACTGCACCTTTCACTGCCACCTCTGCCACAGCAGGGCAGCTTCCCTGCAGCTGGAGCTTTATCCAGACCTCCTGCTTCCCTCCCCCTGGGCACCACAGGCATTGCCATGCCAGGGATGTCCCAGTGCCACGCTGGCACATCAGGTCCGGCTGTGGTCAGCGGGCACAGCAGCAAGGTGTGCCAGCACAGGGTCACTGCCTGCCCAGGTCAGCTGCAGCCTTTCCACGGTGAGGAATTGAAGGAAAGCTGTTAGAATCCCCACCTGGCTCAGGTCTGGGCCATCCCTGGGGCTGCTGTCCCAATTTCAGGGGTGCCCTTTGGTCACTGCTGTGACACCTCAGGGCCTCCATGAGCACTGTCAGTGCAGCCTGCTTGGGTTTTTTTTGGTGTAGCTCTGTTTTGAATTTTTAAGCCAGCAAGGAGAAACACCGAAATCCACCCCAGGAGCTGTTCAGGACACATGGCAGAGGCTGAATTTTTTGCTGTAGCAGCCAAAAACCAGTTTGGAGAAGGGCAGCACCCAGTGAGGCCAGCAAGGGAACCATCTCAGCACCGAGTGGGATGGGAGAGCAGTGGACATGTGGCCCTGCCTATCCTAGAGCAGCCAGAATTTTCCAAAATAGGCCTCAAAAAAAAAAAATTAAAAAAAAAAGAAAAAAATATTTCCAGGAAAAGGTAGCCTATTACAGATTTCATTGTTAGTATTCGTATTGCTATTTTTTTTAAACAGTCCAATGATATATGATTTGTACAGAAGATCTGTTTGTGCCTTATAAGGGTGTCTGTGCACTTTTTATCCTTTTTAAAGCAACTTTTAAAAAGAAAAAAAAAAAAAAAGATGGGGGGGAGAAAACCAACACAGATCAATGGTAGTTTTATAGAATTTTGTGTTCACTGAGAATCCTGCTTTTTATATATATATCTATATATATATATACAAACATATATATATATATAGGAGTGAAAAAGTGTTTATTTCCATGGATTTCCCCCTCCTCTCCTCCTTAACCTTTGTTTGAAAATTTAAAAAAAAAAAAAGGGAGAAAAGAAAGAAATAACAGAGATGGGGGGAACTCTTTGACCTGCCCCCTTTCCGAGGCAGTTCCTCTCTTGTCGTTACCCTTTATGATTCAATACTGTGACCTGTATTATCTTGTTGAAGCTGAATCAGGTTTTGGACCTCTGTATTAGGCTTTTCAAGCAAATTTTTTGGGGGGCCGGGGGAGGGAGGGCATCGCACGAGGGAGGGAGCTGCACCTCTACATGTCAGTGCTCTATAGCCTTGTGTTCAGTGCTGTGTGTTTTCCTTTTCGTCCATTTATCTGTTTTCCATGAATATAATTTGACTTGTTTATGAAACAAATAAACCTTTGGCTTGTACAGAGTGCTCTGGAGTGTTGAAAAGAGTTTGGGCTGGAGGTGAGCTTGGTTTGCAAAGTGGGGCGAGGCTTTCAAAATTAAAAAAAAAAACCAATTTACAAACCTTTCATGAGCTTTGATCCAGAGGGGCAGGGGCTTCCAAAATTTAGAAAAAAAACCAATTTACAAACCTGTCATGAGCTGTGCTCCTGGGAGTCACTGCCCAGTGGCTGGGAGGGTTTCCTGGCTCATTGAACCCTGCAAATCCTTTAAAATTGGGGAATAAGTGTGTATTTCAGGGCTACAGAGGTGAAAGGGCTTGGTGGCCTTCAATAAGTGCCCCAAACTTCTTATCCAATCTCAAGCAAGGCATTTGCCAGCCTGGACACATTTGCCTGCCACAGCTGCCAGGATGGATGGACAGACAGACAGACAGACCCCAAAACCAGCCCCAGACAGGAGAGCAGCACCTCAGAATTCCACCAGCCACACACACGGGTTCACCAGGGTGCTTGAAACCAGTCAAGCAGTTTCTTTTTATTTCTTAAAAAAGGAAAACAAAAGAAAAACAACAAACAAAAAAAAATCAACCAAACCCCAGCAAATTAAAAAAAAAAAATCCATCCCTTAAAGGTGAATGTATAGATAGGGCATGGACACAGCTACATCTACCTTCTGCTGCCCCCCACCCACCCCCAGTAATGGAGATTTATACACACTTACATAATATAGAGACACATGGACGAACAAATGGGCTTTGGGAGCCTGGCAGGGGTTGGGCAGCCAGGCTGTGCCAAGCCCAGCGTGGCCCCAAACCCCAGCTCCTGTGCCCCAAACCACAGCAATGCCCCCCCTGCCACAAAGCCCACCTCAGGGCTGCTCTGGGAGGCTGGGCTGTGCCTGCTGGGCTGCTGCCCCCCAGTTTGGGGTGCTTTTGGCCACCCTCCTCCTCCTCCCGAGGTAGTCAGGGAGCCCAGCCACTTGTGAGGTACAGCAGGAGGGCACAGAGCAGGTGGGGACAAAGCCCTGCCAGCCCAGTGCCATCTTCCCCAGGGTCCCCTGGCAGCCAGGAGAGTGGCAAAAGGGGGTAAGGCTGCAGGTTTGGGCATCTCCTGAGGGTGATCCCAGCGGGGAATTCCCTCCTGGAAGCTCTTTGGGAAGAAGGGAGCGATCCTGTCAGGCCTGCAGGGAGCCAAATACAGTACTTGTGTTAGGAAAATGGAGTGCTGAGGCTCAGGCTGGGAGGGAAGAGGGAAGAGCCCTCGTTTGGAGCTGAGGCCACACAGATAGCACAGCTCTCTAGGAGAGCCAGGGCAGAGAGGTCTCTGAGACAGAGCAAGAGACACTTGGAGATTAAAAGGCCGTTCAGCAAAGGCAGAGCAAGGACACAATGCCTGCAAAAAGGACACCCAGCCCTGTGTCAGGAGCAGGGGTTCAGCTCCAGCCCCTTCCCAGATGCTGTGGGAGCTGGATTTTGGCTCTGGTTTAACTCCTCCTGTCCTCAATTCCTTTCCAAAGCAGGAGGGATTGAGTGGAGCGAGGCAGAGGAAGGCAGAGCTCTCCCAACCCACCCTGCAGCTCTCCGGGGAGCTCAACACCTCCCTGTGTGCCACGCAAGGAGCTTTGTTATTGCACTGGGTTGCAAATGCGGTGCTTATTGCCAGCTCAGGTGAGTCAGCCCCATCAGGGGCTGATGTGCCACCGGAGAAAACCGCAGGTGGGAGGGAGAGGAATCAGCCACAGACCGGGGTGAATGAATTCCCACGGCTAAAAATGAATTTTGGGGCTTCTGGAGACGAGGATGGGCAGGATTTCTCTATCAGATCCAACTGCCCTGGCGTGCTCCCAGAATGATCCTGGCCAGAGGCACCAATATTTTCTTCAACCCCACATTTCCCGGGGTGGAAATATGGGACAGAGAAGAAAGTGAGCGTCTGGGGGAGTGGAGAATGCTCCTTCAATTCTGCCAGCCTCAAATTAGAGGGAAAGCTATTATTATTTTCAGCAGCAAAACAATTTGGCTGCATTGCTCACACTTGCAATTAGAGCAGAGAGGGCAACAGGGCTTGGACAACACCAAACCTGACCCTGGGCTGCACTGGATGATCTCCAGAGATTCCTTCCAGCCCCAAAAATTCTGTGGTTCTGTGAAACCCACAGCCAGCCAGGTTTAAAGCTCTTCTGGAGAGAAAAGTAGCCCTGAAGCTGCAAACAGCCAAGGACAGAAAGGAAGAGAGCAGCACTGGGGGACAACAGCTCATCCATGCTCATCCTCCTGCTGGGATAAGCAGCACTGAGAGCACGATTGGCTGACAGGCAGGAATGTCAGCATGGAAAACCAAAACCCCAGGCTCTGCTTGCCCAGGAGCATCCCCAGCCAGCCTGGCCCACAGGGGGAAATGCAAGTACCTGGAGGATGGCAGGTGGGGTGGCAAACGAGGCAGGCAGCCCTGAGCACCACACACCTCCTGACTGGTGGGGATGAGGAGCTGAGCTGAGCTGAGCTCCCCCATCGTGGATTGCACTTGGTAATATCAGCACCGAGGGAAGGACCCACATCCTGGCTGCTGCCGCCAGCCCGGGGAGCTCCGTGGGTCCTGCAAGGGGTGACCCCCTATGAGTCCAACAGACAGGGCAGTCTGGGTGGGGAGGAGAGCAAAGCATCCCTTTTTCCAGGGCTTTTGGGGTCGGTTTGGTCCTCTGGGCCTTGCATAGAATTCTTCAGCTCCGGAAGCAAAACCCCTCTGATGTTTGGTTGCAGTACTGCAGGGGAGAAGCCCGAGAGCTGTCCTGGAGCAGCACAGAGAGGACCTGTGTGTGTGTATTTTTCCTTATTTTTTTCCACCAGGAGGATGTTGAAGTTAACACTTGTCATCGTAGAGCAGGGAAGGACCAAGGGATGATCCTTGTGCAGGGGAGCAAGGCACAGCCCTCAACCAGAGACAGAGCCACAGGAACCTTTTGGCAGCTACTATTCCTCTTTTTTACCACATTCCCTGTGGTTCTGCTATGCACCTGGACTAAGCAACGTGACCTGTAACACTTGACCCTGAGCTTCAGGGAAAGGCAAATCCTTTTGTGATTTCCTTCGCTGGTACCATTCCACCTGGCTACTGCTGGATTTTCCTCTGAATTTCTCTCTGGATCTCTCTCTGGATCTCTCTCTGGATCTCTCTCTGGATTTCTGCCACCACAGAGGCGGCACAATGTCATTCGAGGTCCATCTCCCCAGCACAGAGAACCAGCCACGTCCTTGGGGAAAATTTTGGGAGGAGGGTTGGGTTGGAGCACACAGGTGGGGAGGGAAGGCCAAGCTGCTTCCTCCACGCTGCTGCCCTGGGGCTCCAGCTGGGAGGCATGGGATCTCCATTATTACCTTTTAAAGCCAGCCTTACAGAAAACTATAAATTAATCTGCTCATTAAATACTCAGGTGAGACACCAGGAACCCTCAGGCCGTGCAGGCCGAGGGGTGGCTACGGCTTCTTGCGGAGGTAATTGGAAGGGATCCAGCCCTCCCAGCACGGCCCCCCGGCCAGGACCTTGCAGAACCACCAGCCACTGCTGTTCTTCTCCCGAACTTCGAACAAAGTCCCTTCTCTGAAGCTGTTGGTCTCCTCGTCGCCTTCAAAATCCGCCACGGCCACGTAGAGAGCTTCCCTGGGGGTGTCCAGGCTGGAGATGGGGGCTGAGGTCCTCTCCTTGGCCTCCCCTCTCTCCACGGGCTTGGAGATGACCTTTGGGTTGATGCTGCTCTTGGCTTTGGCTTCGTCTTGGAGGGAGGCGGAGAGGAAGGGCTTGGCTTTGGGAGGGACCAGCATGGGCCTCCCTGGCACTGCAGAGCTCCTGATCTCGGGAGCTTCCCGTGCTGGGGCCCGCGGCTCGGCGGGGACGGGGACAGGGACGGGGACGGGGACAGGGACAGGCCCCCCTATCTTCTTGGGGGGTGGTGGCCTGCGGGGTGGCACCACGGGGCGCTGGGGAGGGCTGTCCCTAGCACAGGGGGGGTTGGCTGGGCCCAGGGTGGATTTGGGCAGTGCCTCTTTTGGGGTGTGGCTGTCCACCTTGGGCAGGGCTTTGCTCTCCATGCCCTGAAACCTTCCAGGAGCCTCTGAGGAGACCATGGCGTTGCTGAAGGGGCTTTCTCCAGCAGCAGGCTCCTGCTCTGAGGGTCTCTCCGGGCACTTGGCAGGTCTCAGCTTGCTCCGCAGGCTGCAAATGTCCAGTTTGTCATCGGCTGGGGACGGGTCAGGCCGGGGGGACGCGGCAGGTTTTGGCCTGATCTGAGGTCTTGACTTCAGGAAGGGATTCTGGGTGATGGGCTCAGGTTTGTCCTCCACAGGCTCAGCTTTTGGCTTGGTCGGCTTGACAATGGGCCGGAGGTTTGGCTTCTTCACCTCCTTGGCCGACACCTTGTGTCCACATTCCAGCCCCATTTCGTTCCTCAGCTGGAACAGTTTGCCCTTCTCCGGCTTGAGCTCCGGCTTCTTGCTGTCCTTGGGGGCTGCCGACTGCTTGGGTGGGATCATGGGCAGGATCATGCCTGGGGGCTTGGGGGGAGGTCTCTGCCTCTCCAGCAGCTCTCCTTCTGATTTAATGATGGACTCCTTCCTGGGCGGAAGGCTGGGCTTCTCCTCGGCGTCGCGGTCTGAGATCTCCTCGTAGCCCCCGGCGAAGGACAGATCCCCGCAGTCCAGAGCCTCCTTCCCTTTCCAGTCCTTTCCCCACCTCCCAGTGCAGTCCATGCCGTTGGGAGGAGCCTCTGGCAGAGGTCTGCACGGCCCCGTGGCCTCCTCGGTGGCACTGCCATCAGTGTCACCCAGCCGGAGCTGGGCCAGCTCGTTGGGCAGGGGAGCCAGGAAATTGGGCCTGGAGGCATTGCTGGTTTTCTTGTACTTGTCGATGAAGGTGGCAGGGGCCCAGCCTTCCTTCTCCTCGATCTGGATGTACCACCAGCCGCTCAGGTTCTTCTCAATAACCTGCCGGGGGGAAAGGACACCTCAGACAGCCACTCTGTGCTAAAGGGGCTCGGAAATGACAGCAGGCCTTGGAGCCTCCCCAGCCAAAAGGCACAGAATCACAGGAGTGGCATCCTGAGGGGAAGGGAACCTGGTACTGCCTGCCAGGGAGGGAAGAAGGTTGAGGAAGAGCTGCTGAGCTCTCTCCAGGTAAGGAAGAGGCTGAGGCAGGAATGCTGAGCTCAGCCCAGGGAGGGAAGAGGGCTGAGGCAGGGATGCTGAGCTCTCTCCATCGCTCCCCGAGCAAGTGCTGGGTGCTGGCAGTGGCCACAGCGTGGCACTGTTGGAGCGACAAACCGGCAGGGATTCCGTGTGGATCCCACACTGTCCAGCCTCTCGGCAGCTCCAGGAACCGGGCTGGGGCCTGGGAGGGGCTGAGTGGGGCAGCCCTGAAGGAAAAATCCTCTTAGGGAGCTGTAAATCACATCTGCACAGGGAGAAAGCAAAATCACATCTGCAGGAGGGGCTCTGCCAGCAAAGAGGGTGTGCCAGGAATTTTGGAAGGGCTTTTAACTTCACACCTGGCCTGAGTAAGAGGAAAAAACTCTAATCCCATTTGTGGTGTGGGTTTATTTTCATTTTGTTCAAACAGAGCACTCACACGTGGGGGACAGGAGGCCACCAGTGTGGGGCCAAAGCCTCTTGATCTCTTACAGGTTTCTATCCCACTCTCAGAGCCTGGAATGTTAACAGAGGCAAAACCATGTCTGGTTTTCACCCAGAACACCGTGGGGAGCAGATCTCCCCTGCCTGGAAGGGAAGCTCCTGCCTGAAACAGGACCAGGGCAATGGCAGTCAGGAGCACTGCCCTGAAGTGAAGGTGTGTGAAGGGAAGGTGACAGTCTCACCTCTACTTTCATTCCTGCCTGGAAGCTGATGCCATCAGGGATGGTGGTCTGGAAGTCAGCAATGGTGTAATATTCCTCTTCCACTTGAGGAGGGACAGGAGGTTTCGGGAGGTTCAAACCACGGGGCTGGGATAGGAGAACAGGAGAGCCATTGGTGTGTTTGTGCAGCAGGTGTGACACCACATCCCCACAGCCTGCGGGGACACACCAGGACAAGGTCCCAGGCAGTGACCAGAGCTCCCTGCAGTGCTCCCCTCTCCCTGCTGCCCTCCCACACCTGCTGGCACTTACTATGGTGAGGTCTCGGCGAGGAGGTGGCCTCTGCCTCATCTTTGGTGACTCTGTGGAGGAAGAATTCCAGGTGCTGTTGGGTTTTTTTTTGGCTTTTGAACAAGTGTTGATGAGAGACAAGTGGCAGACAAAACAGAAAGGCCAGGACCAAACCTGCCCCAAGGGAAAGGAACCCTCAGGAGGAACCCATCAGCCCAGAACCCTGAGGGGCAACAGGTCACCAGGGTTTAAAGGGCGTCCCACTGGAGAAGAAATCAGCTTTCAGATTCTCCTGGGAAATGCAGCTGAGGTGACCACATGAAATTGCTTTTGCACTGCAGGACTGACCCAGAAGACCTGGCCTGCACAGGGGTTAAGAGCACAGAATCATAGGATGGTTTGGGTTTGAAGGGACCTTAAAGCTCATCCCATTCCACCCCTGCCATGGCAGGGACACCTTCCACTGTCCCAGGGTGCTCCAAGCCCTGTCTAACCTGGCCTTGGACACTTCCAGGGATCCAGGGGCAGCACAGCTTCTCTGGTACCCTGTGCCAGGGCCTCGCCACCCTCACAGGGACAATTTCTTAAAATCCAGTCTAAATCTGCTGTCAGTTTGAAGCCATTCCCTCTCATCCTGTAAAACGTCCCTCTCCATCTTTCCTGCAGGCTCCCTTTAGTTCTGAGAGGAGAACATCTCCAGCTGAACCTGCAGCCTGGGAGGACATCCCACCCCATTTACTGATCCCTGTGTCCCCACTCTGTGTGTTCCGTGGCCCCCCAGACCCTGCTGCAGAACCCACAGCCCCTACAAGTCTCTTTTCCTGCTCAGAATCCGTGGGGAAGGCAGTGTTTGGAGCAAAACCCTCCTGCCCAGCACTTACTGCGGCGGATGTCGGCGTTGGGCAGGGCACGGCTCTCCAGCCTGCTGTCCCTCTGTCCCCCCAGCCCGTCCTTGTCCCTGCTGGCCAGCACCTGCTGCCGGGAGATGCCATCCAGCTCCAGGGCACTCGAGGGAGCCGAGGAGCCCGAGCCCAGCTTCTGTGGGAACACGTCGCCATTCCCCTTCTTGAGGTAGGAGGCAGGAGCCCAGCCCTCCTGGCCCTGGTACCTGTGGGGACAAGGACAGCAGTGTCACTGTGCCACGGCAGGGACACGAGCCCAGAGGAGCTGTGGGGCCATCAAACACCCCAGAGCCAGGGTCAGGACACTCCTGGCTGAAGGCACTGCCTGCTCTGGGCAGGAGGAGCTTGCCAGGGTCTCCATGGCTCCAGGAGAGCTCCCTCATGCCTAAAGCTCCCACACAAGCTGGCCCCAGCCAGACCAAGGGCTGGGAATGCTGTGCAGCCCTGTGTTCACCTCAGCCATGGCACTGGTTCAGGAATGAAGGGCTCTGGCAGGGGAAGCAGAGGGAAAAACCAGAGGGCTGCTGCTGGGATTGATGTACCTGGGCTGTGGAGAAAGCAAAGCCCTCTCCCTGCTGGCAGCCTGGATCCTTTCCCTGCTCTAAATCTGTTTAGGAGAGAAACCAGCCCCGTGACCTGATTGAAAAACCACATTCAGTGTCCCTGCCATGCCAGACACTCTCCCTGCTGGCTCCTCGTTCAGATGGCACCAACTCCTGAGCTTGTAATTGCCTTTGGAGCTCCTGTGGCAGCTCTCCTCCGCTGCAAACGTCACTGGATGTGTTTCTGGGGCTGTGCTGCTGCCAAGAGCACAGGTTCAGGGTGAGGTTAAGAAAATTGCAGCGTGTGCTCCCAACCTGAGCGAGCCTGGCAGTTTGCTCGACCACAGAGCAGAGAAAATGAGCTTCCAGCAGAAAACAAGCCTGAGCTGGGGCTGGTTTGGAGCCTTTGGCTGAGCACACTCTGCACACAGCAGATCTGGCTCAGAGCTGGCCAGAGGGTCCAGCCTGCCCTGGGACACTGCTGGGTTTTCCCTTCAGCAGGATGTGATGTGACACTGCTGCTCTCACAGCAGATCTCTTGGCTCTGCTGGGTGACACTGTCCACTCCCAGGACAGGAAATCAAGGTATTTCAAAGATTTTCAGCCAAAGCTGTGCTTGAATATTGAATTTGTAAGGATGGAGAGAAATGAGTTGTGGTTCTCTGCCCTCCCCAGCTCCCCAGATATCCCCCAGCCCCAGCTGGGGACAATACTGGGGACAATATTGCCTGGGACAATACCTGATTTTCCACCAGCCCTCCAGGTTCTTCTGGATCACCACCACCACAGCCCCCTTGTCCAGGTTCATTTCATCTTGATCCCGTGCAGTGTAGGGGTAAATGACTGTGTACTTCTCCTCTGTTGGAAAGAAAGCACAGTTTTATGGAGGAACTGTTTTATGGAAACCTGCCCTCAGCTGAAAAATGGCTATGAAGTGCTTTACATAAATGATAATTGTTGTAACTGAGGTGCAAACACACAAAGATACATGACCATTCAAAGAAAAATGAGATTGAAATGTGTTTGGAAATGTAAACTTTGCTGAGCTACTCTCTAAAACAGTTCCTCCTCTCCCTCAGGACTAGAGATTTTTTACAGCTCATCACAAAAGCTCTTCCATGCATCCAGTTCACCTCAAATTTCTTTCTCAGAGCCTTTAAAGAGGAACTGTCCTCTGAGTGGAGAGAAATCCTAAAGGCATCAGGGGGCAACCCCATGCAGACAGAGGTGTTCTCACACACAGCTCAAACTGCTCTGAAATTCACCATTCAACCCCCAGGACATCAGTCACTGCCATGTGGAGATAAGCCTGATGTCCTGTCCACCAGAAAAAAAAAAAAGAATGTTAAGCAGGGATATGGGATGTTCTTCCCTTCAGGAGGAAGGGGAAACATCCTAAAAGCCATGCAGACATGTCAGACAAATGGATCCATCCATCCTCCCCTCTCCCTCACCTTGTCCTGTTCTCTCTGGAAGAAACACAGGAAAATAATTGCCTGTGCTTTAGCAGTGCCACAATAGGGTGAAGGCCATTTGGGGAAAAATCTGCCTCCAGAATCCACCCCTCTGGACATTCACATATCCCCACCATGCAGATTTCCTGGATTTGTCTTCTGGAAGAGCCTGATTTCCCAGCCCTTCATGCAGAGGAGTCCAAGCAGAGGATGTCCTGTCACATCCAGCCAGGTGAGGTGGCTCTTTTCCTCCTGAGCTCACCTTGAGGCTCACAGTAATCCCAGGACCCCAGGGCTCACAGTTATCCCAGGAACTAAGGCAGCAGTTCCAAGAAAAAGCAGAAACCCCAGTTTCTGAGCCCAAAACCAAAAGGGAGAAGGAACAGCTGAGAGAGGAGAGGGACGTGCACATGAGTGGCCTCCTGGCAGGCTGAGGAGCACGAGTGACACATGCACAGCAAACCAACATGCACACAAGGCTCTGAGCACAACAAAGGGGCAGCCAAGCCCTGCGTGGTCCACCTTGACCCCATCCAGGGGTGTACAAGTCCCCCAGAGTCCGGCGGCGGCCGAGGTGCCTGGGCAGAGACCAGTATCTCCAGGGCACTGGGGACAGCATGGTGGGGAAGCAGGAGAAGGACAAGAGAGGACGTAAGGAGGTGGCACTGCAGCTCCGGGAGATGACGCTGGGAGTGGTACAGAAACTCTTCTCAGCTGGAGCTCCCCCCAGGCTGAGCTCCCTCCCACCTCCAGCTGCCCAAAGGAGGGGCTGAGCCAGTCACTGCTCTGCTCAGAGCACTCAGGGGCACTGGGAAGGATGTGTTATCCAGGATTTGCTCCAGGGACAGGCTGGGACCTTGCTGTCCCTACAAGCTGAGCACACACAGCTCTCTGTTCTGCACATGTTGAGGATTATCCAAGGAGCTGGGCTTTGCTGCTCCTCCTCCTCCAGGGCAGGTAAAACAGCTCCCTGGGCCTAAGGGAAGCACTGGGGTGAGCATGCCCTGGAGGTGACACCTTCAGCCCCTCTGTGGAGGAGCAGAGAGGCCAGTGGACACAGTGCTGCAGCACTGGAGCAGAGCACTGGGCAGGCAGGACCATCCTGGGGTTCTCTTCCAGGGTTTTTCCTCCCCCAGGCTCGTGCCCTGCCCCATTCAGGGAGGCTGCTGCAGTGCTTCCATGCAGTTCAGCAGCAGGAAGCTGGGGCAGAACCTCCAGCAGCTTCTTACCTTCCTCAGGCTGCATGGAGAACTCATCCTGGACTCCATCCTGCGCCTCCAGGCAGGTCGCTGGCACCCAGCCTTGCTCCTCCAAGGTGCTCACAAACCACCAGCCTGAGGAGAAAGCAGCAGGGGGCTCAGCCAAGGGCTCTCAGCAGCCAAAACCTCCCTCCCTCCCTCCAAACCATGAGCCTGGGGGTTTTGACCCCCTTTCTTGCATCTCCACGGGAAGCTGGGGTGACCCCAAAGCAACAGAGCCAAGCGCTTTACAAACACAAAACTGCAGCTGGGTGACATCGAAAAATACAATTCCCTCCCCAGGAGAACCAGGAGAGGCTCTGAGAGCTGAATGGCTCCAGCCACCGCATTTGCTTTCTGGTTTTTTCTGCCCCTTCATGGTTCATTTTCCCTCAGTGTGGGTCAGCAAGCCCGGGCTAATTAGCAGAGATGAATACCCTGCGTGTGAATCGATCGCTCAGTCCTGCTGCGCTCGCCTCCTTTACATTTGTGGAAACAGCCAAATTGAAAA
Source organism: Lichenostomus cassidix (assembly GCF_008360975.1). Lineage (NCBI taxonomy): Eukaryota > Metazoa > Chordata > Aves > Passeriformes > Meliphagidae > Lichenostomus > Lichenostomus cassidix. The sequence continues at coordinate 16,660,720 of NC_139494.1, forward strand.
GCTGTGAGCAAAATTCAAGGTTTAAAACATCAGCTCTCCCAGAGGAAGCCCAGCAGCTCCAGAGAGGCCACAAGCAATTCTGGGCCCCCCTGTGTGTCCAATCAAAACCAACGCGTGCTCCTCGGTATTAAAAGTGCAATTTGTGTCTTTAGGGGAGAAAAATAAAGACTATGAGTATTTCCCTCCAAACCCCACCTGTGAGTTATTTAGAAAGACAGCTAGATTGTCAGGGAGGGAATCAGCTACCTGCATGGGAGGGAAAACCAGGGCTGACCTCTGATAAATAAATGATTTTTCACACCTTTTGAGCTGGCTGTGCTAATTGTTTCACTTGCTTCAGGGCTGCTTTTATTTTTCTCATTTTCAAACAGAGCTGCTGGTGCAACTGATCCTCTGGGGAGCAGCTCTCCAGAATGTTAAATATATTTTCATGGTTTATCTTAAACTCCCCCCGACAAGCAACTTCTGTCAACCTCAGGGAATAAATTCTCCACGAGCTCCAGAAGTTGGGTTCACGACATGGCTGGGTGCCTTGGCAGAGGTTAAGAGCAAGTTTAAGTTTTGAAGCAAGCGAGGGGCTTGGCTGCCCACAGGAGTTGTGAATGCACAGAGGGGGCTTTGATGGGCACAAGAGTGTCCCCCTGTCACTAAAACAAGCCCAGGGATGGCTTTTGTCCCCAGGATGCAACAAGTTTCTCAGCACAAAGAAGGAGAAAGCAGACTGAAGAAGGTGGATGGCACGGGGACAATGAGACAGCCCTGCAGCCTTTTCCACACTCACACACACCAAAGCTGCTTCCTCCACATCCCACCTCAGCTCACCATCCCTGCAGGTTTATTTTCTCAAGGAAAACACCGACAACACAGGACTGCTCCTCCTGCCCCTGTGCCGAGCCCAGCTGGCTGTACCTGATTCGTTCTTCTCAATGATCTCCACCACCTGGCCCACGCTCAGGCTGATCTCCGAGCTCTCCTGCTTCTGGTATTCGGCCACCACGACATACTGCTCCAGCACCAGGGGCTCGGCCGAGGCACAGTCAGCTCCTGCGCAGGGGACAAGAACCGCCCCGTGTGCCAGGTCAGCACTGTCCCCAGGGCACGGCCACCGCCACCCAGCAGCTCCAGGACACCCCGGGCAGCCCAGCGTGAGAGGTGTGTGAGCAGAAACCGGGCCAAGGTGAGAGAGGGGGAGAGATCCAACCAGCAGCCAGGTGAGATGGGGACAGCCAGGTGACACCTGCTGCACGCCACAGCCATCCAAGTGACCTCACCAGCAGCAGAACAGGAGCTCACAGCAGTGTGGAGCTGCTTGGGGTTCAGGGGACCCTGCTGTGCACATCAGCTGCCCCAGAGCACAGAGCAGCCCAGAGCACACAGCCTGCAGTGGGTTCTGCTGGGCTGAAAACCCCAACACGAGGTGGAGGTGTTTGTAGGACAGACAGCATCCCTTGCTCTGCTCCCTGCCCAGCTCCTCCTGCTGGCACATCCCAGTTCCGCGGCAAAAAGGGGGGGAAAATCCCCCGAGGAGGAGCAAAGGAGGCGAGACACACCGGGAACAAAGCTTCTGTGGCCAGAAGAGGAAAAGCGGGGGCGGCCGGATCGCCGGGAGCTGCGGGAGCGCCGGGAACGGAGCTGGACCGGCGGCAGGTGGCACTGCGGGATAACCGTGGGATAACACTGGGATAACAACGGGATAACCATGGGATAACTGGGACACTGGGAGCACCGAACGGCACACAGGGACATCGGGATAACCATGGGATAACCGTGGGGTAACCATGGGACAACCAGGACACAAGGAACACCAAACAGCACACAGCAACATCGGGATAACCATGGGATAACCGTGGGGTAACCATGGGACAACCAGGACACAAGGAACACCAAACAGCACACAGCAACATCGGGATAACCATGGGATAACCGTGGGGTAACCATGGGACAACCAGGACACAAGGAACACCAAACAGCACACAGCAACATCGGGATAACCATGGGATAACCATGGGATAACCATGGGATAACCATGGGATAACCATGGGATAACCATGGGATAACCATGGGATAACCATGGGATAACCAGGACACCGGGAGCATTGAAAACCACACGGGGACATCGGGATAACCATGGGATAACCGTGGGATAACCATAGGATAATTGAGAAACCAGGAGCACCGAAGAGCACACAGGGACATCGGGATAACCATAGGATAACTGGGACACCAGGAGCATTGAAAACCACATGGGGACATTGGGATAACCATGGGATAACCATGGGATAACTGTGGGATAACTGGGACACCGGGCGCACCGAACGGCACACAGGGACATCGGGACAACCATGGGATAACAATGGGATAGCCATGGGATAACCATGGGATAACTGGGACACCGGAAGCACTGAATGACACACAGGGACATCGGGATAACCATGGGATAACCACAGATAACCACGGGATAACCACGGGATAACCACGGGATAACTGGGACACCAGGAGCACCAAACAGCACACAGGGACGTCGGGATAACCACAGGATAACTGGGACACCGAGAGCATTGAAAACCACATGGGGACATTGGGATAACCATGGGATAACTGGGACACCAGGAGCACCGAACAGCACACAGGGATGTCGGGATAACCACAGGATAACTGGGACACCGAGAGCATTGAAAACCACATGGGGACATTGGGATAACCATGGGATAACCGGGACACCAATAGCACTGAACGGCACACAGGGACATTGGGATAACAATGGGATAACCATGGGGTAACTGGGACACCAGGAGCACTGAACGGCACACAGGGACATCGGGAGACCTGCGGGGTAAGACTGGAATATCAGGAGAACTGCAGGATAACCGGGAGCACCACGGGATAATGGGGACACCCGGGAGCACTGCCAGCCCCTGCTGTCACAGAGGGGAGCGAGGCCAGCCTGGTTTGTGCTTTGCCAGCAGCATTTCCTTTAGGACAGAGCTCTGGGCATTTCCATCCCCTCTGAAGCAGGCACAGGGCACTCAGGTACCCAGAGCACCACAGCACTTCCCCATCTGCCTCCAACAACCTCCAAAAAAGCACCAAATTGTCAAAAAACCCTTGCCCAGGACTCCTTCCACCCCAAGCTCTGGATTCCAACCCAACACTCTGCCTTGCAGCTTCCCAACCTGCCAGAGGAAGACACTGTTGCATAATTCCAGTCTCCCCTGGGGTGGTATGATTTAATTAACACTTGAAAAGTGCTTTGGAAATAGGAGAGTGTTAATTATTACAGCACGAGTGGCACAAAAGAATCACACACCCGATTGCAGGTGTGGAGTTCACAGGGCCTGGGCATCACTCTGAGTCTCAAATTTTGGGTTGGGGCAAAAATCCCATCTGGGCTGGGCACAGCAGGTATTCAGGACAATCCCCTCCTGAACTGGGGTGTCCAAGGGGTGAGAAATTCCACAGAAATATGTGGTTCCTCGGGATAATGAGGTGAAATATAATGAAGAAATTCAGACTGTTCTCAGGAACAGATTCCCATGGCAAGTGCACCTGCACCAGGTTCTTCCCCATCACAGGAGAGCTCAGCCTCTCCAAAGATCTTTCCCATGGGAGAACCTGTTTCAGGGCTTAGGAAACTGAAGGTGCCACTCTCATCCCAAAAGGGTGACAAGCAGAGATGTCTAGCATCTCCTAAAATCTAGCAGCTCCTCAGGATTCCTGCTCCCTGCTGGAAAAGTTCTCCTGTGCACAAGGTCACAACCTCTCCAACTGGTTCTGAGAAAGCCAAACCACAACCAAGGTTTAAATGAGCCACGTGTCTGCAGGATGGTGTTATTTAAAGGAAAAGGAAAGAAATAGTCTGTGTTCATCTGCTATAAACAGCACTCTGCACAGCTCCAGGTGAGCTTGGCCAAGTGCAGAGGAGCTGTTGCTGCTCAAGAAAGCTTCCTCCACACCAAAACCCAGAGGTGGAGCAGCAGACAGAGCTAAAAATAACCCTCCAAAGGGAATGGTGGATGCTGGGACTATCTGTTCTACCAGCTCAATTAAAGGTTTGTGCTTAAAGTGATCTGAGGATCTACCCAGCCCGAGAGAAGAATAACAAGCTATAGGAAGAGATAACTACTCCCCGTTCTGCCTCCCTTGCTGTAATTACACCGTTGCTCTGAGCTATTTGTAGTTTCAGCAGCCAATTCTGGATCCTCCAATGTACCCATTAAACCAGCAGGAGAAGTGGTAAACTGAGCTTGGAGGAAGAAGTGGGAGTTAATTTCGGGAGCATCTTCACCTGGCATAATCGTCCTCAACCACAAAAATACGCCCTGGAGTGAACAACAACATCCTGGGCACGGCCAGACTTGGGCTCCTCCAAAATAGCAATGCTGTGAGGCTTTGCAGGGAGATGGGAGACAGGGATAAAGCTCTGCAGCTGGGGAGAGGAGGAATTTGGAGTTTGCACACAGGAGGGAGGGTGCAGACAGCTCCAGACTGAGCATCCTCAGCTCTGCCCGGCTGTGAGCATCACACAAATGCAGCCTGGAAAATGGGAATCCCTCGAGTCAAGGGGCCATTGAGCCCCTTGGGCTGGGCTGGCAGAGCTGCTGCTCGCCCTGGATGCAGGAGAGACACTCAGCACATCCCAGAGGCCACATCCCAGCAGTGACCTTGCTCTCAGCCAGCCCCAAAATCTCGGCAGGTTTGGTCTGACCAGGAACTTGGCCACTCACACAAGGGTTGAGACGTTAAAAAACCAGCAGGAAATGTCACAGATATGGGGTTGCTTGTGATGTTTCCAGCCTTTCCAGCTTCTGGCTTTGCAAGTGCCAACAGTGAGGAACTTCTAGCAGAGCTTGGTGCTTCCAGGGGGAAACAAGGAGCTCAGCCCTGAGTGAGGGGCACAGGGTTTGAAGCCTGTTGAACACTCCAGCCATTGCCTAATGCATCTTCCAAAAATGTCATCCTTTGGATGAAGTTCCTTCCTCCTCTGCCTGCGTGGATCACATCCAGAGCTCTCAGGGCTCTTTCCCACCAGAGGAATTAGTGATGATCAGTGCTGCACCACAGACCTTCCCCCTGCTCTCACGTGAAACGGGCACTGAATTCTTTGCAAGCCCTCTCATCTCTCCACGGATTTCTCCAGAACTGGAAAACAACCCCATGGAAAACACTATTCCCCAGGGGAGCTTCAGAAAGGTCCCCTTTGGCTGCTGTGTTTTCACTGCCTCTCCTCAGACCCAGCTCTGTGGTTTGGGGTCTCTCTGCCCTTGCAGGGACATCCCATAGGAGGCTATGGGATGCAGGACAAGGAAGCAGATAAAACCAAACAGGCAGAGGGGCATTTGAGGTCTCTGCCAGCCTCCCTGGGCAGCTCCACCCAAATAGAAACTCTGGAGGCAGTCTGAGGCTCTCTCCCCCGAACCCGTGGCTCTCCATCTGTGCTTTCTGCCGAGCTGTGAGAGGCACAGAGAGATTAGAAACGCTCAGAACCGTCTCGGCGACTGACGGGATGACTACTTTTAGACATTTCTAAATCAGTGGCCAAGGCAGAGCCCTGCAGACTGGGGAATCATCCACCCCCTGCAAGCTGCAGCCTGTGCAGAGCCCACGCCTGAGGCTCGCCCAGGTGGGACTACAAATGCTGGGAGAACAAGCTGAGCAAAGAAAGCTGATTTTATTTCCAGAGCTTCACATGCACCAGGATCTCCTCGAAACCCCAAATGTCATCTGAGTCTCGTGGTCACCACGGGAGCAGCACTTGAAGCCACTTTGTTCAAATCCTGTTTCCAAACCGGGCTTGCTGCTGCCATGAGCTCAGAGCTCTTCCCAGCACTGTCCTCAAGAGCAGTTCACCCCCTCTCTGGCAAAGTTGGGAAATTGCTTATTGTGGAGAATCCTCGTGATTTTTGTTTGTCAGCAGCTGTTGGATGACCCCTCCTCAGGGACATCCTGCACTGAAGGAGGATTTTTTGTGCTTTGCTGCACATTTGCTACCTCGAAGCAGACCTGGCTTGAGGACCCAGTGAACCATCAGAGATTTCCTCGAGGAGGAGGACTTGGGGTGACAGCAGCTGAACCAAACTCTGTTTCTGCTGCCAGGGAATGCAAGACAGAGCGAGGGGAGGCTCTGAACATGTCTGGCACGAGGCATCAACCCTGAGTTAGGTTCCTGAGAGCAAACACCTTTCCCTGATGGCTGCTGCTGGGGCAGAGCAGCACATCCTGCCTTGCCAGAGCAGCCTCTGCCTTGGATGTTATCCAAACCCTTCCTTCTCAATGGAGAATTCCTGTTTCTCTAACACACAGTGTCCTTAAATTGAGTTTTGCCCCCATTGAACTGAGTTATAGAGCAGAAATTTTCTTCTTCTCAGGGCTAGACAGACCTTCCCTTCTCTTGCCTCACAAACAGGAGTCAAAGTGATTTAAACACACACTGATCTCACAGGGAAACTCAACACTTCTCCCTCATTCACCAAATGCTCCTGCTGAGGCAGCACAAGAGGAGGTTTCGTGATGAGTGCAATTGTATCTATATTTTGTATTTGTTTGAGCAAAAAATAAAAAGAGAAGGAAAATAATTGCAGCCTGGTTTTGTCCCCACTGCTTCAGAACAAAGCCAGGCTGTGCTTGAAAAAGGCTTTAAAATGATCACCCCAATGTCCTGCTTGGACAGAAAAAAATCAGAGTTTGAGGAGAAAATGCTGCCCAAAGGTTTTAACCATCAGTAAAACCCTGGGAGTCCCACAGGAGAGCATTCAGGCCATGAGAACAGCTCAAAACCAGGAGCCACCACCAACATCAGAGCTTCCCATCTGCATCCTGCAACCAGTCTCAGAAAAGACACCACCAGGTCCCTCTTGAAGGAGGGATGACCTCCAGCTCCAGTGGAAAAGACAGTGGAATTAAGTCTTTGGGTGTCCTCTGTGCCTCTCCTGTCTCCTGCAAGAGGAACCAACTCACCTCCAGGTGAATTTGCTCACACAGCTCATGGCAGCACCAGCTCTCTGGCCAAAAATCCTTTCCACCACTGATCCCAGCAGAACCTCCAGGCAGCCAAAGCTCAGACCTTCCTTCCCAAACAACCTCACACTGATTTTACACCTCCTGCAGCTCCAGGAGCTGAAAGATGTCTCCCTAACCCACGGCTCCAAGGGAAGCTCAGATAACCCTAAACCACACCAACCTGGGGTTTTTCAGAGATGTCCCCTCTCTGGACCAGCAGGGGTAGAGCATCCCAAGCCCCTTCCCATGGTGAAGGAGAAGGTCCTCCTGCACCCCAGGCAGCTCAGACATCCCTGTGGACTCCTGAAATTCTGCTTCCCCAGCCCTACAGACCTTCACCAGGAGCTGGGGCACACCACCTGAAGCTGCCCCAAGAGCCAAGCCCCAGGCTGTCCCTCTGCCACCACCCCGTGTCCTCCAGCCACCAGAGAAAGCCACAGGGGAGGTGACAGCTCCTTGCCCCCCCAGCTGAGCAGGTGTCCCCCCAGAAAGGCAAAGCAGAGCAAGGGCAGAGCAGCTGTTAGTACCTCTCTGCAGGAAAGAGGATGTTCTCTGGACAATCCCTGATGGAGGAACAAAAGGATGGGAGAGAAGGCATGAGGCAGGGAGGGGATGGCCTGGGGGGTCCAGGGGGAGGCTGGGGCAGTGCTGGGAGCTGGGGGCATCTGAGCCACCTTGGGATGAGAAATCCCAGTGAAATCCCAAGGGATGGAGGAGGCTCCCTGTGCTGGGAAACCCCACAGTGGAGCAGGGCAGGGCTTGGCTTGCCATGGGACTGGGATTTTGCCCCACAGCAGGAGAACAAGGCTGTGGGTGGAAGGAGGAGGTGGTGCAAGCAGCAGAGGGGAAAGGAGTCCTTACCAGACCTCTTCTTTCCAATGGGCTCCCTGGAAAAGAGAAGGAAGAGTGTCAGCAGAGGGATGGGGCAATAGGGATCAAGGGACAAACCCACCCAGCAAGTAGAGCTCTGGGGACACTGATCTCCCTCAACCAGCTTACATCTCCTTGGGCATCACCCACCCTGGAAACAGCCCCTGTCCCCCTCCTTTAATTTCATAATTTAATGTTTTGTCCTTCCCAGGGGTTGCTGGCCTGGCTGTGCAACTCCCACCACTCCACTTGGTACCACCTCTGATACAAATTAAATAAAATGCAATCAAGATAGACTGGAAATAAATGGGACATTGTTACAGAAACTGAAGACTGTTGCGTTCAGAGCCCACAGGCTATGCAAAGACCTGAGTACCACCTAATGCAGAGACCAACAGAGGAATCTATGGGACAGAGCACCCCAAAGATTTCCAGACAGAGACAGCGCTGCAGAACTTATTATAATTAAAATAAAGAAATCAGGATTTAATAATAAGCCCCATGAAATTTGCCCCAGTTTGGAGGTACAACAGGGAAGAGAGGCAAAGCAAGGCCAGATGAGCAGGCTGGAGATCAGCAGGTGGGAATGGCACCCTCCTGCTGATGGGAATAACTGTTGTTTTTCCCCTGCCTTCTGCTAAAGCCATCACTGTAACTCATCCCCCTGTTTCCTTGCTCCGGCTGAGTGAGGGGGCAAGGAAGGAGCTGCAATTCCACTTTGCTGCTCCTGGCAGGGACACAAAGAGCTGCAGGTCTGAAGAGCAGCAGCCCCAGCCCAGCCACCTCAGAGGGGACAGGAGCTCAGACGAGACAGGAAACAGCAATAAAGTGCCGGCAGCATCTCCTCCTCCTCCTCAGATCCCCGGGGAGCAGAGCAGGGCAGCAGCACAGCTCCCTGCAAACTCACAGCTCCAGCAGGAGAGAAGGAAAAGCCACTCTGCCTTGCCCTGTGAATGTCATTTAGCCACAGGCACAGCTCAGTGACAAGGCAGTGATGCCCAGCTGTGCCAGGGGGACACCAACCAGCCCCACAGAGGTGGAAAAAACCCAGGAATGATTCTCCAGCTGCTTCCCAGAGCTCTGGAGCCAAAGGCTCCTGTGTGAGTGGAGCCTCACTTCAAACTCAGCCAACAACACAGGCTCAGTGTCCTTCAAGAACCTCATCATCATCCCCTGAAAGGAAACTCTGACACACAGAGAACTCTCAGCACATGCAATAATCCCCATGCCACGTTTTTTTTTTAGGAAGAGTCAGGTTTCTCAAGCATCTTCTCTAGGCAGCATCCCTGTGGATCCAGGGATGGGAAGGAGTGAGAAGGGGAGCACAGGGGTTCAGCAAAGGTTGGGAGAGGGTTGAGAACAGACAGAGGCTGCTTTTCAACAACCTGGGAGAGAATTCTTAAACTCCTCACTGCAGCATGCTGGGGGCACTGAAAGTCTGCAGGGACTTCCAGGGTGATAATTCAGGCAAGAAACGTTAATTAGAAGTCATTAATTATCAACCCAGGTTTAAAGGAGGGTTGTTACAAGCTTGCTTGAGTTTATAAATGCTTTCCTGAGGCACATTTGGTGGCTGCTGGGTCCCTGAGCTGCAGGGAGGTGGCCCTGAGGTTGTCACCCAGAACAACCCACCTTGCAGTGGGAGAAGGAGAAAAGTGCCCTCAAATGTGCCTTGGGGACCTCAGCAGTGTCCCTGCTGCCCCAGCCAGCTGATGGAAGAGGTGAAGGACTGCAGCACCAACACCAGGAAAACAACTCCAGCTGCTGCAAACCCACCCAGGAGCCACAGCAAGATGAGATGGAGCTGAGGTCAGCATTCCAAGAAAACATCTCCCTCATATTAAAAAAAAAACCCCTCTCTTGTAAAAAAAAAAAAAAACCATAAATCCTTCTGTAATACAGTAATGCCACAAAAATAGCTGTCAGGATGGAATTCATCTTCTGAGCGTTCGGCAAGCTTGGAGATGTTTGAAAAATTTATGCAGGCAACGAATGGGGGACAACAGAGCCCTTGTCTGGGAGAAGTGATGTTTAGCAAATGCTCCAGCAGCACTGAAAGGAGCTCCTGTCCCTCTCCAGGGCCACTGGAGAGCTGGCCAAGCTGAACCCTCAGGCTCAGAATCTGCCCTCGTAGCTCAGAGAGCCCAGAGCTCTGTTCAGGGAGCTGGCACAAAGCAGATTGCTGCAGCAATCTGATCTTTCTCTCTGCTGTCACTCAGGAAAGCCAGTTCTCAGCAGAAAGGGAAGGAGGAGGCTGGTTTGGAGCTGGGATCCTGCCTGAGCTCCTGGGCAATGTGCACGAAGGCATCAGGAGAAATGCAAAGCAAACAACTTGGTGCACAAGCTGTAATCCCCAAAGCTACAATCCAGCAAGAATCCTTATCCAAAGCCACATCCAGCAGCTCGTGGATCTCTGGTTTACCAGCAAAAGCTTCCTACAGCCTCTCCATCCCAGAGCAGACCCTGAGCCTCCCCTTTTCCTTGTTCATGCTCCAAACTCCAGTTTGAGGTCACTCGCAGAGGAAGTGAGGCTGCTGCAGGCACAACCTCACAGCACAGCTCTCCTCACTGCCCAGCTCCCACCTCATTTCCAGCCCCAGCCCTGAGCCCTGTGCTGATTCAGCAGCAGCTGGGACTGAGCTGGGCTCTGGGAGCTGTTCCTCTGCTCCCCCAGTGATGCTTTCCCTGGCAGGGAGGAGCAGGATCCTCCCTCTGCACTTGGTCCTCCACCCCAGCAAAGAAAACATCCACAGCAGCAGGGCTGAGCTGCCCTGGAAAAAAACCCCAAATCCTCTCCCTTTGGCTTGGCAGAAAGAGCAGGAAGGCAGGCTGGGGGTGTGAGCTCAGGGGGTACCCAGGAGTGTAGAAAAGAAGGAAGAAAAGAGTTTTAAAAAGCTGTGCCTGTGCCCTCACTGGAAAATAAAAAAATATTCATAAGCCAAAAGGTTCAAAGCAACAACTTGTAAGTGGTTCATACAAGATGGTTACATATTTGTAACTTATAACTCATTAATGTTGATAACTTATTAATACCCGGTAGGGCCTTGCTTCACTCCAGAGTTAACCTGGGCCCCACCATGTCCCACAGCTGAAATTCAGCTGAATGCCTTGACTCAGCAGTGGCTCCCTGCCCAGCCCTTCAGCCTTCCCCAGCCTTATCCCAGCAACTCTGCTGCGGTTAAAAAGGGTTCAAAACTGAAAAAGGGGTGGCTGGAAACTGAAAAAAAGGGTGAGGGAGGTGCACACAGCAACTTCCCACCTCAGCAGCCCAGCATCCTGTGCTGGTCAGACCTGCTGAGAGACGTGGGGAGCAGGAATTTGATGACTTTTCTTCTTTGAAGCTGCAGGGCTTCCATCCAGCTCTGAGGAGAAAAATCCCACATCCCCCAGATAGCTAACTTTCCAGAGGTTTCTTTTTCCATTACCATTTCTCCTCTCCTTCTTCCCCCCACCCCCTTCCCACTGCTCTTCCCAAATTCTTTTGGATTCAGCCTTGTTCTAACCCACCACTGGAAGCAGTGGAGTTATCCCAGCCCAGATCCTGCTGGACAGGGATCCACATCACAAAAGCCACCAGCTGTCCCTGCCAGGAGAAACCCTGCAGCTCCCTCTGCTCTCCTGTTTGATGTGGTCTCTCCAGGCAGGAGCACACAGGGAAGTTGGGAATGAGGAAACAGGATGGAGGAACTCCTGTCTCAGCTTCACTCTGGCTGGGATGACCTGCCCAGCTGGAAGCCATGGTGGAAGAAGGAGGAACAAAGCTGGAATTTGACCCTTTCCCTCTCCCTGGGACAGGCTGGGGGTCGTGGAGCAGGTGGGAGGATGGGAAGGCTGGGAGGCAGCAGTGACCTGTCTGGGTTGGTGCTCCCAGCAGAGCACAGGGATGCTGAAAGGAGCTGCACTGCAGGAAAAGCAGGAGAGCTTGGCTGAGCCCAGGGAGAGCTCCAGCACTGGGGAAAAGAGACACCACAGGGGCCTGGAGAGAAATGCATGGGCTCTCCAACCTCCTGCCATTCCCAAACACTGCCAGATCCAAGGACTGAATTCACCCTTTGCAGTTAAACCAGAGCTCCACAAACTGCAGTTAAACCAGAACTCCTCAAACTGCAGTTAAACCAGAACTCCTCAAACTGCAGTTAAACCAGAATTCCTCAAACTGCAGTTAAACCAGAATTCTACGATCTGCAGTTAAACCAGAGCTCCTCAAACTGCAGTTAAACCAGAACTCCTCACACTGCAGCTATACCAGAATTCTATGATCTGCAGTTAAACCAGAACTCCACAAACTGCAGTTATCCCAGAGTTCCACAGACTGCAGTTGAACCACAATTCCACAAACTGCAGTTGAATCAGAATTCCACAAACTGCAGTTAAACCAGAATTCCATGGACTGCAGCCAGCTGTGGCCCCTGGCAGGGGTTTGCCATGCTGGGGTGGTGTGAGCTGGGGGAACCCTGACCTGCACCCCAGCCAAAACAAGCCCAGGTGGATCCAGCAGCACTCTCAGGCGTGTCCCCTGCACTGCCACCAGCTGCCACTCTCGTGGGCAGGCTGTGAGCAGAGGTGCCAGCCAGGGAAGCCACAGGAAGGGACAGGGAGCAGGAAGGCTCTTGTCACAGTGGCTGCTTGGCTTGGCACCGCTCATGCTGACCAACCCTTTTCCCCCTCCCTCATTCCCACCTTTCAGCAACCACCCAGCATAAAAATCACTCTTTTCCTTTCATTCTCTCCCTTTTTTTTTTCCTTCCCCCCACTCCTTTCGTGGCCTGGCTCCCTTTCAAATTCCCGGAGCAAAGTATTTATCTGCAGGATGAAGGATGACATCCGGCCAAACCCCAGACACGCCACCACGGCTGAGCCAACCCAGCCTGTCTGTCACAGCTCCCATCTCGTTATTGCTGAGCTGGCAGCACTCCAGGCCTCGGGAATGGGCTCTCCCAGTCCCTCCAGAGGAGAGAGTCAAGGACTTTTATTAATTAGCATTTCGAATCGGAGCTAATAAATACCCCTCTGGCGGTGGGAATGGGATGGGGAACACAAGTGGGATGTCCTTGAGATGCTGTGGGGTTTGGCTGCTGGAGGCAAAGGGACAGGAGTCACCCTCTGAGTCCCTTTGTGTGCTGCAAGCTGGAATCTCCTCCCTGGAGAGGAGCAGGCAGGGAAAATGTGTGTTTTCTCCATGGAGAGGAGCAGGCAGGGAGCAGCAAAACCACCACTGGATTCAGCATCAGCCACTCGCCCAGCCAGCCCTGAAATGGCCAAAACTCCAAAACACACACAGTTTTGCACCCAGGACCCTGTGCAGTGTCCCTGAGGATGGACACAACCCCACAAAAACACACCTGGGGTTGGGCTCTGGGCCAATCCCAAACAGGGAGGTGACAGGGGACTGGCACTGGTGGCTGTGAGGACAGAGGGCTGGCAGCTCCAGCTGCAAACACTGCAGGGCACAGGGCTGTCCCACCCAGCACCCAAAGGTCTCCCCCACACCTCAATGCTCTGGCCACAGTGCCCACCCTGCCTGCTTGCTGGCTCAGCCTGCAAGACAAAATAAAGCTGAGGAAAGCCAAGGCTGAAGCTGCCCTTCCCTCCACCATGGCTGAAGGATGGTTCAAGACCTGACTCCTCTTGCAGAGCAGCTCATCCCCATCATGCAGGGCTCAAAGATCCATGAACAGGCAGTGCTCAACATCCCAAAATAGCCCCATTCCCTTGATACACCCCTCTGATGTCCTTGTCTGGTGTCCCTCGCTTGCCCCTGAGCTGAGCCTTCCCTGTGGGATGACTTTTCCTGAGAGGTGACATTCCCTGAGAGGTGACATTCCCTGGGAGGTGACATTCCCTGAGAGGTGACCTTCCCCAAGGGATGAGCCACAGGGCAGCAGGTTAAGTGGTGAGCAATAGCTGGGCAGGACAGATGAGAGCATCAGCGACAGCAAGCAATTAGTTAATGGGCTCTGGGGCTCTCAGACCAATCTCATCAGTGACCACGAGCTGCAGCAGAAACGATGACAGGCCAGGCCAATAGGAACAGGAGCCAAAGGAGGAAAGCAGGGCTGGGGGAAGGGGGAATTAACAGAGGGAATGAAAATAATCAAAAACCCAGGGAGAAGATGTACTCCACACAAGCACCACGCTGAGCTGCAGACCTGACAGGCTGAGGGGAGGAAAACAAAATCCCTTTATCTACCTCCACACCCTTCCAATAGAGCATGGTGTCAAATCAATTTATTGCCTTTCCCCTCACAATTAATCAGGCCTCCTCCACTGCTCAGGCTCTGTCACATGCAGCAGGAGAAGGGAGAGCAGCAGAGCAGGAGATGGAGGCAGCTCTCAGATTTATGCTGCTCGTGATTACTAAGAGATGGGTGGCTCCTGGCCAGGGCTGCTCATAGTCACAAGACTTAGAAGCACACAGAGTTGCGTAAGGAACACAAAGATTCCCTGCAAACCTTCCTGGGATTGCAAGGAAGGGCTCTGGAGTGTTGTTAGGCATGGGGCTAGTGGGGATGGCTGAAGGAAAGTGTCTTTCCAGTGAGACAGAGACATGGGAAATGAGGTTTTTCAGGCTGATCATGTTCTTGAAACTGCTGTTTGGAAGTAGGAAGAGGCTCAACACTTCACTAGGTCCCACAGAAGTGTTTCCACTTCCCCTCTGGAGAAAGAGGTGTCCACATGGAGCTGCTCAGCCTCTCTCAGACCCATAGGGGAGCCACTGCTGAACACCAGAATTGTGGATATCAGCAAGTCCAAGGCAGTCTGTGTCTCATCCCCACCCCAGGCTGTGTCTCATCCCCACCCCACTTACTCCTTGGGGGGAGTCAGGTCATCAGGCCGTGTCTCGAAGAACTGCAGCACCTCCTCGCACTGGGAGATGTAGGGAGGCAGCTGGATCAGAGCCTGGGGAGGGAATGGAGATACCAGTGATGGGAAACATCAAAACTCTGCAAGGAGCCCCTGGTGATGCTGGAGGGATTTCTGCCTTTTTTCTTCTATATATTTGTAACCTTCCCAATATTTTTCCCTACCCTTTTCCCCAGCTAAAAAGACCAAATGCATTCCAGAGCTCCAAGCCCTGGGAGGCACAAGGTTTCTCTCTCCTATCTTAGTTCTTCCTGAGAGCCAAAGTCAAGGACAAAACCTTCAAAACACATTTCCATAAACAAGTACAACTAGTACCAAAAGTGAGGAGCTCCAGAGAAAGGGCTTGACCTGGGAGAAATTGCATCACCACTTGTCCTCCTAATCAGTGTTTTTATCAACTACACTAATTTCCTAAAAACTATCAAGCTGTATTCACCTCTGTGATGTGAATTTGTAGATATTCTTCCATAACTGCCCCTGGAGCTCCAATAAATATCCACTTTTATATTTCCTCCTGAAAAAGGCAACAATGGCAGTGCAGGGACCGAGGCCATGACACCCATGGGGCTCCCAGCATGACCCAGAGAGCCCAAATTTCCACCTCACCCCACCCTGCTGCAGCTCAAGGCTAAAGGAGGATAAGCACAGCCTGCCAGGCCCTGCTCAGCCCAGCTCCAGCCTTTTGGGCAGATGTTTTATCAGAGGGTGAATGTCCATCCTGACCTCCTCCTTGGCAGTTTACACCTGGCAGACTCTCAGTGCCACCCCAGCACATCCTAAAAATGCTGCCCTGGCCAGTGGCAGCTTGGGAAGAGGCAGGGAGAGAAGCAAGGGAGGCAAAAATATGGACACAGGGCTGGGAGGCTGCTCTGCTGCTGTGGAGTGTCAGGAGATATACAATTCCCTCTGCTTCTTTCCCTTCAGGAAATCTGCTGCAAAAAAAGTGTCAACAGTGGGACCTGCAGGGTGAGAGTGCAACTGAAAAAGGGAGCATTTAAAATCAGGGAGCAGAGCTACAGCCTGACCTGGAGCAGATATTTCACCATTTCTCTGTAGAATGAAAAATGAGTTTGCTGCCCCAGCAGTCTCGTGACAGCAGCGTGGGCAAAGCAAACCTCCCCTCGTTTCTGCACTGGAGACAAAGCCACAGCTGCAGAGCCCTGGGGTTCCCCCAGGGACCAGATGTGGCTCCTCACTGCCCCAAATGCTGGCCCCAAAGCCCTCGTGGCCATCCAGCAGTGCCAGCACAGCACACTGTCACACCGCTAATCGCAGCCCAGATGTGAGCAGCATCATGTGAGAGACAGCAGAGACACAACTCCTCCCTCCCGTGGCTTTTGGGTGCAGGGAAGGGCTGCTCAGAGAGCAGGGTTTGCACCACATGCCATTCCCATGTGGTGCCACTCCCCAGCTCCAGCATCCCACGAGCTAAGCAGTTTCCTCCACCCCGTGCCAAAATCGCTGGGATTCGGTGGCCTGGAGAAGGCTCTGTGCCCTCTGAGAGCAGGGGATGATCCCAGAGAGCTCCCTGTGCTGGGAGGAGGACAGACAAGACCCACAGCTCGTTTCCCAGGGTATTTTGAAGGATTATTCTCTAGTATTTTTTGTGGGTCACCTAGTCTCTTTGGGGTAGAACATCACCACTCCTTCACCAACCCTCCTCTAACACTTTCCCAAAATCCCTGACCCAGGAGGAGGGCAGATCTGACACCTTGAAAAAGGCCAGCAGATGTGGAACACAACGAGAAGAAACTGGAGAAATGAGAAGACATTTCAGGCCTCCTCTCCCTCTCCTTGGCATTCCCATGGCTGTTTGAAGTCTCATTGAGCAGCTCATTGCTCTTACCAATTGCTCTGATTCCTTTGCTGCTTTTCCTGCATTTTGTCTCAAATTGCCACGTTTTTCAGTCCAACAGGACCTGGAGCAGAGCCCTCCAGCAGGAACACTGCCTTGTGGAAGCAGTGGCTCCCTCCCTTTCTCCTTTTCCTTGTTTCCACCCCAAATCTCACCCATCCTCTTTGCAGGGCTCTCCCAGAGAATGAAAGCACCCAACTTGCCAAATCTTTCTCCCACAGCTTCCTCCTGCTAATTCCTAGCTCCTTTTCCATCTCTGCAGCCTCTGGTGAGTCCCACACCCACCTCAGCTCAGCTGCTTTCCGGGTAAGCAGCAGCAGCAGCAGCTCAAGGCCAGGCAGGGAGAGCTCAGAATTCCTGGGTGATGTATTAATGGAGGAGCAGAGCCCAGCTCCCTAAGTGGCTCATATAACATCAGCCATTACCTTCCTGTTGTTCAGTCAAATGGCTTCATTATATTTTCTGCCACTAATGGCATCGTTCTGGAGGAGGCAGCTGCAGCATCCCATCGCTGAGGGATGTTTTCTTACCCAAAATTGAATTTTCAGGCATGCCTGTCCGTGGAGCTGCCACAGTTCAGTGGCTCAGGAGACAAGGGGCAAAGACCATCAGCTTTCCCTGTGACAGCTCTGAGCACACCTTGTGCCTCATCCTCATCCCTCTGCCCTCATCTGCTGGATTCTCATCTGCAGCCCCTCTGCAGGATGTATTTCCTGATCCACCTCCATCCTGGGGTTGTTATTGCAGCCATGACATCCCTGCCACAGCTCTGGCTGAGGCCCAAAACCCACAGCCTGTCCCACCACAGCTGCCTCACCTAAGGGATGGGATTTTACCATTTTACCATTTCCCCATCTTCTCCTGTGGGTTTCACAGCTTTTGCATACATTTCCAACGACATTCAGGTTGGATTTTGGAGGTGCCAGTCCTGCCATGGCTGCTGCAAATGCTGCTGCACATGCTGCTGCACGTCTTTTGACATCATGAGATGTGACACACACTTGATTTGATTTGTGTGAAAGTCATTTTTCGTGGACTTTAGTATTTTGTTTCCCCTGCCAAAAAAAATCTGCCCTAAAAATTATAATTTCCCTTCTACTTAAGCCCAGTTTTATATTCTTCAAGAGTATGGAGCAAATTGCCTCAGCCTTCTCTCTGTTCCAATCATTTTCTGCAGGTTCAAGTCATCTTACCCTGTTCAAATAACTAGTTTATGTCACCAGCAACAGGAATTTGCATCCCAGTTTGGATCCTACAGCCTCAAGTGCTGTCTGCTACACAAACCAGGAGGTCTTTTCCCTCCCTATGAACCACGAGGAGTGAAAAACGAATCCATGAAAGCGTTTTAATCCAAAAAATGGACTGGCAGTAAGGCTTAACCCACACTCCCCGTGTTCCCAGGGCTGGCACACCATTCTGTGTGATCATTCCAGCAGGACTGAGCTGGCCCAAGCTGGGTTTGTCCCTGGTGGGGTTGGGAAGTCCCCTCACCTTGCAGTACTCATCGATGGGGATCAGGCGCTTGACGGCGACGTCTCGGATGTGGCTGCGGCGGAACAGGATCTTCCCTGGGACAGGAGGGAGAGAGGAGTGGTCAGATGGGTGACTCAGGTTAACTGCTGAGAGATGGAAGATGTGAATTCTAAACCCTAGAAACACAGGATTCCCTTCATCTTATCAAGAGGGACAAGAATCCATCTGAAGGCAGCACAGAAATCACTGAATTAGCCCATGAAGGACTCTGCATGCTCCAGAGGGAAAGGTGAAAAGTGCATTGGGATGAAGACTACTGGAACCTTCATCCTAGAGGAGATTTTGGGTTTCTCCAAAGACCACTGGGACATATGGAGTGGTAGGTGATGCTAATCATATTAATGCATCACATTAATATTATCAGCATGTGCATCACATGCTAATAATATCAGTGACTTCCAAGAAATAATTTGTATAACCAGTCCTCTCCCGGGAAATGGGATAAATATTCATGAATTCTACCTATAACACTGTAGAATTGGGATTGTAGAATTTGGGATTCCCTCCTCCAAACACACCTCTTTGGAGGTAGCCAGGTGTGTTTGGAGGAGGGAATCCCCCCACATTTGCACCAAATAAATGAAATACCAAATTCTCTGACTGTCACTGAAGTGTCTCCAGGCTCACTTGGAGTGAATCAGGAGGGGTGGGGGGAGAAGAGCAGCTCAGCACAACACCCTTTGGAATTTTTTAGGGTCTTTTCCCTGCACGCCCTCTTCTTGCCCAAAACACCATACCCTCCCAAAAAAAGCCCATTTCCTCTCCCAGATTAAATACCTGGTCAGAACAAGGCACATTTGAAGGGGTAAGGATGTTCCAGGAGAGAGAAGAGGAAGCAATTCCCATTTCCATGGTCTCTCACCAGCGTGGCAATGAGGGAGGAGCAGCTCCCATCAAAGCACCCTCACAATTTGCTGCTGTGCAGGTGGAACAGACCCCTGGCAAACCCTGGGCTCTCCAGAGCAGGACATCCCTGCCCTTGTCCCACTGTCCAGCACATCCAGCTCTGCTGTGGGCAGCAGCCAAGCCAGAGGGTTTTCCCTGAGCACCTCCAGCTCCTGGAAAGCCACAGTGTCGGGACTGCAGCTCTGAGTCAGACCTATAGAATTTTCCTTCCCGTCTGGGGTTTATTTTTGTTCTCCATTAACGGGATCCTCTTGCCCACTCCGTTTCCTCCCCTCTGGCTTGTGGCACAGGCCTCTTTCCTTTGAAGTCTAATGAGTCCTAAATGCTTCAAGCTGCTCTCTCAGAGAGCAGCTTCTCTGGCATTTAACGAGACAAAAGCCATTAGCAGGCAGCCAAACAGATATGTGATCAAAAGCCTGGGGACGTGGCAGGATTTCTGACCACTTCCCAGAGCTCCAGGAACTGGAACTGCTCTGCAGCACAGTCACCTGGAAAGCTGTGGTTTGGGGTGGGTGGGTGGTGATGAAGTTCCCTCCAGACATCTCCAATACCACAGGAAAAGCTCAGCTCTTCTTGTGCCTGCTTGGGTTTCCAATCCTTCCCAGAACCCAAGGAGAGAAAAGTCCACAGAAAAACCTCTTCATTTATCAAAGGGGTCACCATGGGGCAGCCCAGAAACCAAAATCCCCTCACACCATCCTTGCAAACAACATGAGAGCAGGGAAAAAAACCTCAGAGAGTCTCACCATGGCTTTGGTCCCTACTGAGGATCTTCTCAGGAGGCCTGGAATTGCTGAAGCCAGAGGCTGGATAGTATCAAGAACAGGACATGGGGAAATGGCCACATCACCATCATGATTTTAAACCCAGGGTGGGGTCATTTATCATGATTTTAAACCCAGGGCTGGGTCATTTATCATGATTTTCAACCCAGGGCTGGGTCACCCCCTGTGCTTCTCCCTGCCTTGGCCAGGAGCTGCATCACGGGTGACTCCTGCAAGCTGCCAAGGCATTTTTGGAGCAAAGATGAACCAAAGCCAAGCCAACTGCAGCTTGCAAAGAGCAAGAACCTTGTGGAGGAGCCAAATCTCCTGCTAGGCTCGGTTAAGGGATTGAAATGGGAGCACAGAGCACATCCAGCTCCATCGTTGCCCTGCAGGGAGAGGCAGAGGTCAGGCCAGCTCTGCCCAGGATTGCTCCTCATTGCTGAGCCCTTGGCAGAGAGGGGTTGGGACACTGCTGGTGGGAAATGCTCTGCTCTGCAGTGTATTCCTGCTCAAAACCTGCCAAGAAGAGCCAAGTCTGGCAGTCTTTGTGATGCAGCAAAAACAAAAATCCCCCTCTGTTCGATCTGTTTGATTTTGAGGGTGAACAGCCTGGGAATAAGGAATTTATCTGGAAAGACTGGCAACAGCAGCCAGGCTGGAGCTCCATCCCTTGCCCTGAGCAATTATTTTCCATCTGACAAGCGAATGATCAAGTTTTCCCTTTCCATCAGCAATCCCAGTGCGTTGCAGAGGATTCTGTTTGAAGGATGGTTTCTAAAAAAGATGAATGGATCACACCAGTTCTGCTGGCAGTTGTAAAAAATGGCTGCTTTGGTTCTGGGTCTGCCAAAATGAAATCACTGATGGGTGGGTAGGTTATAAATGGCTGAAATAATAAGCTCTGGGTGTGGGAATATTGAAATGTTTAACAAACATATGCGAGTGAATAATAATAAAAATAATACAGTTTGGGGGAATAAATTCATCACAAGTGAGCTGAAATTAGCCCAGGCATGGAGCATATGAACCAGCAGGAAATCCAGCTCCTCTCTTCATTTGCTCCAGATCTAGCATTTTTCAACAAGGAAGTTTATTTTCTAACAAAAAGCTGATCTTAATCAAAATGCCTAATTAACATAATTGCAGCCCCTTCAGTGCTGCCAAACACATAAACCCTCGACTTGACAGGCAGGAGAGAGCAGGAAACCACTTCCCTCCTGGGAGGCAAAGATGGGCAACTTGCTGGGTCAGGGAGATGCAGATTTCCCTGGCCATGTTTTCCTTGGACCATCCCAAAAACTGGCAATAGCTGTGCTGTCCAGTGGGGCTTTTCCATGGCAGAAAAACCTGCTGAACACGAGGGAAATACATGAGATTATTGCTGTGCTCTCTGCAGCCCTCACTGCTGCAGCTCCAGAGGATGATTCCCAACAACTCATTCCCAGCCCTCTCTGCTTGGCACCTCTTTGGCTGCTTCCAGGAGTTTGGAACAATTCCCAGCCTGGCTCTGGAAGTGTCCAAGGCCAGGCTGGACAGGGCTTGGGTGGTGGAAGGTGTCCCTGCCCATGAGGTGACCTTTAAGTTCCCTTCCAACCCAACCATTCTCTGCCTCTACGATTCCAAACTCCTTTTTTCTCCTCCCCTGCCTCAGGATGAGGAACACCAAGGGCAGGAGCTGTGCAGGGAGGCAGCTCTGCTGATAATGGGGTTTTCCATCAGCTGGAAAGGTCAGTGCTGCTGCAGGCTCCACTTGCCCAGCTCCTCACTCTTGTCGCAGCTCCAGGACTCGGAAATAATTAGATTTTCTTATTTACATAGATAATGCTATGCATGAGCAAGCAGAGCAGCCAGGCTCCCTCCCTGCTGGCACCAGAACTTCCCTCCACAAAGAGCAGTGGTAAAACACACTGTCCTTTGCACAAACAAACAAAGCTAGGGGTGGACTGAACATTCATCACCTGGGAATGTGTCAAACAAGTGGATTTTGGAAAGAGAAGACTGAGATAAGGCAGCAAAACAGGACGGCTGTGAGAGCACCCAGACTGCAGGACGTGCTGCCTGCTTTTTCTGCATCCCAAAAACCTCTGAATCCCTACAAAGGAAAAGAGAAGCTCTCCTGAAGGTGTTCTGTCTGACCATTCAAATTCCTCTGGTGCCAGAAAGGATCTGTTCTCCCAGGAGTGGAAGAGCCAAACTCCTCTGTGGGTAATCAAGGCTGATTTGTTTTATCTGATTGATCCAGAGGGTGCTGGAGCAGCTCTGGAGGAAAACCCTGATTGCCTCAGCCCTTCAGTGGGGCTGAAAAGGGACAGGAAATCTTGGGGGAAAGGTAAAAGATAAGAATTTGGGTCTCCAGCAGTGTGACACAGAGCAGGGAGGCAACAGGAGGGGTTAATCTCGCTAAACAAACAAACCCAGGAAGGGTTAATCTCCCCAAACAAACAAAAACAGGCAAACAGGGCTCTGCAAATTGTTCCCTCCTGTGGGAATTCTCCAGGCAGAGCTGGAGTTATACTGGGGAGCAAGGAGCTAAAAAAAAAAAAAATCAGGCAGAAGGATCTGAAACAGCAAAATTGGGGAGGCTCCCCTTGAACCAAAGGCAAGCTGAGGATCCCAAACACATCCCCTGCCCATCCCAGCTGAGAACCAAGCCAGGAGTATTCCAGGAGTGGAAAAGCAGCTGTGCCTCCTGCCTTACCCTGAAGGATTCCCCCCTCTCCTCCCCACAGCCTCGGAAAGAATTCACTTCTCTGCACCTTTCAAATCACATCCAGATTTTCCCTGGCACGCCTTCCAAACTGGCTCCACACAAAAAAAAAGGCAGCCCCAAATGGAGATGTAATTAATCCCAGCCCCTGGAGCAGCCAGCTATTCCTGGGATGGGGGATCAGGAGTGGGAGATGGTGTTTGCAGGAGCTGGCATCTGAACTCAGGTCAGAACTGCCCTTCTGACCTGCCACAGCAGAGATCCCATCTTATTAAGGCAGAAAATAACAATATAATAATAAATTGCCCCTTCTCCAGCTCAGAAAAAGATGCAACAGGACTGGGGGAAGTCAGCTAGCATAGCTGGAAAATGGATGAGTTTTCCCTCCACCTCCTTCACAGGGCCTTCGTGAGAAAGGGCAGAAAAACCCCAAATTTGTGGGTGGCACTGCTGCCCACACCCAGCAGGCTGGTGGGCTGGGAAGGGAGCAGAAAGGAGGCCTAATTCTGCTTTTAAAACTGATCTCCCCAAACCCCCTTTCTCCCTCTTTCTCCTCGGGACTTCACTCTTTGCTGCAGCTAAAAGCTTCCTAAAAAGCAACTTTACAGCCAAAGTGAGCTCAGCCTCAGGCAACTCCTCCTCGCCAGGCTCACGTTTCCAGTGAGGCAGGAAAACTGGCCAGGATCTGCTCCAGGCCACTGGGGCTGCGAGGAGCTTGGAAAGCTCTGCTCTCCTCCAAAAAGCTGTTTCCTGAAAGATCTGGCACAGCCCTCCCAGAGCAGCCCCGGCTGAGCTCATCTGTTTGCTCGCTCCCTTCTTTCCTGGGGTCTCCACGGATTCATCTCCCTGCCAGAAAAAGCATCAAACCCTCCAGGGATGTGCCCAGCTGGGCACTGCCAGGCTCTGCTCCCTCTGCAGCTGCTGCTGAGCCATTCTGGGGCACAGCTGGCAGCAGGGACAGGCTGGGTGATGGCACAGCTGGCAGCAGGGACAGGCTGGGTGATGGCACAGCTGGCAGCAGGGACAGGCTGGGTGATGGCACAGCTGGCAGCAGGGACAGGCTGGGTGATGGCACAGCTGCTCCAGGAGCCACCCAGCACTGCACAGAGCTCTGCCAGGGCTCAGGGCCAGCCAAAAATGCACTTCACATTCCCCTCCGTGGCAGCAGAGCTTTCCAGGCACGGAGCAGGGAAATCCAGATCCAAACCCCACCGTGGCATGCTGTGGGGTGAGAGTGGAGCTGAGGTACAGGGAGTGAAAAGAGAGGGGAAAGGGTGATGCCTGATGGGTTTTTTGTCCTTTTTCATTATGCTTTTATACCCTTTTTATATCCTTTTTACCCTTTCCCGTTCCTGTACTTTTTACTCCCTGTATTTTAGCCCCACAGGTTTATAACCCTTGTACTCTAGCTTTGTTCAGAATTCTTTGGAGAAGACGAAACAATCTCCACAATCTCAAGAGCATGAGGCACCAACCTTGAAAGAGTCCCATCACTGGGACATGTTTTTGTAAACTAAGTTGTAACCTTTTGGGGGGAGGTAATTTGAATAAGGGGGCAATTACTTCATTTGTTAGGTTTCTTATTGGGCAATTTTAGATAGGTATGCTAATTGGTGAGGTCCATAAAATGATACACTTGTACCCAGGGGCTCTTTTTGTTGTGGTGCACCTGGAATCCTATTAAACCAAGGTAATACCCTTTTTCCTATACTGCAGCGTCTGCATCTCAATTTTTACCAGCATTTTAGGCATCAAGGAGTATAAAAATGCATAAAAAGCGTATAAAAAACCAAAAATCAGCAGGCACCAGTGCCAACAGCCAGGAAGGGACAACCCCTGTCCCCAAAGCTCAAGTGTGACTGCTCTCTGCTCTGCTCTGGAGGACCCAGCTGTGACTCCACTCCACTAGAGCTGAGTGGGCTGAAGGATTTGCACTCCCAAAAGCCCTTTCTGATATCATCAAACTCCTGCTTCGAGAGCCTCCAGCAGTTTCCCACAAGTCAAATGCTCCAAGGCAGCACTCGTAACACAGAGCAACACCAAGCAAACAGAGTTCCTGTGGGTTGGGTGTTGTAACTTTGGGGTAATCCTGGGACTCTCTTCCCATTCCAGGAAAGCAGCCTGACCTACAGACAAACCCAGGGATTTCTCTCAGGTCGTGCTGGTGACCCCAAAACTGGGACACTTTGGGGTTTGCTGAGGAAAACCAGAGTTGCAGGAGGCATTTTTGGGAAGTGCAGTGGCCACAATGCCTGGTGCTGCTCTGCAGTGGGGCTTCCCAGAAACCTGAGGACTTGCAGGAAACCACTGGAGCCAAATCTCCCCTGGTAATGAAATTCAGATGCTCAAAGTGGGGTTGGGAGCAAACTCCAGTATTCCCAGAAGCTGAGCACAACTGAAACCCCAGCAAGTCTATGCAGACAGAACCACATTTTGCAAAAAAAGACTAACAGGCTGTTTGACTGAGCTGACCTGGGCTGAGAGGGACAAAGCTGGGGCTCAGCTGGGACAAAACTCGTGGCCATCCCAACCTGGGGAGGCAAAGAACTGCTCTAGAAAGCAATCAGGCTTCAGTCCAGCCAGCAAATCCTACAAGAAGCCTTCCCTTCTCCCCAGGTGAAGTCCTGTTTCAGAAGCAGAGCATCTCCTGAGGAGGTTCAGGCTCCCTGTCCTGCTCCAGCTCCCGACTGCCCCAGCAGCAAAACCACATCAATTCCCACTCCACTAACACCATTTCCCCGAAGCAGGAGGACTCCTGAAACCATCCCAACCTTTATTTTCCAGCAATTTCCACCCCCTTTTCCCCCCGCAGTGGAAATCCCAGTGACATGTTTCTGAGCGAAGGGAAACTCTTTCAACACCAAGGAGAAACAAACATTGGTGAGTATGAGCAGCAGAGCTCTGACCAGGCTTCCCTTCCAAAAACAGCAGCGTTTTGGTGGGAATTTTCTCCAAGTGCAGCACAGCCAAAGCATAAATCCAGTTTTTCCAAGTGATGCCCTTTGCCAATTCGGCTTCCAGCTTTCCCTGCTGGCAGGAGCACTTGTACAGCAACATCAGGTGAGCTTTGCTTCTGCTGATGTTACAATGCCAGGGCAAGGCAGGAGCAGAAACCCAGAGCAGATTCTCTTGCTCAGAAAGGGCTGGAAATTATTTTTTTTTTACGGGGCAAAGCAAAGCCCACAGAGGTCTTTATGTTTCTAGAAGAGCCAGGAGGCAGAGCAGAGCACAAAGGGCTGCACTGAACAAGCCTGACAGCCACTGGAAGTGATTATGGCACCGTGACATCCCTAAATATCCTCATTACCCGGGGCTGGGGGTAAACACAGCTCTGTGGTCAAAGAGATTCCCCTCAGGCTGGTTATTTTCCCAAGGCTTATTAGGGATGTTTTCCCCCCCAGAGCAGCAGCCACCAGCAATCTCCCACACCACAGAACACCACGGATTATCTCAGCTGTGCTTTGGGCATGAAACCACTCGTGTTGGACATGGCATGCCACAGAAATCCTGCCTGGGAGCAGAGCAGTCACTGCCAGCCAGCACGGGAGGAAGCCAAGGCTGTCAATCAGCTGGAATTCCATTGTTTTTTGCCTCTCTGGATGTCCCCTGGAGCTGCAGGGACAGGGGGAGCAGCAGTGCCTGGGTAGCATCACACCACCTCAGCCCTGTGCCTGTGGTGTTTTTGGTCTTCCACTAAGGAATTCTGGATGGAAAAAAAAAAAAAAACCCTGAGGGGTTTAACAGTGTGAACAAACACAGAGGGTTTAAAGCACACACTGCAGGCCAAGAACTCACTGCTGCTCAGATCAGAAATGTGTGTCACACACAGACTGGGACAAAGCTCCTGCTGTGCCAAACCCAGCAGGGGTTGTGCTGGAGCCCAAATTCCTACCTGGCAGGAAGGGGATGATCC
The DNA here is from genome assembly GCF_008360975.1 of Lichenostomus cassidix. Classification (NCBI taxonomy): domain Eukaryota; kingdom Metazoa; phylum Chordata; class Aves; order Passeriformes; family Meliphagidae; genus Lichenostomus; species Lichenostomus cassidix. The sequence continues at coordinate 16,687,131 of NC_139494.1, forward strand.
TCTGCTTGGGGTCCTTCTGCCCTCCTTCCATCGGGAACTTGTCCAGCATCTGCATCTGGAAAAGAAAATGCAAGAGGGGTGATGGAAGGCAGGGATTAATTAACCTGCAGGACACAAGGCCACTGTGCCCAGGAGGAGATGAAGGAGGAGACAACATGGCCACAGATATTCCACAATTCCCTCTTTTGGGAGGAAGGGGAGGGAGATGCAAACTCTCCTCATTTTCCCTGGAGCATGGATCTGCAGTGTCTCCCAGGATTTCTGCAGCTCACTGGTCTCCAGGGTATTTGAGATGGGTCTGACTGTCTCCTGCTGGAGCTCTCTGCCTAAATAATTCAGCATTTGTGGGAGCACTGGAGACAACCTGCCCAGGAAGTGTGCTGAGCACCCAAAAAGTGTCCTGAGCACCCAAAAAGTGTCCTGAGCACCCAAAAAGTCCACTCAGCTCTCTGCAGCCCTGCACATGCATGGGTTACACTGCTTTTCCTTGGGTCTCAGACAAATTATTGAGGTTTGGGGGACAGAAGGAAGGAGGTGTTTTCCCTGCGTTTTTGAGAAGAAATTAAAAACTCCCCCCAGGACTCCCAAAGACAACAGGAAAACCAAAAGGAGCTCTCAGAGTGGAAAGAGGAGAACTCAGAACCAGAGTGACAGCGAGCACAACTGGGCTGTGCTTACAGCTGCTTCTCAAAACATTTGGGAAGAGTTTGTGAGGAAGAAAATGTCCCCAGAGTTGGCACCAGCCAGGGACTGTGGTGACATTAGAGCCACCCCAGGGAGGACTTGGCTCTCCCAGGCACTGCAGCCTCCCTGGGCTTGCCAAAATCTCCTGTTCTTCCCTCAATCCATGAAAATCCATCACTCTGGGACACATTCCTGTGGTGGAGAGGTGGCCCTGGCCCTGCTCTAACTGCAGGGGACAGCTTGTGACTGCAGAAGGGTGAGGAAAACAAGTCAGAAATGCTGCACATCTGATTGCTGTTAGACAACACAGTCCTGGAGGCACTGGAAAGGATCCTGGAGGCACTGGAATTGATCCTGGGGGCACTGGAATGGATCCTGGAGGCACTGGAAGTTCTCCCTGCCTGTGCTGGAGCCCCAGCTGAGTTTCCCTCACCCCCAGAGCACTGTGAGCCTCCAAGGCTCAACCAGCCCAGGCTCTGCTCTCCCCACCAGCACGTGCCTGGGCTGTGCCTCTGGCCAGATGTGCTCCCAGCCCTGGGATCTCCCCAAACCCACCCTCAACTCCAGCCCAGAGCATCTCCATTTCCATTTGCAAAGCAGCTGCTCAGCACGGGGATCCTTTCTCTTTGCCCCAGTGCCACCAGTATCACCCCAGGCAGGCCACACCATTAAGCCTGGCAGTCCCAAAATGCTTTCTCTTTGAGAAAAGAGGTGGCAGAGTGGCTGGAGCAGCCTCTGGCACTCACAGAAAGAGGGGAAGGTGGGTCAGGAGAGGCAGGGGGTTGATGGCATGGATCCCACCCAGCCTGGCTGCCACATCCCACAGCTCTGGAGGAGGCAGCAGCAAACAAACTGCAGCTCATCAGCTTTCCTGGGCAGGAGCCTGTGGGATGAACAGCTGGAATTCTCCAAGGAAAACAAGGATGAAGCCACAGGAGGCAGTTTGGGGTGCAGGAGATCCACAGAAACCCAGCCTGAGGCTGAGGGTTCTTCCACAGCATCACACACGTGAAAAAGCACAAAAAGGAGATGGGAAAGGATCAGCTCCACACCCAAGGGATGCCACCAGAGAGGAGGGAAAGGCAGCTGGCAGGGCTCCAGGGTTGGAGGTTCCCTGGGCTCTCCCTGCTCTGCTGGATTTGCAGGATGAGGATACACTGAGGGTGTTGCAGTGCTCTTCCCAAGGAAAGCTGAGGAAAGGACATCCAGCTCTGGAAAAGGGATGGGAAAAGGGTAAAAGTGCAGAAAACGAACAAAACCTGGGTGAGGGAGACACAGATGAAGATATCTGCACATTCCAAGGTTTCCTGGGAGAGCACCCTCATCCCCAGCCATGGCATGGACAAGAACCATGGATGGTTGGCACGGGGAGACTCCCAAAAATCACCTTTGCAGCAAAGGTTTCCATCCAAATCACGTCCCACTCCCAGAAGGAACCATCCAAGATCCTGGGGAGATGGGCAGACAGGGCAGGGGAGATGCAGACAGACACAAAACATGGGAGAGCACCCAAGTCTTGCTCTCAGCAATGCACTCAGCCAGGTCAGGAAGAAAAATGAAGGAATAAAAAAAACACCCCAGCAACAAGTAATCTATTGTTTCTCCCCTTCCAGGATTATTTTAAAGTACTTGTGACAGAGAAGGAAAAAAAAAGCAGATCAGAGTGGATGCAGTTTGAAGAATTTTGGTGTTTTTTATGACGTGGGAAGATGTTTTATCCCACTTTCCATGACCCCCTTTGCAGCAGGGAGGGATCCCAGCATCCCAGACTGGGGTATCCAGTCCAGCCTTCCCACACCAGCCCAGGGCACATTTATCCCCATTTATCTCCACCACCAACTTATCTTATCAGTTAGCTGTTTTCCCTGTGAAGCCAGGAATGTCTGGGCAGTGAGTCTGGAGTGAGGCAGAGCTCTGTGCACTGTGGGAACTCCCTGACCCCATCCATGAACAGATAAACCCCCGGGGCTTGGGCAGCCTTTGAAAAGCAGCTTTGTGCCAACAAGCTGGCACAGAGCTGCCTCATCAACAGGAAACCATAAGATAATATCCTAATTGAACCAATTAAGAGCGCTGCAGGGGATCCTGGAGAGAGGGGAATGTCTGTGCTCAGCAGGATTCCTGGGAAGCAGAGGAATCCCAAAATTTTTCCCAAAAAAAGAGCTGCTGGTGCAGTGCCAGAGGGTTGCAGCATGCAGACAGTGGGAGCCCAGGGATTTGGCTGCTGCAGGACCAAACCCCAGGACTAACAAGCAAGACATGGCACTTCCCAGCTGGAAAAAGCTTGGAGAAAATCGCTGCCAAAAGGACAGAGCCCAAAGCCAAGTGCCAGCAGGTGATCAGGTGTGCTGTGCTTTGCTTCTCCTCTGAGTTCCACAACGTGGTGGAAGAGTTTTGACTTCTTACCAAGAGGATTTTTGGAACGAGACAAGAGGAACAGGCAGGAAATGATGCCCTAGAAGTTCCACCTTCCCTGGGCAATGCCCTGAAAAGAGACCAGAGAGGCTGTGGCTCCTCCCTGGGGACATCCCAGAGCCCTCTGGACACAGCCCTGTGCCCTGTGCTGGAGCAGGGAGGTGACACCAGTGACACGCTGAGGTCCTTCCATCCTGACCCACCCTGGCATTCCAGGATTTGCTCTGCCTGCTCGAGGGAGGTTCAGTGTAAAACCACATTGCTCTTTGTGGTCCAGCAAGTCAGAGCTGCCCTACTCCATCCCTCCAGCAGACAGAGTTAGCCAGGGCAGAGCAGCCAGCTTTTGACACCACTCGATGGGAAAAAGGGGAAAAAAAGGAAAAAAAAGGGAATAAAAAGGGGGAAAAAAGGGGAAAAAAGGAGTTCAACAAAAGGCTTCAGAGCGTGGCTGAGGGGCAGAATCACAAGAGGCTCTTTGTGAGAGCAGCAGCAGCATGGAGAGATGAGCTGAGCCAAGGCTGCTCTCATCCCACACTCCCCACAGACCTCATTCCTCGTGAGCTGGGAATGCCACAGGCAGCCAGGGATGCCACGTGTCCCCATGTCCCTGCGGGGTGGCTTGCAGAGGGGACATTCCCACGTGCTGAGGACATTCCTGAGCTCCACGTGCCCAGCTGGCCATCAGGCAGCTCTGCTCTGCCAGGAATCAGAGCCCACTGGATCCAGGAACAACAGGATTCACCAAGGGTCCCACTGAGCCCCAGTTGGGCAGGAAAAGGGATGCAGGTTTGGGGGGTATTTTTGTAGTTCTGGGTTGGATTTTTTGGTTTTTTTCTGGGATTTTGGGGCTTTTCGAACCATGGGGGTTTTTTGGGGTGATTTCCCCACTCAGGGCATTTCGGGGTCTCTTTCCCCCCTCAGGTTTCCCATTTCCCCTTTGATTGGCAGAATTATTCCCTAAATTTCCTCTTGGGGTCTTATGGCTCAGGTGCATCTGCCGCTCAACTTCCAGGGTGAGATTTGGGGTGAATTCCCACAATTTTGGGGGCCAGGGTGAGAAGAACAGCCAGCCCATGCAGGACACAGCTCCAGGCTGAGAAGCAGGGACTTTGCAGAGTGTTCCTGCAGATCAAAGCACTGCACTCCGCTGCTCTGGGAAACCTCTGCCAAGCTGACAGTCTGGGAAAAGGACATCTGGCAGCAGCTCAGAGGCTACTGATGTTCCATCTCTGTGATCCTACAAGAGATCCTACACCTTCCCCACATCCTCGAGGGCTGTCTGAGCAAACAGGGGGTGAGAAAAAAAACCTCAGCAGCCCAAAAAACAAGGAGTAACACGGAGGAAACTCAGATCCCAGATGTGGGATGTCAGCCCTGTGCTGTGGCACCACATCTGGGTGTTCACAGCAACAGGAGCAGCACAAACCCCAAGCAGTGGCAGAGGTTCAGAGTGCATTTTCCACACCAGCAGAGGCAGTCCCGACCTCCCCAGCACTGGGGAATGGCATCACAGAGGTTGGATTGTGAAAACCTCATGGAAAACTTGAAGCATCGCCCAGAGATCGACGAGAAAAGAATTAACTGAGGTCAGGGGGGGAAAAAAAAAATCCAAGGGCCACACAAATCGTCAGCAGCTGCCACTGCAGGAGGGATTTCCTGTGAAATCACAGGAAGCATTAGGCACACAGTGGTGGCTGGGAATAGCTGCTGGCATGGGGAGCAGTGGGGATGGGCAGGACACACCCTGCACCCGTGGTGAGCCTCAGCACTGAGCCACCCCCAGCTCTGTGTCACCCCAGAAACCATGGGGAACAAAGCCAGGGAGCTGGGGGGCTCTGAGGATGGGGCAGCTTCACATCTTTGGGCTTGCTCTGAGTCCAATGGTCCTTCAAATCCAACTGGGCAAAAAGCTTTCACTGCCCAGGGCAGGAGATGTTTCCTGCCTGAGCATCCAGGGTTTCATAGAATCATGGAATGGGTTGGGTTGGAAGGACCTCAAAGCTCATCCCATGGCAGGGAGACCTCCCACTGTCCCAGGTTGCTCCAAGCCCTGCCCAGCCTGGCCTTGGACACTGCCAGGGATCCAGGAGCAGCCACAGCTCCTCTGGGCACCCTGTGCCAGGGCCTCCCCACCCTCACAGGAAATAATTCCTCCCCAATACCCAATCTAAACCTTCTCTCTGTCAGTTTGAAGCCATTCTGTTCCATCCATTGGTGCTGAGTGCTGGCAGTCACCTCTCTCATTATACCACTAATCCATTTCCCACTTAATTTCTAATAATTGCAGCCTATTTGGCACTGGGATGACAGAGATGAGCACAGGCAGGGGCAGGAGCAGAGCAGGAACACCCCAGAGCACCAACCCTGCATCCTGTCTGGTGGGAAATGACTCCTGCTGGCTGCTGTGCTCAGGAACAGAGCAGCAATCCCAGGTCTGTGCTGCTTCCTCTGCCCCAACCCAGCCATGGGAACATCCCTGCAGCACAGCTGGGGCTGTGTCACACAGGATGGACCCCTGGAAAGAGCCCTGGGTGCCAAAATCCACAGAGCCACCAGCAAAGCCATGGCCAGAGCTGTTGGGAAAGCTGCACAGATGAGTCGTGTTCACCCACATCCTCCTCCCAACATCCCCAAACAGCAGCTTCCCAAATGCTTGGAAAGGCTGGGAATGCACAAAGTTTTAGCTTCTGCTGGGGAAGTGGAAACAGCGTGGAGAAACACCACCAAATCTGCCCAATTTCACGAGGGCAGGGCTGTCCCTGTGCACTCCAAGCAGATCAAGTTCCTCACCTCACTCAGCGCTTCTCACCCAGAGCCAACCCCACTGAAGGGTTCCAGGGTCACTGAGAGACCCCAAAACCTCGGGCTGACCTGTCCCCAGCTCCTCCCAAACAGCTCCTGCTCTGATTTCTCCTCCAGCCCTGCCCTCCCCAAACCCTTCCCCGCTTGAGATGAGGAGCAGCAGAGCAATGTGCATTCCTCCCCTGAATTAATCCCGACTTTTCAACCTGTGGCAAGCCCAGGCAGGAGGAGGCAGAGGAGGAGCTGCAGAAGCTGCAGCCCAAAGCCTTGGAAGAAAAAAGGGTTGGTCACAACCAGCAGCCTCGTGACCTCTTTTTGCAGCAGAATTCTCACTAAGCATCTATTTTCCCCACTGTTCCCTCTCTAAACACAACTTCCTTTTCCAGTTCAGCAGAAAAGCCAACATTGAGAGGTTTTTGTCTCCTCAGGAGGAGGTTTCATTGTTTGGGTTCATGCTGGTGTCACCCAGGCAGCTCCAGGGCGATGCTCAGGTGGGAAATGAGGCTCTGCAGCCCCTGAGGGGTTAAAGCACCAAATCCATGGTTTCTGTGGAACACACCTCAGTTCCTGGCAGGACCATGGGGCTTTCTGCCTTCTCCCAGCTGATAATAAACTCAGTCTGGCAGAGACAGGAGCTGCTGGAAGCCCCAGGGAACAACCCAGCTCCAGTGTCCCACCACCCCTTCTGCACCACCAGCACACCTCCCTCTCAGAGCTGCAATTCCTTAACTCCCAGAAAAGTTGGGATTGAGAGGTGCCAAACCCAGAGGTGCCCAACAATCCCAGAGCACAAAGCCTGCAGCAGCCTCACCTCAGAGCTCTCCTCAAAGTGTCACCTCCCCCCGGGGACACACAGAGAGCAAACTGGAGAGCCTCTGGCCAAATTCACTGGCTGGGAAAAATCCACCACGATTTTGGAGCTCTTGGCAGGTGCAAAGTCACCCCCCGAAATGGAAATCTCAGAGCTCCTGGGAACTTTCCAAGGAGATTTTTTTTAACTTCCTGCAGGTGGGAGGGGAACTGGAAAATGCTGATTTGCCAAGGAGAAAGATCAGCAGGTGAGGATCCATTACAATTAACGTTTCAATGTGAACTGCTAAATTAAAAGGCTTTTTTTTTTAACGTTTTAAGTGACTCATCAAGGGGAAAGCTTTACTTAAGAATATGAACAGCGAAAAAAAAAGACCAAGAGAATGTTTTACACAGACTGAACTGAGCTACCAGCCTGTGGCTGATGGTAAAGGATCAGCCTGCAGAGGAAAATGGGAGCACAAGGAATTCTCCACCAGTTGCACAACAACAGCACCTCGTGTATTGAAAATTTGGCTAATTTAATATGGTGTCAGCACTGAAAAACGACACCCAAATGAAACCCTAAATGTTCAATCAAAGGCAGCATTGAAACAATAAATTCACCTCCCTTAATTACACCTCCCCAGCCTCATCAAGATCTGATTTCCAGGCTGCCAGGTGAAGACAGCCACAAACCTCATTTCCAATTCACTGACTAATTCACCTAATTCACTCCTCCAGCAAAGGCCTCCAGATGTGGTGCCAGCCAGGCAGAAAGGAGCTGCAGTGGTGACAGGGAAGATGCTGGGTGTCCCCACATGCCACCAGAGGTCATTTCTCACGCGGTTATCACTCACTTTGCAATCCCAGATAACACCAGAATATGAAAATTCCCACAGAGCAGGGGGCAGAGCAGCACTGGGGATGGGAAGCTGACCAGAAGAGGTGCCACGAATCCAGAACTGGCAGGCAAACCCTGGAGCCAGCATGGCACCCTGGAGCCACCACGGAGCCCTGCAGCACCCACCCACTTGGCACATTTTCCCCTCTCCATTTTCTGGCTAAAAAATCCCCTCCCCAGTGCCTGGAAGCTGTGAGTCACAGAGGAAGGGCAGATCCTGGTCTCTCCCTCACCCCACGAGGTCTCCCCTCATCCAGCAGCCTTGGCAAAGCTTTCCTCACACCAGGAAAAGCCTGTGCTGCATCCCAGCGATGGGAATGAGGAGACAGACAGCCTCGGGGCATCCTGGATGAGGGGAAAAAAGGATCATCACTCCTCGATGGAGCAGAACACTGGGAAGGGAGAGCAAGAGGTTATAAATTGTTCCCTCCTGGGGTTCACCAAGAGCTCAGGAGATCCTGGAGGAGATTCCCTTTGCCAGGGGACTCCAAACTGCCAGACACCCCTCACCAAAAGCACTTCCAGCAGGGAAACAGGGATTTACAGTACCTTGTGACAGCCTGATGGAATCCATTGTAAGGGGTGGGAAAGCAGTGAGGAATCAGGAGTGAGGAAAAGCTCCTTGTCCCTTTACCTTCATCACCTTGTCCCTTTACCTTCATCACCTTGTCCCCTCAGCTTCACCACCTTCCCTGCACAGGCAGGATGAGCCAAATTCCTATTTGTGTTTCCCACTCCCCATCCACCTGCACAGATCCCTGCTGGCTGCCCAGGCTGTGTGGGTGGTGAACTCACCAGGCTGTGCTGCACCAGAAGGATTTAACAACACAAACTGGCCATTCCCCTGCAAATCCCCCACACTGAGTGAGGCACAGCACTCCCTCACACTGATTTCCTGCTCTCCATCCTCGGCTTCTCCCCAGGCAGGCAGCATCAATCAGCTCCAAACTGGTGCATTTTGGATCCAGAGCTGCTGCCACAGGGTAGAAATTGCAAAGTGGGGTGTTAGATGGATTAAAAGCACATGGAGATGGTGGGTGTCAGTCAGTCCAGACCCCAAAACCTGATCAAAACCCCTGGGCACAGGCAGGCTCATCCCCAGGGACAGACCCCATGGCAGTGGGCAGGAGAGCCACCAGGGCCCTGGCAGGAAGGAGGCAGCTGAATTTCCAGAGCTTTTCCAGTGAATATTTGGGAATTGCAAGGGCATCAGCTCATCCCTGACTCAGGGAGAGGGGGGAACAGGAAAACCTTTAAACACTGAATTACCCAAAATCTCCCCAAACAAAACCACACTGGACTGTCAGCACGAAACCTCAGCCCCATCCCCAAGGGACAGAACTTTTATCCTTCCCCTCTTTCCACCTCCTCTCTCCATGGGTTTCCCTCAGGCTCCCTCCCAGATCAGATCCCACAGAGGCTGGTTGGTGTCTCCTGCAGCTGCTCTGCCAAGTTTCCAGAGGGAAGGAGATCAGGGGTGCCAGGAGGGATGAATGAACAGAGAGCAGGCTCAGCAGGCAGCCCTGCCCTTGCCATGGCTGCAGCTGGGAACAAGGCACCATCAGATGGGCTCACAGCAAACCAGGCTGCAAAAGGAGAGGGTGATTGGCTTGGGATAAATCAAGAGCCACGGAGTGCTGTTCCCAGCTTGGAAAGAGCCAGGAGCCATGGAGTTCAGTCCCCAGCAGCTGCTCCAGACAGGCTGAAGCTCTGAGAATTGAGGATTATTTCCCCTGCAGACACACTGCAGTGTGTCCCAGCTGTGTGCTGGCCTGGGAATGCTCATCCAGCACCAATCCAGGCTGCTGATTCCCAGGGGAAGGCACAGTTTAGCTGCCAGGCACACAAGGGTGCCAGCTCCAGCCATTCTCAGTCCCTGACCTGCCCTGCTCTGGCTGCCAAAGGCTGGAACACTATAAATGGAGAGAGAAACCATTTAGGAGCCAACTTTTAACTAGGCTGAAGTGCATTGGGCTGTGCTTGTTCTCTGCAGAGGGAGAGAGGAGAATGGTGAAGGTCTTTGATGCACTGCTGGAAAAACACCAACTGTTCCTCCTGCAAACAGCCCCTTGTTTAATGGAAAGTGTTTCTGCTCCTCCTGAGCTCCAGGATGGGAATTCACTATATTCCTACACTTCTGCAGGAGGTGTTTAAGCTCTGGGTGCAGTCTGGGCACAGAGGACAAAGGGCTGCTGGTGCTTTTTGGCAGGAAGTTGTGGGTTTTTCCCTCTCCTGGGTCACGCAGGGCTTGTCTTTCCTGATCCAACTCCCTGAGAGCAGAGATCCTGCTGATTTATTTTTGTGCAACCACGAAGCTCATTGCACACACAACTGCTCAGAATTTTGCTGAACTCCATAAACCCCGGAGGGGAAAAAAAAAAAAAAAAGAAGAAATCCCCAAAGTGTTGAAATAAGATTCCTGTTACGAAAGAGCTATTGAGAGAGGCCTGTTTACAATCCCTGGGCACAAAAAACCATCCAGCTCAGCCTGGCTGAGCTGCCTCAGGGCTTTTCCATCAGAGAGACCACCCATCAGCCAGGAGAGGGTGAATCCAAGCAGTGCCTGGCTGGCATTCCCACCTGGAGGAGCGCTGGGCTGCTGGGGGGATTTATTCACTCTGTTCTGTGCTCTCCACCTCGGGAGGATTAAGATAACACTCACTTCACCTCGGTGAACTCCTGCCAGGAGCTCGGGTTAGATAATGGAGGAGGAGGAGGAGGAAGAGCAGGAGACAGAGGAAGGCAAGCCCTGGGCTCCCACTAATGCAAGCAAGAGGCTCATTTGAATTTCTCCAGCCTCCAACTGCCTGAAACAAGCTGATGAGAACAATTCCTCTCTGTGTGCCAGCTCCACTCTTCGGAGCCCATTTAACAGGGAGGTTTATTTAAAACCTCTCTGAATCACTGAGACACAGACTTTCCCCTCTCCCTGCCTCTGCCTGGCGCCTGTGAGCTCTCCACAGGTGAGGAACTCCTCCAGAAGGGCCAACCTCTGCTCCACATGGAGAGGACAGCCCCAGACCACTGCCTGCTGCCAGTTTTCTCATGCAAGTAGGCACCACTTCAACAGCCTTATTTATTCTCTGGTGCTGCACACAAAGCTGCTGGCCCCAGGGCTGCAGGAGTCTTTCCAAGATGAAACAGCTCCAGGTGGGTCAGAGCTGAAAGTTTCCAGCTAAGAACCTGAAGGGTTTGTTAGACATATGGAAAACCAGGAGAATTGGGAAACACGCTGGATGCACAGACAGACAGGAATGGGAGGGAGAGCCAGAGCCAATTTTAATATTGCTTCAAACTCTCCGTTTTTCTGTGCCTGGATTGTGCAGTGAGAACATTGAGTTCAGCCTGTGCTGTGTCTCCAGCCCTGGCCTCAAAGTTAAACCTCTTAAGGCACAGAATATCACCTAGAGCTTCAGCTGGGACAAAGACTGAGCAAAAGGTTTTTGACTGCAAGGGGAAAAGCCTTGGGGTGACCTATCCCAAAGAGGGACATCCCTGAAATGTGCCAGGGGGTCAGGCTGTGCTCCAGGGAACAGGGACAGCAGGAGAGGGAACAGCCTCAGGCTGGGCCAGGGGAGGCTCAGCTTGGCCAGCAGCAGGAATTTCTCCATGGAAAGGGTGCTCAGGCCTTGGCAGGAGCTGCCCAGGGAGGTTTGGAGTGCTCATCCCTGGAGGTGGCACTGAGTGCTCTGGGCTGGGGACAAGCTGGGCATTGGGCACAGCTCGGATTCTGACCTTGCAGCTCTTTCCCAACCTCAAGGATTCAGTGGAGGCAGAGCCCAGCAGACTCCAGGCTTCACTCCTGGCTCAGTCTGGGTCTGGATGTCCTTCCTGCCTGCCTGGGGAGGGGACAGGAGGACACTTTGCCCGTGGCTGCCCGTGGGAGTTGGCTGTGCTGTCAGCACCAAGTGTGCTCGTGTTTTCCTTGGCTCTGCTCCTGCAATAATTGTTTAGCCACAATGGAAGGTGACAAGTGACTCAGCTGTGGCCGCAGTGGGAATATCAGGAGAAAATCCCTGATCCAGGAGCCACTCCCACAGCCCTGAGCTGCAGCATCTCCTCAGCCCCAGCAGCTCCTCTCTCCCACTTGGATCCAATCCCATGATCCTGGCAGGAACAATCACTGACAGCCAAAGAGCACCAAACTTCCCCCAAATGCTGCTCTTGAAACAGCAAAACTCCTGACAGGACTATGGGAAGCACAGCCAGCATCACTGGGAACACTGATTTTGAAGGAACAAACATCCCAACCCAAACATGCATGTGCTGGGATTGCTCAAGGCTGCTCCAAGAAGAATGAAGAAATTTGGATGGATTTTCCCTGGATAACACGAAAAGACAGATTCTTGACACGAAGATCACCTGCGACTCAAATTTCCAACTCTTCCTCCAGCACATGAAAAAGATCATCACAACTGGACCTAGGAAAAATATTTTCCCCTCTTGCTGTTTTCAGAAGCAGCTGAACCACTTCAGTCCCTCACTTATTTTGTGAGGGGTTGTGTGGAATTTTTTTTTTTTTTTTTTTAAATAACCAGAGGCATGAATAATTTCCAGCACGGAAAATTTCTGCCTAAAGAGCTAAAATTGGCATAGAATCATCCAAGAGTCACACAAGAAAGGCCTCCAGCAATGGCAACACTCAGAGCTACCAAGCCTACCTAGAGCATTTTTTTCCACTGTGCTCACAGGATCTGTTTCACTCCTCTCCTCTCAATCCAATTTCCACTGTCCTGCACCACAAGTTTAAAATAAGGACACCAGGAAGCATGTGTGATAAGGGGGAAGGAAGGGGAAAACCACAGCTTCTTTCATTCCTTCAACAGAGCCAACAAGGAGTGCTTGTTGTTTTTTTTTTTTTCCTATTCTTAAGAAAAAGTTGCAGGGAACGGCAAAGGGGAGAGATATTTGCTTTAAACTTTCACGAGTTTAATATGATATATATCTATATGTATTTATAAAGTATCTCAGCTTCTAAAGGTGTTTTGGAGCCTCTGGCTCCAGGGAGGATGATGTTTTCCATCTCAGGAGTGTTCATCCAGCCAGGATGGAGGGAGTGAGACAGGGAGGACAACCACGATTCCCCACATTCTCCCCCAGCCCAGGGAAGAAGCACCAGCTTGCCACAAAATCCCCAAAAAGCAGTGCATGGAATGAGCTTGGCCACCACCTTGGAGCAGCAGTGAAGAAGAGATGCTGCAGAGAAGGAAGCACGAGGTCCATTTCCTCCCAGCCCTGGCTCCTGCCCAACAGCTGTTGGCTGTTTATTTACTTCCATAATTTCCTTGGTTACACAAGCAGCTGCTCCCAGCTTAACCCCTGCCTGGGCCACCCCACCTGGGGCTGTGACAGCAGCACGGGGCAGGGAGGGACAGCCAGAGCTGGTCACCTCAGCACTGCCACTGATGTGAGCACAGCTGAGGTGAGCAGCATCTGACCAATCCCACCAGCCAGCTGAAGCTGGGAAAGCCATCTGCCTTCCCAGGGGCTGCTCTGCTGGGCAGGCAGGAATTCCAGCAGTGGCTGTGGATGCAGAGCTGGCAGGAAAGGCTTTCTCCTTGCCCTGTGGAACACAGCCCAAGGTGATGCCCAGCCTCAGTGAGAGAGCTGTGGGGACACAGGGTGCCCAGCTCCTCTCCTGGTGCCACAAACAGCCCAGCAAGGCCATCCCAGTGGCCCCTCTGGCAGCTGCAGAGATCCCTTCATGCATTTTCTCTCCTCCTCTGCACAGAGCCTGTTCCAGCAGCTCCGTTTGTGTTTTGGCTCACAAAGCCCAGCCAGACCCCTTGGCTCATCTCCACCGAGGAGGAGGTGGAAAACACCCTTTGCCTGCTCACCCAGAGCTCTGCTTTGGGTTTTCTGCAGCCCAGCCTGTCCCAGTTGCCTTTCCAGCCTCCTCCCTCCCAGTTCCATTTTCCTCCTGGCTCCCTCCTGCACCAGCAGGGAATTAAATCATAAAATCACGGAATGGCCTGGGTTGGAAGGAACCTTAAAGATCACTTTGCTACATGAGCAGGGACATCTTCTACCACACCAGATTGCTCAGAGCTCCATCCAGCCTGGCCTTGGACACTCCCAGGGATCCAGGGGCAGCCACAGCTTCTCTGGGCACCCTGTGCCAGGGCCTGCCCACCCTCACAGGGAAGAATTTCTTCCCAATATCCCATCTAAACCTAATTTCTCCATTTGAAGCCATTCCCCCATCTCCTGTCACTTCATGCTTTTGTAAAAAGTCCCTCTCCATCTTCCTGCCTGGCTCCCTCCAGCAGCCATTGCCAGCTGCCCTCTGGGCTGGCAGGGCCAGTGGCCACTTGCCTAGGACCTGCTCCAGGGCATCAGGTGTTTTCCAGTGGCAAACTGCTGCTTTGCTGTGGCAGCAGCTGGGAAAGCCACAGGAATGGAATTTGGACCTAACTCTAACAAAATCCTCCCCCAAAGCAAACAACTCCCCCCATCAATAAACCCCCAGCAGCTGCACAGATCTGTGCAGCATGAATTCCAACACAGCCCTGAGACAGCAGAACTCCAGCACTGGGACATGCTGAAGGCTCTGATTGTGCAAGGGGCACTGGGGTGAAGAGCCCAGCCAGCTTCTGAGGTGGCTTTTTCCTTGCTGCCTCAGGGATGCCCAAAGCTGTGCTCAGATTGCCTCAGATTGAAGCATTTTCTGGTCGATCAGGAATCACTGATGGTGCAAAGCAGAACCCTCAGCTCCCCAGCCTGGCCAGGCAAAGCCCCAGGAGATGAGGAATTCCCACCTGCAGGTCGAAGAACTTGCTGTACCGGCGGTAAATGACCTCGGTGGCTCCATTGGACCAGGTGACCTTGATGATGTAGACCTGCAGGGGACAGAGGGACAAATCAGAAAGGAAAAAAAAACCCAAAAAACGAAACCCAACAAGCCCCCAGCACAACCCAAAAAGCTCCAGTGCAGCCCCCACAGCTGGGAGACAACCTTGGGAACACTTCAGATCACTTCATCACAACACAACACAAAGCTTAAATTATTAAGCTCCACTGCTGCAGCTTAAATAAATGTTTATTTCTAGTTGTGAACTGAGCTCTGTGGCTCTAAGCAGGGGCACACGTTGAATGTGAAATGACACTTCTGTGCAAAAACACAGCACAAATCCCTCCAGACAGAAGAGTTAATAACTCAGCCTTGGCCACCCGATTTAGAGCTGCAGCATCAAATTTGATGTTGAGATCCCAGAGCAGCACCTGCACCAGCCTGACCCCTGAAACTGGGACTGCAACAGGGAATTAACTTGAATTAACCAAGTTCCCAAGGGTTGAAACTCCACCTGTTTGGGTTTGGGTTTCTTACACTTGCTGGGATGGAAATCACCCTCCTGATCCTTAAAATGCTGCACAATCAATCCCAGGAATTGCAGGTTGTTCACATGAGCATGACCAGGCTTTAACTGGGGATGAATGCAAAACAAAACACCAAACCCATTCCATCATTCATTCTTCTGCGAAGGACAACAAGCAAATCACAGAGTGAGGCAATCCCTGAGCTAATGCCCTCCCTTGTTTTGCACAGAAAGCAGAGATAACCCTTGATGAAGTGCCAGTGTAACACCCAAGTGATACAAATCTCAAATTGATAACAGATTGACTGAGCAGAACCAAAGGGATTTTTTTTCCCTCCTAACTCGTGTCCTTATTTCCAGCAGAAATTCAAGTATCAATTCCCTGGAGAAGGAACAGAACACTCAGAAGCTCAGGGGAAGGGAACTGCTAGAACTTCTGCTAGCAAAATCAAGCATGAAGGCTCTTAAATGCTGATATTTTAGAGTTTAAAACAGAATCCCCCAAGTGTTTCACACGGTTTTTCCCACTGGGATACCCATTTTTGCAGGTGCTGGAATGTGACCAACATCCTAGCCCAATATCAGAACTCGAACACCATGAGTCTCACATGGACAGCACAACGCTCAATTATTTATCAAACCTACTCCACTGGGCTGCTAAAATCCTAAGCCAAATCTCACTCTGCTGCTCAGGGAGCTGGCACAGCCTGAGCCACCAAGGTGAGGACACTCCTGACGGGTGACAAACTCCTCCCAGCGGAATCAATTCCAAATTAGCACACCAACTGAGGTAGCAAGAGGGATGAAGTTCTTACTGCTGAAATAAAGAACTTCCCTCCTGTCAAACCATCAATTAAATGGCCACTTTTGTTGAACTTGGGGTGGGTTGGAAGGGACCTTAAAGAGTTTCTCCTTCCACTCCAGCCATGGCAGGGACACCTTCCACTGTCCCAGGTTGCTCCAAGAACCATCCAGCCTGGCCTTGGACACTGCCAGGGATCCAGGGGCAGCACAGCTTCTCTGGGCCTCCCCACCCTCCCAGGGAACAATCCCTTCCCAAAATCCCATCTAAACCCACTCTCTCAATCTGAAGCCATCCCCCACTCTGCTCTCCTTCACCAACTCTCCTTTTGAGATGAAGGATCTGCACTTTCTCTGGATTTACACAAGGAAGACAGATGGATTCTGCAAGACAACACAACATCTGCTCCAGCTGTGCAGCCCAGGAAGGACCTCGTCGAGCTCCACCACCCCACCAGCAAACCAAGGGTTAACCCGCTGGTAAAACACACTCAACCTCCTTTCCCCTCACCCCAGGACTTGCTGCTGGGCCAGCATGAGCTCATGTGGGCTGGAAGCTCAGCTGATATCCCAGCCTCTTACCAGTCTCCAGCACTCCTCGGGGTTGTATCACCGCTGGCTGCCTGCCTGGAGAGAGCCTCGCACTGGGGCAGCACCAGGAGCCAACTCTGCCTCATTGTTTATTCCCCTCCTGCCTTTATTTGGAGTCAACAGCTCATTAGACTGGGATTTTAATCAGGATGTGGATATAGCCGAGCCAAAATAATTCGGAGCTCTTGAGGGTAATGAAGCCACGAGGTTTGAGGGCACAGCAGGCTTGCTGGTGCCCTTTGCAGCTGAGGGAAGGAGAGTTTCTCCTCAGTGATGAGCTGTTCTGCTGAGATGCAGATCTCCCAGGAGGCAGGAGAAGTTTCCTGCACATCCCTTTCCAGCAGAAAGGTCTCCAGGGTATCTCCCCAACCTGCTTGTGGAAAGCAGAGAAGATGGGGAAGCCCACAGGGATGGGAGATTCCCAGTGCCTGTGAAACCTGGGGAAAGCCAACTTCCTCTCTTTTTGGGAATATTCCTCGTCCTTCCCACAGCCCCAATCCCATCAAGGGTCAGAACCATCCCAGATCTTTTGGTTTTTTCCAATATCTAATCCATCCCTGCTGTCCTAGGGATAAAGAGCCACCAGAAAACACAACTCTGGTGCTCTCCTCAACTACCAACCAGAGTGCAGCTCTGGAGAGGTTTGAACAGTTTGAACACGTTTGAACCACCTAGGGATGGTTTCATTGGACATGAGGCACCAACCTCCCACAGACCCACAAAAACAGAGAAAATTCCCTTTTTCAGGTGCTTTTGGGAAACACTCCCAACGACCAGGACAGCTTTAAAAACATTGCCCTTCGTCTGAAGTTTCCCCTCCTGGCCTGGCACTGCCCCGTGTCCTGCCAGGAGCAGCACCATGAAATAACAACCCAAATAAACCGAATTTTGTCCCAGCAGGAGCCACCCCATCAGCTGCCCCCAGCCCTGCAGAACTGCTCTGAGAAGAGGCTTTTTCCCAGCCCACGTGGGGGTGAGAACATGTGGAAACACTTATTCCATGGGTCTTCTCCAGCTCGGATTTCCATGGGTATTCAAGGGAATAACCCAGAGAAAGCACCAGCACCCTTTTTCCGTGGAGAGGGCGAGGGTGGCTGGCATGGCCTCTGGAATTTGCACCCTCAGGGATGGGGTGGCACTGGGATCTGCCCCAGGATGTCCTGAGGGGTGGCAGGAAGGGGTGGCTGATCCAAGCAGGGCGCTCTGCAATCCCAGCACGTGGGCTGGGCCCTCGGCCAAAGCCAACAGCTGAGCTGTCCAAATCCCAAAGATCCAAATATCTGCAGCCCTTCCCAGCCAGCTGCACCAGGGGAGGGAAGGAGCTGAGGCAGTGAAACCCAGGAATGGTGGCTGCCCTCCCTCACTGCCTCTGGAAAGGACATCTTATCCTTCTCCCAGCCCTGAGTTTCCAGCTCTGGGAGGTACAGAAGCCACGGGAACAATTTTTGGGGTGCAGGTGGATGTTTAATGCCAGGTGAGAGGAGCATTTCTCATGAACACCAAAACCTCTCCATGCTCCCATCCTGAGAAGGAACAGATCCTTCCCAGAAAACAGAAATTTACAGATGCAAAAGGCTGAATAAAACAGATTCCATGGGGATTTGGCTTCCAAACTCCTTGGGATCCCAACCTCCCTACATTACAAGGAAATAGCCACATACCAACTACTTAAAAATCACCAGCAGAGAAGTGAGACATCAGGACCACCAAGGTGCTCTCCTTCATCACACCAAGTGCCCTAAATGGAAATAAAATATGGAAAAAGGCCCAGGAGATCCTTCAGCCTTCCCAGTAAGCATCAGGAGCTTGGTCCCCTCCCTCCCCAGCCAGCATCTGTCACTGCTGTCCCCTCCCCAGCACCTCTGGAGAGGCAGCTCAGTGGAAAACGGGGCTGAAAACCTTCAGAAGGGAGCTGTCACCAAAGTGACAGCTTGCTCCCAGAAATGCAAATGGCACCTGGCCAACCATGCCAGAGCTGTCAGAGAGAGCTGCCAGTCAGGCGGGGTGGCAGCAAGGAACTCTGCAGCTGGGGGAACACACCAGCAACTCCTGTCAGGAGAGAGCCACAGGGAGATCCAGGACATCCCTCCTGGGCAGGAAGGCAGCCCAGGCAGGGACAGAGCTCTGGGAGGCTGCAGAGCCAGCTGAGGCACAGCCAGAGCCATGGGAGTCACGGGGAAGGGAGCGCGGGACAGAGGCGATGAGCAGCCAGTGCGGATCTGCAAAGGGCAGCCAGAGATTTCTTTTTTTTTTTTAATTTCTTTTCCTCCTGCAGAAATGAAGCAGCAAGCCCTGGGAGCAGTCAGCCAGCAGAAGTGGTTTTGCAGGGGCTGCTGGAGAGCCCTGGTGCTGCACACAGCAGTGACTGTCACTGCTCAAAGGGGATCCAGGACTCTGCAGCAATTCCCAAATTCTCCGTCTTGCCCTTCCCCAAGAGGCACAATGTGCCATAAAACAGCACGGGGAGAGAGAGAGAGAGGAGCTGATTCAAACTGCTGACTTGAGGCAAGGAAATTAAGAACAGACACAGAGAAAAAAAAAATAAAATAACAGAACCAGTTTCCCGTTCTTGAACACGAGGCCGTGTGACCTTGGAGAAGAATCACTTCTGGACTCCTCACATAAACACACCAGGACAAGCTGGGAAGCAGCCTGGGCTGCTTAAATGTGAGCAGGAAGGAGGCAGAGTGAAGGTGAGGAAAGCCTAGAGCTGCACTTTCAGCCTCTCTCCTCCTACAGGAGTTTTCCAAAGTTTGGCATGGAGACTCTCAAGGCACCCTGGCTGGGGGAGATGCACATGAATCCCCCTAGGAAGGTTTTGGGATGCAGCAGCTGCCTGGGAGCTCTGCCTGCTGAGCCCAGCAGCAAGTCCAGGCCAAGCTCAGCACCATCCAGCTGTGCCAGAACCAGCACAGCCATCCCAACATCAGCTCTCCTGAATACCTTCACCATGGTGGCTCTGCAGTGATCCCGGAGCTTCCCTGGCATCATGGATGGGGCAGGGTGGAAGGACACCTCCAGGGGAATGCAGGGACACCAGGGAAGGTCCCCAGGCTCCAGCAGAGCTCCTGCAGCAGCTCCAGACATAACAGCCTCCAGCGGGGGCAGAGCTGTCTGCAGAGCTGTTTCCAAAGGCTCGGAGCCTGTGTGGTCTCGGGTCCAGGGAGACTCTGCACAATAAACCTCTCTGTGGAAAACTCCACATATTTAAAGCATCTTTCAGCAGCAGAAGGGAAAAGCATCAGTCAAAGGCATCAGGCTTTTGATTTCACCCACACTACCCCGACCTTGAAACGAGGGGAGATGTGAGAGCTTCACCCTCCCTTCGGCCAGCACACGAGGAACCCAAAGGGGCAGAAAAACCAAAAGGAGCTGAGCAACCCAGCCAAGGCAGAGCGGGGTTTAATATAGAAAAGGGAGTGGGAAATTGTAAGAGGAAAAGAAGAAAAAAAAAAAAAAGGAGGGAGGTGGCTGGAAACAAAGAAAGTTCTTGGCACCAAGCTGCTGTGCTTGGCCCCTCTCCATCAGCCTTCTCTGCCGCAGGCGTGCAGGGCTGGGGAGGGGAGAGGGGAGATCTTGTGCCATGGGATGTCACAGCGTGGAGCAGAGAGGGAGAGCCAAGCCCCAGTGCAGGGAGCAGACAGCCTGTGAGCCCCTGAGCCCTGCTGTGGGATGGAGAGGTGGGGAAGGGCTGAGCCAGCACTGGGGAAGGCATGGAGGAGGCATGGAGATGGCATGAAGGCATTCCAGCAGCAGCTCCATGCCACCAGGGATGCTGCCCTGGTCCCTCTGGCAAAGCAGAGGCAGAAGCACCAAGTCAGAGCTGCAGGGAGCTGGGGAACAGGGACAGAGGCAGCAGCAGGGCAGGAATATCCCAACACCACCTGAGCCAGCCTGACCACACACCCAGGACTGCAGAGCAGCTCCCTCCCCTCTCTCCAGTGCATCCCTTTGGTCTTTACCCTCTTCCCACTGCACTGCTGGCAGTCTGGCAGGGTACAGCACTGCTGGGACACAAAGGACACACAGACAAGGTTGTGCCCAAGGCAGGGACCCAAGGACAGCCCAGCAGGGCCTGACAGACCCCTCAGTCACGCAACAAACACAGCCACTCGTCTGGCCATGTCACACTGAAGGTCACACATATGGATTCCTCTGTTTCCTATTTCCCACTGCAGCACACAAGGGCAGGAAGACAGAGATACCCTCCAGAGCAGAGCTGTGGGGATCAAGGTCAGCAGAGCTGAAGCAGGCAGAGGCTGGAATGGCCCCAGTGCTGAAAAGTTCATTATTTGTGCAATGCTGCAACTGAGGGTGAGCATCAGCTTCCCCCACGGAGCAGCTCCTGCCTCAGTGGCCACGGGCCAGGATGGATTTGGCCTCTCCACTGAGCTGCCACATTCAAGGTTTCCAACAGCCTTGAGTAACGTGACTGGGGAAGAAAAAACAAAGGAGGGTTTGGGTTTGAGTGCTGGTTTTCATCCACAGAGCCAAGAGTGCTCCACAAAACCCCTGAGAGGGGAGGGGGAAAGGCTGCTCAGCTCTGTGGGGCAGAGCAGGACCAGGCAGGACAGAGTAAAATTTCTTTGGGATGATGGGACAGCATCATCCAGCTGACAGGAAATGGGATGAGACACGGCACAGGCACAGGATACAGCAGGAAAACACCACTAAGGATGCTGAGAAAGCCCTCAAAGCTTTCAAAGCCACCAAGAGTCAGTCAGCCTGCAGCTTCCTGGGCTCCCCCTTTCACTCCTAGTTTGGTCAACTGGGAACTCTGCACTGCATGGATTTCACACTACTCACATCACCTCCTGCTTCCTCCCTGTGCTCCTCAGCTGCCCACAGGACATTCCCACCATTCCGAGGGCATGGTCACCCTTCCCAGGGAGCAGAGCAGGGAGAAGTCATCCCCTGATGTCCTTTTGAAGCCAAACGAGCAGAATGATTCACAAGGGCAGAAATAACCCTGAAAACCCCCAGGAATAACTCAGCTGTGCAGGTGACACCATGCCAGGTCCCCACTGAGCTCTGTCCAGCTGGGCAACCAGGGGACCACCAGGGACCACCAAACAGTCCATGGGGAAGGTGTTCTGCAGAAATACCTTCAGCTCTGTAAATACAAGGCACTGAAGGACCATTAAAGTGCAGATTATTGGCAGCTCTGTCCTCCTGCCATTCAAACTCTCTTATCACTCCCTAATCGATTGCAGATAAGCAGTGGGGTTGGGCTGGACGACGAATGAAACCACAAATGGCCTCACCACGACAAGGAACAGAAATCCCTAATCCCAGCCTCCCATCACGCCACAAATTCCACATCAAAAATACACCACATTCACTTTTTGAAGGCGGCTCTCTTCAAATTTGTTTTAAAATATCTGCAGATCCCATCAGCCAGATTCCTCCACACATTGTTAATTACTTTCACAACAAAGCTGCCACAAATGAGGTCTTCACCTCATTTAAAGTTTGCCATCTTGGTCACTGGGTTTGCAAAATAAATAGTCTGCTGAACAACTATTTTGAATTTCCCTTTGCAGGGCTACATGGAGGCTTGGAATGGAAGTCCTGTGAGAACATAATCCAGCTCTCCCAATGAACTAACCCACCCAAACAGCACGCTGCTCTCTCTTCCCTGTCGGATGGATATATATCATTTTGGATGGTGCTCCAGAACAACTATTTAAACCTATATAACTGGGGAAATGCTCTTGGTAGGCAGAAATGGAGATGGGATTCAATGGCTTTGCTATTAACACACACAAAACACACACATTGCAGCTGTATCAAAAAAAAAAAACATCCTGAAGCTTGCCCAAGGGAAAGAAAACCACCCAGAGCTGGATTTAGTAAGAAAAAGTTTTATTTTAGGGCTTCTACTCGAGAATAACAAACACAACACTATTAAAAGGTCCCACGTGAAGTCCTTTAAAGGAAAATCTAGTCTGTCTCAACTATGGCTTTGTTTTGGGTCTTTTCTGAATAAACATTCATTTATCACAGGCTTGGCCAGACCAGAGAAATGACAGTCTGCTACTCTGTCTCTCACAATGATTATTTTTAAACTTTACTCTTGGACTTTGCCTTTTCAGATTTGCAGGATGGCCCCACAGCCCTTGCTGGCAGCATCCCTGAGCTGTGATCCCTCAACAGGAGATTTTCTGGGAAATGCTGCTGCAGAGGGATGGAAACCCCATTTTCCTTGGATAATTGGCTGCCATGAGCATCCTGCAGCAAACACCTGCACCAGGATCATTTCTCACTGCCCCAGCCAGGTAATGCCCCCCAAAAAAGCCTGAAGACAAGAGGCACAAGTTTGAGAGCACAGAGCTATGTTTGGGTTCCCAGTTGAACCCTGACACTCAGCTCAGCACCTTGCTGGGTCCTTACCCTGCAATTTGGGGGAATTTTGTGCCTCCTGCTCCACAGCAGAGCTGCAAAACCCCAACTTTTTGTCTCAGGCGACACAACTCTTTTTGTATGAACGACCAAAGCGAAAGGCAAACCAGAGCAGCCTGAATAGAGCCAGCTCTCCCCAGGGCAGGTGCAACAAGGACTTTGAAACACTGGCTCGATCTCACCTTTCTGGGAAAGTGGAATTCATAACTTTGTGCTGAGCAACACAAGTGCACCTTTGTCCAGCAAAGAGAATCCTCTGGCCAGCACAGAGGAGCCTGAGCAGGGCAGGTCACTCATCGGTCAGCTGGCACAGAGGCAACAGGAGGGAAAGGCAGCGTGGTCTGCAGCCTCCCCGGGGCCAGGGAGTCCTCCAGAACTCCCCAGGGCCAGGGAGAGCTGCTCAGGGATGGAGCAGAGCCCATCTGCAGGGAGCAAAGGTTATCCACGGACACTTGGTGGTCAGCTCGGATTCACAGCGTGCCAGCAGCAGCCACGGTCTGCACGACTCAGCCATGATTTGCTGCCTCTCCCTCTCTTTGCAGGAGGAGGAAGGGAGGGGAAAAAAGGTTTTGGTTTCATGTAATGAACCGGCTTTGTGGATCTGCCTGGTTCTATCGATTCCTCCAGCAAGGCGAGCGCTCCCATTCACTCCAGCTGCCTGCGAGCTGCCGGCCCCTCCCTGGCTCAGCCCTCTGCGAGCCACGCTGGCTCCTGCCGCTGCATTTCGGTCCAAGACGAGCCCAGGGAAAGCTCAGAGGCAGAGGGATGGCTGAGCAGGCTGACCGGCCGGGCTGGCCAGCTGTCACCACCCGGGAGCAGCCTCCCTCCTTCTCCCGCCGCTCCTGCCCCGCTGTCCCCACCCAGCCATCCAGCGCTCTGCTCAGAAAACACCGCTGCCCCAGTTTTGCAGCCTCGCAGGGATTATTTGTGCAATGCCCAACTCCACCCGGCTCTCCGTGACAATCCGTGCGCACAAAGCACGTCGCGTGCGCCACTCGGGGTGCTGTCCCAGCCGCGGGGACACCGCGGGGACATCGCTCCGGAGGGGCTGAAGGGACAGCAAGGAGCTGCCTGCCACAGGCCATCCCAGCCCGGCCTCGTTAGGGGACCTGGATCGGCCAAGACAAACAGCAAAGCTCCGCACGTAGGCGCTGCTTGGAGCGGAGCGGGGACACGGCTCGGCACGGCTCGGCACGGCTCGGCACGGCAAAGAGCACATCTGGAGCAGGCGCCAGGCTCAGGCAGGGCTGACAGAGCTGCAGGCAGGGCGGCAGGAAGAAGGGGCGATAAGGGGTGGGCGGCAGCAGCCACGCCGCACCCCTGGATGCAAGGAGAGACCCCTCTGCCCTCCCCGCGGCTGTCCTGCGATTGTCGCTCGCTGCCACAAACCAGCCGAGGGCACCCGGAGAAGCCCTTGAGCTCCGAAAAGCTGGCTGCTCCGACAGCAGATCCCAGCCAGAGCAAACACCACATCTGCACACCCAGCCCAAATGTGCCACGCACAGTGTGTCACTGGGTCACCCCAGCTCCGAAGGGAAAGGGGAGGGAAAGAACATTTCGGTCTTTGTTTTAAGGCTGTTGCCAGGATTCACCCAAAAGCTCTCCGCGGATAGCTGGAAACACACCAAAGTTTAAATCACAAAAAAAAAAAAAAAAGAAAGAAAAAAAGAAAAAACGAAAACCACATTCAAAAATAGACAAACCCACAACAGTTTGGAAGATGCCCCGGAGCACCAGGAAGGCGCTGGGCAGGATGCTGGGGACACGAGGGATCCTTCCCGGGCACCGAGCACTATCCAGGGGGCAGAAAGCAGCAGCCGGGTGGTCTCTTGCCCCGGGACTCTGCGACCAACAGGTCCCACGGCCCCTGTGCCAAGCGGCCGAAGGGGGCACGCTTCTCGGCGGTGCCCGCGCCCACTGCCCGGTGCCACCCCCGCCGCATCCCCGGGCATCCCCCGCGCAGGGTGGGCACCGGGAATGGGTCTGGGGGGCAGCGGCCGAGCATCCCCACGTTAGCAGGGGGGCACGGGGGATCCCCACGGGGCTGGCGGCACCCCCGGCAGCGCTGCCGCCCTCCTCCTCCTCCTCCTCCTCCTCCGTCCTCCCTTCCCGGAGCTCGGCGCGGAGCAGCGCCCGGCCTTTGTTCGCCCAGGGCCGGGCTGGGGCACTCACATAGTGCTTGTTGGGGATGCGCCGCTTCTGCACGTCCAGCACCTTCACCTCGGCGATGCTCCGCCTGGGCATCGCCGCTCCGTGCCCCTCGGGGAGCGGGGGACGCTGTGGCGCTCGCGGCGGGAGCGGAGCGGAGCGGCGGCTGTAGCGCGGCCGAGCCTCGCCGCGCCGCCCGCTGCCGGGGGTGGGAGGTGGCCCCGGCCCTGCCCGGCCTATCCCGGCCGCCGGGGCGGCCCCACCGCCGGCTGCTTAAAGGGCCGGCGGGCAGCGAGCGGCCCCCGGTGCGCCCGGGCTCGGTGCTGTGCGAGCGGGGCTGTGCCGCCGTGTCCCGCTCGCTCCATCGCTGGTTCTTCACCCCGCTCTCGCTCCAGCACAACAACCCCCAAAGCGGAGGGTTGGCCGCCGGCAGTCACATCCCTAAGGGATGCGGGAAATGAGCAGAGAAAGGTCTGTCCTGGTTAGCTCGGCGGAGCTGCCTTGCCCAGGACTCCCTGCATACCTGCGTGGGGAGACTGCTTACCAGGGCGTGTGGTGACAGGACAAGGGGAATGGCTCCAGACTGGAGGAGAGCAGGTTTGGGTTAGATATCAGGAAGGAATTCTTTGCCGTGAGCGTGGTGAGGCCCTGGCACAGGCTGTCCAGAGGCGTTCCATCCCTGGAGGTGTCCAAGGCCAGGCTGGATGGGGTGTGGAGCACCCTGGGATAGTGGAAGGTGTCCCTGCCCATGACAGGAGATGGCACGGGACGATTTTTAAGATCCCTTCCAACCCAAATCCTTCTGTGATTCTACCCCTGGGAGTCAGGAGCTGACCTGATGCATCCCATTCTCTTCCTGGCAGCCCCTCCTTGTGCCATGCCCTGTGCCCAGCTGTGCCCAGCTGTGCCCAGCTGTGCCCTTGTGCCAGCAGAGGGGACAGGGCAGTGCCCAGGCCCTTCCCCACACCAGCACTCACCCAACAGCCTCCTTCTTCCCAGCAGCTCCTCAACACGTGGCATAACCACAGCTCTCTTCCCCGTTGGGCTTTTAATTACATTATAAAGTTACTCAAGGCTTACACTGGCAGGTCATTAGTTTTCATATGAATTTAATTTAATCATAAACAACTCATCTCACTCCTTAGCGGCTCCTTAAATGTGGCTCTTTTTAATACTATTAACTTTGCTGCAGCCACCCCAGAGAATTAATGGAGGTGCAGGCAGGTTGCCAGTGCTTTATTGCCCCTCCCCAAGGGCTTGTCTCCATCCTGCTCCCCCTCAGCAAAGCCCCAGATCACAGTGCCCTGCAGAGGTGGCTGCAGAAGGGTTGCTGGGCTGTCAGAGGGGACATCAGGCCCCTGGTGACCTCCCTGGTGCAGACACAGCGCTGGGTTAGCCATGGAGCAGCTGCACATCATCCCCACCCCTGCCCCAGGCATTGCTCCTCAGTGAGAGGTGTTTTGAAGGCAGGAGGACATGGAGGTGACCTGTGGAATCCTCCCTGACTTCTGTCCTTCTGGCCTTCATATGGCATGCTGGGGCTGGAGGTGCTCATCAGGAGCCTGGGGTAGCACCAGCATCTGGAACTGCAGCTTCTGATGCTGTGTGGAGTGTCCAGACTGGAGCAGAAGCAGTTTTACTGGGTTTAAAAGCCTTGAAGGATGTGGAAATCCTCCAAAGGATGGTGAGGAAAACATCCAAAGCAGCTGTGCATCGTGCTGGTGGGAGAGTGGGTGTACACTGAGATGTGGAGCAATGGAGAAAGGGAATTAGGAGAGGAACGAAACAATTCCTGGTCTTCACACACTGAAAGGAAAAATTAAGGTAGAGAAACACTTCAGCATCAGCATCACCTTCCCCCCTGACCTGCTGAAGGGATTCCATCACTCCTGGGCCCTGACAGCACCCTGGCTGCAGCCTGGCAGCTCATGAGCACCCAGGAACGAGCAGGGCTTGGAGAGAACCACAGCTCAGGCTGCAAAATGGCTCCCGTGTTTAATTAACAAGTCTAATGAGGGCTGCTGGGAGGAGTGGAGAGTGGCTTTGCATGCTGACCAGATCACCTCCCGAGGGAGGAACGCTGGGAAGAGACTGTGGAGATGCAGAGGCTGCCTTGGGCTCTGCTGTGCCTCGGTCATTTATCTAGGAAACTGCCAGGGATTTGTAAAGGAGCCCAAAGGAGGAGTTTGGGAGTGACCTGAGAGTCCTGTGTCGGACCCACACCTCTGGGTGCTGCTGCAGGACAGCAGAGATGTGGCAGCAGCACGTCCCAAAAAAAGGTTGGGTGGGACAGATGGAACTGAGGGGAGTTTCAGGATCAACAAGTCATTCCCTGCTGCCCTAACCAGAGGCTGAAACATCATTAAGCCAAAATAAAATAAAATAAAATAAAATATAAAATAAAATAAAATAAAATAAAAACTCACCAGGAGAGGTCATAACCTACACAAGACAGGCATGTGCATTCTCCCTTGTCTCTGTCAGGATCAGCTGAGCAGTTTAAAACAAGAGGGCAAATGACTTCTGAAAAGCCATCCCTCAGCTCGGGTGTACAAATGGGTTTCTGCACGGCTGTAAGGGGATTCCAGCTGTTAGGGCACAGCTGGGCAGTCCCTGAGGTCTGTCTGGTGTCAGGGAGGGAATGGAGTGAGCAGACAGTGTCCCACCATCGGCCCTGGGCTGCAGAGGGAGCTCTGTCTGCAGTCAGCCTGGCATGGAGAGCCCATTGCTGCTGCTGCTCATTTTCAATTTTAGAACTGGGACAATGTGCCAGGTGACTGAATGTTCCTGATGCTCCCCGTGTACAGAACAAACTCATCCATCTCCCCTGAGCCACCTCACAAAAATCAGTCACCAAAGGTGCTCCTACCCCACGAGAGGACAGATCTCTGCAGCTGAAACACAGCAGAGATTTCCCACTTCACCAGGGCTGGATCTCACTGCTTCTCAGTTGTCACCGAGGATGATTTTCCACTGCTGTCACCCTGAATTGCAGGTTTTAGGTGCCATCAGTGCCAGCCAGGCTGGCAGCAGGCTCAGCCAGAGCAGAACCCACAGAGGGGATGCTCAGCCCTGGGGAACTGCTGAGGACAAGGCTAGAAAAGCACTGAAACCCCGCTGAGCAGCAGGGAGTGCAAACCCAGGGAAAAGAGCGAGAGATCCTTTCAGGAGCTCCAGCGTTGTGCCATCTAGTGAGCGAGAGGAAGAGCAGCAAACACCACCGCTCAGCCCCTGCCAGCCTGCAAATCAGGTCCGGAGCAGTCCTGGAGGGGCTGCCAGGGCGATGTGCCCCCAAAATCCAACCCATCCCACCCGGGAGAGGGGAAACAACAAACACCAGCACCTCCGGAGGCTGGGATTGCTGCAGCCGTGGGGAGTTTGGCATGAATTGGAGAATGAACCCAGCAGCATTTGGCTCCAGGGGGTGCAGATGAATTTCAAGGGTTTTTCTGCCCCTGCCCTGCAGAGAAAAAGGAGCAGAGATGCAGCCATGGGAGGGAAGCACTCAGCACAAGCCCTGAGCTCCCTGCCTGCCCTGCTTTTGCCTCCCCAGAGAGTTTCCTCATCCCCAGCACAGCAGGAATGCTGCAAAAGCCCTTGGGCAGCTCAGAGGGGTTTGGAGCCCAGATGTGACAGGAGCTGAACCACAGGGAATGCTGCAGCTGCTGCAGCACCAGGAATTTCTCAGGGCTGTCAGCTCTGTTTTTGAAAAAATAACAAATATTTTAACTTTTGCTCTGTTTTCCACATTGCACCTGGACCAAATGGTAGTTAACAGTTATTTCTGGAGTGCACAGTACTTATAAATATATGTTGAATCCTCACGGCTGAAGCTCCCCTCAGGCACTGCCAAGGACATGCAGATGAAGTTAAATATTCCCAGGAGATCTTCTGCTTCACTGGGACACACTGAGTTTTGAGCAGTGTGTCCCAGGAGGCAATGCAGGCCTGGCACACATAAACAAAATTATTAATTATTGTCCTCAGCTACTCCATCCCTTACTATCCTGTGGAACAAGGAGACAGGAACCCCCAGGCTTTGCTCATCCTTCTCTCTCTGCTCATTTAAAACCTCACCAGCAACACCTTCCAGTCCCAAATCCCTTTCCTTTTCAGCATTCCACCCGAACTCACACCCTGTGCATTTACCTGGGGTGGACAGAAAAGGTCATTTCCTGCATGAAATCCAAGGTGAAACTGGCAGCTTCTGGCACAACCTTCCAGCAGTGAGGGCAAAGCCACCCCAGCTCCATGGGCTCGAGTCAAACTGCCCTAATTTAATGTGGTGTGTCCTGCAGAGAAACTGATGGGAGCAGCAGGTGAAAAGCTCTGAGCAGGGAATAAAAGCCATGTGGGCTCTGTGATGGGTTATTGGGGTGGTTGTTGGGGTGGTGGGAGCTTTGCTGAGCCTGAGGGAGGAGGCAGAGACCTCCCCCTGCACTGATAACCATGGAAAACCATGGAAAACCATGGAAAACCATGGAAAACCATGGAAAACCATGGAAAACCTGGTTTGCAGCCTGGCCCTTTAATGCACCCAGAGAGATCCCAGCAGAGGAGAGCACAGGAAGGGGCAGGAAGGCATCCCCAGGACCTCCTTGTGCCACCAAAACAGGGACACTGAGGTCTGGGATTCCCGTTCAAGCCAGGCCAGCTCATTAAATCGAAGAACAATCCATGGCCAAGTGCTTTACTCAGAGTGCAATACTCACTCCTCACCAAGCAGGGTCAGCCCAGCACCATCTGAACGCACTGCAGCCACCCTGAGCACACTGCATGCTGCTTCCCCTCAGCTCCACCAGGATTTCAGCTCGGTGGCACAGATCTCCTTGCCCCTGAGCAGCAGGAGAGGCTCCAGCTCAGTTTGAAAGAACTGCAAGTTCAGCCTTGCGAAGCTCAAATGTCAGAAGTTTCTCAAAGTCAGTAAAACCCAAAAGCAAAGCTGATCTGAGCTCACAGGCACAAAATCAGAGCCATGCCCAGGATTCTCAGTCTGTTACTTTATTAGAGAGCTCTTTACATCATAGTGGTGGCCCCACTGAAGATGCTTTACAAAATATTAAAAAAACCCCACTTTTTATTCAAAGCCACATCTTTTTAAAATGGTGTCCCATCCCCCCCCTGCAAAGCAAGCTGGGTTTAATCGTGGTTCTTTCTGAACAGGAAACAACAAAAACATCCTCTTTTGAAGGGAGGGAGAATTATAACCAGGCTGTAAACATGACCATCAGATGATGTGCTCCCCTTCTAGGAGAGGGACATGGCACTGGAGCCCCGGCAGGGAACACTCAGTAGGAAAAGGAGTGCACAGAACCATTCCTGCCTCTGTTAGCAAGGCTGTGTTGCTCTCTCCAAGCTGAAAACGAGCTGGACTAGATTAAGGGATAACTGATTTACCCCAGAAGTTGTCTCTCCTCATGGCTGCACCGTGTCCAGAGAGGGATGATGCTCCCTGGGTCTTGCTAGTTTGGAGGAAGTTTATAAATATGGATTAGGAGCTCTAAATGGGTTGGAAATGCACAGCCTGGACACAGAGTTAAAGACCTGGGGCTGCCTCCTCCAGCCCAGTGCCTACAAGTGAAGCACATCACATCCCACCTTTCCCTGAAATGCCAGCAAATCAACAGAGGAGACACGAACATAACAACTTCTTCTTTTCTTTTTTAAGCAGAAATACTTTTTTCTTGCTAGAGAAGCAGGCCTAGAATAAACAATGTCATCCAGAGACAAACCCAAGTGCTGCCTTACACCTTTGGGCTGTGCAAAGAAGAAGGTGCTGCCAGTGAGGTCCCTGAGCCTCCCCAGCTCTGTGCCCAGCCAGCAGCTCAGCCAAGCCCTGGGCAGGGAGGGGACATCCCAGGGAGCAGAAGGGACAGAGGACCTGCTCTGCCACTCTGCCCATGGCTCCCAGCCAGGAGAACCATCCAAGGAGATGAGAGAGTGGAGGAAGAGCTGCTGGGAGCAACAACCACCATGCCTGTGCATCTCCTCTTCCCTTGTTTCAGTCCCCTTTGCTCCTCCCAAACGATGCTCTGGCATTACCTGGTGACCTTCATGGTTCCACACAGAAAGGACTTCAAAACTAGTCTCTCAGTCTCTGAAAGCTCTGGCTGGAACATCCTTCACCCCCGTTTATCCAAAAGGCACACGACAGTGACAGACATGTCACTGTGTCACCGCAGGACTGAGCGCTGTCCCCAAACTGCCCTCTGCACATGCACTTACACTTCCTCAAGGACCAAAGCCTGCAGCCAGCTGGACAGTTTAATTACCAGTTTAATTGCCCCAGAGCCCAATCTCTGATCAGACAGGGTTAGCTGAGTGCCAGAGGGGCTGTGGTGCCAGCGGTCACAGCAAAGGAGGAGCAGAAACATTTTTGGGAGGACATCCAGCCCCGTTCTGCACAGTCTGTATGGGGAGGAGGGGGACAGAAAAAACCCAGCCCTCCCTAGGCAAAAAACCCCAAATCCCTGTCTCTCTGTGGTGAAAAAAGGCCACAGTGGAGAGGAATAAATCTAAGGCAACTGTTGGGGGCCTGAAGGCCAAGGTGAGTTTAAGACAATGCCAAAGCTGCTCTGGCCCAGGGCAGTCCTTACAGAGGACTGGGACAGGAGCAGCCACATGGAGAGAGGGGTGACAGCCCTGTCACAGAGCCACGGCTGCTGCTCAGAGTGCTCTGTGCTCCAGTCTGAGCTGACAAACCAGTGAGCACCAGGCTCACCCAGGGAGGCATCCAGCCAGCAGTGCAAGTGCAATCCAGAGAGGCTCCTGCCCCTCTTCCCAGCACGGAGCTCCTGGGAAAGCCACCACAGCTTCCAGCCAGCATCCCTCAGCGCAGAGACCACGCTCACCCCGGGCAGGGCGAGGGGACAGGAGGGTGCTGTGGTAGGAAGGAGCTGCTGAGAGGATCCTCCAAGTGCAAGTTGCCCCCCTGCAGCCCAGGAGGACACAGCCAGTACCAGCTGGTGGCCTGCCAGGGGTTACAGGCTCTCTGAGGAGCTGAAGGGGACGAACTTGGCGTGTTTGGTTGGGGATATTGGCATCTGTCCCTCGGCCTCCTCGCTGAGCTTGAAGAACATCTCCTGCTCACGCTTCTTCTGGTTCAGCTCATCCTCCAGGGCCTGAAGCAAGGAGAACACACAGGAGAGCTGTGTTTGAGGTTGTTCTGGAGCTGTGGACACCAGGCAGGCAGGACATCCTGTTCACACCCTACCTTCTTGCGTGGCCTCAGCTTGTCTCGCCACTCCTTCATGTGCTGGTTGTGGCTCTCATCCAGGGACTTCAGCTTCTGCGTTTCATGCTCGATCAGGAGGTGGCACTTCTCATTCTAAAAACAAATCACCAAACAGATCACCAAACACATCAGCCATCAAGCAGCTGGAACTGTAAGTCCAGCTCAAACAGGACTCATCTCAGGCAGAGCTGTTCAGAGCTCTGAGCTCCACGTTTAGACACAAAACCAAAAACCTCTCAAGGCAAGAGCATGAGGACATCAAGACCAACTCACTGAGCCCTCTGCAGCCACTTCTTGAGAGACTGAGACCTGCACAGGAATCTCTGGGACACCAAGGCACGAGGGATGAGTACCTGGAGATGCTGGAGCTCGTTGGCATTGCTCTCACACTGCGCCTGCATGTCCTTCATCTGCGTCTCGTGCTTCTGCTGCTGCTGCAGCCGCTCTGCCTTCTGCCTCTTCTCCTCCTGCAGAGCAAACTGGGGAGACAAAAGCAGGATCTGTTCCAGCAGTGCTGCCCTGGTCTCTGGAGCTGGTTGGGAGACCAGCCCAGCTTCCACTGCTACACAGGAAAGGAAAAGCCCTGAGGATTCTTCCCAACACAAGTTATGATGGAAACAGTGCTGAAAACCACATATGATGCTACAAAACAGAGCCCTCTAACCCAGCAGTGTGTTAGAAACTGGAAATAGCTGTATTTTCCCAAATCCCCTTCTCCCACCGAGCCAGGCCTCAACTCCTGGTGCCTTTTTGGGGAGCTGAGCTGTGGGAACGGATGGCAGGCCTGTCTAGGCTGTCTCAGGCTCACAAACACCGACCGTGTCACAGCCAGCCCGTGAGAACCTCACCATGAACAGAAGCGAGAAGTAAAAATAAAGTGTGGACAACAACCTCGTACTTGTGAGAACCTCAGCGTGGACAGAAGCAAAACAAAGCCTGGACAACAGCTCACCAACCAGACAGAAAAACACAGAGCAATTTTGCACCTGCAATGGGGAGGCTGTTTTTCACAAAGACGTAATAATTGGTCAGGAATAACTGACCAA
The DNA here is from genome assembly GCF_008360975.1 of Lichenostomus cassidix. Classification (NCBI taxonomy): domain Eukaryota; kingdom Metazoa; phylum Chordata; class Aves; order Passeriformes; family Meliphagidae; genus Lichenostomus; species Lichenostomus cassidix. The sequence continues at coordinate 16,720,263 of NC_139494.1, forward strand.
TGCTGTTGTGTAACAACAGGTTTAGAGAGCCAATAACTGCATAGAAAACAGTATAAAAGACTATAAAAAAAAATACTTTGTAGCAATAAAACTCGATCTACCTTTCACCTTCCTCCCTGGCTTGGAGCCATGTTTTTTTTGCCGTGTTTTTTTGCGCCGCGTGTTCATTTTTACCGCCAGACTGACCTGTTTGATCTTCTCCCTCTGCTCGGCGGCGCTGCCGCTGGAGTGGATGTGGAGGCTCTTCTTGTACATGGCCATGCGTGTCTTGCCCTCACTGCGCTGGATTTTGGGCAGCCTGGCCTTCTCCTGCTGCTGCCTCACCTTCAGCTGCTCCAGCATGCGCTGGTTGTAGCGCTGCATCTGCTCCCTCTCCTGCAGACAGACTGGGGTCAGGGGAGCAGGACAGCTCTGCACTCCTGAGAGAGCTGGAGAGCAGATTTGGGAGCGGCTGGTGGCACTCCAAAGGGACTGGAGGGGATGGTAAGGACTGAACAGGCTGTGAAAGCAGAGGAGAAGGGGCTGGAAGTCTTCACTTCCTGCTCTGGGGATCAACCATGCCAAATCCTGGGCAGTGAGAGATTTCCAGAAAAGTCCCCCAAAATTCCCAACTGCTTCTTGCACACAACACACAGCACATGTCCTGGCCAAGAAGGCTTTATTTTATTGCCTTCTTGCCACCAGCTTTATTCTGGTCCTTTTTCACTAATAATGACCAAGCACTTTAACTCCTCACCCACCCTTCCAGGGACACCTGGACACTTTGCTGACCCACACCATGGGAAGGTGCAAAGCCTTCACCTTCTCGTGCTTCCGGAGCAACTCGTGCCTCTGGAGGAAATACTGGTCCTTCAGCTGCTGCTTGACAAGCTGGTGTTTCTCCTGCTGCTGACGCTCCTCCAGATCCCAGATACAAGCTTCCCTGTCTGTGGGGAGGAGAAGGATGAGGAGACAACCCACCCAGGCCCTCAGCTTGGTCCCACCAAGTGTCCCAAGCTCAAGAAAACTCTGTGCACACAAACAGTGCAGCAGATGTTGGGCGTGACCATTCCCCTCCTGTTTTCCAAGAGGAATTGGTTGCAAACCATATTGGAGCCTGATTTCTTGCAATTATGAAGCCTAATTGGTTCATATTTGTAAAGCACTCTGAAGATTAAAGCCCTAAGTATTATTATTGTTAAACATTTAGACAGGACCTGGCAAGGCTGGTTTTTTCCACATCCCATCCTGCCAGCTTGCAACTCTGTCACAGCATCTGCTGCGTGGGAAGAGCCAGGGCTGGATAAACCCATGGTGACAGCATTGCCTCCCCTCCCTCACAGCCTTTGCCACCCACCTCTCATCAGCTGCTGCTTCTTGTTGAGGCACTCACGCTCCTTGTCACAGATCTCTCTTTTGTTCTGGGCAGTGATGTTCTTCATGGCCTGCTCCAGGTCCTCCTTCTGCTTGGCCAAAAATTCCTGTTCCTGGGGAAAAAAAACCAGCAGTGCCACCATGAGCTCTCCTTGTGCTGCAGCTTGAGGAGCATCTGCTGGTGTTTCAGCTCCTCCCAGTCCCTCCAGCAGGGAGGATGGTTTTGTCTACTGCATAATTCCCAATCTAGGAATTGGGGGAATTTCCCTCAGCCTCACCATGGTTTGTTTTTTCTGGGTGAAGTCATCCATCTTGGCCTTCAGGTTCCCTTTGCGCTGTTGCCGCGGCAGCTTCTCGACTTCGTTCTTGACCTGTGGGGAGGGAAATGAGATTTCCCTGCAGGAAACTTTAGGCCAGGAACAGCCCCACCTCGTGTCACTGAACAGCTGAGAAATCAGCCAAAAGGACTTCAGGAATCCCCCAAAGGACGTCAAGAATCACCCAAAAGGACCTCGGGAATAATCATCCAAAAGGACCTCAGGAGTCACCCAAAAGGATCTCAGGAATTATCACCCAAAAGGACCTCAGGAATCACCCAGAAGCACTTCAGGAATCACCCAAAACCACCTCAGGATCAGGAATAATCACCCAAAAGCATCTCAAGAATTATCACCCAAAAGGACCTTGGGAATCACCCAGAAGAACCTCAGGAATCATGCAGAAGGACTTCGGGAATCACCCAAAAGGACCTCAGGAATCACCCAAAAGCATCTCAGGAATCACCAAAAAGGACCTCAGGAATCACCCAGAAGGACTTCAAGAATAATCACCCAAAGGTGTCTCAGGAATCACCCAAAAAGACTTCAGGAATCACCCAAAAGCTAGGCCTTCCTCACAAAACACCAACTGCTTTCCTGTCGAGTTCCACCACAAGAAATGCTGAAGCTCCCCATGAAGAGAAAAGTGCAGGAGAACATCATTCCTCCCTCCCATCCCCATTTTTACCTCCTTCTTCATCTGCTTCAGCTGCTCCAGGAACCTGGCGTGGTCCCTCTCCTGCTCCAGGCGGATGCGCTTGGCCTCCTCGCGCCGCCGCAGGGAGTGCTCCTGCTCCATCCTCTCGATCTGCTGCTTCTGCTGCCGCTCCAGGTTCTCCAGCTCTGTGTCATAGAACTTCTTCTTGGCCTGCCCAGAAAGGCAACAAAGAAACAGCTCAGCCTCAGACTCCTCTCCACTTCGCTGCCTTCCAAAAGTTGAAAAATAAAGTGAAAAGAAAAAAAAAAAAGGGGCAGAGGGTTTTTCTTGCTTGGGTTGAGCCTCTTGACTGAGGAGGGAAATTTCCAACCAACACCTCACAAAGTCTGAAGCTCTGTGTCCCAACAGTGCCCTTGTACCATAGAAGAAGATCTTTAAGGGCCTTTCCAATCCAAACCATTCTCTGATTAACTTCCAAATTATTTTACTTCAACAGAAGCTGCCCGTGGAGGGACCAAGTGTGTGAGGCCAGTTTATTCAATTTACACTCAAAGCCTTGCCAGATTTCCTGCTGTCACACTCAGGCCTTGCTGCTTTCTTATTTAAAGTTCTTTTTTTCCTGTGAATTACAACAGCACTATAAACTGTTTCTCACAGTAGCCATGAACAGACACAAAAGAAAAGATCATTAAAGAGAGAAAGTCCAGAACAAGCCTTCCCCTGTTACACCCTGCCAGGAAAAGGCTGCCAGTGTGCTGCATGCCCACAAAACCCTTCCAATCCCAAACAGGGGTTCTCTGATAGTTCTGTGGTACCCAAGGGTGTTGCAACCCAAGAAGATCCCTCTGTGTGGGGCACCTGTGGATTCCCAGGAATTTTCCCTGCCCTCCTACCATCATTTCCTGCTCGAAGCGCCGCTGCATCTGCTCCTGCTGCAGCTGGTGTTTGCTGTTGAGCTGGGCTTGGTTCCTGTGCTCCTCCTTCTGCAGCAGCCGCAGCTCCCGCAGCTCCTGGCGCCTGCAGAGGGGCAGATGGGGCAGGAAGGGGCAAGAAGGGGCAGGATGGGGCAGGATGATGGGGGAGGATGATGGGGCAGGATGGGGCAGGATGATGGGGCAGGATGGGACAGGATGATGGGGCAGGAAGGGGCAGGATGATGGGGCAGGATGATGGGGCAGGAAGGGGCAGTATGATAGGGCAGGATGAGGCAGGATGGGGCAGGATGGGGCAGGATGATGGGGCAGGATGATAAGGCAGGATGGGGCAGGATGATGGGGTAGGAAAGGGCAGGATGGGGCAGGATGGGGCAGGATGGGGCAGGATGGGGCAGGATGAAGGGGCAGGAAGGGGCAGGATGATGGGGCAGGATGATAAGGCAGGATGGGGCAGAGAAACACAAAGTCAGCCAAGGTCAGAGGGAGGTGATGGGCAGAGATGATCAAATCCACATTTCAGCATTTCAGCATTTCAGCATCATCCCACAGCATCCTGGCTGCTGTGGAACAAAAAAGCCTTGCAAAGTGAAGGCCTTGTTGCCTTTGTAAAATCCTTGCTCACTTCTGTTACTTTAGCCAGCTAAAAAAGCATTTTGGGAATGATTCAGCTAAACTAAAGGTGAAAAACAAGTTACAGAATTGTAAAACAGTTATTAGAACCAATAAGTGCTCACACCGTGGAGCTGGTAATTAGTTAGCTGATACCTGTTAGTCTATAGGAATTAAGTTATTAATTATTAAAATATTAACATAGTTAAGCACATTGATTTTACCTTACAAATACATAAACTCATAACAAACAAACAGTTTAAAAACCCTAAATTTTTGCAATAAAGTATCTTTCCCAGCTTCTCAAAGGAGCTCTGGAAAAGCTCCTGAGGTGATTCTGCAGGCACTGGTGTCCCCCAGCACCCAAAATTCCCTTTGTGCCAGCTGGGTTAGTGCTCACTGAGCCTCAAATCCCAGCTCAGGCCAAGCTGGACTGCTCTGTTCCAACCCCTGTGCTCCACATTTGTTCTTACACCCAGCAGAAAGGGCAGTTTTCCCAAATTCTGACCCATCTATCGCGACATTGCATCACTCCCTGATCATCCAGCTCGCCAGGAAATGAGCTCTGCTAATGAGCTTTTACATCAGTCTGATACTGGGGCTGAGGAATAAGGCAGCCACAGGGACACAAAGGGTTTGGGACAAATTATCCTCTCCAGGAGTCCCCCAAAGCAGAGGGAAGCAGCCTGGAATTGGGCACCAAACAAAACAATTTGTATTTTAATTCTTTTAAGGGCCTTTTCATTCCAAAAGAGCAGCTGAGAATAAGTCAGGGAGGTTTGAGAGCTGTGAGATCTGCAGAGGAGTCACCAAGGAGGGTGGATACACCCATGAACATTAAATGATGCTCCAGGAGTTTATAACTCCCTTGGCCTTCCTGGTAATGAAGTCTGAGGAGAACAAAAGGAAGAGGAGCATCTCGAGAAGATTCCTGTGCTTATTTCCACTGAGCCAGGCATCTCCAGCCCTGGGGGACACACACAGTCATCCCCAGAGGACACAGGCAGACACAGCAAAACTTCCCTTGGCACAGCCTTGAGCTCCATCCCTCCTCCTCTTGTCCAGGTGGGACCAAGACAGAAGACAATTGGACTTTGTGTCACTCCTGGATTAGCTCAAAGAGCAGAAAACCCTGCACTCCCTCCATCCCAGCTCTCCATTTACTTGCCTGAGAAACCTCATTTCTTCATCCTTCTTCTCGTCCTCGCTGATGATCTTGGAGGTGGTGACGCTCACCTCCACGCCGTCCACCACGAACTTGCGGGTTCTTTTCAGGGTCTTCTTGTGCATCTGAGACTCCTGGGGTGGGCAGGGGGGGAAAGGAGGAGCCCATGAAGCAGCAGCTGGCCAGGGCTGCGGCAGCTGGAGCCCTCAGGGCAGCTCTGGTGCTGTTGTTGGTGAGGAGCACACGAGGAATCCACATGGAACACGAATCAGTGGTGGAGTTGGAGGTCCAGCTTGGCTAGCCCAGCACAGGGCAGCAGGACTCCCACCCTGGAGAAACCTGACCCACCTCCCAGAGACCCTTCCTCACTGTGATCTGACACGGCTTACTCCCTGAAAAACCCAAAAAACTCCTTTCCCCTTCTAAAGGACCAACTTGGAGAGCAATTCCATCTGTGGCATTGCATTCCTCCTCCTCCTCAACAGCCCAGGTGTCCTGGAAAGGGTGTGAGGAGGGGAAATTCCTCTGCAGGAGCATCACCTCCAACCATTAGGGATTTCAGGCTCCTGTGGGGGATGTTGGCTCTGCAGCTCTCAGCAGGAGGTGGGGAAAGCTTTACCAAGAAAGGTTTTTGGGCACATTTCTGTGCTGGGAAACCATCGCTCCTGCAGGCAATCTGATAAAGATCTTGTGCAACACATCCCTCTGCCCCCTCAGCTCACACCAGTTCTCCTGGAGCTCAGCAAATACCATTCCAGTGATTTTGCCTCTTGCTCTGAGCCATGCTGACCTGGCCAGCTCCAGGTCACAAGCATTCCCAGCCTCCAGGAAGCTTTAGCAAAAGCCAGGAAAGCCTGGGAGGTCTTTGTGCAGCTCCTGCTGACACAAACCAGGCCAGCTGTATGGCAGGTTGGGAAAACTGAGAGAGCCACAAGCTCAGATGAACTTTTTCCTGGGACCAGGTGTCCTAGGGGAGAGCAGCAGAGTGATGGACTGTGGATAAAGTTCAGGAAGTCACATTTGGGGTTTCACCCTTGAGCAAGGACAAGCCAGCCTCGTGGCGTGGTTCCTTCACACAGAATAGCTACAAGACATCAGCCTTCCCCTAGATTTCAGCGGCCTGGCACAGCAGAGGAACCTGCAGCAGCTCCACCAAGAGCTTCTCCTTCCCTTGAGGACATCCCTGGCACAGCTCAGCCCAGCTGGCACAGACACCATGGCAAACCAACCACGGGAAGCTTTCCCCAGGGAAGGATTCCCTCCCTCCCCCGTGTTCTCCAGCACCCTCTGGCCCCACGCTCACCTTGAGGGAGATGGAGCCACTCTCCCTGCTGAGGGCCAGGTCAGCAGACAGGGAGATGGTGAGGTCCATGCTCTCAGAGGCTGAGGTGCTGCCAGAATCTGAGTCCCCCTTGGAGCGGCTGCCTTGGAAGGGCCCTGGGGCATCCAGGCTGCCATTGGCCAGCTTCTCCTCGCTGAAGTTCTCCAGGTGGACACTCTCTGGTCGTTCCCCCATGCTCTTCCTCTCCCCAAGGCTCTTCCTCTCCTCCCTGCCTGCTTTAGGCTCCTTGTTCCCCTCGGTTGAGTTCCCCAGATGTCCAGGCTGCAGGATGATGTCCGGCTTGTCCTGGCTGGGGGGTTTTGTGGAGTGGTTGCTCTCCAGCTTGTCATTGTCACTGCTGATCCCTTTAGCCGAGGCTTTGTCACTCTGGCCATCTGTGGTGTCCTTGCCTGTCCCCACGGAGCCGTTCACAGCTTTGGGCAAGGAGGACTCCCGAGGTTTCTCTGCATCAAAGCTCAGCTGGCTCACCTCGGAGGGATCCCTCTTGTGCTTCCCAGGGGGCTGCAGAGACAGGAGAGGGCAGAGCTGGGGTTGTCACCAGCACTTCACACAGCTGAAAGGGCCACCAAGCCCTCATTCAGGATAAAATCACCCACAGCTGAAGAGGTATTGGGAGGAAATTTCCCTTTTAGGACATCTGCCCTGGGACACGTCCCTCTTTCCCCAGGTTTGTGGCCCCAAGGACTATGGACACTGATGGGAGGAAAAGGCTCAGTGAAAAAGCTCCAGAAGCTGCACATCCTTAAGAGGCAGCTGAGGGATTTGCACACCAAACTCCTTTCTCCAAGGCTAACTCCACTATGGATGAACCACTTCCCTCTGCCACACAGGAGGGAGGTCAAGACATGTCCCCAAGCAGCTCTGTCCCCTTCAAAGAGCCAAACTCAGCCCAGCTCCCTCCTCGGGCTGCTGATCCCTCCATGTGCTGCTGGCTTTGCTTCCACTCCAGCCTGGATCAGGGCTTATTTTTCCCTTTTTTTTTTCCCTTTCCTCTTTTTCCTAACCACTTTTCCCAGCCCCTCCTGTGAGTGGGCACTGGGCCACCTGCCAGCACCATTGTTCCTCCACACCCTTGGCAGCCACCAAAATCCAGCCCCTCCCCGGCCAAACAACCACTTCCCCTCCACCTGATGTGGCCCAGAGCAGCTTTTGGAGGCTGGAGAAGTGGCCAGGCTCTTTCCCCCCAGCACAGCCCCCCAGGTGAAGCTGGCAGCACGGGGCTCACCGAGGCAGACTCCGAGGAATCATCCTCCTCCGCTTCATCCCGACTCTCCTCGATCTCCTCCATCACCTCAGCCTTGGCTTCAGCCACCAGCTCCCTCAGGGCCCTGTTGCTGGTGACCTTGCTGACGAAGGGATGCTGCAAGCCAAGCACAGTGACCGTGTGAGGTGGCAAAAACCACAGCTGGTGAGCTCATGGCAAGGAGCACTCTGGGCTTTAAAACAACTGTAAAAAGCCAAGGGTGTGGATCTTTCCAGTGTTCACCCCCAGAGGAATTCACACTCTGCACACAGATGCTCCCCAAAGCTGCTTTGGGGCAGCAGCTCCCCCCGAAAAAGCAGCAGCAGCATTTAAACAAGGGGACATTTGCTGACAGAATGTCACCAGGAGCAGGGCAGGAGCAGTCTGCAGGATCCCCGGGTGCACTCAGCGCCTGGGGGAAGGTTGAATTGGGATTGTGGGGCTGGAATCCCTCGGTGCTCACAGCAGGGTGTTGCGCTGAGCTGCAGCAAAAGGCTGGGGAATCCCTGGGGTTTGTGCAGCAGCACAGAGCGAGGGATCTGCAGCCAGCAGGGAACAGCAGCTTCCAGGTTTTTGCTCTGATTTGGGAAAGGGACAGGAGGGAAGGAATTGAATTTCAATCAGGGCTAAGCAGGTATAACCCAAGCTGGCTGCCACATGAGCGTTTTTAGGCAGCAGGAGTCGTTTCTATTCCAGATGGTGTCCACAGGGGCTCTGCAGTTTGCTCCACAGGGAAAAACCCTGCTGATCCTTTTCCCAGTGTTTCAGTGGCTGAAAAGTGCTGTGAACTTTCTCAAGAGGACAAAAGTCATCTGCAAGCAGTGCTGGTTCTTACCTCCAGCAGCTGGGCAGCACTGGGCCGTGTCTCTGGGTTCTTGTCCAGTGCCTTCTTGAGGAAATCTCTGAACTCCAGGGACCTGGAAACACAGTTGGGGGTGGGAAATTCAGGGCAGGGAAAGGCTCAGATGGCACAGAGGTCTGCCTGATCCCTTAGCAGGCTGTGTCCCAGCTTGCAACTGGCCATAATCAGCATTTTGTCCCATGGGAAACCCAGTTATTCTGATTATTTGTAAGAGAAGCAGCAAGTCAGGGAGCAGGTTTTGCCTGAGGTTTTGCAGGTTTTCTGATGGCAGCTGATGGTGGGGACTGAGCCACAGCCCTGGACAAGGCAGAAATGGGGAGGACACTGCAGTTGTCCCCTGAAGGAGCTCATGGAGATGCCTGGGGACAATGGAGCTCCAGGAGCCATCGGGAAAGGGTGGCTGTGGAGGACCAGGAGCCCCATAGGAGGGCACCCTCAGCCTGCAGAGCACAGCCCTGAGCTCCAGAGCGTGTCCCTGATGTCACTTCTGCCTTCTGAGCAGCTCCAGAGGCAGCATTCCCATCTTCTGGCTGCTGCCTGCGCTGCTGTGACAACACTTGTGACCCCAGTGCTCTGCCAGTGATTTGCTGCTGGCTGACATGCAGCAGGTTTTATGTTTTATAAATAAAAAAACAGATATTAATGGGTTGGTTTTCCTTAAAATGCAGAAGTGGCTTTCCAGACTTCAGGGGAAGCAATTCTGGAGCTCTTGGCAGTCTCCAGCTTTATAGGAAAACCTTCCTTTCACACTCATGGGATGTTTTGAGAACAGCCAAGGGATCAGCCCTCGTTTTGGGGGTTTGGGGGTGAGCAGCACCTTCCCTGTGCTGCCTGAGCTCTGCCAAACCACCAAACCTGCAGTGCAGATAAGAGGAATTCTTCCAGCTCCCAGCCCTGTGCACACCCTGCCCTCAGCCAGCAGTGCCTTCCCAGCTCCTTGCACCCAGCTGGACCTGCAATACAGCTAAAATCCTATCCCAGGCTCAACAAACCCACTAAAAACAACTCTTTTTCTCCGTGCAAAAGGTGGGGAGCTCTCCCAGTGCTCCCCAAGACCTGGAATACAGCTAAAATCCTACCCCAGACTCAACAAACCCACTAAAAATAACTCTTTTTCTCCGTGCAAAAGGTGGGGAGCTCTCCCAGTGCTCCCCAAGACCTGCAATACAGCTAAAACCCTATCCCAGGCTCAACAAACCCACCAAAAATTGTTTTTCTCCGTGCAGAAGGTGGGGAGCTCTCCCAGTGCTCCCCAAGCCCCTCACCATTTGGAGGGGCAGCTGAGGGTGGGCGGGTCGGACTTGGCGATCTTCAGCAGGACCCGCATGGGGTTGAGCTCGTGGTGAGGAGGCTCGATCTGAGCCATCTCGATCAGCGTGATGCCCAGGGACCAGATGTCAGCCTTGTAGTCGTAGGGAGTGTCCTTCATGGTCTCACACATCACCACCTCCGGGGCCATCCTGCGGGGGCAGAGCAGGGGGTGGCACTGCTGTGACACTGACACTGCTGTGACACTGCTGTCACACTGCGCCAGCCTCGCAGCAGCAATCAAACGCTTCAAATCATCCCCAGCACCGCAGAAAGCCCAGATTTTCCTCCCTGCTCGGCGCTCCAGAGGCAGCAGCGTCTTTTCCAAGGGGTCCAACCCCCTCCCTCCCCCTCAGACAGCCCCTGGACACCCCCAGGCCGTTCACATCTGGCGCAGATGTTGCTGCAGAGCATCAATTAATCCCCACGGTTCCATTCCTTCAGCGAGTGGGGTGATTTAGAGGGTGTGTTGCCGGGGCAGGGATTCCTTCCCATGTGCTTGAAGTGGCTTCAAAGCCCATCCCAGCCCCAGGACACTCAGTGTCCCTCACTCCAAGCCTGGAGCACTGCAGATCCTCAGCCAGCTCAGGGCACTGTGACACCACACGGAGCTGCCACACCACTGAGGCTGCTTGCCCAGGCAAGGAAAAGCCCTGAACACGCAGAAAATGGCCAAGAATCCTCACAAAAATCCTCCCACCGTGGTCCAAAACACCCCAAAGCTGTCAGACCCACTTCAGAGCAAACCTGATTTTCAGGAGCTGTGCCCCTCGTGAGCACAGCCAGCAGGGACTCACCAGTAAGGGGTCCCGATGAAGGAATCTCTCTTCTGCAAGGTTTTCATGTTTTTGGCAGACACTCCAAAGTCAGCTGTGAAGAGCAGGAGCATTAGAGGAGAACTTAGAGACCCTTCTGAGTTAGCACACTTGGCTGAGACACAGAGTGCCAGGCGAACACACACTGGGGCAAGAAAATGACACCACGGGCTGTGTGCTCCCAGCTGAGCAGCAGAAATTCAATTTGGGTTGGGGTGGATGAGCCTCAGGGCTTTCCCCTCCCATACCATAAGAGGAGCATGACAAGTTCTCCTTCCAAACCTCACAAATCTGGGAGGAAGTCGAGATCTTTTCTGCAAACAAAAGCAGCTCCGTGGCAGATTTCAGGGCTGGCATTTCCTAGCGAACAGCTTCATTTTACAGCAGAAAACCCAAAGTTTTTCTGGTTTTTCTGGCTGTTCCATTCCTTCTCTCCTCTCCAGCCACTGCCAGATGCCTCCCCCTGGTTTGGTCCCTTCTGCAGAGAACAGCTTGAGGCAACTCAAACCAAACTGGTCAGACCTGCAGAGGGTGCTGAGCCCATCTCAGGTGGGTTTGCTCTCCAGGACAGCCCTGGTGGCAGCTGGAGGAGCTGTCACCCACCTGCAGCCTGGCTGGGGTCACCCTCTGAGCAGCTCCTACACAGAAATCCACCCTCTCCTCCCCCAGCAGGTCGCTGGGTGCCAACTTAACTCCAAAGCAGGGCTGGCAAGGCAACCCCTTGGCAGAACTCCCCCTGTCACCACCAAACCTGCTGTGCAGATAAGAGGAATTCTTCCAGCTCCCAGCCCTGCCAACTGGCACCCTGCACAGGATGCTCAGCAGGCCAAAATGCACAGAAATCGGGTTCAGAGAGGGATTAAACAAACTCAGGGAAGGAAAAATCCACCAGGGGTCTGAGTGTGGCTGTGGCAGGGGGGCTCAGCAGGGCACACAGCTTCATTTGCCCTCCATGGAGCAAAATCTCCCCATAGCTGTCCTGCTGCACCCCTCTGGGGAAGGGAGAAAGGAAGGAAAGGAAAGGAAAGGAAAGGAAAGGAAAGGAAAGGAAAGGAAAGGAAAGGAAAGGAAAGGAAAGGAAAGGAAAGGAAAGGAAAGGAAAGGAAAGGAAAGGAAAGGAAAGGAGGAAGACAAGCATCCCTCAATCCCTCAAATCCAGCTCCAGCTGTCCCTGGTGGAGCATGGGATGATTCTTTGTCCAAGGCCTCACCGAGCTTGATGTCCCCATCCTGGGTGAGCAGCACGTTGCCAGCCTTCAGGTCCCTGTGGATGATCCTCTTGCTGTGCAGGTAGTGCAGAGCTTCCAGCATCTGGCGGCAGATCACCTGGATCTGGGGCTCTGTCAGGCCCCTGTCCAGCTCTGCAGGGAGGGACAGGGATGTCACACAGGGCAGGGATGAAGGGATGCTCCCCCCGAGCAGAGGTTACCCAGCAGAGCATTGCAAAGCCACAGCGTTGAGCCAGAGCAGCAGGAGACGATGGGAATCAGCTCGGGAAGGTGATTTGTTCCCAAAACCAGAGCTGGCAGCAGAATCCCTGGAGCTGCTGGCTTGTAGCTCCCTCCTGGGGGATGAGGAGGGTGTGGTTGGGATGCATGGATGGGGGCTGGTCTGCAGATTCCCTGACAGTTTGGGCAGACAGAGAGGAGGGAGCTGCACTGGGCTGCAGGACAGCAGGGTCAGACCCAGGCAGGAACACCTCATTCCCCAGGGATTAGGGGAACTCAGGAATTATCCCTGAGTTCCCTGGGGATGCAGTGTATCCCCCAAACACCACTTCCCAAAGGAACACACTAAATGCTCAGCAGGGCTATCCCTGAGCTGGGTTTTTGGGGAGCACCAGCCCATCCTCTGTGTGTCCCCCAGTTCAGAGAGTGGTTGGACACCCTCAGGCACACGGTGGGATTCCTGGGGCTGCCCTGTGCAGGGTCAGCAGCTGGATTTGGTGGGTCCTTCCCAGCAGAGGATGTTCTGTGGTTGTTTCTGCTGCTCGTGGGGACACAAGGGGCATTGCTGTGACCTCCCTGAGCTCTGCTGGGTCACCTCCACCAGCCCAGAGCCTGCCAGGGGCTCTGCAAACCATCACACCTCCAGATGGTCAGCATCTCCTGAGCTCCCCTCCCTCCCTCCCTCAGTGCAGAGCAGAGCTAGCCTCAGACAGCACCAAACTGCAGCGTGGGGCTGATGGAGACACCAACAGCTGGGCCAGATGTTTGTTCAGAGCCAGCAGCTCAGCCCCAGCCTGGAAGGTGCTGGGTCACTCCTTTTGTTCCTCCTCTTCCTCACTAAGATCTCCCTTGCTCTGGGGGAAGCTGATGATTTATTTTCACCCTCCCTGGATGATCTGGCAAAAGGGAGTTGCAGTGGGACACAGGCTTTGTACAGGAGATTTTCAAGGGCAAAGCCCAGCTGCTGGTGGGGAGAGGTGGAAGTGGCAGCGTTCAGCAACTCTGAATTTACCAATTCTAGGAGAATTCCTGATTTCCAGCTCACTCAGGGCTGACAGAGCTACAACCAGGCCACTCTCTCATGGTTTTCTATGCTGCCCTGTCCAGCTCCTCCAGAGAGAACCCACAAATGCTCAGCAGCATTTCCAAGTCCCAAGAGATGGGTGAAAAAAACCCCCCTGTTGAGGTTTTCCGTGGGGAAAGCATCATTCCCCTCCAGCACTTCAGGAAAGGTAGTTTTTCACACCACGACTTGGACTTGCTTTAAAGAAATTCCCTAAAAGAGGGGAAAGATTTAAGGGCTGAGTCAAAGAGGAGAAATTTGGTTCCTGGAAATGAAAATAAAGGCTTTGGAAAGATCAGTGCTGCCAGGGAGTAAACCCCAGGGAGGTGTGGCTCTGTCTCAGGGCTCCAGGTGATGTCAGCACCAAGTATTCTGTGTTTTGGGGTAAACCCACACATCCCTGCTCCCAGCAGCTCTCTCTGTGTGGAAGGGAGGAGTTAAGCGAGGGAAGATTCCTGGGATTGCTGCAAACTGCAGTTTGTTAGCTCTGCTGCCTCCCCAGATGACTGATCCCATACGGAGAAGTCAGCAAAAAGATCTGGGGATATTCATCATGACAGACACCCAGCTCAAACATCCCAGCCCTGCTGCCCTTCCTGGGAGCTGTGGGAACCAGGATCCCAGTGCCCTCAGCAGATAAATATTGAAATTCAGCTTTCCCCCTGCAGCCAGACTCTCCCTTCTCCCCGTGCCTTGTGATCTGCTGATCCCAGCAGCATTTAAATCACAAAAAGGACATTAAAGCAGCTCCAAAACTCCCCCAGGGCTGCCACACCTTCTGCCCAGGGTATGGAAATGGGGCAGCTGTGGCAGCCCTGCGTGCCATCTGTCCAGGGATGGTGCCAGGGGCTGGAGATGCCCTGTGGGCATGGCTTTGGGCTCGGGGCAGAGCTGCACTCACCCAGCATCGTGGCATCCACGGCCCCGCCGGGGCAGAACTCGATCATGATCTGGGGGAACAGAGACACAGCGTTAGAGGCAGAGAAGAGGAGATAAAAGCTGGGTTTGCCTCCCTGCGTGGCACAGCTGCCCCTCAGCACCACCCGGGCTCTGCAGCTCCCCAGGACACGTCCCTTGGGCTCCCCCAGGATGTCCCCAGCCCCGGGGCAGATCCCACACTCTGTCCCCTGCCAGGGACCCTCCAGCCCCCTACCTGCCACCCAGCCCAGCAGCAGCTCCAGGATTGCTGCTGCTCCCTGTTTGCATCCCTGCCCTGCCCGGGGAGCAGGATGGGCTAGCTGTCATAGCTGGGAGCTGACGTGCTCAGCAGGAATCAGGCAGGATTCTCTCTGCCAAATGAGGGACAGGGAGTGCTCTGGTGTGTTTAGGGTGGTTTTTTTTCCAACTATTTTTGTTTCCCCGCGTTGCTCAGTAGTTCATTGCTCTCATTTCAAGCGATTTGAGGGGAAACTATGTCAGTGAAAGGGGTGAATGCATTCACCAGGCTTTGCCATTTCCCTCCAGGGATGTGCAGAGCCCTGCCAGTCCCACACATCTTGCCTGCTCCCTGCCACCCCTCCCAGCTGTCCCCAGCACCTCAGGGACGCAGATCCTTCCCCTCTCAGCCTCAGCCAGAGCTGCCCCAGCCTTGGCCTCACTTCCCTGCTCTGATAAACTGATTACAGCTCCAAGCAGCCACGGATTGCAAGGGACAAGAGGTGCTTCACCTCTCCAGCGAGCTCTTCTCCCATCGAGGTGACACAGGGCAGCATTCCAGAGTGGGGAAATGCCAGAGTTGACTCCGAGGACAGAGCCTGAGCAGTGTTTACCAGCTCAGCTCTCTAAACCCATCAAGGGGAGGTCACGTTATTCACAAGAACCTCCAAGCTCTGGACCAGAGCTGAGGGGAGAAGGTCCAAGCTCCCTCCCTCCCATGGGTTAATTCTGCAGCTCCAGGAAAGCCTCATCCCACCCTTGAATTCATCTGTGATGCAAGGGAAATGGAGTTATTTCCAAAATTGGAAAATGGAGCTGGGGGAAGCCACTGCTTTGTCCTGGAGAAGGGCAGCAGGAGCAGCTGCTGGGGTGAAATTGCTTCGTGGGAATCAGCCCAGCTCCAGGGAGTCAGAGAGGGGAAAAAACTGAGGTGACAAAGCCAGGCAGGTGTGACAGAGGCACCACTGGAGAAGAACAGCCAGGGCTGGGAGAGAGGAGCAGTTTGGAAAGCAATTGAACCATTCCCAAAGCAGGAGAACCTGGCACAGACCGAGGTGGGAGCCTGGCAGGAAGGATGGAACATCTCAACACTATTTTTTTTGTTTAGTGCCTTGCCCCAGAGCATCAGCAGCTTCAGCAGCAAATGGAAAGGCAGGAATCACCTCCTGCTGTTGTTCCCTGTGCTCCATCACACCCCAAACAGCTCCAGGAGACTCATTTCCACCATTATTTTTGGGGTGTTCCTCGTCACGTTCATCAAACACACTGAAACCAGCGGTGGCCACCAGCACTTCCTGGGCTCCTGAGAGCAAACCTCCCAAAATTCTGCTCAGGTTTGCAGTGTGGCAATGAGGAAATGAGGGGAGCCAGTCCCTCTGACCCCGTGTGTTTATCCAGGCACAGCAGGCTGCAAGCTGGGCACTGGGAACACGGGAAACACAGAAAACTTCAAAATATGCATTTTCAACAAGGGCAGAGATGCCAGAGAATAATTATGGGTGTGGCCTGATGGTCAGAACAGCTAAAAAAATAATGAGCTGGTTTGAGCCCAGCAAATCCCATTGAAACAAACACAACTGGCAATCTCACAGATCACACTCCAAGCACACTTCCTTCCAGGAGCAGGGCCAGCCTGGAAATCGTTTTGCCATGGAAGGAGTAGGAAGGCAGAGCTGGTGAGATCAGCACTGTGTGTGAGCTGGGAGCACCCAGACCTCCTCCTCCTCTCCTGTTTAGGGTCCAGGCGCCCTGTGGGGTCTGCAGGGAGCAGCCTGGAGTGAGGCTGCAGCAAACATCCTGTTTATAACAATTTCCTCTGCACAAGAAATCCAGAGACTTCCTCAGCAGAGGCTGCTGGGGGGACACAGGGTTCCTGTGCCACAGCAGAGCTGCTGCTGCTTGCTGCTGTGATCCCTGGGATCACACAATTATCAGCATTTTCGTTTCCAGCCCAGAATTACAATACAACCACACCAGAATTCAGTGGTGGCTCCACATCTGAGTGACACAACTGAGAGTCCCCAGCTCTGACACCACAGCCCAGAAACTCAGCCACCCCCTGGGCTCACTCCCAGCTCCAAGGGATGCTCTGGCTGCTCACCACGAGCAGATTTGGGTTGTAGAGAGAGAACTCTGAAAACCTCTGAAAAAGTTTAAATAAAAAGCTGAAAGTTTAAATGAAAAGGGCCCTTTTCTGCTACACCTTTAATGAAACAAAAAACGAAGAGGTCTGCATGAAGAAGCCACAAATATTTCCTTTTCAAAAATCCACTTTGTAATGGGTAACAAATTAAAATTTGAAGTCCACTCAAGTTAAGGGGCTTTGCTGGTGACCTTGATTTTTTCCCCATGGCTCATCTTAATGCTCCCTCTAAGCACAGCAGGATCTGGAAACATTTTGGGTCTGACAAAGCAGGACCAGCATCTCCTGGCTCACTCCTCCCACCACTGCTGCCTCCTGGGTGTGTCTGAGCGCCTGGAACTTTCTACAACGCTAAAAAAAAAAAAATTTAAAAAATGAAACACAAAAAGCTTATCTCGCAAGATAATTTCAGCAAACAGTGCCCAGCCGGCGAGGGTGGAACAGCTGAGCAGTTTGCTATTGAAGAGCAGTGAGGAGGGAGGACTCGCCCTGAGCTTGGCTCTTACTCACCCCGTTGGCACACGGGGACAGAGGCCCTCAGCCCTTCCTTCCCTGGCAGCAGGGAGGAAAACCAGAAGGCAGGCAGACAGGGACAGGGGGTGGGAAACAAAAGCCACCAGCTGGGAAAGCTGGGGGCAGCAGCTCCTGCCCGGGGTGCCTCTGGGTGCCAGGGCTTCCCACGGGCACGGGAGGCCACCAGGTCCCCTGGGGACAGAGCAGCCTTGGCTGGCAGCCCAGTGGCTGCCAAGTCCCTGGAGGTGATGGCTGCCTGCAGGCTTTTCCTGGCACTTTGCTGCTTGAGGAGTTTGGGGTCAGAGGTGCTCAGAGCTCCTGGGGCCATTCCTGTGTGGGGACAAACGGTGACAAGAGCTGTGACCATCCCCTGTCCCAGCCAGCCCTGGGCATCTGCACCAGTGGGCACAGGGAGCTGCAGAGCCACCGTGTCCCCAGAGCCACTGTGTCCCCAGAGCCACCGTGTCCCCAGAGCCACCGTGTCCCCAGACCCACTGTGTCCCCACACCCACCATGTCCCCAGAGCCACCGTGTCCCCAGACCCACTGTGTCCCCACACCCACCATGTCCCCAGACCCACTGTGTCCCCAGAGCCACCGTGTCCCCAGACCCACTGTGTCCCCAGAGCCACCATGTCCTCACACCCACCGTGTCCCCAGAGCCACCATGTCCCCAGAGCCACCCTGCCTGCCCCAGGAAGCACTGCAGAACCAAACCACCTCCCAGTTTCCTCTCCCAGCCTGCGGCAGAGAGGCTCACGTTGTTTGTGTGAGCAGCTGCTGCAACCCACAGCATCCTGCAGCCACGGCCACCTCTGTCACCCACAGGCAGCCTCGTGCTCTGACACGTTTCTGGGGTGGCTCACAGTGTCCTTGTCACCCGCAGCGGAAAGCACCCCCCGGCACAGCCTGGTGCTGGCACAGAGGGGCTGGGGTGATAAGAAAAATAAATTTGATAAAGGAAACCGTGCTGCACTTGCAGGGAGAGCTGGGGGAGGAAATGCTCTCAGCTTCCCTCCTTGCCACCCAGCCCACCTGGTCCACTTTCCCTCTCTCCCCGTGTGGAGCTGGCACAAAGTTCCTGGGGGTTTGCTGCCAGCAGAAGCAGTAATTTCCATCTCAGTGCTCTCCAGGTTGGAGTAGGACATGGAAATGGAGTGAGCTGTGGCACAGGAGCAAAGGGGGATAAAAATCCCTTAGGGTGAATTCTACACAGCTGCATTTCAGCCAGCAGCCCCTGCTTTCCCACAAGGGGATCACCTGAAGGGGAACTCTGGATTGCCTGCTGCTGCAGAGAAACTCGTGGCTGGGAGGTGAGAAAGCCACCAGTGTCACCTCCCTGCAAACCCACAGGGCATGTCCCCTGCACACCCCCCAAACCCACACACACCCCCCACACACCCCCCAAACCCACACACCCCCCCACACACCCCCCAAACCCACACACCCCCCAACCTCCCTGCAAACCCACAGGGCACATCCCCTGCCTGGACAGTGTCACCTCCCTGCAAACCCACAGGGTACATCCCCTGCCTGGACCTCACCAGAGCAGCTGCAGAGCCCTTGCCCACCCTGCTGGCCCTGGCAGCAGAGCAGGGACAGGGCTGTCCCTCTGGAGAGCCCCCAGCCCCACGGGGGGAGCTTGCCAAGTGCCAGCACTGATGGAGGGGAAGGTTTTGGCCCCAAAATTTGGTGCCACCCTTCCTCTGGCAGAAAGCAGCCCCAGCCTGGTGCCTTGCCCTGCTCCTCTACCCCTGTGGAGCAAACACAGGCACCTCACACCCCGTGCAGGAGGAGCCCCACTGGGGAACAGCCCCTAACCCAAAATACATCCTGCCTTTGGCACAGACACAGCTTTTCCCTTCAGTGCAATGAGCCCAGGACAAGACTCCTGGAGGCTTCTTGAGGCTCCTGACAGCCCAGCCCAGCACCACGGCACAGGATGACTCCCCTGGCAGCACAGGGGTGCTGGGGGAGCAGCAGGAAATGGTCTAGACCTGCCCAGCACTCGGATCACCTAGGCTCCTTCCCCAGCTCAGAGCCCAGACAGTCTCCAGGGCTTTTGCTCTTGACTCAGAGGCAGAGGAGACTGAGCAAGCCCAGGAGAGGATCTTCCTGCAGCCTCAGGCTTGGCTTGAGCAATGCAGGAACTTTCCTGCCCCGTTACACTCGGAATTCCAGCTTTTCTTAGCGAGGGTCAAGAGGCACATCCTTTATCTGTGTGACATCTGAACCCAAGTGCTGGTGGCTGCAAGAGGAGGCAGGAGAAGGAACACGGGGTCAGAGCTTCCAGGAGAAGATCAGAGCCAGATCAGAACTCCCAGCAGTAGATCAGAGCCAGATCAGAGCTTTGGGGAGAAGATCAGAACTGGATCAGAACTTGCAGCAGTAGATCAGAACTGGATCAGAACTTCCAGGAGTAGATCAGAGCCAGATCAGAACTTCCAGGAGCAGATCAGAGCTGGATCAGAACTTCCAGGAGCAGATCAGAGCCAGATCAGAACTTCCAGGAGCAGATCACACCTAAATCAGACCTTCCAGGAGCAGCTCCCTCTCCCCTCCCAGCACAGAGGTGTGCAGCACCACAGGGACTGATTTTGGGGAGCACCACCTCAGCTTTCCAACACCATTAGGTGAGATCTCCTCTCTCCTTCGCCATCAGGAGCTCTGCTGCAGCAGTTCTGTCAGAACCTCCCCGTTATCTCCTCTCAGTTTGAGCTTCCCCGCTCCGACTGAAGTCCAAGGATTGAGTTTACAGTAGGGAGCAGAGGGAGGAGGTGATCACATTCCTACACCCACTTCACCCGGCGCCTTCCTCATGCCAAGGAGCTGGGAGAACAGAGTGCCAAAGGACTAGGAGAAAACAGGGAGCAGATCCTGCTGGCACTGCTCAAAACCCAGATGGGCTCATGCAGAGCAAGGCTGAGCTGCTCCTTGCTCTGTGGCAAGGCTCAAAATCCTCCCCAAGCTCATTCCCAGAGCCCCACGAGGCCAGAGCACCACCCAGACTAAAGGGGACAAGAGCCACCAGTAGCCACAAAAGCCACCAGCTCCGGCTGCAGCTGGCCTTCAGCACCCACTGCAGAGGGCACAGAACAATGCAGAAGCCACCAGAACTCTCTTGGCTGCCCCAGAGCAGCACAAATGTCAAAAGCTGGCCTGACATGGCAAGTATGCTGTAGGTGGAAGTGAAATAATTCGCTCTCTGTAAGAGAGGACTCCAAGCTTGCCAACTTTCCCTCCCGGACAACGACAGCATTCAGAGACTTTAAATATAATAAACCTTTTCTGCCCCCTTTTCTGGACAAAATGGCCTACAGAGGGAAAATATTTGAAATGAAAAATGAAAAAAAGGCTGTTGCCACAAGGGGTGGGGGGAAGAAGATGAGGGAGAGGAGACGAGGAGCACAAGGTTTGGGGAGTTTCAGAGCTGGAAAACTTCATGGAGAGCAAAGTCAACACTCCTGGCAAAGTGCAGAGCTCCCTAAGGAAACTGGGGATAAGTCCTTCACATTCAAATCACTCCAAGATAACAAAATATTTCCTCAGCCTGCCCCCCACAGTTGGCAGAAATATTCCCATCCCTTCTGCAAGTTTGGCAGAACAAACTTTGAGTTCAACCAAATTGGTTTTGATGTTGCAAAAAAGGCATCTTTTGCTGCTGGGAGGGCTGGGAGTGGGATCCCTTCTCTCACCCAGTTATCAGCATTTGGAGGCCACTGAGTTCACTTTGTTACGGGATGGGAAGCAAAACTCAAAGAATCGTTTCAAATATAAATAGCCAAAAAAAAGGAACGAGTTGCTTCTCCAGTGGGAAGATTCCCCAGCCTCGAGTGCCCCAAGTCTGTGTCAGCATCTAACACAGATGATGCATTTCAGGAGGGCAAAGCTCAGGGTGAGAGCTGGAGTTTGACCCAGGACAAGTTTCCTGAGGTCTTTTATGGAGTCAGCAGTTCCAGCACAGCCTGGCCACGAGGACAACTCAGGGAAGGGCTGGCAAAGGGCTTGACAGGTTTTCCACTAGGCATCTCCCTAGAAACAACAGTTTGAACTAACCATCCCCAGATTCCCAGCTGAGTGTTGCTGGTTAACTGTTCCATCAAGGCCTTTGAAGTCCATGGATCACTCCAGGCCACGAGGTCTGCACAGGGACATCCCTCCCTCCCTCCAAATGACAACTTTCAGGCTATGATCTGAAATAAAATAAAGTTTAAACCTGCAAGCTATCCCTCGTTGCAGGGCCTAGGCTGGAGCTGGGTTTCAAGGCACTGTCTCCTATCCAGGGGGAGTTCATAAATATTCCTTTCTATGCAAAACATTGCTCCTTAGCATTCCCTTGGAGATCCAGCCAAGTGGGAACGTGGCTCATTGCAATTCAGTCCTAAACAAAGTTTTCCAGTGCTTTGAAAACTGATTTGCCTACGAGGCTTCTTGTCTGCTCTGCTTTTCTTTCCATGAAACTCTGGCCTCGTGTTGTAACCCTGCACTGGGATTCAGCACACAAAACTTATTCCCAAGTGCCATTTTGCCCCCTGGGCAAACTTTAGGCAAATCCCTGTCTGTTCCTCCACTCTCAGAGCCAGGATAATGACACCTGGTCTTTTCTAAAGCATTGCAGGGTGTTCAGATGACAAGGCTGGGCAATCACAAGGAATTGTTCCGGCTTCAATAAGCTCTTCATGCAACGTTATCCTGTGCAAAGGGTGGCAGACAAAGGTTTCTGTTCTGCTCTGGGTTGTGTTGGTACCTGCAGGAGCACTGCTGGACTCAGCTGGGCTCTGGTGATTTGCCTGATACATAAATCATTTGCTGGTGGTTGCTAAAAATCGTTGGGTTTCCATGTGTTTTAAGGGAAAACCCCCAGTTTTGCTCAGAATAGGATTGACTTACCAAAAGTCTGAAATGCTAAAGCTCATGTCCACAGCGTGGAGGGAGTTTGCCCAGATTTCCAGCAGAAGGCTTAGACCTCCAGCTCTTTGGGAATGGCCAGGCAGAGAGAAGCCTCCCTGCTCCACAGGCAGGGTGGCAGGGAGAGGAGGGAGGATAATTCCACCCAAATATCTGACCCACAGCCTCCCAGCTGGCAAAGACAGCCCCAGCGTCAGACCCACTCCATCACTGATGCTACTCTAAACAGCAAACTGCTGACCCTGGGAACCCAGGCAAGGGTCAAACAACCACTTGGCTCCATCACTTTTTCCACTCTCCAGCCCTGGCCAAGATGAGGAGCTGCCCCTCAGGACAGGGAGAGGACTCTGTGCTCTCCCTGCCTCATTCCCAGCGCCAAGCAATGCCCCATCCTGCTATCTGCCCACACCTGCTGCTCTCCCACCCACCCTGCTGCACTTCCTGGGGGTGTTTTGCACTTCTGCCCGAATTCTGGACTGGTAGGAATTTAGAAACCGGTCCAGCCAACCCCACCCCCACGCTGGTTTTCCCAGCAGGGCTCATCCTGCAGCAGCTCCCAAAATTCCGGAGCTCAGCCCAGAGCCCTGCGTGTCCCAGAGCACAGCCAGATCTGGGAGAGATTGGGATTTCTGTTCCTGCAGCTGGGGCAAGGAGGAAGAGGAAGGGTTGATGCTCCTCTAGGATGTTTAACAAGGTTTGGTGAGCTGTTTAACAAGGTTTGGGATCACTTGGTTTTCCTGGGTTTTCCCTCTTCGCGTTGGACTCCCGCGAGCTGCAAACAGCAAAGTTCAAGAACTTCTGGGGGAAGTTTGGTACAAAGCTGCAGGAGCAGGAGGCCAAGGAGGAAGGGCCAGTTTGTACTGCAGCTCTACTGCCAAGTGGAGTTTTAAAGGGACACAAAGAGCCCTGGGATTCCTCAGGGACAGAGGGCTGGGAGCTTGCTCTGCTCCAGAGCTCACACAAACAGATCCCCACGGGCAGCCAGCCAGGCTCAGGCTGCTCACCCTGCAAGACATCCCTGCAAGTTGGGATAGCCTCCCTCTGCTAAGGAAAACTGTGGGCAACCCGATCCTGCTATCAGCTCCCTGTGCTGTTTGTTTGAAAGAAAAGGTATTTCCAAGCTCACAGAATGAAAAGCTGCAGATGCTTTCCATAGCCCAGCAGTGGAGTGCAGGGGATAATGAACACTCCTTTATGCTACAGGATTTTCAAGAATGCCCAAATCTCCAGTCAACATCCATATCAAAGGGGGAGAGATCCCAAAAGGCCCTGGCTGAACAGGTCAGGGCTTGCCCACAGCAAATGCAAAGGGTTTTTTTTTTGAGGGAGTACAAAGAGCAGCACGGAGCTGGAATCTGTGCCAGCTGCAGGAGCTCTGTACCCACACAGTGCTGAGGAGAAAAAAACCCTAAGCTGATTAAATCAACCATTCCCCAGATGGCCCAGCCAGGCAGGGTTACCTGCCCGGTGCAGCCATCCCTGCTTTCATCTCCAGGAAATGGCTGTTTAATCCAAAACCCTGAAAAGGAGAAAAGGAGGGAGGGGGAGAGAATTCCTCGCTGGAAAAGTTGTCCCACCATGGGCAGAGTCCTGCAATTCAACCCCTGGGACCAAATTATATTTTAATTAATTTCTAGAGAGCCCAGCAGACTCGGTGCTCGAGCATCTCCTGGGTTTTCCTGCCCTGCTGCCATCCTGTTGGGATGTCTGGGCACAGCCCAGAGGTTTCCTGCAGGAAAGTTCAAGTTCTTCACACCAAACTAAACTCTCCTCCCTGCTCTCCTTATCGCTGCTCTGTCCGCGGGAGGAGACACTGGGAACAGCAGAGGTATTCAGCAGCAGCAGCAGATCAAAAGTTCCTCCCTTCCTCTGAGGCCTCAGGCTTTTTTTTTTTTTTGTTGTTGTTGTTTTGGAAGGGGAAAAAGAAACCCCAAACATGCAGCCCTCGAGAGGGACACCAAAACACAAGAGCTGTTGTTTTTCTTTCCCACGTTGTAACAATTATCAGTGGAAATTCTGTTCAAAGCAAGCAGATCCCATTCCAGTCCCATTCCTCAGTCACAAACAGCTTTGAAAAGTCCATTTTTAAAGCTGTGCTATACTGGGTGAGGGGGATTTGCTTCTGAGTTTCCAAATCCTGCATGACACTCCAGGAAAAGAGACTTTCAGATGTGTCCCAGCCACAAGGACTCAAACCAAACTCTTTTTTTTTAAAAAAAAAAACCATGAGATTCTCAGCTTTCATTCAGTGCCCCCATTTCCAGCAGCCTGGATTTATGCAAAAGAACACGAAATGCCACGGGGCTTGTAATAAAAATAAAATAAAATCCTGCAAGCTCCCAGCAGGGCAGTTTTGCAGCTTCCCTGGGCTGTTTGCAACCAGCACAAGACTCTGTCCTCTGCCACGAGCAGAGAAAAGGAGATGGAGGGGATGCAATGAGCTAGGAGCTGCTGGCAGGGCACAGCCTCTCTGCAGAGGGTTTAATGCCGACAAAGTTCATGCTGGATGTTGTTCTCCCATCAGTTTTATTCCTGGGGATTCCCTGGGGTCCTCCCAGCCTTTTCCTGCTGCTCACAGAGGGCTCTGCTCCATCTCTCCATCCCTGGGGTTCTCCTCCCTCAGCTGGATGCCAATCAGGTATAAAACCCAGAGGAATTTGCTGGTTTATGCTCTTCTTCCAGCGCTGTGGATTTCAGAGCAGCTGCTGCAGGATGAGCCACTTCCCCTCGCATGGAAAGGGTTTTTTTGCTCCACAAATATTTCATTTTTCCTCTCGGCCGCTGGAGCACAAAGCCAGAGCCAGCCAGGGGATCTGACACAGCTCAGGGGGACAGGGAGGCCTCAGCAGCCACCACCAGGTTTCCTCACACATTTTCCTTGTTAAATCCAGGAAAGAACAGCCAGACTGATTCAGGAAGAGCCCAGCTCGGGCTGAGCCTGCTGGTGGCTCTGAGCTGTAAATTATTCAAGAGCCATCCAGGAGGTTGGGCACATCTGGGCCTCTTCCCTGGGAATATTCTCTTTCCATGCTGCGCTGGGAGGGCAAGGAAACCACAGTGGATTGCTGACCAGACAGGAACCCCCAGAAATTACAGCCTCTCAGAGCCAAGAGCACAGAGAAATCCAGGCACCCACCATGCAAATGATCCAGGAAAATGCTGCTTCAAAGCTGCACAGACAGAGCTGGGGGTGGGATGAGGGCAGGACAACAAAAGCTGGTGTTTGGATTTGGATGCAAATCCTCCCCAGCAGCACTGGTCACCGAGAAGAGGAAGCTTTTGACTTTAGGGAGAAGCTGGTGGGGACTAAAAACCTTGCAGAAGCAAACCAGCCTGGTTTATTGACTCCCCTGCAAGCCAGGAGAACAGTGGAGCATTAATAAAAGCAGCCTGAGCAACGAGATGCTAATTCTGCTGCAATAATGGGAGAAAGAGAAGGATCCTGCTGCCAGAACAATGGCTGGGGCTGTAAAGTGAATTTGAGAGAATCCCAGCTCCTCGTGGGAGAGCCCCAGACAGGAGGCTCTTGTTGCAGAGTTAATTTTAGCAGGTCAGCATCGCTGGACATGACAAAGGCAGAGCTGAGGAGCTCTGCAGTGCATTTTCCCTCCAGGAAGGAAGGAAGGAAGGAAGGAAGGCAAAGCTTCCTACGGCAGGGAGGAGGTGGGAGGGGAAAGGGGAGGGGGATGATATTTGAGAGGAGTATAAAATATCCTCTCAAATATCTTTTTGACCTCGGGGAAGGTGCAGAGCAGGAGGTGAAACCAAGAGAACAGGGTGGGAGATAAAGCAGCCTCATCTCCCCCCAGCCCAGGGTGTGTTTGCCTCTTTATTTTTGCCTCTTTACTTTTGCCTTTTTCACAGATTAGTCCTGCTGCCACTGCAATCCATCCAAATCCTGAGTTTCTTTCCCAGCAGGGATGTTTGCCCTTCCCATCCTCAGCAGGGTACAGATTTACTTTGCTCTTCAGCATACCCAGGGCTCAGAATCCACCCAAAACACCAAGTGGACAGCTCAGCTCCCTTGAGACCAGAAAACACAGCAGGAACTCTCCAGCCCTCCAAGCTGGAAATCAGGGCTTTATCCATGGGTTTTTCAATAAGAAGGCAAGTGCTGACATTGCCAAATCAGCTGAATCAGCTCCATAAATCATCCCTCTCCTGCATTTCTCAACGGAGGAATGAACCAGACAGGAGTGTGTGATCCCAGCTCAGCTCTGACAGCTCAGCTCACACAAATTCCACTCCCAAAAGCTGAGATCTCTTCTGTAACTCTGTTAGATTTACTCAGGGGAGCCACCAAGGTATCTGAGACATTAAAAACAGGAAGGAAGAAGCACCAGAGCTGCTGAATGTTCCCTTTACCAATCTCCCAGCTGCCTGCAGGTAAAGGAGGAGCACATGAACTGGCTGAGATGGGATTGGAAATCCTCCTGTTCACCTCATTTCCACCATCCTGACCCAGGCACAGAGTGATGTGAGCATCCAGGGCTTCATTCCCTCTCCACCCCCTGCACCCTTCCATGGCAGAGCACAGCAAGGTGCCTTTCCACGCTCAGCTTCCTCTGCTGCCAGGAAACAGAGAAAACAGCAGGCAGGGGAAATAAAAAAAACATATAAATACCTGCCAGGCTTGGGGAGAGAGCTGCAGGAACCTGCTGGTCCAGCCCCTGCACCAACCCACTCAGTTTTATGTCCCTGCAGCTCCACAGCCATGGGAAATGCAGCTCTGGCTGTCGGGTTCCTCTGCATTACAGATGCTGAGCCACACATCAGAAAATTGCTTGGAAGAGTCACCCTGCCAGCTGATGTTTGAAAAGAGGAGCTTTAAGAGAGAGGAGAACTTCTTGGTGATGCATTTTTTGCCTTTACAAGCCCTAAATGGTGAAAACACAACCCTGTGAAGATCCCTTGGGTTTTTACAAGCAGCTCGAGACAGAAGAGAGTTTGCTCATCACAGGCAGCAGGGAAAGTCCAGAGATCACCCAGAGAGCAGAGCACAGCCTGACTGAGTCATTTCTGATGTTCAAGCAGCTCCAGAGGCTTTGCTTCACCAGAATTTAGCCACTTCCCCTGAGCAGGGTGAGCAGTGTCACTGTCACACGAGGTGACAGCCCTTACCCACAGCTTGCCCTCCCAGTAGAAGGCTCCCAGCAGCCTGACGATGTGGGGATGGTCACACGTGGCCAGGATCTCGATCTCCACCATGTAATCCTCCAGCTCATCCTCACTCTTGGTCTCGATGACTTTGGCAGCAGCCAAGGCTCCTGTTTCCTTGTTCTTGGCCTGCAAGGCAAAACCAGGGTGAGTCCAGGGGAGCACAAAAATCCTGCTGCTCCAATTCCTGCCCCTGTTATTTGATTAGTTATTTAACTAATAACACCACAAGGGAAACTTGCAGGTGCATTTCTGCTTCCTAAAGCTGCCCACAGCTTTGCAGAGCTGCTGGATCCTCCTTCCTCCCTCCCTCCAGGCTCCAGAGCCCACACCACTTCCCAGCGTGGGGAGACACAGACTTTTAGGGAAGGAGGTGTAGCCTGTTGTTTGTAGCATGGGGGAAAAAAAGGAATTGAGGAAACCTCAAAGTATAGCAGCTCTCTGATGATATCATAGGTGAATTCCTGGAAATCCTGAGCATGCAGATAATCTGAGAGTGGAGCCAGGGGGTCAGGCTGTGCTCCAGGGAACAGGGAGAGGAGGAGAGGGAACAGCCTCAGGCTGGGCCAGGGGAGGCTCAGCTTGGCCAGCAGCAGGAATTTCCCCATGGAAAGGGTGCTCAGGCCTTGGCAGGAGCTGCCCAGGGAGGTTTGGAGTGCTCATCCCTGGAGGTGGCACTGAGTGCTCTGGGCTGGGGACAAGGTGGGGATCAAGCCCAGGCGGGACTCAGTGACATTGAAAGTCTTTTCCAGCCTCAAGGATTCTGTGATTCTGTAAAATCCCCAGGCTGGCTGCACCAGGAGATGTGTCACACGTGGCAGAGGGGTGAGACAGGAGCTGCTGACTCAGGAGCATCCCAGCAGCTCTTTGAGTCAGCAGATCCAGGCACAGAAATCCCTCCAGCTCACCCAGCACTCCCCACTGACACAACTCCAGCTCTTCCCTCATTTTCCTTCCATCACCCCACCCCAGGGAAACAATCCCACTGAGGATGGAATCCCTGGAGGAGCCAGCCAAGCTCTGCTTGTGACCTTTCCTGCCGCTCTCCACTTCACAGCTCCGTGTTTGGAAAACCTTTTGGGGAGCTTACAGGAGGATTAATTCCTGCTGTAAACACCACAAACCCCTCTGAACAGCTTGAGGGACACTATAACCGAGGGACAGGCTGGGCAGGGAGGAAGGAATATTGGGAAAACCATACAAAAAAGGGAGGAAAATGAGGGATCCAAGTCTCTGCTGGGTTTTGGAGTCTTGCTGCACTCCAGGAGCTGGCAGGGCCAGCCATGTCCTTACCACAGGGGACAAATTTCAGGAGAAATTCGGGGTTTCTTTAGCTCAGGGTGGTTGTGTTTTTACCAAGCTGCCACCAGATGCTCTCACAGAGAGAGCAGGGCAGGGGGAGATGTGGAAGGAGCCCAGGGAAAAGCACAGCCCTTCCCAGCAAGGTGCCCCACGGTGTTTGCTCTGCTCTTACCCTGCCGGCAGAGCTGCAGGGAGGGGAAGTCAATATTGTGACAAGAGGTGGGGCTTCCCTTGGAGGTTTGCTTCCCACCGGGGGCCCTGCAGGATGCTGGGGCCCTGCAGGCACCTGGAGAAGCCCAGGAGCAGAGCAGGGAGCTGGGCTGGGCTCAGGGTGTGCAAAGCAGGCTGCAGATTGGGGTGGGAGAGTGACCATAGCCTAGTGACCCCAGTGACCCCAGTGACACCAGTGACACCAGTGACCCCAGTGACCCCAGTGACAGTCCCTGCTCAGCCTCAAAAGGTGTCCAGAACAGCCACCTCTGCATTTCTCCACCCCACTGAGCTGTCCTGAGCAAGTGTTCTCCCCTCCTTCCCCATCTCCTCATCCCTGAGCTCCAGAGGGACCCTGTGAGCTGCAGAGGGGCAGCAGCACCTCACCACCCCATGTCCCTTGTCCCCCCAGCTGGCACAGGGAGGTCACACTGCCAGCAGGAGTGAGAGCAGCATCTCCAAGGAGAGATCAGCTCAGGACATCAGCAGCTCCTGATGCAACATTTTGGGGTCATTGAGCCCACCTGGGCAGTGTGGCACAGGGATGGTGTGGGCATGAGCCCCGAAAATGTCACTGCTGCCACCTCCCAGAGGGGACCAAACTGAGCCTCAGGATGGCAGAAGAAGCTGAGGCAGGGAGGAGATCTGAGATCATGAGGTGAGCAGGAGATTTTGGGAAATGATCTCCCTGCAGTGTAGAGCAGACTCTGTTTGCCCCACATGGCAGCCTTTGGAGGACCAGCACTGGCACAGGGTGACATCTCATCCCTCCCCGAGGTGTCCCTGCCCCTCTGAGCCCAAATTCCTGCTGTCCTGCTCCTCCACCAGCCAGAGGGAGATGCACAGTGCATCTTCAACTGAGCTCAGCCAGTCCCATTCGTCATTTCCCAAAGTTCTGGAAATCCAAGGATCTCCTGCCCATTTCTCCACCTTCCCTGTGTCTCCATCTCACCCCCAGCCCTGACACCAGCCTGGGAGATCCCTAGGAACTGTTTCATGCCAGTCTGCTCTGGCTGGTCAGCCTAAAGACCATCCAGCTCCATCTTTTAGCTCCTCCACTGCTGGACATTTCAACCCCACAGATAATTTGTCCTTGGGGTGCTAATGAGCACCAAAAATAAAATAAAATCAGAGCAGACAGCATGGAGGTGCTGCTGAGCTCCAGGGGGATTCATTACAGCCATTTAAACCCCAAAAAAACCCCTCGTGGCCACCAGCAGCCCCTGGGCAAGTCAACGGTGACAGGTCTGTGCAGGAGCAGGGCTGGAACGTGCATTCCACAAATGTCACATAAAAGTTACTCAGTAATCCAGAGAGCCATGCCAGGAGGCAGGAGGGAAACAACCCACAGGATCTTCCTGGAGAGCTCTGGAGCAGAGCGAGTGCTGAATTGCTATTGCCAACCACCAGGTAATTGGGAATTTGAGAGAATCCAATTTCCAGGAATGGCAGGAAATCAGAGATGGGCAGGATTGCTGCTAGGGGGCAGAGAGAGGGAAAGCACTGCTGGGTTGGTGGATGTGGGGGTGAGAGGTGCCTGTTCAGGTGACAGCAGTGGCTGTTTGGCCTTTGCCTGTGACTCACCCCGCAGCTATTGTGCAAGCCAGCTGGTGACAAACACAGCAGCTATTTTAAGCCCTGCAAGAGCACATTAGCGGAAGGCTGGATGGTTCAGCACGGCCAGTTTCTAGGTGAGGCAGAGGAAAGCCCTGCCTGAACTCTGGCTGGCACAGAAAGGAGAAGTGAGAGCACCCCAGCTGCTCCAGCTCTGCTCCTTTGCACCCACACCTTCCCAAGCTGAGGGATGATCCCTTACAGTGCCACCGTATTTTGGGGTGAGATCTTCTTCCCATCCCTGCCAGGAGAGCTGATGGTTGAGATTTCACTGAATTAGAGCCCCAGGAGCAAAGCCTGGAGCTCTCAGTGATGCTGTATTTGGGGGGGATGACAGCAGCCCCACCCCAGCCTGTGTGGGTTCAGCTGCTCCCTCGCACATTTCTCAGGGCTTACACAATGATTAATTACCTCCTGATCAACCTGGGTCAATAAACAAGCACGGGATAGCCAGGCTTGACTCAGAGCTCCTGGTGGTGGTAAAGAATCAGTGGGAGATGGAATGGAGACTCCTCCCCTGTGGGAAAGTTGGTCAGCCTGGAGGAGAAAAGGCTGTGTGGAGATCTCACAGCATCTTGCAGGGTCTGAAGGAGCTCCAAGGAAACTGGAGAGGGAATTTCATCAGGAACTGGGGGGACAGGGCAAGGGGAATGGGTTTACATTGACAGAGGAGGATTAGATGGGATATTGGAAGGAAATTGTTCCCAGAGAAGCTGTGCTGCCCCTGGATCCCTGGCAGTGTCCAAGGGCAGGTTGGACAGGGCTTGGAGCAACCTGGGACAGTGGAAAGTGTCCCTGAACATGGCAGAGGTGACACTGGACGAGCTTTAATGTCCTTTCTACCCCAAATCATTCCATGACTTCCAAGCCTAACAAGTCCCCTCGAGCCACTTCAGCTCATCACCCTAAATAAAGCCTGTTTGGGGTTTTGTCTGAAATGCTGGCTTCAGGCCTTGGTGTCCCCAAGCAGAGCGGCTGGTGACACAGGGGCACAGCACAGCCCTGGTGCCACATCCCCCGGGTGGGACAGAGCTCTGCCTGCACCAGCTCTGCTGCTCTGGCAACACTTCAGCAAGAGGGGAAGTGGCTTGTGAAACACCACGAACCCGTTGGTTAAAAAAAAAAAAACAAAGAAAAAGCAGAAATGCCATCCTTTGGTTTGACAAGCTAAAGGCAGGGAAATCAGCCCCAGCAGAGAGCTCAGCTCCAGCCAAGGCTGTCTGTGCAGAGCTGGAAACACAAGTGTCACCAAGGCAAAGCACAAACACCTCTTCTGGCCTGAAAAGCTCAGCAAAGTGGGGCAGAGATGGCAAAACCCGAGAGCAGCAGAGCTCCACGTGGTGTTTCAGACCTTGCACCCAAACAACCACAGAAACACAGAACAGCAGGAGGCTTTGGGGTGTTTTGCTCTGTTTTAATCGCCCACAGAAACCAGGCACACCTCGTGGCTCTGGGCTGAGAGAGACAAACAAACAGGCAAGGTTTGAGGAGGGGAAAGTTCCACGCTGACCCAACATCTTCAGCCTAAAACCTGAAAGCACCAAACATCCTTCAGATCACCCTGGAAGAGCACGGAGCTCCAAGTGAGCATTCCTGGCTCGGTCATTATTCAGCCACAACAGCGAAAAAATAAAAAAAAATAGAGGGGGAAAAAAAGCCATTCAGCCAGTTCTGAGTTTCCTGGCAACTTCCTGCAACAAACGTGGTGCAGGAGGGCTGTGGGAGCAGGGAGTGAATGGCTGTGACACCAGGAGGCAGGGAATGGGCTGAGGCTGGCAGGGCAGGCTGGCAGCTCTGTCACACTGGGCTGGAAATCATCAGCTGAGCAAGGCCCTGGTGGGAGAGTAAAGATCTGCTGAGCTTTTCCCTATCTGCAGAGCCCAGGGCTGAATTGGGACCCAGCAGTCAGCCTGAGAGGGGCAGGAGCAGCACAGGGGGGCAGCAGATCTGAGTGCTGGGGAGAGCCAACAGCAGCTGGCTCTGCTGGGCACAGCCTCTGCCACCCCCAAATCCCACATGGATTTCCAGCTGGCACTGCTAGGCACAGCCTCCTCCTCTCCCTCTGCCACCCCAAAAATCCCACATGGATTTCCAGCTGGCACTGCTGGGCACAGCCTCTGCCGCCCCCAAATCCCATATGGATTTCCAGCTGCTCTGCTGGGCACAACCTCCTCCTCTGCCACCCCCAAATCCTACATGGATTTCCAGCTGGTCCTGCTGGGCACAGCCTTCTCTGCCACCTCCCAAATACCTCACAAATTTCCAGTTGGCACTGCTGGGCACAGCCTCCTCCACTGCCTCTGCCACCCCAAAAATCCCACATGGATTTTCAGATGGCACTGCTGGGCACAATCTCCTCCTCTCCCTCTGCCACCCCAAAAATCCCTCACGGATTTTGGCTGAGCAAACAAGGCCAGGAGCCTTGGGAACACTGAGCCCAGGGGGTGAGGGATGTCAGGAAGGTTTCTCTGAGCTGGCTGGGAAGGGCAGACACTGGGGAGGTGGCACTGAGGTGCTTTTCTCCAGCCAGGAGGCAGAGAGTGCAGCTCCAGCAGGAACTGTGCCAGGGCTCTGCTCCGTGCCAGGGACACTCTGCCCCTTCCAGCCCCACTCCTGGGGTGGCACAGCCAGATACTCCTCTTGCAGGGAGCTGCTTCTCCCTGTGCTGTGGGAGCAGAGTGTGCCTTTGCTCTTCTTGCTGACTCCCTTTTCCCTCAGGATTCAGGCCAGGCCAGGCTGGCAGTGCCAGCAGCTGGGGGGACAGATGGGGGGACAGCACTGCCACCCCCACAGCCCTTGGGGACCCACTGGGGGCTCAAACTGAGACTCAGGGGGAAAACCCCACATTTACAGACAGCAGCACCCCAATAATGAGAAAAATAATAATTTTTCCAAGGAAACTGGACTCTCAGAAGGAAAAAAACATTTAAAAATAACGAGATGTGCTGGGGAAGGGTTTTTCTGAGGAGCAACAAGTGCCACGTGCTCGAGGGTGGAAGGCTCAAGGCCTTCAGCTCTGCCCACAGCTCCTGCTGGCAGCAGCTCTGCCGAGATCTGGGCTGTGCCACTGAAGTCATGATCCAAATATTTGGGCCATGGCGAGCTGTCCCTGTGCCCTGTCCCATCGATACAGCTGCAGAGGGGATGGAGCATCCCACGCTTCTGTGAGCTGAAACAACACCAAGGTTAAAGTTCAGCCAGGATTAACACTGTTAAACCTTCCTATTCCTCCTCTTTCCCAAGCTAAAGCATTTTAAGGAAACTCTCCAGCTATTCTAGAGAACAAGAGCACGATTTGATCCAACAGCTGGGGGTGGTTTTTGTGGCCAATCAGCTCCAACTTGCCCTCGCTTTGCTTTTCCTTCCTTTTTCTCTTTCAAAGTGAACTCAGCAGATTAACATCTCTCTGTGACACCATTTCCAGGAATTACAAGTTAGGTCACAGAATCACAGAACAGTTTGGGCTGCAAGGGACCTTAAAGCTCATTCTGTTGCCATGGGCAGGGACACCTTCCACCGTCCCAGGGACACCTTCCACCATCCCAGGGACACCTTCCACCATCCCAGGGACACCTTCCACCACCCCAGGGACACCTTCCACCATCCCAGGCTGCTCCAAGCCCTGTCCAACCTGCCCTTGGACACTTCCAGGGATCCAGAATTCTATTCCAGGGTCTCCCCACCCTCACAGGGAAGGATTTTTCCCAACATCCCATCTAAATCTACTCCTTCATGAATCAACTCAACAAGAGCTGAGCCTGAATCACCTGAGCCAAGCGAGGCAAACCCGAGTGGTGCAGGCTGAGGGCTGTGAGTGACAGGGACACTGGAGTGACAGGGCCACTCGTGCCCACAAACAGCCCCGTTGCTGCGAGGCAGCTGCACAACACCCAACAATCAGCCTCTTATTATCCCCGTTTCAAAGCGGCGTTTCTGCTGGGCGGCGTTGCGCAGCCCCGAGAGCAGCCCAGCGCATCAGATAACCCAAATTCGCCTCTCTCAGAGCCTCCCGGAGGAGAGAGGAGAGCAACACCACAAAAGCCACGCCGGTGACTCGCTGTGGCCGCGGGGCTCAGCGGGATGGAGCTGTCAGGAGGCGATTTGCACTGAAAAACTCCTGTTCCCAGCGCGGGGGGCTGCGGGCAGCCTGTCCCCACCCTGCCTTATCGGGGAGCCACTGTCCCCATCAGCAGGCACTGGGGAGGGCAGATAGTGCCGCACAGGAGGGACGAGAAGAGCCAAACAATTCCCCCACGAGAAAGGCAGCAAAGTCCCTGGCTGTGTTCCAGCAGCCCGAGGATCCTCTGCCAGCGTGGGAGCTCTCCGTGCCCGCTGGAGCCCGCGGGCATCTCTGCCTGCTGGCATCAGTGCAGCTCCTGCCAGGGCAGAGCAGGAAATCCTGCGTTTTGCAGGGGTTTGCAGTGGTTTTAGGCACCCAGAAGTGCTGGTTTCACTCTGAGCATCCTTCACTCTGAGAGCAGCACAGCCACTGCCACTTGTCCCAAACCATGCCAGCTCTGAAGCCATAACACAGATCCTCAATTTATGAATTGCACCTTGGGTGTTCTTCCCAGAAAAAAATCACTGCTTTTCTTTCCAGGCAGCTTGGGAAGGGTGGGATTTAAGAATTTTTCGAGGCCCCCCCAAGCCTGAGTGGTCACAGAGTGACCCCAATTTCAGATTCTCCATGTAATGAGAACCAAGCTGGGTCACCTGCAGGATGTCACCGTGTCCCCATTGCACCCCTCACCTCGCCAGAACCGAGACAGTCACCGAATGAGAACTAGAAAGAAACAGTTCCTCCCCACCCCCTCCCACTTTTCAGCTTCATTACTCTCTGCTTCACTGGTTCCTCATGCTGTCAGGTCCTCTCTTGATGAAAAAAGGCTTTCTATAAAACCAGGGAAGTCCCAGCAGTTTCTGCTGGCTGCAGGTTTCTTTAGGTCTGCTGTGTACCACCCGAACTCCACTATAAATCCCATTATTTTTAATTAATATCTATTTTAATGAAGCCTGTCCTACTTTTGTAAGCACTGTGTGGAGGCAGCTCAGCTTTGCTCAGCTGAGAGCAGGGGAACTCAGGACACAACTCCATTCAGGGCAGGAATATCCCAAATATCCCAAAGATCCAAACCCTCCTTCCTCCTGCTCACACCTGGCCTCATAAAAACCTCACCCTACTCAACCCAGCCCGTTTTTCCATCTCTCCACACCTCAGTTTCCCCCCCGGAGCACAAAGGGGTGACAGAGCTGACAGCACGTGGCACACGGGGCAGGATGCAGGCACAGGATTCTGTCACCTCCCCTCTCTTCCGGGTGGAGAAAAGGGGCGGAAAGCAGGCAGGAACTTCACTCGAACATCCTGAAAATGTCAGGGCTGGGCAAACACTCAGGGCTGCTCCCAGCGAGGGCTTTAGTGGGGAGAGATTTTTAGGGTGATTTCAAGAGAATGGTTCAAATCGTTCAATTTTGACCACCTCTGTTCTCCTGGAGCACAAAGGGATTGTTTAGCTGATTTTTTTGGTGGGTTATTCTGAAGTTTTTGGTGGGTTATTCTGCAGTTTTTGGTGGGTTATTCTGCAGTTTTTGGTGGGTTATTCTGCAGTTTTTGGTGGGTTATTCTGCAGTTTTTGGTGGGTTATTCTGCAGTTTTTGGTGGGTTATTCTGCAGTTTTTGGTGGGTTATTCTGCAGTTTTTGGTGGGTTATTCTGCAGTTTTTGGTGGGTTATTCTGCAGTTTTTGGGTGGGTTATTCAGCTGGTTTTTTGGCAGCTGAGCAGGACGAGAGAGCAAACCCCTTCTTTCACATCCCATCTCATACTGATCCCCACCCAGGATGAGGTGATATAGAAAAACTCCAAATTTAGAGTTATATATCTCCAGATATAGAGTTAAATAGCTCCAGATATAGAAAGACAAAGGAAGGCAACAACAACCAAAAAAACCTGAGATGAAGGGAAGCTTTGTCTCTGGTTATTACCTAAAATATGGATTTATAGCACAGGCCACCCAAAAAATTTGGGATTTTCAAATGAACAAACAAACTCTTGCATGAGAATTCCAAACCCACCCATGTCTGTTTGCTGGCCGGAATGGAGAACAGGTGGAGAAGAGATCAAAGCAAGGGAGAATTGAAATGTTATTAAATGGAATAAAATAACCCTTTGATTTCTGGCACAGTGTTAAACCTCACCCTGCTCAACAGGGTTAAAACTCCACAAAAGCCAAAAGCTGTCTGAATGTCCAAGGTACAGAAGGAGTGAACTTCTGGTCCTAAATCCATGATCTCTGCTGGGACATTTTTATTCTCATTTGGGTCCAAATAGGGACGAAAAGAGCTGAAGATGAGCTGTTATTGCCTGCCAGGCTGACACCCTCAGCCTGCAGGAAATCAAGTTCCTCTGACAATGTTTTTCTTGGTGTGAGGCTGGGGTTAACAACCGAGGCATTCAGATACAACAACAGCCTAAAAACCAAACCAGCCACTTCCAAAGTAGCTTAATTCTCTCAGTCACCTACTTTGGATACATTATCCACGTTGAAAATAGAAAGCATTTAAATAAGTATTTCAGTTTCCCTTTCTCTCGGAGGAGAATAATTCAATATTAATTCAATTGTAATTCAATAATAATTGAATAATAATTCAATTGAAGAAAAATTCAATAACAATTCAATTGTAAAATAACAATTCAGTTATTTTACAGTGTTTTAGCTGGTTCCTGTCACTGCTGGAGAAACCTGAGGAAATGCAAGCAGGGAATCATCCAGCAGTGAGTGTTGCTAAAATGTGTTTCTAATGCACCACACAGAGCAGACTGGCAGCAGAAGGCCTGATTTCTACTGGTGCTGCTTGCAGAAGGAAAAATACAGAAGGGATTTAAATATTTAGGAATTGTGTTTTGTTAGAAGAGAGGATCCTTCACTAAAAACTGTCACTCAAAGGGTGCTTGGCACTCAGTTTTTTGAGTTTCTGTCAAATAACACGACAGGGACAAGAAATACACACACCTAATGCCAGGACAGGGCAGTGAAATCTCTCTTTCCTGACCTGCAGTCATTCCTGCCCTATTTATTTCTCTGTTCTGCAAAGGCAAAACCTTTTAAAATGACCTGAGGAGATCATCAACCCAACAGGCAATTCCCATTCCAACCTGTGCCCAGGAGCCTCGGGATGCCCAGGCTGCTCCTGAACCCAAAACCCCCCTGGCTCAACCCCTGAGCAGGAGATGTGACATTTCCGAGCTGGGGACAGCGGGAAAGCCGCTGATTTGGAGCGCAAAGTCCGGGGAAACTTTGGTCTCTGAAAGCCTCATCCCCGCACAGCGAGGTTAAATATTCCCAGCTCCGGACACGGCGCAGCTCTCAAGGAGCTCCTCTTCGCCCTCCAAGTTTCCTGCCGGCGACACAAATGCCATGGCAGCCCCGGAGGCTCCCAAAACTTGGAGACAGCCCTGGAAGTGCTGATTTCCAGGAAAGCTCCCTCCATTCATGGCAGCGGCGGGTTTGGCAGGGAGAGCCCCGGGCTGAGCACAAAAGCATCGCTCTGAAAACGGGCAGTTCGGGGTGACCAAAAAAACCAAAATTTAAAAAGGCAAGAGAGAAAATAAAGAAAAAATGTGTTTGTCCCTCTTTTCGCCTTCCTGGAGCGCTGCTTTGCCAAGCCTAGCTCAGTGGCTGTGCCTGTCCGGCCGCTCCCGGCTAACGGGATGCGGATCCGCTGTCAGCGCGCTGTGTCCGGGGAGCAGAGCCGCTCCGAGCCGGGCTGAGAGCCCCCAGCACCTCCCCGGAGCCCCCCGAGCACCCACCTTGTACACCTTGCCGAAAGCTCCATCTCCCAGCTCGCCCACCACCTCCCACACCTCGCCGGGGTCCAGGTCGCGGCGGACGTGCTCGTACTCCTTGGAGCGGCGCTTCTCGAAGGCGGACAGGCGCAGGATGCGGCGGAAATTGGCGAAAGCCATCCCGGAGCACGGCAGCAGCCGCGGAGCCTCCGCCCGCGCCGGGCCGGCAGCACCGAGCGGCTGAGCGCCGGGGAGCGGCGGGGCGGAACCGGAGCCTCCTCCAGCCGAGCACATGGAGCCGCAGCCGCTCCACCTGCTGGGCCGGCCTGCGCTGCCCGCCGCACGGCATTGGCCGCCAGAGCCCTCCGCCCGCCCGGCCGGCACCGCCCAGCACGGCACGGCTCGGCACGGGTGGCCCGGGACACGCAGGGCACAGGGCGGGGATGGCACAGACAGGGCACGGTCCGGGGACAGCACAGCACAGACCGGGCACGGTGCGGGATTGACCCGGGACACGCAGGGCACAGTCCGGGTACGTCACGGGACAGACAGAGCACGGTCCCGGCACGGCCCGGCACCGCCCGGCTCGGCGCAGACAGGGCACGCTCCATCCCGACCCTCACGGCTCAGCCCGGCACGGCACGGTTCGGTCCGGGTGCGGCCCGGCACTGCCCAGCCGGGTCACAGTCCGCCCTGCCCGGCACGGCTCAGCCCGGGTAAGCTCTGCCCGTGCTCCTGGCGCGGTTCAGCCCCGTTCTGCCCAGCCCGGTGCATCGGGCCATGGCCCGGCCCTGTTCGGTTCGGTTCTGCCCACTGCTGGGCAGGCAGGGTTCCTTTATCCCAAACCGGACCGAGCAAATCCCGGGACAGCCGGGCAGGCAAGCAGCGATCTCCCCGCTCCGCTCCGCTCCGGCCCGCAGCATCCCCGGGACGCGGGAATGCGAAATTCCATGCGGGAAATGTGGGATTCCATGCGGGAATGCGGAATTCCATGCGGGAAATGCGGAATTCCATGCGGGAAATGCGGAATTCCATGCGGGAAATGTGGGATTCCATGCGGGAAATGCAGAATTCCATGCGGGAAATGCGGAATTCCATGCGGGAAATGCGGAATTCCATGCGGGAAATGCGGAATTCCATGCGGGAAAGGGTCCGATCCCCGCACAGACACATTCCCGCACCCTCATCCCGAGCTGTCCCGGCAGCAGAGCCACTTTTCCCGCTCCCCCCTTTCGTCTGCTGGGAAACCAGAGGGACACACCTGGTTTGGAGTCCCCGGGGCGGGAATCGCGGTGTATCCACACAGGGACACCCTGCACGGGCTGCTCCAGGGGATGTGACCCGCGGGTGGCCCGTGGGGAGTTCCATCCACCATCCTCCCCATGGCGGCGCTGGGAAGCTGAGCGGCGATCCCGAGTGGAATGGGGACATCTAGGGGACATGCCGGCGGTGCAGCTCCGGCTGTCCCCGCGGGGAATTCCCACAGTTTGGGGCTGGGTGGCTGTCCCCGCACTCCCCGGTGACACCGCGTGTGTTTGACCCCAAATCCGTGTCGCAGCGCCCAGCCGAGGGCACAGGGAGGAAGGTTTGTTCCTTTGCACATTTGAATTGCACATCCTTTGAATTATATTTCCATCCTGAAATATAATTCCGGCAAAACTCACTCCGGGCTCCTGCTTTGAGAACAGCTGAGTTTAGGGATGTTTTATCACTTCCCTGACATTGGGCTGATTGTCATCTTTCCCTGTCCTTGCTAAAAAAAAATTAAAAATACTGGCAGAGTATTTGCAGCTCCTGGATGCTGATTGAAAGAATTACCTGAGGAGTAAATGCTCCTAAAAACGAGATTGGCATTAATGCTCTGAAACTGGAGGCCCTGTGATGTTTGGAGAAGTGACACACAGGACTCTGCATCCCCTGGGGTTTAAATCCAGGGATCAGTGACATTACAAATATTGCACTTCAGCTGTTCCAACAATGGCAGCACCCTGTAATACTAATTAAGCAGCGAGTTCCCCGCGGTGCTCCAGCTCAAATCATTCCTCTTTCCACAGGTTTCCCCTGCTGGCAGAGATTTACAGGTGGCAGAATCAGCCCAGGCTGCAGATTTATTGATTTATTTATTTTATTTTTTTTTTAGCAGGGAGTTTCTCCTCTGTGTTCACATTTGGGGAATTTTGACTGAATTTCCAGAGCTGGAGGTTCAGCTCTTCCTCTGCACTGCGCTGGGGGAGACCAAAGAGGACTGAAAATAATTGTTAAAAGTGACACCTTCGAAAGAAAAATGTGGGTTTTTTCCCCAATGTTTCTGGTTTGTTGCAAAAGTCCTATTTTTTTTTTTTCCCTCCAGTGTTGGGGTGGGAAAGAAGACAGGAAGACAGGAAGAGAAGACAGGCAGACAGCAAGGAGCACTTTCACATTTTCCCTGTGCAGAAATCACACGTGGCTCTCTCATAAATCATCTCATTAATCCTCTCCATGAATTCTGAGCAGCATCTCTTGTCTGTTGCCGAGTGTTAATTGCCTGTGCAACCTGCCTAGGAGCAGTGGGCATTTCAAATGAAATAAATCCTGCTAATTATTGCTCTCAGCTTCGTGCAGGCCATGCCTGAGAGCTCCCTGCCCTCCTGAGGGGAAGTTTTATTGCTTTCTCCAGGATGGGACCAACCTGAATAAAGATCAAACCCTGCTGCTCCTCGACCCAAATGCTGTGGGGAGAGAGAGGGGAGGTAAAGCTAGGATTATCCCTGAAGGCTGGGAGAGAATTGGGATTGTTCAACCTGGAGAAGAGAAGGTTTTGGGGTGATCTAATTGTGGCCTTTCAGTGCCTGAAGGGGCTACAGGAAAGATGGAGAGGGATTTTGGGGATGGAGTGGCAGGGAAAGGGGGAATGGATTGACTGAGAGAGGGCAGGGTTGGATGGGATTTTGGGAAAAAATCCTTCCCTGGGAGGGTGGTGAGGCTGCCCCTGGATCCCTGAAGTGTCCAAGGCCAGGCTGGACGGGGCTTGGAGCACCCTGGGACAGTAGAAGGTGTCCCTGCCATGGAAAGAGGTGACCTTTAAGGTTCCTCCCACCCAAACCATTCCTCTGCCAGC
This sequence comes from Lichenostomus cassidix, assembly GCF_008360975.1. Lineage (NCBI taxonomy): Eukaryota > Metazoa > Chordata > Aves > Passeriformes > Meliphagidae > Lichenostomus > Lichenostomus cassidix. Next base: position 16,761,259 of record NC_139494.1, read on the forward strand.
AGCTCTGGTCCCTGGCTGGTGTTGGTCACTCTCCCAGCCCATCCCAAACGGCAGGAAGCACCAGCATTCTGCTATTTCCTGCGGGTGGGAGGAGCAGGAGGTCACCTTCATTGTCTGGATGTGAGCACTGGCTGGTGTCCCACGTGTTCTTTCCAGCAGGAAATCAGTGCTCACCCTCTGTTCCCAAACCCCTCAGCCCCGAGCAGAGCATCTCCACCTGCTCCAGGGACACATCCAGCCAGGCAGCCACGAGGAATTTAGGGAGATCAGCTCACTTTGCTCCTCCTTTCCGCTGCCAGCTCCCTGGGTTGATGTTTTCATGGATCATTCTCCACCACAATCTCCTCTTCCATGATTTACTGGAGGTGGCTGAAGTGGGGTTGCAGCCCTGTGGGGTTTGGCGGCACTGGGAGGTGGCAAAACCTCCATCCTGTGAATATTTCCCTAAAACCCTCCCAGGATTTTTGGGAATGAGGATTTCAGCCCCAAACTGTGTCGAGTTTTCGAATTTTTGAATTGAGCCTTTCATCCCGAGACTCCCTGGTTTAAAGGCCACTTTGAGCAGTGAAGGTTCCTCCCGCTCCCCCGGCCATTCCCCAGTCCAGATGTTGCCAATGGCTCCAACATCTGCACCTCATTCCCGAGGGCAGAGCAGCAGCCACGAGCCAGGGAGGTGCCCTGGAACATGTTTGGGATGAGCCCGAGGCGATTCCTGCCGAGTCAGTCGGGAAACGCTCAGAGAAGCGGGTGAGAGGCTGGATTTGGGGTCTTTCCCCTGGAATAACTCACGGAGGGCAGGGATGCCTCGTCAAATGGGATTTATCTCCTCTCCAAAATGAGCAGCTGGACTGCAGGGAATCCAAAGCGTTTGCAGTCTCCTGCATCGACAAAAAACAACAAAAAGAATCCTGCAGAGCCTCCCAGCAGGAGCAGCTCCCGAAAATTCCCAGGAATCCTTCACCCAGGAACACCACAGCCCCACATCTCTGACCCCACAGGCTCAGCTTCCACCCAACCTGGAGAAATAAATCCCAGAGCTGCAGCACAGCACCTCCCTGGGGTTTTCTGGGGTGACAGAGGAGTTTGGGGAGGAGGAGGGATTGATCCAAGCTGGATTTCAGCCCCACAGCCATCCCGAGGTTGTCACCTCCTCCCTGACCTGCGGGGTTTGGGGACATCCCAGCCTGGTGGCACTGGGGCAGACTGGGCTCTCCCCAAGCCTCACAGGGGCAATTCTTTCTCCACACCCCTGAATCCCTGCTGGAATTCCCAGCCCAGCAACAGGAAACTGGCTTTGTTAATGAGCCACCTAATTAATGCCATGTGGAGAGAAGGCAGTTTGGTTCCTTTTGTCAAATATCCCCTGTTCCCCCTCTGGGCACAGCAGTTCCATGGATTTATTCCCTCTCTCCTCACACACAGCCCAGGAAACCTCCAAAGTCACTGCCACTGGAGTTTCCCTAAGGAAACAGGATGGCTGTGGCAGGAGGGAATAATTAAATTAGAAAATTTCAGCCTCCAAGGTTTCAGCACAGCTGGAGGTGAAATCCCACAAATGCTCCAAGCTTGGAGCAACCTGGGATAGTGGGAAATGTCCCTGTTGATGGAAAAGGGTTGGAACTGGATGAGCTTTAAGGTCCTTTCCACCCCAAACCATCCCGGGATTCTGTGGAATGGTTGCACTCAATGCTTTGCACCTTGTATTTTAGATATATCTATTGAAAAAGGGAAATGTGGATAAATTAAAGCATAATGTGTACACATTTCCATATAAAAGGAATAAAAATTTCCTATTTTTCTATCTATAGGGGGAAAATTTCCAGGAAAATCACACCCTTGTTTGTTTGGAATTCCCATCCCAAATTCCGCAGTGAAATTTCCTACATTTTCTTTTTGAAAAAATGGAAATATTTCCCTGTGGCCTGCAAAGAATTATTCCTGCTCCTCTGATACTTCAGGCAGTTAATCAAGGCTATAAAAGCAGTGACCTGAATTAAGACAAAGTGTCAGGGAATGTAATTACAGGACAATTACCCAAATCCATTCTTTTTGTTCAGCGAGGAGCTGATCCCCAGAGCCACGCTGGGGGAGCTCATCTCCAGCCTCTGCATTTCTCCATGGATTTCACACCTTGGCTGCAGGAAAAAAACATTGTCACACAGCAAAAATTCCTGTTAAAATGTGTCCCTCAAGGGGATCAGAGGGAATGGAGGAGTTGTAGAATTCCAGCTCCGAACCCAAAAGCCCCACTGAAGAAATTTAGGGGGGAAAAAGTTGAATTTGTTTGGTTTTTACAGGAAATTTGCATGGCATTTCTGATGGAAATTAAAATTAAATTAAAAAAAATAAATTAAATTAAAAAATTAAAATTCGATTAAAAATTAAAATTCAATTAAAAATTAAATTCAATCAAAAATAATAAATGAAATTAAGTTTTTTAAAAAATTAAATAATTTTATCAGCCTGGAGACAACCTGTGAGGTGTTAATAAAAAAAGTTGAATTTGCTTGGTTTTTACAGGAAATTTGCATGGCATTTCTGATGGAAATTAAAATTAAATTAAAAAAAATAAATTAAATTAAAAAATTAAAATTCGATTAAAAATTAAATTCAATTAAAAATTAAATTCAATCAAAAATAATTAATGAAATTAAGTTTTAAAAAAAATTAAATAATTTTATCAGCCTGGAGACAACCTGTGAGGTGTTCATAAACTCCCAGATGGAAAACATAAAAACCCATTTATTGGCCTGGAATTCTTCCCTACCCAGGGAGGGGGAAAAAATATTCAAAAGCCTTTTTTACACAAATCTTTGATTCTAAAACGATCCCTAAAACTTAACAGAGGGAAAGAAACACCCCAAAATCCCTAAAAACCCCCCAAATTCTGGTTTCCCTGGGTTTTTCCACCCCAAATCCAACATCAATCCCACCATACAAACCAACCCCACAGCCGAGAGTTTTACCATAAAAATGAAGGTATTTATTCAAGAAGTACAAAGTTGATGGTACCAGCCATCTTTGAAAGCCATTCCCATGAGGCAGAGAGGACACCGAGCCCAGTCCCTTCGCTCAGAGCACACCGAAGCTAAAGTGTCCCCAAGTGTCCCCAAGTGTCCCCCGAGCGTCACCCGCGGCGCAGTCCTGGCCGTCGCTGCTCAAATCCACCTCTTTTTTTTTTTTTTGGGGAAACATTCCCTGGACTTGAGAGGCACGAATAGGGTTTGTAATCCGAGAGCAGTGGGTTGGTTGAACGAAGCCAGCAGCTCCTGGCTGGTTTGGGTTCAGTCGCCTTCGGACTGGAGATTCCAATCGCCTAAAGGGGGGAATAAAATTAAAAAAAAAAACAAAACGGGATTTGGGAAGGAGCAGGTGCAGAATTTTCTGGAGCTCAAGGTGAAGGGAAGGTTTTAAGGCAGGAGTCGGGATTTGGAGTTCTCTCTTTGCCCCGTGGCTCTGAGGAAATGGTGGGAAATCAGCTGGAAAAGGTACAAATCCAAAGTTCCACTGGAAAAACCCCCAAAGCATGGTCCTTCTTGGAGGGTCAGGACACACTTTTCCACGGAAAATCCAGCAGACACATCGTTTCAAAATCTCCAAGTCCTCTTGAAGAAGCCCTGTTGGTTAAAATCTCTCCTTTTCCAGCTGCCTGACTGCTGCAGGCTCAGTGAAATGTCCCCCTTGGCGAGGAGAGCTCCAAACTCCACCCCTAGGGACACGAGTGACACACAGAGGATCCACGAGGATGGGATTTGGGGGGAGAGGAATTTGCAGGAAATCCCAAACGCTCCCTGGGGAAGGGAAATCTCACAGCAGATTTGTGCATCCTGAACCACCAGGAGGGTTTGGAGCTGCAGAGGGAACAGCAGGACATTCAGCATTTTGGGAGGAAACGTGGAAATCCAACTGCAAGGCTTCCCAGGGGATGGGCAAGGCAGCCATCGACATCCAGTGGGTTTGGAGAACACGTTTTGGTGTTTTCCCAGGAATTGCAGAGTGGATGAAGCTCATTCCCACAGCCAGAGCAGGTTTTTAGGAAGAACTTTCTCAAACACCTCTCATCCCACACTCCAGAAGAGTTCCAAGCTGTCCCAGAGCTTCCAGCCACAATCCAGCAGGGAAATAGTGAAGGGCAAAGGCAGAAAAAAAACCCCAAAAAACAAAACAAAACCCCTTTTTTTTTAACAGAGGCTACTTTCATTTCAAAGTAACAAGATCTAAGCAGCACAGGGAAAAAGCAACAAAAAAAAAATCCTTTTTTTTTTAATGTAAACATTCTCTGCATAAGGTGCAGGGGTCTGGGATGTCTGTACAGGGGACATGGAAAAAGTTTGGACAGGAGAGCTCCAGAGGCAGAAATGCAGCTGCCCCTTCCATTTCTGAAGCATCACAGACATGGAGAAACGTTCAGCATTCACTTTTGTCAACACCTACAAGGCAAAAATGCTTCCAGAGCTCCATGGCTAAAAGCATCCCACCATTGTAACCAAGAGTAGTTGTTTTTTTTGTTTTAATACTTGTAAAAAAAAAAAAAAAAGATTTTACATTATTTACTAGCAATGGATATATATGCAGAAGCACATCACACTACAGCAATATTTTTCTCAATTCATCAATTGACCTTCACCAAACATTATGCACAGTTGCTCTCCAAAGATTCCATCTCTTTCCTCTCCTCCCCAAAGCAACTTTCAGTGGAAGGCAAATCAAAGCTGGGGTTGGTTTGGCTGCTCCTGGGGTGAGGATTTTTGGTGTTGCCACACCCCCAACTTTTTAGGGTGTCTGTTAAAAACCCAACTTGTAACACCACCAACCTGCAGCATTTCCTTTTCCCCAATATTCCCCAGCTCCAGGGAAGCAAAGGCCTTCAGGAAATACACCCCAAGCTGTGTTTGGTGTGGAGGATCCCAAAAAAGTGTGATGCACCAAGGCAGGCAGTGACATTTGGGGAGCTCTGAGGGAGCAGCTGTCACTTGGGTGGGGAAGAAGACCCTGAGCATCCTCCTGTGGTGCCCCAAATGCACCTGCAGCACACCTGGGGCTTTTTTAGGGCTTTTTTGGGGCTTTTTGGGGGGCTCCCTGGTCCTGGGGGTTTGTGCCTCTCTGCCCTTCAAGCTGGTCAGGAGTGGGACTTTCATCAGGTCAGGCAGAAGTGACAATAAAGAGTATAAAAATCTGAGCTGAGTCGAACAGAGCTGTCACTGACAGGGTAAAAAAGGCTCTCCTGGCATCAATTCCCAGCCAGAGCTGAGCAGGAATGGCACAAAGGGCTCAGGGGGGTAAGAGATGAACCCCAAATCCATTCCTCCTCACCTGGCTGTGCTGTGTGCGTTGAAATCCTGCTGCACCCCTTCGTTCACACCCCAGGGCTGGAGGGGGGGAACAGCACCCCAAAAGGGCTAAAAGCCAGCCAGGCCATGCTGCCAGCACCTCCTGCTGCAATCCTGGGGTTCTCCAGCCTCTCCTGGGGTTCTCCATTCTCTCCTGGGGTTATCCATTCTCTCCTGGGGTTCTCTAGCCTCTCATGGGGTTCTCCATCCTCTCCTGGGGTTCTCCATCCTCTCCTGGAGTTCTCTAGCCTCTCCTGGGGTTCTCCAGCCTCTCCTGGGGTTCTCCATCCTCTCCTGGGGTTCTCCATCCTCTCCTGGGGTTCTCCAGCCTCTCCTGGAGTTCTCCATCCTCTCCTGGGGTTCTCCATCCTCTCCTGGGGTTCTCCAGCCTCTCCTGGGATCATCCATCCTCTCCTGGGTTCTCTAGCCTCTCATGGGATTTTCCATCCTCTCCTGGAGTTCTCCATCCTCTCCTGAGCAGCCCCAAGTCCCCAGCTGGTTAATCCCACTCGAGCCATGCCCTGCACTCAGATAATTCTTCCTCCCCTCTGCCCCCCAAACCTCATCCCACACTCCCAGCCCACTGCACTGCAATCTGCACCCAAACCCAGTGTTTAGGGCAAACTCAAGGCATTTGAGATGCTAATGCTCAGCTGTGTGGCACAACCTCCCTGTCAGCCACGTGCATTTACAGCTTGTTATTGATATTTTTAACAAGTATTTTCAAATTTCAAGTTTTTTTTCCCCAATACAAATCTTGTAAAGTTGTGTTTCTGCAGGGTATGTGCTCAGTCCTGCTGTGATTTCATACAGAGAGGGTCAAAGTCGTCACTGTCACCTCTAAAAGCATTTTACCACTGAATCCTTTCAGGTTTTGATATGTGATTAAGGAGGGGGGAGGCTGTTAAAGAGAATTTTCCTGACCAAAAGCACTGTTCTACTCCAAACCCACTCACAACGTGGCCTTCAGAGCCTCACCTTTCTCCCTGCCAGAAAAGCAATTAATACAAAACATGATCATCCCAAAGTGTCATAAAACTGAGCTTTTTTTTCCAACAAATAGAGGGGGAGAGGGAAAGAAGGAGCAATTTCAGCCCCAACATCTCCAAACCAGCACCTGGTGACAACAGCCTGAATGAAAATAGAAAAAAATTCAAGGAGAGAAAAAAAAAAATCCTACGAATATTAAAAAAAGTGGTGGTTTAGTGTTCACAGCTCCTGGTTTGCTCCTCTTTAATCCACCACAATTTCCCCCTTCCAGAAGGGACTGCAGGGAAATGACACCACAAAAAGCATTTATTCAGACATATAAGTTATGCCTTATAAGCCAAGTAGTGTCTCCCTGGCAGGAAAACATCCTTTGCCCAGAGAAAACCCAAGAGAGATTTTTTTTGACTTATGTATCAAATATTTCCCCCTCCCCTGGAATGCAAAAGGTTTGGCTGCAAAAACCTCAAGTACAATAAATCAAATTTGCCTTAAAATAATCCTCCACAACAGAAAAACTCGTTCTAGGTTAGCATTGATCAGCTCACTTTCAGCTTTGAAAACACAAGAAAAACAAAAGAGAAAGGAAAAGAAAAGCAAGTCACTTTGGTGATGGTGAGAACAGGGAATTAATTTTCCTTTCCCCAGCTCTGCCACTGCATTTCAGGCAGTCCGGAGCTGCCAGAAACCCACAGGTTTGGTACAACATGAGGACCCAAAAAAAGCTGTAGTTGGGTGGGAAATGCAAACAAAACGTGGTTCTGTTTCCCAACCATCAATGAAATTCTGCTTCCACCTGCTGGGATGTCCAAGTGAGCTCTGATCATCCTGACTCTGGTGCAAGAACTCCCTGGGAGTTTCTGAGTCCCAGAAATTGGATTTCTGTGGGATTAATGAGGGAGCAGAAGTTTAAAATCATCAGTGTAACCCAGCAGTTTGACAAACAGCTGCACCAGCTGCAGCTTTACGACATTCCTTCAGAGAGAGAAGACAGAAACCAGGAAAAACCTTCTGTTCCCACATTACCAGCACTTTTGACTTTGGAAGGAGTCATTTCAATGATGGCTTGAACCCCAAGCAAACAGAAATCATGATTCAAAGAGCAGGGCCTTCATCTCCACCAAAGGCAGGGCTGCAGAGCATCTCCAGCTGGGGGAACCAACTGCATCCCCCCAACCCCAAAATGCTCCGACTTTGGAGCCTGCAGAAGGATTTGTCATGAGCTGAAAGCAGCCCTGGTACATTCTGGAGGGAGAGCACTGCCTGGGGACATCAGGGCCACGCTCTGGGGGTGGCTGTGGTGGTGAGGACACCTCCAGCTGCCCTGGAGAGTCACCACAGCTCCAAAACTGGCTGCCAGTGACACCCCACAAGCTGGGAACTGTGTGCTATTGCATCCTCCCCACCTCCCAAGCTCTGTGCCCCCTGGGGAAGCACGGGAAGCTGCAAGCCTGGGAGGAACTGCAGTGCCCTGGAGCTGTCAGGCTGAGGACAGCCCAGCATCACCCACCTCAGCCTGATGTGAGGGACAGGAGCTCAGCAGGCACAGAGCCAGGAGGCTGGGTCAGTGTGGAGCAGCTGAATTACAGTACAGTAGTGAGAGCAGCCAGGGCTGAGTTATTGCCTGAGGCTCCGGCGGGATCAACTCCACCTTGGAATGTACAATCGCTCGGGCTGAGCATCACCAGGAGCTGCCAGGGAGCAAAGCCCAGCCCAGCTCCAGTGCCCAGGGCTGGCTGTGCCCCATCAGAGGCTGGTCACACCCGCAGGGATCCCCTGATCGGCTCCTTCCTGCGGGAGCTGCGTGTGCTGCTGATACGGAATTGGATACATCGGTTCGGTCGGAAGGTGGGTTTTCCAATAAAAGTGCTCTCTGTTGCTCCAGCCTCACGGATCAGGACACCGCTGAGGGTTTTCAGGATCATCACAGATTGCAGTGAACGACAATCTCTTCCCTCCCTCTCCTCCCTTCCCTTCCCATTCCTCCCTTTGCCCTCGCCCCGTTCCTCTCGCTGTCGTGTCCAACACGAGATCAGGCAAACCCCAGGTGACATCCCCACGTTTCTGCAGATCTCCATCACGGATGGAAGCTTTGTTGGTCATTCCTCAGAACCCCAAAAGACCAGAGGGCAGCGACACCAAACCCCACGACAGAGACGCGGCAGAGAAGAAAACCACCAACACGAGCACGAGATCAGTTGTCCACCGGGGTGGGGTTTGCTAAGGGCTGGCTCACGATGACTTGCACCACGTAGTCCTTTGGGATTTTCAGCTCCTCCAGTTTCATTTTGTCAGCCAGGGGCCTCCCGGAGAAGAACCAGCGCTGGCTGCCAGGCTCCACTCCCTCCACGGCGTGCAGCCGCCGCTTCATGTGGTACACCGAGTCCATGCTGCGCACCAGCAGCTTCAGGTCTTTGCCCGTGGACAGGCGCAGGCGCAGCTGGCACTCGTGGCCCGAGTTGGGAGGAGGGTCAGGGATGTCCAGAGTCTCCAGGTCGCCCTTCTCCTCGATCATGTTGATGGGTGGGGCGAGGCAGTAGACGGGGAGCTGGTAGCGGTTGCCCAGTTCATCGTAACACTCCGTAAGAGCACCTGGAGGGGAGAGAAAGGGGGAAGATGAGTGGGGATTTCTGGGATATTCGACTCCCAAGAACTTCCCAAGTTCTGGATGAACTTCCCAAGTTCTGGGAGCTGGTAGCAGCTGCCCAGTTCATCGTAACACTCTGTAAGAGCACCTGGAGGGGAGAGAAAGGGGGAAGATGAGTGGGGATTTCTGGGATATTCGACTCCCAAGAACTTCCCAAGTTCTGGATGAACTTCCCAAGTTCTGGGAGCTGGTAGCAGTTGCCCAGTTCATCATAACACTCTGTAAGAGCACTTTGAGGAGAGAAAAGGGGGAAATGAGTGGGGATTCCTGGGATATTCAACATGGAATGGTCATTTTCAGAAGGTTTCACCCTGTTTTCACCAAGTTTGAATTCAGGCTTTAAAGGAGCAGACAAAAAATCATCAGCGCTGCAACTTGTTTGCATGCAGAAATTTGGGATAGAGATAAAAACATCCCCTAAAAGCCAAACCAGCTCCAGAACTTCCCAGTTTCTGGATGAACTTCCCAAGTTCTGGGAGCTGGTAGCAGTTGCCCAGTTCATCATAACACTCCGTAAGAGCACTTTGAGGAGAGAAAAAGGGGGAAAATGAGTGGGGATTCCTGGGATATTCAACATGGAATAGTCAGTTTAGGAAGTTTTACCCTGCTGTGGTGAGGTTTGAATTCAGGCTTTAAAGGAGAAGACAGAAATCATCAGTGCTGCAACTTGTTTGCACGCAGAAATTTGGGATAGAGATAAAAACATCCCCTGAAAGCCAAACCACTTCCAGATAAATCAGGCTAAATCAGGATGGACTTCCCAAGCAGGGCTGAGAGATGAGGATGATGTTCTCCCAGGTGTCACTTAAAGGAGGAATTCCTCAGCAGAACACTGGCCAAGGCTCAGGACATGCAGGCACCCAGCAATGCCACTTGGCCCAACTCCACCCCGAGCTGGGGAAAAGCAGGAGAGCACTGTGAAAGGAGGATTTTGTGATTTCTCCAACATCCCCAAATGGCTGGACTGGTTTGTGCAGGATTTGTGTTTCAGTGAGCACTGCCAGGACAAACAACCAGGCCACCCAAGGCTAGGGCTCCACTGGCCACAATGCCCTGCATGGATTTTGGATTTCCACAGCATCTCTGACTCCCACTTCCAAAGCCCTGGAGGGATTTTTATTTACCTAAACTCTCAGATTATGTGGGATAATCTGGATAACCTGTGTGTGCACACAGCACAGCTCAGGAATTTTCACACAAGCTGAAGTATCAAATACAAGCTGAGTTTTTCACATGATAACTTTATAAAACAGATTTCACTCTATAAAACAAATTTCACTTCATAAAACCCATTTCAAGCACTACCCTGGAAAAGCAGCAGCACATTTTCCATGCTATTTTAAGAGTTCAAGGGAGAGAAGGCTGAAAGGGAAACTGAGGAATCTGCACCCCAAATCCCAGCAGGAATTCCTTCTCACCGTGGTTAACCCCCAGCTTCTCCCACTCCACCAAACCTTCTCCCCTGCTCTGAATTTACCTGCAGAACAAATTTCCACATTTTTGCCCCTAGAGGGGGCACAGCCACTTGCCAAATTACCCATCCCATTGGAGCTGGGCATGTTTGAAGAGCAGCCAAGTCCTTGAGCTACAGAATATTAAAAAAAACCACTTTGACTCTGTTCTGCACACAACAGCCAAGTGCTCCTTGTTAGAAACGAAGAGGTTTTTTTAGTTAATTTTTTTTTTCCATGCTGATACTGAGTTGTCTTAAACTTTGCTGTTTGCTCAGCAAAATTCCCACAATGTAAAATTTTAACTGGAGGATATGTGGGACATGCAGCCCAGTGTAACAGCAGCATCTTCTGCTGGAAATCTTTTAGACAAAAACCCTTTTTTTTAAAGGATAATTTGTGTTGGTGAAAACAATCAGAGGAAATCAATGAAAAGATCAATTTTTAGGCTTTCTGTTTGCACAGGTAGCACTAAGGCAGCTGTGCCCTGAGGATTAATGAGACAGAAAAACCAAAAAAAAAAAAGGAAATAAAATGATATCATTATATCAACTCATTACAATCTTTTACCATTAATGAATTTCAGAGCAAAGCAGCTTTTCTCAAACCCATCCCTTTTATGGTTGCCATTGACAGAGCCAAGCCTGAAGTTCCCACACTTCAGTTTTGTTTTACAACCTTCATTTCACTCCTCATCCATTTGCTAAATGTCACAGGACTAAATTCCAGACATAGAAACAGGGAGATGCAGTTTGCTTCTAAAAAAAAAAATCCAAAATCCAAACCTCAACAGCCTCTTAACAGAGCTAAAGCAGCTAAAATTTCATCAAAAGCCACATCTCTTAAAAATAATCCATCAGCTTCAGAAGAGCCTCTCAAAGAGTTAATTTTAAACAGCAAGAGGGGAACTTGCTGAGGAATTTCTTCATCATTTATCTCGTTGCCCAGCTGAACTAACATCAAGGTCAAAGCTGCTGCTATAAACACTGGATTCCTGAATCATCATCAGATAAGCAATATTAAAACAAATCCTCCCTAACAGCAGCTAACTTGGAGGTCTGTAGCTAAAAAAAAAAAAAATGAATTAATAGAGAAAAAAACACAGCAGGGGAAACCTCTTGCCAGGAAGATCTCACAGTCCCATCCCAGACTGAGAAATGGTTTATAACCAACTATTCATGTCAGAAGGGGTTGTTGCAAATCCTGAAAAAAAAAAAATTCCTGAAAAAAGCATCCCTAAAGCTCTCAAGTCCCTTTACCTGCCAATCAGTGGCTTTCAGGACTTATTGATTAAAGCCAATATATTGAATATATTGAATATATTGATTAAAGAAGGTGATTATTGAGAGCATCTCCTTCACAGCAGCACTCTGGAGCTCCAAAGAGAGGAAGTGTTGGTCCTTAACTCCAAAAAATCCCAGAATTACTGAGCTTGGAAAAGCCCTCTAAAGCCACCGAGACCAATCTGTCACCATCCCCAGCTTGTCCCCAGCCCAGAGCACTCAGTGCCACCTCCAGGTGACACCTGCAGGGCTGGGGAGAAATTCCTGCTGCAGAAATTCCTGCTGAAGTCCAACCTGAACCCAAACAGGCAGAACATGAAGGGTGTCACTGGGGTTGGAACACCAACATGAAACCACAGCTCAAATAACCAGGAGAGCAGTGTGAGGTTGTTGGAAGTGATGAAGGCAAACAGAAGTTGTTGGAGAGGAAAAGAAGTGATCTTCAGCCCAGGAAACTCAACATCCCAACCAGAAAACACTTCCTAATGTTGCTGTTCTACCTGAAAATCACATTCCTGCAAGATCCATCAGCTTGGTCCACATTTAGCTGGAAGGGACACTGAAAGAATATCAAGCTTTTATGAGAAAGTGGAAAACAAGAGAGAAATAAATTATTTTTTTAGGTTTTTCTGTTACTTAGGCAACCAAGGTCCTCAGCAGGTAGTTTCAGGATAAGAAGGATGAAACCTCCTTAATCCAGAGGAGGAAAAGGTAACAAAAGGTTCCCTGAGAGCTGCAGGGAACAACCATCCCACATCCCAACTGAGCCTGCTTCCCTTCCCTTCTCTTTCCTTCCCCAAACCAGAGCAGTTCAGATGCCAAAGCCTAGAAGGTGAGGTGACACTTGGAATTTTCACTGCTGGATCATCCCAAGAAATCTCATTCCTGCAAGATCCATCAGCTTGGCCCACGTTTAGCTAGAAGGGACACTGAAAGAATATCAAGCTTTTATGAGAAAGTGGAAAACAAGAGAGAAATAAATTATTTTTTTAGGTTTTTCTGTTACTTAGGCAACCAAGGTCCTCAGCAGGTAGTTCCAGCATAAGAAGGATGAAACCTCCTTAAACCAGAGGAGGAAAAGGTGCTGAAATCCCAACTGAGCCTCATTCCCTTCCCTGCTTCCCTTCCCTTTCCTTCCCCAAACCAGAGCAGTTCAGATGCCAAAACCTAGAAGGTTGAGGTGACACTTGGAATTTTCACTGCTGGATCATCCCAAGAAAACCCCTGGAAGGTGCAGATATCCCAGGAGGAAAGCAGCAGGAAGGAAAGGTGGCAGACAAGAAGAAGATCTAATGCAAAAAAAACCACCAGCAGATGGGATTATTTGAATATTTCAGAAGCAACACCGGGTTGGAGAGTGAGGAATTCTGGAAGGAGCTAAAAAGGCAGAGCTTCTTGTTGGTTGTTATCCAGGTAGGAGACAGCTTGAGAATTTCAGAGGGGAAAATAAGCAGATGTGATCATCAAGCAGAAGGGAACGGGAACATTTTGAAATTAATTGCCTGGCAGGCCATAAAACCTTCATTTTAGGGAGATTATTCGGATTTTTCACTGGATTGGGAAGGGAAAACACTAAAAAAAGTACTAACAATTTAACAGCTCTCCATGACAGGAAGGTCAACTTTTGCAGGAGTTATTAAGTCAAGCAGATGAGATCACATTCACCCAAAAACAATGAAAAGTTTTCATGCATTGGAAATGGCATTTTGGCATTTCCTCGAGCTGCACACCATTCTCCTCAGGAAAATTCTTGTTTTCTCTTCAAGAGCTACCTTCTGTTTCTTTATGCTTTAGAGCAGTTTTGAGGATGGCTCAGAAACAGCCAAAACTTAAGAACTGAGCAGATTTCCATCTTTTTTTTTTTTTTTTTTTCCCCTTCCCCCAGACAGATTTGCTGCAGGAGGAGAAATTAAGACAACACAACCCCAAATGTAGCACTGCAATGAGACTCAGCGAATTTCAGGAGGCTGAGTGTCTGTGTGTAACACATTAGCCCAAGGAACAGCTGGTTCAGTTGTTTTTCTGACACAAAATCTCCATTCCAAAGCCAAGCTGAGCCTGGATTGCTGAATCAGTTTGGAATAGTAGAGTTTTCACCTGTAGAGCATTGATTTGAACCCAACAGAAATCACTAATGCATGAAATTCCTGAAGAAAACAAGAGGGTTTTTTAGCACAGCAGCTGCTGGACAGCAAAGATGAGGCAGAAAAGCTGAATTATCTCTTCTTTTTTAATTGATTCCAGGGCACAGCTGGGAAATACAAGATTTTTATAAAGACAAGAAGATGTCAGGAGCACGTGGGAGAGGTGGAGGGTTGCTCCTGCAGGATGGGAGTGGCACTGGGACAGGAGCAAACACGCCTCCAACCAGCCCAAACTGCCAGGAGCTCACACCAAAAACCTCTTTCTGATTTAATCCCAACCCAAACTGCTCCATGCTGCTGTTACCAGCGTGGATTTCCTATTTTCCACAGGGAAATATTTGGGAATATTCATCAAGCCAGTGCCTTGCACCATGTAGAGGACAATAAAGCAGCTACAAGGATGAATGGTGTGGAGGAAACTCTTGATAATAAACCATCCATATAAATCCCCTCCTGTGCTTCTTCCACACTGAATTTCCACGGGTTATGCAGCTGGAATTTGCAAATTTTATAAAAATCCCAGCTGCCAGAAAGCTCCTGGGCTAATTTGGATCCCAAGCCATGGCACAAGTGCTCTGCTGTCATCCCCACCCTGCCTTTGTCACTGCAGCTCCTGCAAGAATGGGGTTTGCAGATAACGAGTATTGAGCATTTAATAATTCTCATTTTGAATTCGCTGTAAAACAGCTCTTCCATTATGGGGACATTGTGGGTCTGGCTCCATTCCATGCTGGAGAACAACTCCCAGGGGCAGCAGGAGATCCCAGAGCTGCAGGAGCAGCTCATTGCCACTGGTGACAACTGGCACAAGCCATGAGGAACTGTGCTTGGTGCATTACAAGGGGAAAATAAAGAGACTCTGACATCCTTGCCAGCCTCAAGGATCCTACCCTGCTGCTTTTCCTGCAATCACAGGATAGCTGGGGTTGGAAGGGAGCTGTGGAGATCACCCAGTCCAACCAGTGTCACCTGGAGCAGGTGACACAGGGACACCTCCAGGTGGGGCTGGGATGTCTCCAGAGAGGGAACTCCACACCCTCCCTGGCCACTCTCCATGGAAAGGAGTTTTTCCTCGTGTTGTAACACCAAAATAATACCTTGAAAGAGCAAATGCCAGCTGGAGGATCTAACCAAAGATCCCTGAGGTGTATCTAAGCCATCCTGCTCCAAACCAAGCACACCTTGCCTAGCACAGGGCAGCTTCCCCACTGAACTGCTTGTCCTGCCCCTGGATCCCTGGAATTGTCCAAGGCCAGGCTGGAGCACCCTGGGACAGTGGAAGGTGTCCCTGCCCATGGCAGGATGGCACTGGATGAGCCCTGAGCTTCCCTTCCACCCCAAATTTTGGGAAAAGCCTGCTGCACATGAGCATCTCGGAGCTTCCTGATCCACTCCTTCATCACAGCAGAGCACCAGCACCACTTCGTTCATTAGCACTAATTAGCTAGGCTGAAGGTGAAGGATAATTAACACAGGCTTCTGAAATTAATACATCTCTGCATTAGATAAATGAGCCACTTTTCAGATTTTAGCCACAGTTCCTGGGTGTGCCTAGGAGAGCAGCTGCCATGGGAAGAGGGACAGGACATTTTGGGAAGGACATTTTGGGAAGGGAGCGTTCAAGGCCCTGAACCAAATCCCTCAAAATTCCTCTTAAAAATCCACACTAAAGCCACCAGCAGCAGTGACAATCCTGTCCAAAGAGCTGGAATTTGTCACCCCACCTCGCTCACCTGATGGGGTGACAAGACACCAGCAATTTTGGGGTTTAATGGAAAAATTTTGGGTTTTGATGGAAAAGAGGAAACCAGGGAAGAGGGATGTACACCAGACAGCTCCAGCCTTGACAGCAGTGAAAATTCCACAAATGAGTTAATTCCTCCCTAATACAGCTTCCCCAGAGCTCAATACCTCCAGTCTGTGCACTTCACTGGGTTTGATAAATAAACTAATTATGCATTAATGCTTGCTAGTTGTCATGTTAACAACACCATATGTGCTACACTTCCACATCCCCCCAAAACTTGGATCTGCTGTTGCATGGCAGTAACAGCTTTCCGAGAGCTATTGCATCAGGGTTCAAAGATGACAAGTCATTTTCCTAATGAAGTATTCATCGACTATTCTGCTTTGCATGTCATGAAAATAGATGCCTGTCTAGACAGGCTTCTTAGATAAAAATGTAAAAATGAGATGGTTGGTAGAAGAGCTTCTCTCTGTGTACTCTCTTCATTTATATTTGCTGTTCTGCATTATCCAGCTGCTTCAAGGGGGTGGAGGGTTTTGGAGGAGAAAAAGAATTAGGATATCATCCTCACCTGAGGCTGCATCATGTCCCTCCAAGGACAGTGGTTAAAGTCCCCAGGTTGCCTGTTCAGGGTGAAGCTGAACTCAGGTTTACACAAGTTGTCACTGCCTTGGTTACCATAGATTTTTTTCTAGTCTGCTGTTCCCATCAGCCTGGAGTGAACACCTCAGCATCCCAAATCCCAGAACTGACATGGAAAACCAACTGGGAGGTTAACAAAATCATTTTATACAAGTGACAGAGATTTCCTTTTTCTTGCCAACCACAGAAAAAAAAAAATTGCAGTTTTTGTTCTTGGAAGTCCCCAAAGTGTCACCTGCAGCCCTTCCTTGGACACCTGCAGGGATGAGCACTCCAAACCTCCCTGGGCAGCTCCTGCCAAGGCCTGAGCACCCTTTCCATGGAGAAATTCCTGCTGCTGTCCAAGCTGAGCCTCCCCTGGCCCAGCCTGAGGCTGTTCTCTCTCCTCCTGTCCCTGTTCCCTGGATCCAACCTCATTCCAGGGAATTGCAGGGAGAGAGAAAAGCCCAGACTGACCAGGACTTCTTGGGATGTTCACTTAGCAAGTGGAGCTGCTGCACCTCCTGTGCACTCCAGGCAAGAGTTCAACCTCCCAACAAGTCCCTGCCCACCACAGTGCCCACTCAAAATCAGATTTGAGAGAGTTTAGTCAGCTCCACGTGGATCTGGAAGGAAATTTGGGATGAGACATTAATTCTTAAAGCTCCAGATGCAGCAGAGGAGAGAGAACACCTCAGACTGAACACCAAAGCAAATATTGATTTTGATGGAGAGGGGAGAGCTTTCCCAACACAAGGACAAGAGGTGGAAAATTAAAACTAAATAACCCTTCCCACCAGCTAGCTGTGTGCAGCAGGGGACAGAAAACGAGCCCAGAATGACCCAGACAAGGCTTTGCCCTCACCTCTGCTGTTCCTGCTCCCGAATTCCCTCCATCCCTGGCTGCCACCCCCAGAGCTGCCAACCAGCAGGGAAGTCCCTCCTCTGCACGCTGAGTCTCCAAGGAGCAGCAGCAGGAATGGGACAGGCTGCAGGGAGGTCAGGCAGGCTGACACAGTGCCAGCCCAGTGCCCACAGCCCAAAATCAACCCACAACTCAAGGCTGGTTCCAGCTGTGGGTTGGAGGGGATTAAAGGAGCTCCCAGGGAGGATTGGAGGCAGCAGTGCTGCTTTACTCACTCCAAGGTGCTGCTCATTCAGAGTGCCCTGATTTATAATAATAAAATTAAAAAAAAAATAAAATAATTATTGATTAAGCATAAAGGTAGAAGATGGAATGCTGATGTGATGCACTGAGCACATCTGGGGAGCTGCACAGATGGTGAGAGCCCAGAAAGGTTAAAAATTCAAGCCCTTGCTGGAGTTGTGACCTTCTGTAAAAACCTTCCCAGATCACTCAGGAATTACTAAAAGCACCTCGGAGGTTTCACTGTTCCTGTGTCACACTGAGGAGCCAAAGCAGGGATGGAAACACAAGAAATTCATTTTGCTGCAGGTTTTCTCTGCAATAAAGGTACAAAGCAAACACTGCTTGCTCTGGGCTGGGCTCAGCAAAAAAAGCAAAGCCCACTGGGCTTCTCAGGGAGAGCTGTCAGCAAAAAAACAGCTCCCAGCTCCAGGTGCAAACAAACCCAGGAAAATTCCTAGAAATCAGGATTTTTCCAGAGGTCAATCTGTGTGTAACACACCCAGTGAATGAGCTGAAGTTATCAGGCTGAGGTATTTATTGAAGGAGGCTGTGAAAGGTTTAATAACACTGAAATACCTGCTGGGACACAGCCCAGGGAGGATTTCCTCAGCCAGCATGTCCCTAAAAGGCTGAAGGGAGAAGCTTCAGACATTTCTGACCATAACATCTTTGCCTTGATCATGGACAAAAGTGATCATTTTAATAATTTTATTTAAATTCCTGAAATCAAACCAGTATAAGATGCCAAATGTTTTGGCCACAATCAACTGGAGATGATGGAGGAGGAGGAGGTGAGACACCCAAGGGCTGCCTGAGCCCCTCATTTATCACATTTAGCACACCAATTCCTCCAGGAATACCAAATTCACCACCAAACACAATTCCAAAAATGAGCAAAGCCACCCCCAGAAATCCCCTTTTCCCAGGGAAGGCTCAGGGAGCTCTCACTGGAATCTCCAGGGAGGAAGCCACTTTAAACTTCATTTTCCACTCACACTTTCAACACATCATCTTTCTTTTTCTCATTTTCCTAGCAGACAGCGAGGCAGATGAAGCTGATAGCCACTTCCTCCCCTGTAAGCAGCCAATAATGGAGTAAATGTCCACTCCAGGGGAATGTTTAATAAAGCAGACATCATGTCCTGACCACTATCAGATAGCAGGGGACTGTTATTCACTCCTGTCTGCAACATCTGCAACACCCAGAGCAACAAGCAGCTCCTGACACCAAGAATTTGAGATGTTCTTTTGTCATGAGGGTTTATTTTGGGGTTATTTTGAGCATCTCGTGGCCATTATGGCCAGGCAGTTTGGGTTTGTTGCTTTGGTTATTTTCTTGGTTTTTTGTTGTTTTTTTTTTCTTAAAGGAATGAGCTGCAATTTTTTGGGTCACACATCATTTGTCAAAAAATAAAATTTAAAAAAAAACCACAGAGCAGTTCTGAAAAGTGCTGCAGTCATCCTCCCCACACCAGGAAAGACAAACTGAAACCAAAGACAGGAAACAGAAGAAGACTTGAGGAGATTCCAAGCAATGATGTTGACAAAGCTCCTCAAAATACCTTTCAAAAAAACAAGAGCAGAAGTTAAAGATATATAAGGAAAACAAACTAAAGATGTAGCCCTAAGTGGGATTTTTATTTGAAGGGCTGAGAGTTCCTAACCTGCACTTAGATATATAAATACTCCAGCCAGCCACAACTGCTTTACATCCTGAGCATTGGATTCATTTCTCTCCCATCTGAAGAGAACGCTGGCAGTTCAGCATGCCTCAGAAAGGATGTTGTGATCTATTTTAAAAGCCATTAATCACAGCAGAGATGATGGAAAGCATCATCTTAATTGAAGAGGCTGTTGAGCAAAGTGATTCTTTTCCAAGGTTAGGAGGAATTTGGTGAAGCACAGCAGCATACCAAATCCTGCCCTAGAACCATGGGGAATAAACCATTTTTCCAGGTGTGAAAATGCCAAGAATCACCAATTCCATGTCCAGGCAGGTGAAGATCCCTCGTTTAGATGAAACCTGATGAAAAAGCAATTTACTGAGCGTGGGCAAAGTGAAACAGGCAGAGCTTTTTGGGGATTTCTCCTCGGCAGGAGGCACTTTGTGAGCACAGGAGCTGCTCCAGGCAGGGATTTTGGGATGAGCTGGAATCCCCTGCTGCTTGGCAGGAGCCCAGAGGAGCAGCAGCACATCCAGCAGTGCCACCAGCAGCATTTCTTGTCACACTTGTCCCTGCCTCGTGCTGTGCCTGTGCTTCAGAGCAAGGCCACGGTGAGATGGGAACACCAGGGTGGCCAAAAAATGAGGTGTGAAGCACCAAAATTGGGCTGCAGCTCTCAGCTGGGTGGGCAGCCCTGCTCCAGGTACCCATGGGTGCTGAGAGGCAGGGAGAGATTGAAGGCAGGAAGATTAAACCAGCCTGGGTGAAGGTTTGTGGAATTTAAACTAGCCTGGGTGCAGGTTTATGGAATTTAAACCAACCCTGGTTGGTTTATGAAAGATTTATGCAGATTTATGAAAGACTGAACCAGGCTGGGTGCAGGTTTATGGAAAAGTTTAATCCAGCCTGGTGCAGATTTATGAAAAAGTTTAAACCACCCTGGGTGGAGGTTTATGGAATTTAAACCAGCCCTGGTTCAGATTTATGAAAAATTTTAAATCCACCCTGGTGCAGGTTTATTAAAGTTGTTTAAACCAGCCTGGATGCAGGTTTATGAAAAAGTTTAAACCCAACCTGGTGCAGATTTATGAAAGACTGAACCAGGCTGGGTGCAGCTTAATGGAAGTTTAAGCCAACCCTGGTGCAGGTTTATGAAAATTAAACCAGCCTGGGTGCAGGTTTATGAAAAAGTTTAAACTAGCCCTGGTGCAGGTTTATGAAAATGTTTAAACCAACCTGGTGCAGGTTTATGAAACATTGAACCAGGCTGGGTGCAGATTTATGAAAAAGTTTAAACCAGGCTGGGTGCAGGTTTATGGAGGTTTAAACCAGCCCTGGTGCAGATTTATGGAATTTAAACCAGCCCTGGTGAAGATTTATGGAAGTTTAAACCAGCCTGGGTGCAGCTTTATGGAATTAAGTTTAAATCAGCCTGGGTGCAGATTTATGAAAAAGTTTAAACCCACCCTGGTGCAGATTTATGGGAAATTAAACCAACCTGGTGCAGGTTTATGGAGGTTTAAACCAACCCTGGTGCAGGTTTATGGAAATTTAAGCTGGTGCAGGTTGATGAAAGCTCCACTCAATGTATTCTTTCCCCACTTCAGTCAAGCTAAGCCTACGGAGAGGACTTGACGTCAAGAAGCCTTAAAAATAGCCACTGATGTGTAGAAGAAAAACCAAAATAAAAGCACTCTGCTAATGGACACAGTGCCAGCAGCAGCTTGGCTGCTTCCTCACAAGACACCAGCAATTTTGGGTTTTAATCCCTGCCTTTTGGGTTTGGGTTTTTGTTTTTTTTTTTTAACTGAAGTAAAAACAAACCAGAAAAACCTTCCCTTGAACTAATAACTGCTGTCTCCTGAGCGGAGTTGAGTCAGAAAATAAAACCCCAAAAGCAATGGGAACTAGGAGGCTCAGCTGTAAATTTTATGATCTTCACTGCAGATTTTAGACTTTCTTTAAGTTCCATGGTCTGCACTCTCCTCTCAGGACTACTGCTGATCATGTTGACAGCTATGGTTTGATAGTCAGACCTCCCAAAGCTTTCATAACTCTGCTGAAATCTAAAATCAGACAGCCACAGCCACCAAAATATTCTTCACTCCCCTTTGAAAGAGGCATCAGAGAAACCTGAATGAATATTTGGTGTCCTAACAGGAAAACACATTGTCCAGCAATGTTTCACGTGTGTGTAGAGAATGTAATCCATAAAAAATACAATTTTCAGTGGTAATTAAAAAACCTCTGAGGAAGCAATTCCAACAGAATTCCCAGCAATGGATACAGCAGTTTGCAGGGACGAGGGAAAAAAAACCACAATATCCTTGTGGCTTTCAGGGCAGCAGTTCCCAGGAGATTCAATTGAAATGCTGAAGCAAAATTCACTGTACAGAGTCCATCAGAAATTCATCAATACAAGGATGTCCCATATTGCCACCCCACAAAAAGCACTGCAAAATGACAAAAGTTCCACCTCTGGAGCTGATTCATTTACAGGAGCCATCCATGAAAAAACCCAGTGTTAAAAACCCACTCTGTCATCTGCTGGCAGATATTTCTGAATTTCTAGGCAAATTTAAATCCTAATGCTTGGCTTGCTGGGCTGGGAGCACAGGCTGCCAGCTCAGCCTGCCATCAGCGTAAAATAAAATAAATGGACTCAATAAATGGAGCTTTTCATCAACATAAATAAAAATGGAGTTTTCAACACAGCAGAGGGTAACTTTTCATATTGACTGCAAGTGGTGAGTGTTAAAAACACCCAGAAGTTAAAGCTGAGGGTGGAGAGGCTTTATGGGTAAAGGTAACATGGATTTTATTCCCTATTAAAGGTAACCTGGACTTTATTATTTATTCATGAAATCAAATTATTATTATTAAAGGTAACCTGGATTTTATTCCCTATTAAAGGTAACCTGGATTTTATTATTTATTCATGAAATCCAATTATTATTATTAAAGGAAACCTGGATTTTATTCCCTATTAAAGGTAACCTGGATTTTACTACTTATTCATTAAATTAAGTTGTTGTTATTATTTAACTTCCCCCTATAGAAATGGAGTTTTTCTGACACCTACAATTTCTATTTTAGCAACGAAGCAAAACAATGCAAGGGCTGGAAATATGCAATTGTTGAGATATTAAATTCCAATATCCTGAGAACTCTGCTGCAGCAGGTGAAGTGTCAATCCTGAAATTTATTGCCTACAAGTGATAAATGTTAAAAACACCCAGAGCACAAAGCTGAGGGTGGAGTGGCTTTAAGAATAAAGGTAACATGGATTTTATTCCCTAATAAAGGTAACCTGGATTTTATTATTTATTCAATAAATTAAATTATTATTATTTAACTTCCCCCATAAAAATGGAGATTTCTGACATCTACAATCTCTATTTTAGCAACGAAGCAAAACAATGCAAATATTCTGCAAATAATCACTGAGATATCAAACCCAAATATCCTGAGAACTGCAGCAGGTGAAGTTTCCATCCTAAAATTTATTGCCTATGAGTGATAAATGTTAAAAACACCCAGAGCACAAAGCTGATGGTGGAGAGGTAAAGGTAACCTGGATTTTATTCCCTATTAAAGATAATTATTTTATTACCTGGATTTCATTATTTATTCATTAAGTTACTATTATTATTTAACTTCCCCCTACAGAAATTGAGTTTTTCTGAAATCTACAATCTCTATTTTAGCAATGAAGCAAAACAATGCAAATATTCTGCAGATAATCACAGAGATATCAAACCCCAATATCCTGAAATTTCAAAACTCCACTTAACCCCAGCCAGCCTGCTAATCGTGAATTAATATTAATAATTTATAATCGTTATAATCGTTATATTATTAATAATCGTTAATTAATACTAATGACCTGCAGGCCAAGTTCAGCTCAACACTAAGCTTTGCTACAACAACTCCTAATAAAACACTCCACACTCCAACATTTCCTGTCTGATAGCTGAGAAGTACAGCAAACCCTTCTTCATTAAATTGAAATGGCCTCATTAATAAAATAAGGAGGATGTGCTGCTTTAAGACAGGAGGAGAGGGGAGAGAGGAAAAAAAAAAAAAAAGTATAAATTGGTGATAACGTTATTTTCTATTTTTAAATCCATCCCACAGAGTCACCCAAGATAGCTGAGAAGTGCTAAGCCCATCCCACGAGCTTATTTATTTATTTAATACTCCTGCCAGGCTATTTTTAACAGCAGAAAGCCAGCAAAAGGCATCCATTAGAAAAATTACACTGGGGAGAGTTTTCCCTCAATGGGGTTAGAGTGACAGAGCTGAGAAAAATCACAAAAAATAGATTTATTTTTTTATTTCCCCTCCCTTTCCTGTAGGATTCCGGAATCAAAAAGGGATTTTATTTTTGCAGCATCAGCTAAGCTTGAGTCTTAAAATCTGCAAAATCTCTGCCAGTCAGTCCTTACTCACTCCCCAGCTCCCTCTTCTCACTCCTCCACTGCCTGCAAAGTTTCATTTTCTGGGGAATTCGTGGTTTGGACGTGGCATTGTCACCCTGCAGGGACAGGGGAATGGGGATGTGGGGTTTGGGTTGGGTTTTTTATTCTGAAGCCTCAGTTGTACACACAGGAAAGAAATGAAAGGAAACATCACAATCTGTGGTTTTGCAGCGTTTTGCAGGAATGCTTTGGGAGGGGAAAAAATTAGTGAAAAATATTTCATTTTTTAATAGATTTAAAGGAATTTATGTATTAAATGTTGGGTTTTCTCATGAAATTTTTTTTTTTTTTGGAGAGAGATAAAAAAAATGTCCTTTGATTCCCATCACAAATAAAGGGCACTGAGTGTCACATCCAGGAATTCCAGGAATTCCTTGGACACCTCCAGGAATTTGGACTTTTCCAGGGTATTTCCAAAGCCTGAGCATCTTTTCCATGGAGAAATTCCTGCTGCTGTCCAACCTGAGCCTCAACTTTCATCCAAACTTTCTACAGCAGAGAGAGTTTGGTCAGGTAAAGACCTCCAGCCCAAAAAATGGGTATAAAAGATGAATTTCACAAGTGCCAGCAGTTCCCTGCCATGCACCAAAGTGTCACCAGCAGGAAGTTGAATAAAAAGGAAATATTGCATTTTTGTGGGGATAAAAATCCCCCAGGAAACTCGTCATCCTGGATAAAAATTCTGAATTTCTCTCTGTTTGGAATTCAGCTCCATGCCAGGCCAGGCTTGGCCAACAGAGCTTCTTCTCCAGCTTTGATTTCTGAGTTATTTCTGAGATATTCTGAATATTCTGCATGTGAACATTTCAGCTGAATGCTCAGCCCAGCACTGCCAAAACAGCTCATTAATGGGGTCTCATCAAATTCATTAGATAAAGAATGTTCCTCTTGCTGCTCCTGCTTCCAATTTTCATTTATTAAGAGAATTATGTTTCTGCTCTTCTGTTTTATGTTAAAAAGCAGACTCAGATCCTCACTGAGAAGAAAATTCCCACACTAAATATATTTTTAAATAATTAAAAAACACTAAAAAATACTATTTTTTAAGCTACAGTTTGATGTGGGAAAGACGCCAGCAAAAGGTATTTTATTATACTTTCCCCATATATAAATTGAGTTTTCCTGACACCTAGAATTTCTAGTTTAGCAATGAAGCAAAACAAAGCAAGGTCTGCAAATCTCTGAGATAATTATTTCCATTTATCTGAATGGTGATTTTAAATTTATCACTAACTTTTCACCAGTCTCCTCTCACTGTATTTCTATTAGGAAAACAGGGAAATGATGAATTTCAGAGTTGTGGAATGAGGGAGAATATAGCTTGAAAAAAATAAAATCCACCCAGCAGAATTCAGAGCAACAGAGCAAAGGGGAAAGTACCCAAAAGAAGTGCCTGCAGTTTATCTCACACAGGATCTAACAGCCCC
This sequence comes from Lichenostomus cassidix, assembly GCF_008360975.1. NCBI lineage: Eukaryota > Metazoa > Chordata > Aves > Passeriformes > Meliphagidae > Lichenostomus > Lichenostomus cassidix. Next base: position 16,786,191 of record NC_139494.1, read on the forward strand.
AAATTCTGGGGAAATTTTTTTCAGAGTCTTCAGAAGAGAAAAGTTTTAAAAATCCCCCAACAGTTCCAGTGCCAAAAAAACCCATAAAATCAGGAGGGGAAAAAACAATCTACTTCCTTACAAAGAGAAGCTGGGAAAAAAAAAAAAAAAAGTTATGAAAATTGTGCCTGGGAGCATTCAGGTGTTGAGAGAGATTACAGAAAGTCCCAAATGCTGCCTGGAAAAAATCAGAGTTTAACTGAGTATTCCCCATGGACCAAACCATCCCTTCCAACTGCACACACAGTGGGACACACAAATGGCAGCCTGGTGGTGACTTCCTTTTCCATAGTAGTTTAAATAATTAAAATATTTATAATTAAATATTTATAATTAAAATATTTATAATTAAATATTTATAATTAAAATATTTATAATTAAAATATTTATGATTAAAATATTTATGATTAAAATATTTATGATTAAAATAGAAAATATTATAACAAATAATTAAAATATTAGTGTTGCTGTCTGATCAGAAACACTTCAGGGTTTGGTTTCTCTTCCTTACAGACCCCCAGAAGTTGGAATTTTTATCCTGAATAGCCCATGAATGTGCTAGAAAACTTTTACTAGTGCTTAAGTTCTCATCCTACACTAACATCTGCTTGGAAATAGTTTTATATTTGTTGTGGTTCTACATTAGGAAAATATAATTTCAAAAAAAAATGCATGAAAACGTGTGCAACTCTGTGTGTACATACATAGGAAGATATATATTCAGAACTAGAAATCCCATTTAGGTTTATAAACTTTTTTTTTTAAACTTTTCTGGACTTGCTGTTCTCAAATTGAACTTCCTTGTTTCATGCCACGCCTGAGACCAAGAGCCAGTTACCTGCTTTGTGTCACAAAGGTAATCTTTGTACAAAATCTTGAAGGGGAAGTAATTATCTGGCACTGTGTGCCTGAAGAGTCTTACCTGTTGATTTTGGTTTGAAGGAAAGAAAACATTAGGAACTGGGATGTCAATAACTGACTTGTGAAAAAAGTCAGTGACGACTTGTAAAAAAAGCAGATTTTTTTTGGGGTTCTTTATCCATTTTCCTTGCAAACTCCCAACAGGAAGCCAGCCACCCATAAAACACCATCCACACTGACATTTCAAACCATTCTATCCGCGTTTTAACTGATCCCAAGGCAGGAAAATCACATTTCACCCTCCTGAGCTGCACCTACCGTGAGGCAGCGTTATGTTTGCACCGTCGATGATGGCCTGGGCCAGCTCGTGGTCGTTGCTCTCGAAGGCGTGGGCAGCGGCCTTGAGGGCATCCCAGATCTCCTTGCGGCCCTCGAAAGCCGGGGCTGTGTCCCAAAACTCATCCCTCTTACTCCTCAGCTGCCCGTCCGTCATGGGGTAATCGCTCTTCCATTTGGGCTTCTCCTTCTTCAGGGGTTGGTTGCGACCCAGAGCCACTGGGGGGATAAAGGGGAAAGGGGATTAATCCAAATTAATCCATAAAATTAGCCTGTTTAGAGCCAAAGTTGACTCCTTTCGTCCTTTTTGTTCATCACTGTGGTAACACAGACTCTTTCCTGTGGCTAGCACAGGTCTTTCCCATGAGAACTTTCTCCTGTGTTTTATAAACAAAGATAAAGTTTGGATGTTATTAAAAACAGTGTCTCGAGATTTGGACAGTTCAGGCCTGGCCAGTGAGGCCTAGGGGGAGGTTTCTGACTGACCAATCTGGGTGACCTCTGAAAAGTCTATATAAGCTGAAATCAAAATAATAAAGTCCTCTTTTCTTGCCACACTGAGAACCCGGGTCCTTTTCTCTGCTAGCGGCTCAACAGCGACACTTTCCCATGGGAATTTGCTCTTCTTCTTCCTGTGTTTTTTAGAAATAAAGTTTGGATGTTAAGGAAATGCTCTCTGAAAAGATAGGTGGTTCAAGCCTGGCCAGTCAGCCTAGGGGGAGGTTTTGAATTGACCCAATCTGGACAATCTTTGAAAGTCGATATAAGTTTTAGAATTAAATAATAAAATCAGATTTCTGCCACATTTGATCCAGCCTGGTTCTTTCACTCCGCTAGCAGTTCAACAGTGACACATCACCTCCCTTCTCCTAGGTGGTTTTGACCTCTCAGGAGAATTGAGGTGACACCTCCTGCTGGATGATTCCCCCTGGAAATCCAGGAATCCATCAAGGTTTAAAAGGCATTTCCCTCCTTCACCATGAACACACACAGCCGTTTTTTGCACTCTAACTACAGCAATTTTTGTGTAATAGCTGCTTTAAGGTAATCACAGAGGTGTAAAGCTGATAGATTCAAACTCCCTGCTCGCTTCCCCATCAGGGCTTGGTGCTGCAGCAAGAGGTTCCAAGTTCACACAGCCTTAAAGGACACCAAAATCCACCCTTATGCACTCTGACCTAGGAATTATCAACTTTGATAGCTCAGGATGACAGACACATTGATGAGCCTGAGGTGTAAGTCATGGAAAAGAGGATTTTGAAAAGATTTCCTGATGGTGAGGTGACACTGCCAGCTGTGGGAAGGAATGAGCTTTTCTACAGGTTAAAAAATGTGGGAGAATGGTTTGGGTTGGAAGGGAACTTAAAATCACCCAGTGCCATGGGCAGGGACATCTTGCACTATCCTAGGGTGTTCTGAGCTCTGTCCAGCCTGGCCTTGGACACTTCCAGGTTTGGAGCCACACTGACAAAAATTTCTTCCCAATATCCAATCTAACCCTACTCTGTGTCAATTTGAAGCCATTCCCTGTGTCCTGTCACTCCATCCCTTGCAAAAAGTCTCTCTCCATCTCTCCTGCAGCTCCTTCAGGCACTGAAGGTCACACTGAGGTCACCCCAAAGCTTCTCCTCTCCAGGCTGAACAATCCCAGCTCTCCCAGCCTTTCCTCCCAGCAGAGCTGCTCCATCCCACCCATCCTGGTGCCTCCTCTGGAGCATCCATTAGCACAGAAACCAAGTCAGACCCTAATTCAAAGCAGCAAATGACAATCCCACATCCCCCAACTCCAGCTGCTCTTCCATATCCCACACACAACCCACCAGCAACAAACCTCTGAATCCTTCCAAGTGACCACAAACATCCACTGCTTTTTGTTTCCCTGGCATTGCTTCCATTTGCTTCCCAAAGGCGTGCTGACCACTGCACGGATTTGAGAGCAGCACAGCCCACTGTTTACAAAACACCAAGTTTCCTGGCAGAGCCTGGCCATTCCCAGTCCAAGGTTCAGCCTGGGAGATGCTGCTGGGGCAGCTGCAAACAATGGGGAAGGAGGCAGCCCTGCGTGCATGAAACACTGGATAGTCTGGAATTGCAAAAACATATGTGGGCAAACACTCCAGCAAGGAATTGTTTCCTTATTAAGGCTGAGCAGCCCGAGCATGAAATTTCCAGACAGACAGAACAGGACACTGCAAGAAATTTGGGTCAGTGGGCATCTTTTTATTTTTTTTTTTCCCATTGCACTTTAGCTCACATCTGTTTGCATGTACACTCAATGAATGCTAATTTCTCCCACAGGGCTCTCTCCTCGTCCCCAAACGTGAATTATGGAAGCAGGTTAAAGGCATTTCCTAGAGCCCTGCCCAGCCCTGAAAATCCAACAGCCCAATCCTCTCCCTGCTTCCCACTTTGCCCAAGCCAGCACCCAGATTTATTGCTCCTCACTACACAAGATCCTCACTGTCCCCAAGAACTCCTCCCTGGAGATCTGATCCTTCCTACACAGACAGCAATGATAAACCTGGTGATAAATTCTTTATTTTTTTCAAGCTGGAAGGATGGGTGGTGGAAGAAAGTGACTCCACAAATGGCTCAAGAGCCAAATCCACTCTAACAAGTCATCCATCCCAGTACTAAGCCTTTAAACACAGCTTGGCTTCAGCACAAGCCACTATTTAAAAAGGTCTTTAGCGTGTTTATCATTTATTAGAAGTGCTTCCAGGATCCCCAAAAAGCTTCATGCTTTCCCTGAAGAAATATTCATCTATTTAGCTGTGGATAGAAGGTAGAAGGGATTCAAGAAACTTACGACACGTAACAAAAATAATGTGTCAAATTGCCCAAATATTCCTCTTTCCACCCCACATTTCAGTCACTAAAGCCAAACATCAACACGTGAATTTCTACAACCAAACTCTTGGACCACATCAAAGCACTTTCCCTTTTGCTGTTAATAACACTGATAAAGCAACAAACATCAACAGTCTGAACCACTTGAAAGTATTTACAGTGTCAGTTCTCTGTTCCTCACTTTGGAAGGGAATTAGAGCTCCAAAGGAAACACTGACTTCATTTAAGACCAAACATGTCAGAGGCACCAGCAGCTTGCAAGATCCAGGAGAGAAAGCAACATCCCCATGAATTTTTCATCTTACATCACTTCAACATGAGTAAGGAATTATTAATACCCTGCTCGAAAGCAGGAATTGTTTTCGAAATGCCAAGAAGGAATGTTCTCTCCCAAGCAATTCTGAAAGTCACCATCTCAGCAGAGGGCAATGGTTGCTATTTTTGGCAAGGGATTTATTCAGAAGGGGATATGGAAATCGTTGCCAGTTTACTTTTTCAAAAGTCAAATAGCAGCAGTGACACTCTGAAATAAGTTAGGTTGTTCTTGTTCCAACAGCTCAGGTGGGCAGGTGGTGCAAGGAGGGTAAGAAAGTCACAGGATTTAGGTTGGAAAAGACCATCAAATCCAAGCTGTGCCAATCCCCACCTTGTCCCCAGCCCAGAGCACTCAGTGCCACCTCCAGGTGACACCTGCAGGGATGAGGACTGCAAACCTCCCTGGGCAGCTCCTCCAGTGTCTGCTTGAAAAGCTGCTGATGGATCAAAGGTTGCACTGGAGATCTTGCAGGTTTTTCCCAATCCTAATGATTCTGTTGAGCAGCTCAAAGTGACCCCAAACCCATGGGCTGTTCCTGTCCAGCTGTAGGATTTAGCAGCATAACCTGGTTTTCCTTCACAGGCAGAGTGAAATCCTCTGCAGCTACTCCTGCCTGCCCCACTGAACTCCTGGCAAACTACAAAGTCGCATTTTTTAAAGGCAAAATGTATTTCTGCAATCCTCGCAGACTGCTTTATAACCTGAATTGTAAATTTATTTCCCTTCCCGTCAAAGCAATGAATCTGTAAGCTTATCCATGCTCCTTCTGACTGAGCTTATGCAGATAAACCCAGATATTTAAATCAGTTTCTCAGCAGAATGTCAGGCAATGTCTGTGTGGAAGTTCTTTGGAACAGCTGGTGTGTTTGCTGTGCCTCTGTCACTGTGGATGTCACCGAGGATGTCACAGCACTGGCACCTCTTCCAAAGGGGACCAGATGAGCAGGAGCAGCTGCTGCCACAAGGTGCTTATATTAAAAGCCAATATCCAGCAACACAATCCATAATTCCTAATTTCTACACGCCTGAACTACAGCCCTCCATAATCAAATAGGGAATATTTCAGCCTCAAGGGGTTTTCTGTCAAATCAAACACCACCAAGCTGAGCAGTGGGATAGCTCAGAGCTCTGGAGAAGGGCAGGATCTCTGTTCCAGGTGTGATCAGGGCTTTTTTCCTCTCCAGTTTCTCACCGGCCAGGTAACCCAGAATGAGACCCCACAAGATCTGCACCCCTGGAACAGCCCTGAAGCAGCTGAGCTCAAATCTGAAACATTTATGTCATCAGCCTTTCCCTCCCACCCCATCCCTTCCAACATCTTTCACCTATTTCTAAAAATACAAGTCAGGACGAAAATTTTGCTGTTCAATCCCTGCAAGTGCTCCACAGTGAATTTCTCCCTCTCCCTTGCAAACACAAGCATATGTTGCTTGCAGCATTAGTCTTTTCCAGCTTTTGTAAAAGGCAGGGGAAACTGGGCCAGTTTGGTGGTGGAAAAGTTTCCAGGCCCACCAAACCCACCCAGGGCACGGAAAACCCAGAAGGGAAATCTCCAGGAGACACCTGGATTGGAGATGCTCCACTTCAGGATCTCCATGGATTCAGCAGCAGCTGCATCTGGAGTTACAACAATAGAAGCTGGCTGTGCTTCCAAATCCCTGCAGATTGGTGGGAAGATGGACACACAACCAGAAATACTGGGGAGGGACACTCTGTTAGGAGAACATGAGTTAAGAGCAGATCCAGGCAAATATTCAAAGATCAAAATGCTGTATTAAGAGCATCTGGCAAGGGCTAATATTGTTTTCTTTTCTCCTCTGTTTTGATTAAGAAAATATCCAAGAGGTGAAGACAACTGGTGCAGTGGTGAGCAATAAAAAAGATTTGGGGTGAGGAAAGGAGCAGGAATGGCCAAGAGAAGGATAAAAGATCCCAAACCTCTGGATGGGAATGCCATGTTCAGACACTGCTGCCAGTGGGAAAGATGGGATTTGAGGGTTGTCCATGGGAAAAGGACAGAAATGAGAAGCTGTCATGAAAACAACACAGCCCAGGATTGCAGAGACTGAGGAGAAAACACAGCTGGAAAAACCTTGGGAATGACTTGAAGCCAACCAGGAGAAGCTAAGGAAATGTTTTACAAATTGAACCAATGATCAAAACTATTTTCTTCAGCAGATCGCCTCCCTGCTGAGGATCAGCTGCTAACAAAGTATTTTTCTGTGACAAATGAGATGCAAATGAGAGTTTACTACACATAAAGTTTCTTTCAGTCATAATCCCAAGGGCTCCTCTCCCCACAATCACTGAGCAGCTCTCCACTTAATCAAATGAGTCCCATTTGAAATCCATTTTGCTCCAATTTCCTCATAAGGTACCTTGTAATTCGGTATCAGGGATCACACAGTTCATCCTGAACGTTTCCTTTGCAGTGTAATCCTGGCAGCAGCTGAATTACAGCAGTGCTTGGAAGAGCCAGGACAAAGGGGAGGTGCAGAAAATCTGGGAAAACTGGGAGGGAGAAAGGGGAAATTCATTGCATCTAAGCAGTAAACAATTTGAATGACATTAAGCAGCACCAGGCTTGCACAATTTAAATGACATTAAGTGGCACAGGCGTACCCAACAACATGAAAATTGCAGATTTTTTTCTGTTTGTTGCTGATTTTCAGCAATTTTAGTCTTAATGTGGCTACATTTTTCCAAGGCAAGAACAGGATTTTGGAAGTGAAGTGGCACTGGACAGGAGTAAACACTTAGAAATGAAATATTAGGACAATGAGGCTTTCCCAACAAGGAAATGAATTACCATTTCTAGGGAGCCTGGGTGAGCTTTCCAAATTCTGCGTGTAGATAAATAAAGATAGACAGACATAAAGATAACGCTTGAAACTAAATTAAGTTTCATGGTTTTTTTATGAGACAGCACAGGGCAAAATGAACACTGCTTTCCTGGTAGAAATTCAAGTTATACAATGAAATAGTTGTGTGCTAAAACACCAGGCCACAAACTCAAAGCAGTGTTATCAAAGTGTAGGCAAAGGTACTAATTTTGAGCCAAGCAACAAACTGTGAAGCTTTTCAGAGCAGCAAAGCCAGCAGAGACACATGTGCACACAAGGAATAAACCCACCAGCCAGCCCCTGGGGCTATTTCCCTTTTCTTCCACCTGCAAGGGGGCAAAGAAAAGAAGAAAATAAACAAAAAATCATCAGATGGAGAGGGGAAGAACCAGCAGGGACATCAGGCTGAGCAGCACCACTTAAAGGCAGTTGGGCCAGACGTGCCATGTGCTGTGCTCAATGATAAATGCTAAATGCTAAATGATAAATGAGGTCCCTCTGGGGCCAGGGGGACAATCCATCACCAGTGCCACCCCAGTGCTGCCAGCCCTGCACGAGGGACAGCACCAAGCACAGGGAATCCTTCCCTGCTTCTCAATTCTTACCCAAAAATTGCACACAAGAGGCTGCAGGGAGTGAAATGTGAGTTTCTCTGGTAATTCCAGGCAGCTCTGGCTAAATCCCCTGTGCACAATTTATCCCTTCCTCTGAGTGCACATTAAATCTTCCCCCAGTCAGTGCAGAGGATTCACAGCATGGGAGATAAAACATGAGAGGATGAGGGTGTATGAACGAGCTGGACAAAGGGAAAAATTGACTCTAATTACCAGCTATCCCACTGCATTTTCCATTTCTCCCATCGTTTTCTGCAGGAACTGCAGAAGAAATCAAAAGAGTTTGGTGTTTCTGAGCAGCTCATCACTCAGCACTCCTCAGAGAAGCCAGAGGTGTTGCAGCAAGAAATAAAAGTTTCAGTTTTGGCAATCTGCTCCCTCGGTGGGATTCCAGAGCCAAAGATCCCACCTCATCCCAGCACAGGTAGGATCTGTTCAGATTCCCACAGCCCTGGGATATCTGCAGAAATACAGGATTGAGGTTGGAAAAGAGCTCCAAGGCCAAGCTGTGCCCAAGGAACTGAACTTGCTCAGTGCACTTGGCTGATGAGAGGTTCATTCCCAGCCAGGAATTCCTCCCTGGGAGGGTGGGGAGGATCTGGAATAGAATTCCCAGAGAAGCTGTGCTGCCCCTGGATCCCTGGAAGTGTCCAAGGCCAGGCTGGACACACCTTGGAGCACATTGAATGGAGACTTGAATTTCTACCAGGAAAGCGGTGTTCATTTTACCCTGTGCTGTCTCATAAAAAATGTAAAACTTAATTTAGTTTCAAGCATTATCTTTATCTCTGTCTATCTTTATTTATCTACACACAGAATTTGGAAAGCTCACCCAGACTCCCTAGAAATGGTAATTCATTTCCTTGTTGGGAAAGCCTAATTGTCCTAATATTAATTAGGACACACACTTGGAGCAGCCTGGGGTAGTGGAAGGTGTCCCTGCCCATGGCAGGGGTGGGCTAAGAGGATCTTTAGGTCTCTTCTAACCCAAACCATTCTCTGTTTTTAAGATTCTAATTTCCAAAAGCTCTGTGGGAACTAAGTGCTGCCTGCCCACCCAGGTTCCTGCTGGAAGCACAAGCAGAGGAATTCTCAATCATCTCCATTAATCTCATGATACAACAGCTCCTCTGGACAGGGAAAAATGTCTCAGGGAGGGAACACCTCTGAAGAATCTCCACATCCTCAGTGCCTCGGTGAAGGGGCGAGCAGGGATGAGGACAAACCCCTGCCAGGCAGGGCACAGGGCAGGCAATGCCCATCTGTCTGTGTTCTATCCCAGCACAGCAACCCTGCAGCCCCAAATGCTGCTTCCCCAGGCAGCAGGAACAAGAGCAGAGCTGTAAAACACCCCTCAGTGTCAGCTCCAGCCTCCCAGGCAAGCTCACCGCGCTGCAATAGCTCCGGGGGACAGACATTATCAGCACGATTAGCTGTCAGCACTGTTTACACTGGAATTTCGACTGCTCCCATCTCTGGGGCAGATGAATGCTTTCAGCCGGATGCAGCTCAGGATGAAGATTTCCCCATTCCCAACTCACAGTGTGTGAGCAGCAAGACCTTTAATCTGCACCATCTCCAGTGCACAACCGGGCTAGCTTCTTAAAAAGCTATGACAAGAGCCATTTAGGAAGCTGTCAGCAGCATGACAAATATTCTGTTTGAGACAGGCTGCACCAAGTACACGTCCCTTGTGACTTCTGCAGCGTGGAGCTCAAGCTAAAACTCAATTGCAGGCAGGGTTTGGCAGCAGGGCAGCCTCACCTGCAAAATAAGTGCAGCACAGAGCATGGCAGAGCTGGGGGAATGCAGTGGGAAGCTGCACAGGGCTTATCTAAAGGAAATAAAAAACCACCCCAGTGCTTTCTGTACCTCAGCATGGGGAAGAATGCAACTCAGCAGCTTCAGTTTTGAAGCACTAAAAGCCTTTTGTGTCTTGCTGTCCACTCAGTGAACAGGGAAACTTTAGACACATCAGATAAAGGTGTGGAGGGTGAGTTCCTGGCTGGCCAGCCTGTGCTGGTGCCCTGGTGTGATGTGGGCACTGCCAGGCTCATGGACCAGGAATCATCCAGTTCCAGCTGCAAATGAACAGTTCAGCCTCACTAATTCCCTCCCTCCTTGATCAAGTTCTCCCTCTGACCTCTGCAGAACAAGCAGCTGCTGGAAAAATAGGATTTAAAGTTTACTGGGGGCTGATGTCACAGAATCATTGCCCTCCAAGATCACCAAGTCCAGCCTGTCCCCAGTCCCCACCCTGTCACCAGCCCAGAGCACTGAGTGCCACCTCCAGGAATTCCCTGGACACCTCCAAGGAATAAAAAGCAGCAGCAAAAATCTCCCAATCCCAAGAGCTTCCCCACACACTGCCAGCTGAGCTCTGTGTGCTCTGAGTGAGGCCAAAGCCAGGTTTGGCTCAGCAGGGCTTAAAACAAACCTGGTTTTATGCTGGCCTAAGCCATGGGAGCTGTGTGGCCAGTGCTGGCCTCTGTCACACAGCCACAGCCCCTCCACACGAGGCCACCAGCAGCTCTGAGCTGGGTGAGTGACACAGGGCCAGCTGTTGCACATCTGGGCTGTGTTTAACACACCACGAGTGCATCCAACATCAGCAAAATTTTCAGGGGGGAAAAAAAATATAATCAAAGGCAGCCTTATCTTTCACCCTGCCAGAATGACAGCAAATATTAGGCTGATAATTTTCTTGAAACTGTTGATGAGGTGTGACCATGCTGGAGGGCAGCCAGGACACCCTCCTCAGCAGGCCTTTGTGCAGAGTGTACAAACACAGGGCTGAACCTGCTGGAGACCTCCTGGGTGATGCCACCAGGGAATTTACTTTGTGACAAGGAAACCCAGACTTCAGAAAGTCGTTGGCCAGTTTGGGTTGGAAGAGATCTTAAAGATCATCTCATTCCACCCCCTGCCATGGCAGGGACACTTTCCACTGTCCCAAGTTGCTCCAAGCCTGGTCCAGCCTGGCTTTGGACACTGCCAGGGATCCAGGGGCAGCCACAGCTTCTCTGGGCACCCTGTGCCAGGGCCTGCCCACCTTCACTGGGAGAAATTCCTTCCCAAAATCCCACCTAAACCCACTGTCAGTTTGAATCCATTCCCCCTTGTCCTGACATTCCAACCCCTTGTGAAAAGTCCCTCTCATCCTCCTCAGGTTTTTCCCTGAAGTAAAACCGCTTAAGAGGAGCTCAGAATCCAGCAGAATTTTCACATCCCATCTCAGCACAGGCTTAGCTGCATTAAACCCTCCCAGCAGCACCTGAAATTGGGTAATTCAAGGTATAATGGCACAGATGGTCAACTTTATGTTCCCAGAACTACCTGGGTGAACATGCCATGGCACTTCTGCCAGCACAGCACTACCAATTCCAGCAGGGAACAAACAAAAAAAAATCCCTCCAAGTTGGTGACTGTTTTTACAATGACCAATGATTAAATTAGCTTAGTTAAGGGATCTAGCACCACGTCTTGAATTTATTCCAGTGGCACAGTTATTGGCAGGGATGAAGTTTCACATGAGCCAATTAACTAAATGCACTATTACTGTATCTCAGCTGCTTAAGCTCATCAGTTAATTAAGAGCTCAGTGTAAGCTGAAAATAGGAATCTTACCTGACACACATACCAAACATACATTATCTTAATGATTTAATTTTACACTCCCATATTATGTTCCTCGGGTGCCTGAGGAAAACTGAAAGGCAACTGCTTGGTGTAAAGAAAAGTGAAAGTGAAAGTCACACAAACAAGCACAGATTTAATCTGAGAATTCAGAATATTTCTTAAGAGAATTCAGAGTATTTCTCTGAGTGATACTTGCTGCTTTATCATTTTACAAGGTAGTTTTTCATGGTAAAATGAACATTTCACACTTAATTTTGAAACTAAACTCCTCTCTGTTCTCCAGGACAGTTTTCCCCCAGGAAACTCCAGCACCCACATCTGGATAAAGCTCAGCAGCTGGAAGGTGAAACACATCTGACCAACCTCTTGGCCATAAGGAATTCCTACCCTTCAAGTGCACATTTTGTTAAGAAATCCATATTTATCCCACAGTTAGAGACAAGTAGCAACAGATAAGGACAGCAGTGGATTGCTCAGATAATTAGAAAGCAATCTAAGCTAAAATGAAAAATGTGCAAACCTTTGTTGCAACTTGTATAAATATCTGGATGACTGTTTCCAGGGGGAAAAAAACCTCAAAACAACCCAATCCTGTAAATGGGAGAAGTGAACAAAACAGCCTTAAAACTCCATCCTTTCAAGGCCTTTTTATCCCCCTGTGGATGTACTCAGGGGAATAAATAGCCCTGTTGGATTCTCTGCTCAAGGATTCTTGATGTAATCAGAGAACGGTTTGGGTTGGAAGGGACCTTGAAGGACACCCAGTGCCACCCCCAGCTGTGAGCAAGGACACTGCCACTGTCCCAGGCTGCTCCAAACCCTGTCCAACCCGGCCTTGGACATTCCAGGGACACCACAGCTTCTCTGGGCACCAGTGAATCCAACCCTAAGCGTTTAAAATTGCCCAAATTACCAACATAATCAAAGCTTCCTCCTCTGAGAAACGCCAAGCGCAGACATCACCTTCTGCTGTGAAGCTCCTGCTGCTGTTCCCCACGAGATGGAAGGACCTTGGAGCAGGCAGTGAACTGCCCTCTTCATTCCAATTGCCGAAATGAAGCCAGATTAAAGCAGCCAGAGCCTTTCCACCTTTAGCAAATTAATCTGCTCTCTTTCAGAAGTCCCTGAGCACATCAGGCTTTAGCTCTATTAATGGCCTGAGCGATGCTGGCTCAGGGTTTCCAGCAGACACAGCAGCACAGCCCTCAAGTGGCTTCCTCTCAAAGGCAGGGAGCACAGAATTTGGATTGAAAACGCTTTGAGTTCTCCTCAATTCGGGGCAAGCTCAAAACTGGCAGCACAGTGATTGTGTTGGCAATGCTCTCAGTTGTGATGTGTCCAGTAAAGGAGGTCTTGGTCATGGGCTATGCTTGTCTTTCCTAAAAAGGTTTTCAGCATAAAGCTCCAGGAGTTTATTGCTCCAGTGTTATCCACTCCCAAGCAAGAGCAGAGCTCTTTGTCAGGATTTTCCTCTTTTTCACGAATTTTCCTACTTTCCCCATTATTTAAGAGGAAAGTGATGTAAGGGCAGATTAAATAAGTGGGTGAAGATGCTGGACTTGAAAGTGTGTGCAAGGAAAATTGTGAGCTCAAGCAGAACTCTCCACTATCAGACAGAGCCTCTTCTCACCCCTGCTCCCCTTTCTTCAAGGGAAAATAGCTGCAAACTGAAGGATGAGAAGTTTGACTGGTAATGAGGAGAAATGTATTATTAACAAGAGATTCTTATTTCAGCCACCTGAAAACAAGAGTTTACCTCTCCCATGGTTTTTTCAGAGCAGGTGTGATTATTTTATTTGGGTAAAAGAACTCCTGGAAGCATTGGGGAAATAAAACTCCAAACCTGCTGATTACTGACTGCAGCAGTTCAAAGAATTCCTAAGAATGGCTGGATGGAAGTCCATGGCAAATTCACTAATTGCTGTGCCCTAATGAGCAAACCATGGGCAGGAAGTGCTGATTCCACAGCTCTGAACAAAGGCAGCTCAAAGCCCAGCAGAACTGAGGCCACATTGCAGACCTGGGTGAAAGCTAAGGATGAGCAGGAGAAAAATGCACTAAAAAATGTTCCCATCTGAGCAGTTCTTCCATTCACAGGGGGCTGCTATTCAGCATCAAAACTGCCTTTAACACAGAGTTATTTCTGCTGAAATATCTGCATGTTTTGTGAGCAAAAAGGTTCCTTATCAACCTTCAACATAAACAGGTAAAAAGTTGGAAAGTTTCATAAAAGAAGAAAAGGCACAGATCCCTAAATGTGAATGGCATGGCAAGAGTTCCCTCAGCTGGAAAAAAATCCCCTGATTAATTTATAATAATGAAATGAGACATGTGAAAGAAGGAAGGGTGAAGGCAGTGAGCAGAGAGAAATGCACTTCATCAATGGAAGATGAATTCAGCCTGGAAATTTAGCAGGCAGAGCAATCAGATAGCGACAGAATCCTTGAGTAGGCAAACCTGGAAAGAGTTTCAAGGCAAGATTAGATCAGTTGGTAGAATTTCTAAGACAGAATATTCTGTTTGACACAGCGCTGAAGGAGGAAATACAGAAACCTTTGCTGTCTCAGACTTTGCAGAACTTTGTTTTAAACCGAATTGTCACTACTCAATAAAATAGATTTTTAATAGATTTTTGATTATCAGCTAACAGTGCCCTGAGCTGCCAAGAGGTGTTAAAGCAGGACACTGGCAGGAAGCAAAAAGCTTCCTCCCCCACCCCAAATATCTACAATATTTTCCTACCTAATGTGAGCTCAATGCAAATGATTAACTCCTGGTAATAAGTTTCCCACCACAATAAGATAAAATGCTAATGTGGTTCCTTTCCCAGTCCTGCAGCACAACAATCATCAGGAAAAAAAACATCATCAGAGGAAGAAAGAATTGCAGTTGAATTCCTAAGATAAAACACCTTCTTTGGGACGGATAAAGCAGAAAAAATTAATTCATTAATTAAAAAATTAATTCAAAACCTGTTGATTTCCCAGAGCAGTATTGTGAGGAAGCTGTGGTAAGCATCGATTTAAATAAGTTTACTTAAAAATTCTTGAGGAGAAGTTGCTCCCTGAGAACTGATGGTGGCTGATCCTGGGATGGATGAAGGCTGGGAATGAGGAGTGATCATAGTCCACACATTCCTGTCGAGTTAAAGATGAAAAAGAGATATTTGGGCTCCTTGTTTAAGGGGGTGATTGTGTTTTCCCCACTGCTGGACAGCAACTCTCAAAAAAACAGCAGATTATTTCATTTTTCAAGCTGCCTAAAAAGTCAGAGTGACAATTTAATCAAAAGCCATGACTTCTCCTCCTCAACTTCAACCACATTACTACACCACCAATATTTAGGAATGAGGTGCACAACAGACAAGTCATTCTGCTAGAAAAGGCACAGAATTTCCCAGGGAGACAAAGCACAACCCTCAAGAGTCACCTCTAACAACAGCTGAGAATAACCTGTTCTGTTTTCTAAAAGTTTGTGTCATTTAGGAGGAAAAGATACCTCAAATACAGCTCAAGTGTTTTTTTGAGGTTTACACGAAAATAATCCTTGTCTACACTGGTGGAAAAAGTCTCTATTACGAGGCAGAGCTCAAGAACTAAAAGCTTATTTATAAGGCAAGGATTTTTATCCTGGTTCTGCCTTGTAACACCAAACCAGAACAGCCACCCTGCTTGTTCTGACAATGCTGCTGCTCCTGCTGGATTCCCAGACGCCAGACTGAACTCATGTATTCCCTGCTCTGTTCTGCAGGAGCTTCAGATAAAGCCCAAACCCCGTGCCTGTATGTAGTATTTGGGAGCTATTTTAGTGCTGTATGATCAGCAGAGCAGCTGGAGAGCCCTGGATGCACACAGGGAATGGGATTGGTTGGGATGTTGCTGGAATATCCATGTGGGGTTATCCAGTCTGGGAGTGACTGGAAGTGTGGGACTTCCATCAAGCAACAATCATGTGGTTTGCTGTCGAAATTCAGGCTTTTTTTTTGGCACCAGGACTACTTTTAGATCTGGATAAACACCCAGTGGAGATCTACGGATGTGAAAAACACACAAACGAGCGAGAGAACTTTATCTCAAATGAGCATTTAAACCCATCTCAGAATAATACCCAATATTGATCAGCACTTTACAGAAGGTATTTTTGTTCTAGAAGCACTTGTATTTATAGCAAGCCATGTGCTTTTAACGAACTTCTGTGGGCACAGAGCAAAAAAAAAGAAAAAAAAATTACAGAAAAAAAGAAAAATCAGTCTGTTACGTGTTTCACTGAGCCAAGTCATCAACATGCAACTCACGAGTGAAATCCAACTCTTGAAAATAAAAATAAAGTTTAAATAGCTCCGTGACAGCTTTCCTCTTCTTCAGCCCTCCAAGAGCTCCCTCTCAGCTGGGACCTGTGATTTCCCACCTATTTAATGATGTTTGCTAATTTTTTTGCTCACTGCAGGCACTGGAAGGATGGAAATGCCCAGGGAGAGGGAGATTAGCTCCCCCTCAGCCATGGGAGCATTGGAATTGTATCCCAGAGCAAATCTGGGAACAGCAGAGCATGCTGCTCCTCGGAAGTGGGAAGCACTGGAGTGCTGAGCCTCAGCTGAACGTATGTTTGACTCCTGCTGCCACCAAATATATCCTTGGGAACACAGCCAGCCGGGGAAACTGTGCATCCAACCTTGGGAGAAACGGCGTGGATTCCAAACTGTGCCACGCTCTGCTTCCCAAAAACACCTCCCAGCTCCTCACTGCCTGTGGCTTCTCTCCCTGGGCTGTGGGAACAAGCTGGGAGCAGCCAGAGCTCTGCTGGGTAGGAATGGGATCTGTACCTGCACCAAAAAATATCTAAAATAGTCAAAGATTTTGGGAAGGGACTCACTCGGGAAGGGACTTCCCACTGGGAAGGGACAGGGATGCAGTGCAATGGCTTGCAGAGGGTCAGGAGCATTTGAAAGCAAAATATTCTGCATGAAAGACACTATTTTGACACAGCCAGCATCCCCAGGCACCAGAGATGGAAAAAGCACATCCAAACCCACTCAGAAGGCACGAAGCCACCCAGCATGTGTGACACAGGCGACGCTTGGTGACAGCTTTTCCAGGAAGCACTATGTGCACTCAGAGCATGGCAATGAGCAATTTTTCCCTGAAATCCTTTCCCTTTTCTCCAGCCAGCCATTATCCTGTGCCTGCTGATGCTCTGCTGCAGGCTCAGGTGCTCCCACAGCAGCGTGGGGCCAAAAAGCAATTGGTGGAGAGGAGCAAATGGCATTTGGCAGCTGCAGGTAGCCTCTGCTATTCGGTAGGTACTTTTTTTACAAAGAGACTGTATTTACCCACACAGACAAGGAATCACAGGAGATGAGAGTTCTGTGGCAGGGAAATAAAGCAACAAAGTAAATGCCACGGAGAGATTCTTCAGCTGAATCCAGAGTGCCCTTCATCCCAGCATGGGAGCAGCAGTGGAGCTCCACCAGTGAATTTTAAAAATAGCAAGGTAACAAGCTTGCAATCCCAAAGTGCTGTGCTCTGCTTCCGATGCCATTGCAGGCCCTGGGAGTGCTCTCCAAGAGCACACAGCTCCTCTGGGAAAAGGTGAAAAATGCCTCCCTGCATAAGCTGTTGTCTGAACTGAGGGAATTATTTATAGTTGCTACATTTATTATACATTATTATAAACTGGAAGCTGTTATCAGCTATGAAATGTTTATCATTTCAAGGGGTGAAAAGTAATTTATTTATGGGGAAGTGTTGGTAATGTTAGGCTGAATATATCTATGTTTTAAGAGTAAACTTGCCCTATTAAACATGGGCAAAGAGACCATGCAATGCCCAGCTCTGTGTGATCCATTTTCCCATTTTAGCCTCTAATCTTTTCCCCCTGGGCACTACCTGTTCTTGCTGAAAACTACTGAAGCATTTTTCACTGCCATTTGTGAAGTGCTTCTGCTTTCATGTTTGGAGAATGTGGGGGGAAAAAAAAAACCCCACATGACAGATCATGCAGAAACTCCCCAAATCCCCTCCCTTCCTCATCTGCAGCACAAGGATGGCTTTATGCACACATATAGAGAGAGACAGACACACATAAAATCCTCCAGCACATCTGAGATTGCACAGAAGCGAAAAAAATCAGTGCTTCAGAGCTGTGCCCATCTCCTCCCACAACTGGCTTTCAAGCAGGGCTTTGAATTTTTCCTTTTTAAATCCTGTTCACCGAGGAGAGGGGGAGAGATGGGAAGGGAAAAGGACACTGAGAGAAGGCTGAAGGGAGGAGCTGGTAAAACCGAGCTAATCCACCAACCCAGCAGCATTTCTGCTTTGGGAAGGACAATTTCCAAATGTTTTACGCGAGGCCTGAGAGGTCAACTGGATGTGGAACAGCTCCTGCAAATTGATAGCATCCAATAATTGCTCCTGCATTTATTACCTGCAGAACCTGCAGTGCCCTTGCAGTTCCCAGGGCTGGGAAGTCTCAGGATGAGACATTTTAAATATTTTAAGGTAGCCTAAGAAACTTCAGCCTCATTCAGTTGGTAAGACAGTTTTTCATTTAGCCCTAAGGTGGGCAGCAGAACAAAACCACTTTATGCTGTTTGCTCTGCCCCATCTTTTATCCACCTCTCATTTGCATTAATCTGAGTGTGCCAGGTCAGCAATAAGTGCAAAATTCAGGTTCCAGCTGAACCTTCAATAAACCACAAGGGATATTTTTTTCCTGCCCACAGGTCAAAGAGTGCAGGATGAGCTGACATCCTGTGCTAGAGGTGTTTTCCACAGGCAGTGCCATGAGCATTCCCTGCAAGATGCTGTGGATCCATCCCTCTCCTCCTGATATTGATAACTCTGTGAAACACTGAATTACACTGGAAACACAATCCCCACGTCAGGGGAAACTTGTTTTCTTGAAAACCAAGAAAACAAACCCCAAAAAAAAAAAAAAAGCCAACAAAACCTACACTTCATTTGCTTCCTAAGCAGTGGAACATTTCTGTTTTTTCAACTCTAAATTGCCAGACAACACAGAGGCAGCAGATGAAACTCCAACTGAAGACCTCAGAGTGCAAGAGAAGTGTTTTATCCAGCAGCCAGGAACCAGAGTAGTGACTCCAGCTTTTTATTCCTCCACCTCCTCCCCAGAACAGGTCACTCCAAGCCTTTCCCTCCTGATTTTGGGTGACTGAACCTCAGCACTCCCACTGTGAGCCTTGCAAAAGAAGGAAGAGTCCTACAGAGCTGCCAGTAAACCCCACAAACCACTTATTTTTCCACATATTTATATTCTTTTCTAGAGGTAACCAGAGCAACTAAGGCCAACTTGACCCTTCTTTGCACCTGCAAGAAGACTTGGGAATTGGCAACTTAACTGCAAGGCAAATCTGTATTTCAGGCTTCAACTGTATTATAATTTGTGACTCATAAATTATATTATTCAACATCCACACGAAAAATAATAGCTATCATATTACTCGCTACAATGAGAGCGGATGGCTGCTTTGTAGAGTTGATTCAAACTGGCAACTAATAATATTTTCCATTTATCAAAAAAACCTCCAAAGCACAATGCCTGTTCAATTGATTGTGTTTAACATTCAGCGAAGGAGGATGTTGTCGTTTTCAACACTGCAATCCCAAACAGAGAAATTAAAATAAATCACTCCATCTAGAAGCCAAACAAACAATTACATGGAGGAACCAGCCAGAAAGGAAACCAAACAGCTTCCTTTGCCAGCCCTTATTAACAGCAAAAATAACACCTTATTTCAGTTTCTGAGAGCTACTTGTTATCACCTGGAAAACAAAACCCAGTCTAGTAGTTCACAAATGAGAAGTGTCACAGCATCGAAGTGACATGCCAGGAGATGAATGCTTGGGACTGAATTGTCAGGGGCTCTCAGCAGCAGATTCCCACATCCTAATAATCTCCAGGAAGTGCCCAGGAAACTGAGCCATTAAAAGCTCCTTTTATTCCAAAGCCCTGATAAAACCCACATATAACTTTTGTGGAAATCATGGACTCATTTAGGTTGGAAAAGACATTTAGGATGACTGTTAACCCAGCACTGCCACCTCTAAACCACGTCCCCAAATACTGCATCTCCACACCCTTTAAATACATCCAGGGATGGAGCAGGAAGGATTGAGAGCAAATTTCAGCTTTTTTGATTATCTCATTAAAAAAACCCAACACCACCAAAACAAACCACACAAAACACCCCCACAGCAGGAGCTAACAGCAAAAGCCAGCTCTGATTTTGAATATTTTTGCCAAAACCCATCCAGCCCTGTATTCCAGGAACTACCTGAAGTCCAGAGGAGCCTCCTTCAGATGGCAGAGTGCTGTGTGCAGGAATTCAGCATCACAGCCTGCACCCAACAGCTCCAACCCACTGCAAAATCCCTCTGGGACACTCTTTGTATGCTCCAATACAAAAGGGAGGCAAAATGCTCTTAACTGCTCAGTCATGAGCTGCTTGTTTAACCCCCCCGTGCCAGCCAAGCAGAGCCCTGCTGTATTAGTGCAATTGTGAGCAACAAATCTCGCTGCTTAACATGCAAATTCCCCTGGTCAGTCTTGCAGAGAAGCACCATGAAAGCAGTTATTGTGACTTCCAATTAGCCATGTGACACGCAGCCCTGCACAGCACTCAAGGAAAATATTTCAGAAACTGTTGTCCAGTTGCTGAGAGCAGAGGTGGAGGACAATATTTGCCTTTCTCCACGTTAATGAAGCTCCAGCGCTGCATCCAACTCCACGGGAGGAATTGATGTTTGGGATCATCTCCCATTCTGGCAGCTCTGTTCTCACTGCTGGGTGATGGGGGCAGCAGGAAAGAAGACAAATTTCAAACCCAATCAGCATCTTTGCCACCGAGGAAGGGCGAGAAGAACTGCAGCAGGCAGGCGAGCATCGTGTCAAGGAGAGCTCAGCAGCAACCAGACAGCTGCAGCCCAAAGGCTTCATCTGGAATGACTTTGCTTCCAGACACTCTATTCCCTGCTTTTCCCTTATTCCACATAAAGAGCTATCTCACTGAACTTTGCAAAGTAAGATGCAACTTCTAACAGGGGTGAGAGTTTGCCATGAGAGAATGAACAGGTTCCTCCTTTCCCTTCTTGCTGCTCCCCTTGGAAGAAAGGGAAGGAACTGAGGAACCCTCCAGGAAGGACTTGCCTGTGGCACAGCTCTCCTGATTCTGCTCAGCTGAACATACCTGATGTACAGGCACAAGGGGAGAGTTTTCCAGCAGTTAGCTGCAAGCCCAGAGCTCTTCCAAAAACACAAGTGAAGAGGTCACACAAGCTGCAAGTGGCTGCAGAACAGTTATTTCTCCCCTGGTCTCACGGTCCTGCAGGAACTGGGTCACCTCTGACAGGGCACAGCTGGAAGAGAGGTGGTGCTTGGCTCCTGAAACCTTGGAATATTAGGTGGGAGACAGCTGAGCTAAAGTGGGGAAAACCTCTATAAACCAGTTAATGATCACCTTTTATTCTTCTTGGTATCTGCTATAACGAGTCCCCAATAAATCCCCCCAGGTCACCCACCACAATTTGGCTCTGCTGGACTACAACACACCAAAGCACTCAGACAGGGACTTTTTCTTTCCAAACAACATTCTGGTGAAATGAAAACTTGCTAAAAAGAGCAGTGATAATGAAACAGCTGGCACCAATCTGCAAAGCCCATTTCATTTCCAGCAGGATGGGCAGAGCAGCATCTGTTAAATTCTTGGTGAGGAACAGCCTCTTCCTGCTCCGGTCAATGAGAACAGAACTGTGCAATAAGCTGGGCTCTGATTAGCTCCATCTCACACATGCAGACACACCTGAGGATACACAGCAGCTCTCCTGACACACACAGGCATGCTGACCTTGAAAAATGCCCAGAGTAAGAGACAAAGGAAGCACACGTGGCCAGGACATGCCGTCAGCTCTGCTGAGCTGCACACAAGTAACGGGAAGTGCCGGCCATTGACAAAAACACCGCGGAGAATACAGGGATGTGACAAATCCTCCTCTCAGCTCCCCTCAATAACACAATTGAGCACGATTTTGCCACTCCCCACCGGCCTGGAATAGACTGAAACTGGGATGAATCAGCCTTGAGACGAGGCTCCCACTTCCACCCAGCATCACACACGGCCGCTGGTGTCTAATCAATCTCCTGAGCGCTCACGATTCGCCAGGAAACTTTTCCATCCTGGGGAAAACACAAAGCCTCTCCAAAATAAGTCAATCACTGGCAAGTTCGAATCATCGTGTTTCTGTTCCAAAACACCTTCCTAGGATTTAGAAATATTCTGGCCCTGCTCACTGACAGCAATCTGAAAGCTAATGTACTGGGTTAGGTCACAACCCCGGAGCTGGAGGAAACAAGCTTTATTTAGGGAACAGGAACAAGTCATCTTTCTGCACAGGTCTGGACTCCAAACCGAGTTCACTCGGGCTTCATCTGGCTCACTGGCTGATGCCTCCTGCCAGAAGCTCCCTTGAGAGAGCAAGTCAGGTTTCACACTCGGTGTGGGCACGGTGGCAGAATTCGGAAAGCTCCACCATCAGCGCAGGCTGGACTTTGACATCTGGGCAGTCCCATCCAGAGAAGACACCCAGAGGTTCCTCCAGCTCAACCCACCCCCCCTTTCTCCCTTGTGGAGAGGCAGGAACAGATCTGTGGCATTACAAAACAGCCTATTGCACACTGGAGCTGATTGTTTAAGACAGCCCTAAGAAGCTCATAATTCAAGTGAAATTTCAGCGCTTCTCACTTCGGCGAGACAACCTTAAGGAACATTACCCTGAGAGCATGAATCAACACGAGCCAGCTGACACGCATTTCACATCTCTCACATCTCCAAAGGCCAGCTGCTGCTGTAATGCAGAAGGCACAATGGGTTATTTAACCCCAGAGCAGCAGTGCCATGCCCTGCGAGCACCAGGCAGGGACACGACTGCCACCACGGCCACAGACACCCTGCGTGGAGCTTGCCCACCTCACACGCTGCTCAGGAGCGTGGAATCTATTTTATATTATCACCCAAACCCCGATTATGTTCTCCTGTCTCATCCATTGGGTAGCACAGGCGAGATAAGAGCAAGGAAATTGAACGGAGCCTATTTCTGTGACATGATCTCACCTCGGAACACCTAGCTACCAAAGCACATCTCAGGACAAGCGCCAGTGTGGCTTTTAATGCTATATTTTGGTCGAGATTCTTGGGAATGTGATGATTCCTGCTGTTCTTGTTCTTTGACGGGTCCATTCTGCTCAGCACTCGTGCAGATTTTTACTGGTTGGTAAATCTGCTCAGTCCAGATGCATTTTAGGTAACCCACTTTTTTTTTTTTTTTAATAGAAAGAATAAGAAAGCCTCATACTACCTCGTGCTATAAAATTCCTTTTAATGACACTGATGTGACTAAATCCACAGGAGGTTGTGGAGTCTTCCTCTCTCTGGAGACATTCCAAACCCACCTGGATGTATTCCTGCGTCACCTGCTCCGGATGACCCTGCCTCGGGAGGGTGGTTGGACTAGATCATCTCCAGAGGTGCCTCCCTGCCCCAACTATTCCGGGATTCTGTGAAATCCCACATAGTTCTTAGCAGCTGGAATTCTGCTATTTCCATGAACTCTGTATCTGGCATTAATCAGCAGATGGTTGGTTCAGATACAACTCCAAGGGCTACATAGTTTTACATTAAGGAATGACAGCAAAGTTACTGATAGAAAGAACACCCATCAGCTGGGACATCCGAAATAAAACCAGCCCGATAAATAACACTCTGTAAGACACAGGGGAAAACCCAGACCTGGCTCAGCAATTTTCCTGCTGAAATCTGCGGCCTCTGCATGCGTGAGAACTACTTATAAGTCAAATATCCTGTCGGTAAGCTGACTTTAAACGACTATAAAACACACACAGCTCAGCTGGAGAACATCAGGGGTCCACAAACCTGAGAGCGTTGGGAAAGCAATCATTCAGCTGGAGGAAAACACGAGGGGAGAGGCTGCTCGCACTGCAGCAGCTTTGCACAGCGGCTTTGCTGCCCAGCCCGGGGTGCACTGCACAGAGCGAGGGGAACAGAACACGCTGCTCAGCGTCTGCAGCCTCCCCGGGCACGGCTGGAGGAAAGCACCTTTCCCTCTCGCCTGCAAAACAAACCCCAGCCCCGCAGCAGCGCCGGGAGCAGAGCGAGCCGAGCAGGAATCATTTTCCGCACAGCACAAGGAGCGCAGCCCGAGGAAAACAAACTTGGGGAGCGCCGGGCAGGCCCTTTCCCCAGGCTGGCTGATCTCGGCAGCCTCCTGCCCCCGGGCCGGCCCGGAGCCCTGCAGCGCTGCCCGGCGAGCCGGAGCGGCACTGCCAGACACAGAGTGCCCGGGATCGCCCAGCGACACGAGCCGCCGGGACAAACCCGGTACAAACCCGGCACAGCCCCGCACCGCGGGCCGAGGGGCTCCGGCTGGGCTGTGCCCGTCAGGCAGCGCCCGCCCCGCTCAGCCGGCAAAGTTCGGGCGCCGGGGGAGCAGCCGAGGGCCGATCCGGGGGCTGATCCGGGGTCGATCCGGGGGCCGATCCGGGGCGGCGGGCGGCCGCGGCGCCCCGAGGCCGGCAGCAGCAGCGCGGCTCCCCCGCCCGCCGCAGGCCCCGGCCCGCAGCGCCCGCCCCGGGGTCCCCCCGCCGCCCCCCCGGCCCGCCGCCGGCGCTCACCTCCGGTGCCGTCCGAGTTCTCGTTGAGGCTGCCCGAGGAGTCGTGGTGGGAGCCCACACACCCGCCCATGGGGCCCGCAGACCCGCCGCCGAGCCGCCCCCCGCCCCCCTCCCCTGCACCGAGCTCCGCCGCCGGCCGGGCAGGCGCGATGGCTCCGGAGCCGCCTCCCCGCTCCGCGACACCGCCCCCGGGGCGCGGCCTGCGCCCAGCGCCCTACCGGCCCCGCCCCGCGCCGGGCATGGGCACCGGGCATGGGACAGGGACAGGGACCGGGCTTGGGGACCGGCACCGGGCATGGGCACCGACACCGGCACCGGGACAGGGACCGACACCGGCACCGGGCATGGGCACCGACACCGGCACCGGGACCGCCCCGCACCCGCTTAGGGACAGGGACAGGGACCGGGACCGCCCCGCTCCAGAACCGGCACGGTACAGGCACCGGAATCGGGACCGCCCCGCACCGGGACCGGGACCAGGACCAGGACCAGGACCGGGACCGCCCCGCACCGGCACAGGGACCGCGACCGGCATCGCCCCGCACCGCCACCGGGACCGATCACGGCACCGGAACCGCCCCGCGCCGGCACAGGGACCGGGATCGCCTCCGGCCTGCCGGACTGTCCCGACACCGGCACCGATACCAGCATCGACACTGGCATCGGGACCGCCTACGGCCCGCGGGACTGCCCCGGCACCGGGACTGGGACAGCCCCGATACCGGCACAGCACCGGCACCGCCTCCGGCCCGTGGGACCACCCCAGCACTGCCCCGGCACTGCCCCGCACCGGGATGCGGTGACACCCCCGCACCGCCAGCCGGGAAGGTCACCGGCCGTGGCTGGGTTGATTTCCTTCTCCATGCCGAGCCTGCGGCTTCCCCGTGCTGTTTGCAGCATCCCTGCAGTGTTAAGGACGGAGCTCTGAGCATCCCGCTCCAGTGGAAGGTGTCCCTGCTCATGGAACAAGAGGGTTTTTAAGGTGCCTTCCGACCCAAACCGTTCTGTGATTCCACGATTTGTCTCTGCACACGAAGAGAAAGTCCATGTTCAGAGATCAATCTCTGCCCTGCTAATCAGCCACCCACCCCTGTGCTATCAGACTGCCAGTTTGAAATAAAAACTGAGCTAACTCAGTGCTTTTTGGTCAATCAGACCAAGCAGGCTTCAGTTCTCTGAGAAGAAAAGTTTGGCTTTTGTTCTCTGAATGCCCAGCTGGGTTATCTTGTTTCGGCAGCAATCGGAGAGTTACACTTCCTACACTATCAGATGCACTGGAGCTCCTCGAAATAATCAGCCATAAGTCAGAAGACTGGAAAATGGGAGCAGACAGTGCAAAAAATAAAGCCTGCTAACAGACTGTGCTCTGGGTTCCCCACACACCCTGCTATACACAGCAGCTCCATGTTCTCGTACACAGAGCAGCACAAAACAAAACTCAAGCTGAGCATGTTTTTCCTCCATAAAGATGACATGGCAAGTGTGGTTTTTTTGGAATTAAAATAGCATAGCTGTTTGTAGAGTTTCTAGCCACCACCACAGTGAAAAGAACTGATGGACAAAGGCGTTTTTCTACCATTAATTTCCCTATATAATCTTCATACCGAAAGCCCAGCCAGCCTTTGGGAAAGCTCTTGTGTTGATAATTAAAATCCCAAACGTGTGAGATAAGCTGAGTGCCAAATGCCAAGCACTTTGTCGTCTGAGAACAAAAAGGCACAGAGCTCATCTGCTTTATTGGGTCCAAATGGGAAGGTCAGGCCTGGTAAGAAGGCCTAAAGAACAATTATTAGTGTCTGAGCACATGGCTACTAATTACAACAAAGGCAAAGATTCCTTGTCTGTGCAGACATTGAAACCAGATCAAGGAACCACACAGGGCTCAGTTGTTTGGAGATTTTATCTGAGGGCCACAGGACAGTTTGCATATATATACACTGTATAATCAAAGATACTGTAGAATCACTAAATCAGTCAGGTTGGAAAAGAGCTCCAAAACCATCGAGTCCAACCTGTGCTCAATCCCCACTTTGTCCCCAGCCCAGAGCACTCAGTGCCACCTCCAGCCCTTCCTTGGCCACCTCCAGGGCTGGGAACTCCAAACCTCCCTGGGCATCCCATTCCAATGCCTAAAATATATCAGGCTGTGGGGAGAGATTGAATACTATTTGTCCAAAACTGTAGAAATACGGCAGTAGGTGTTGATGTGGGTATTTTATCATCAGAGTACAGCAACCCCGCAGGGAAACCATAGATTGTGGGGATGCACACTGGGAGGGCTTCTCCCTGCTCAGTGAAATCCCAAAACTGCCCCAAAACTGGAGCCAAGGGGTGGAAATACAACGTGACTCTGTTCCAGGCAGCAGTCTGCTCGTGGAGCCTTGGAAAAACACACCAGGGCTTGTTATTCTGCCTGTTTGGGATGGAATTCTTTCACTGGATACCTCGCTGTTGTCACACACAGAGTGTGGAGTGCAGGTATTGGTGTTTGTGTGCATATAGACACCCACGAGTGGCCAAAGGGAATATTTACAGCCTGACCGCAGGGATCAGGATGTACTTGCAGTAACAATGTATTGAGGGGAAAAAAAAGTTGTTTTTCTGAATGGGTGATTAATTCTGAAGGTTATTCCTCCTCAAAATAAGTTTCCCTGAGCCTTGCAAGCAGAGCTTGTGCGCTTCAATCTCAGCTCTGCTCCAAACGCCCACTGTGGCCTTGGACAAGTCAGGTAACCTTGGCTGCTCTGTTTCCATCAGTAGATCAGTGTTGGTCTGCACATCTCTTGGGGGGATGGCCAGGATTAATTAATTCTTATCCTTCATTACCTGCTAACTTCCTGCAGCGCGTAGGATGGAAAACATTGAAAATCAGAAGTGATTTTTCACCAATTAAAGGGTGTCATGGATTGACTGCTCCCCTGCCCTATGTGGTTAGGATTATTTGGGGATCACAAACCCTACAGTGCCAACAGATGGAGGATTTTTTGGGGCATAAATCCTACTGGACTGTGTTGTCCTGGGAGCACTGAGGGATGGGGTTTGTGGCCAAGGAATACAGCTCCTGGATCCCTGGAAGTGTCCAAGGCCAGGCTGGATGGGGCTTGGGACACCCTGGGATAGTGGAAGATGTCCCTACCCATGGTATAGTGATTGGAATGGGATGATTTTTAAAGTCCCTTCCAAGCCAGGCCATTCTACAGCTCTGTGATTGTCAGGTTATTTCCTATATCATCCTATATAATCAAATATTTTCTCTACTTGCCCAGTTTTTCTCTCCAGCTGGGATCTCGCTGTTTGCTCGCACTCAGTGCTGGTGGATTTTGCTATCACATGACGATCCAGAGTGATAAATCCCTGTTCTCTGATGATTCAGCTCTGTGTGGGAACAAGGATGAGATGCTGACAAATTGCATCAGCACTGAAACTTCTCTCTCAGGCATCCACATTTTGATTTTTATCATCAGTGCTGCCCAGGACAGCATTATCAAAGCCTTCACATTGTAAGTGAAAGTCTTCCCACATTTCTTCCATCCTGCTTTTGACAGATGGGAAAGGGAGACACGACTGCTGAGGTTATCAGCCAAAGATCCTGCAGGAAGCAAGAGCAGGAAAGAGCCATGGAGCCCAACTGCCCATTTTCCTCCTCAGAGAGACTGAAGGAATTCGGCAAGTTGCTATTTTCAGATTTACTTCCCCACGGCTCTTCCTGAAAGCTGATGAGGCTGTAGCCTCATTTTCACAGGCTGGAGGTTTCCCTGCCTCCGTGTGAAGCACAGCACCTCTGTTTCCATGTGTTTTTTAGGAACGCTGCCTCCCATCCCCAAATTTCCTCCAGCAAATGTTAGGCTGATTCCAATCTCACATCATCCATCCCACACTGAAATCACTGGTGGCAAACTCCACCAGCCAGAAGCAGCAGAGCTGGCTCAGAACGATGTGAAACCAGGCAGGGCTTGCTCTCCTGGAATGACCACGAGACAGAAAAAACCCTGTGGCTGAGGAAGCCATCAGACAGCAGGACACCCCGAGCTGGCCAGGAATGAACAGAGTGAGGGCTCTGTGTGTCCTGCAGCACCTCCAGGAGCACAAACAGCACTCCTTGGCACACAGTGTCTGCTGTAGGAAATGCTGGAATAGGAAGTTCAGGAGCTCCTGAGGGAATTTCCATCGTTGGGTTATTGCTGTGAATAGCAATGTTGTGTTTCTTTCCCAACCTCTGCAAAGCCCCACACCTTCTGCTGGGGGCTGCTTTGGGTTCTTTATTTCTCTGTGCTAATAAAAAATGGAAAAGAGATGTTTCCACTTGCTTTTAATTTTTCTGCAAAGCTCTGTCGTTTCGATTTCAATTGCTGGAGAAAAAGGGTCACTGGAAAGGTTGAAAATCATTATTTAATGTTCTGTATCTGAGGTGATGGTAGGAATCTCTAAGGGTGGATTCTAGTGCAGGAACCAGGCAGGGCAGGGCTTGGATCAGCCTGGGATAGTGGAAAGTGTCTCTGCCCATTGGAATTGGATGATTTCTAAGGTCCCTTCCAACCCAAACCGTTCCATGTTTCTATGATTTATTGCTTTGACACATCAGGGAGGTTTTGCTGATGGTCAAAGTATGCAATTAAAGAAAAAAAAATTAACCTCGACTGCTAAAGCAACAAAAGTGAAACGCTGCTTCCCTCCTGTGGTGACCTCCCTGATTGCACAGCGAGACGCTGCAATAAACGGCACTTTTTAAGTGATTTAAAAAAAAATAAATATTATTATTCTGCTGCCATTGCAGCCAGGCAGTCACTCAGATCCTGCTGTCATTGTTAAAACCCTGGACTGACATTTCCAAAGCAGAACACGAAGCTCAGCTCGTGCTGCTGGAAGCCCTGAGAACCTTATCTCCTCCCAAGCTGCTGGTTGTGGCCAAGTTCTCCTCTTTCAGCATCCTTTGAGAGGATTCTCTGCCTGGCTGGGTGCAGAAGTGTTCTGTGTCACTGTGTTTAATAATGAATTGCTGAGGGACAAAGGCAGCACACGAGGATGGAGCTCTGCCAGCCCCCTGCACATCCCCAGGGGAATAAATTAAAATTTATTTATTTAATAAATAAATTCACCTGGTATGCAAATACACAGGAAAAAAGGGAAAAAAACCCCAAACCTCCAAAACCAAGTTTGAAGAGCACCAAACCACAAGGTCACCTCATTTTGCTGCAGCCCAAGTGCTGGGAAAAGGTCACACCTGGGTTTGCCATTTCTGCATTTCCTGCTATTGCTGGATTCATTTTGGTAGTGTGTTCATATTATATTAACATCTGGAGGCTCATTCAGGAGCTCACATCTCCACCTGAAGTGTCTAAAGGCAGGCTGGATGGAGCTCTGAACAACCTGGTGTGGTGGAAAGTGTCCCTGTCATGGCAAGGGCTTGGAATTGGATGATCTTTGAGGTTACTTCCAACCCAAACCATTCCAGAATTCCATGATTCCAGGATTCCATGATTCCATGATTCCATGATTCCTTGATTCCATGATTCCAGGATTCCAGGATTCCATGATTCCATGATTCCATGATTCCATGATTCCATGACACTGAATTTTGGATGCAGGATGTGGTTTGCTGCAGAAAAGGAACACAGCAGGCACATCATAAAAATATCTGTGGGCATGAATAAGTGAGAAAAAACAATGCAAAATACTTTGTTTTTCTCCTTTTTTCCTCTTTTAGCTGTGCAGGAATGAAGGGATGCACCATCAGTGGTGACAGGATAAATCAGGGATGATTAAAGAACAATTTTTTTTCATTCTCTCAGACAACCAACAACAGGAGGAGAGGGAACAGCCTCAGGCTGGGCCAGGGGAGGCTCAGGGTGGACAGCAGCAGGAATTTCTCCATGGAAAGGGTGCTCAGGCCTTGGCAGGAGCTGCCCAGGGAGGTTTGGAGTCCCCATCCCTGCAGGTGTCACCTGGAGGTGGCACTGAGTGCTCTAGACTGGGGACAAGGTGGGGATTTGGCACAGCTTGGACTGGATGGTCCTGGAGGGATTTTCCATTGGCGATCCTGAGATTCCAAGCAGAGAGTGCAAGAACTGTGCAACAGCCCCACCACACTGCTTCTCTTGGAGCTTTCAGCTCAGGAATACTAAAAATTCCTCTGGGAAAGAAGTTTGTGAGTCGCCTTGCTGCTGGATTTTCAGCTCTGCCTCCCAAATGCAAAGCACTTGAAATCAAAGAGCTATTCCTAGACAGAATATACAGACAGGCCTCTCGCACAGGACTGCAAATTGGGTTCATCTGAGGAGAAATCAGCCAGCTTTTGGCGGGAGGAGAAGGACGGGTGGGAAAGGAAACATCCTCCCTCCTGTCAGAATGCTCCTGATAAAATTAAAGCTGCAGCAGATGGTGATGGTACAGGCTAATGTTCCCATATGGCAGGATCAATCAGGCAAGGAATATGCTGCTTTAAGAGACGTGTGAAGCTGATGGATGTTAATATTCCAAATATTTTAGCTTCGGCTCTTCAGCGTTCTCCCAGGCTGTGGAGCTGGAAGAAGATTCTCGGAAGGGAAAGCAGAAAGGCCTGGGATGAAGTTGTACTCCAGGAGGATATTTATTCCTCCTCTGCTCTGCTCTGCTCTGCCCAGCTGGCTGAGCTCTTGCTTTGCTCCCTGCTTGGTGCTGAGGGCAGCAGCTCACTTGGAATGGAAATGGAGACAGGGAATGAGCAGGAGGGGAAATAGGAAAAAAAAACCCAAAATCCCAACCTGAGCAAACCCCCAGCATGGCAGGACACACTCACACCAAATTGTTGGATGATTTCACCTGACTGTACATCAAAAGTTTATTTTTTATCCCTCCTGTCCCTGAGGAGCTTATTTCACACGTGCTGTACCTCTGCTGAGCTGTGGAATTGCATCAGGGATGCTAAACTGGCATCAAAATTTATTTGGAACATGGATGATGATATTAAACACCAAAGACAACAGAAGAAGAAGAGATCCTGGCTCGTGCCCACTGTTGTTTGTCCCCGTGCTGGACACAGCCTCGGGATGGGGAAAAGGATCCCATTGTTGGGTTCCCAATAAACAAAGAGGCAGATTCTCCTCGGGCATCACTAGATGGGCTTTGTATGGATGGAGGAAAACAAAGTGTGTGTGACACACAGCACGGTGTGGGGGATCCTCCTGGGCCAGCCCTGGTGGGGATGTGACATCCAGAGGAGCCCAGGGAGGGGACAGAGAGCCAAGGCTGAGAATCCATGGATTCACATGGATAAACATCATCTTAATTTCGAATTCAGCACTCTGCACTCGAGTACAAACTTTTCCCAGTGATTTAAACTGAAGTGATGCAGGGATTTGAGTGGCTCTGGCAGGGTTGGGAGCTCAGAGGGAGGCAGTTCAGCAGAGGTGGTGCTGAGGAAGGATCTGCAGTATTCCTGCAGGAAAATTCCCTGTTGTGTTGTGGTTAACACAGGGACACCTCACATGCCACAGCAATCTGCTGAGCAAAGATTCCCAGGATAGGGAACACCAGAAGAGATGGGGAAATGGTTTAAATATTCATATTGGTGTTGGGTGAGCATCATATTCCTGCATGTGGAAAAATGAAAGAATTCTTAAGTCTGTGCTTCAGGCCCTGTGCTGCTGGCTCTGAAAAAAAACCTACTTAATTGGGACTGGGAGCTGTAAGTGACAATTCCAGAGGTGCCCTTTGTCATTTGGCTTCACCAGTGTCCAATGCCAGCTCTGGGGTTGGACTGGCTGAGCACAGTGAACCCCAGATTCATTTGGGTTGTGAAAGATCCCCAAAACCATGGAGTCCAACCTGATCCCCACCTTGTCCCCAGCCCAGAGCACTCAGTGCCACCTCCAGGTGACACCTGCAGGGATGAGGACTGCAAACCTCCCTGGGCAGCTCCTGCCAAGGCCTGAGCACCCTTTCCATGGAGAAATTCTCCATTCCCTTCCCAGCTCCATTCCCTTCCCTGGACACTCTCCAGCCCCTCCATGTCTCACCATGAGGCTCCCAGAACTGGACACAGCACTCACCACCTCAGCTCTCCCCTAAACCATCACTTTTCAATCCCCAAACCTTGCAAAAAATAAACGTTCTTTGTCAAAACTAATAATCCTAAAAAAACCCCAAAACCTCACAACTTGCACCATCTCTGTCAACGTCCAAAAGATCTGCTTTGTAATTGGAAAAGAAACCTTCAGAGCAGAGGCAGGAATGATGAAGTAATTTGTGTCACCATCCTCCCAGTGAGCCTTTCTTCGTTAGCTCTCATTTCCCATCCATACATTTGAATTTCCTGCCCCAGCCAGGCATTTTGCGTCTGTCCTGGGTGAGCTGGAGCTGCCAGACCTCATCCCTTTATCCTGAGCAAGCTGAATTCAGATCTCATCCCTTTATCCTGAGCAATCTGAATTCAGATCTCATCCCATTATCCTGAATTCAGATCTCATCCCATTATGCTGAATTCAGATCTCATCCTGTTTTCCCAAGCAATCTGAATTCAGATCTCATCCCATTATCCTGAATTCAGATCTCATCCCGTTATCCCAAGCAATCTGAATTCAGATCTATTCCCGTTATCCCGAGCAATCTGAATTCAGATCTCATCCCTTTATCCTGAGCAATCTGAATTCAGGAGCAGCTCTCTGCATCGTCCCAACACCTCCCAGCTCATAGAGCTGCATGATCTCTGCTATCAGCCCAATCAGTGATTAATGGGCAGGAATAAAACGAGCTGCTCTGGCCTCACCTGAATTGGGGATTGCATTTCCTGCTGCTGCTGCTGCTGCACCCAAATTACAGGGCTTGGTTTTGCCAAAATTCCTGTTTTGAACAAATTCCGATTTTGTTCCCATCACCCTGATTTGCTCATGAAAATATCAGGCAATCCTGGGCATTTACAGATTTTTACACCCAGGATATCTCCCATCTGCTTCTCCCCTGTCCATCTGACCTGTTACTCTGTCAGGGGAGGAAATTAGATTGGTTTGATGCGATTTGCTCCTGAGGAACCCACGCTGGCTTTTCCCCTGTAATTTGATTATCTTCGAGGTGTTTATATTGATTATTTCATCATTTGTCCCAGCATCTTTCCAAGAAATAGTTGGGCAGGCTGGGGAATCACTCCTGGAGGGTTTTTTTATCCTATTTTAAAGGCAGGACAATTTTTTTCCTGTCCCTCATGTGCTGTCACCACCTTCTCAAAGATCCTCACCAATGCCTCAGAAATTCCCTTGAATTCCTTTAGCTCTGCTGAATTCTGCTGAATTTCCACAGGTGCATTCCAGCCTGCCTTCAGTTCCTTTCTAGCACCAGGCGAGGGAAAATGATGGAGCAAAGCAGATTTTCTCCAGAACAGAGAGAAAAACCAGAGAAAACCTGCCCAGACAAAGCCCAGGCAGGGAGAACTCAGCAAACTCCCACTGGTGCAGCTTCACAGAAATGAGACACCCTGACTCTAAAATCAACCCACATCTTCATTTGGGTGCTCAGTTTGGCCCACAGAGGCCTCTGACTCAAAAAAAAAGCAAATTTGGATTATCATAGGGCAGGCAGGAGGGGAGAGCTCAGTGTCAGCTTGCAATTCCCAAGCAGTTTATTTCATTTATTAATTATTAACTCCCAGCCTGTCAGGAATACATTCACAAGGCCTGGGAATGAGAGTGGGCAAGATTAGATCGTGTTCATAACCTTCCCGAACAATTCAGCTTTTTTTATTAAATTCCCATCCGGGAGGAGACTTTCTGCCAGGAAAATTATTGGAAGGACTATTCAAAAGCACCATAAAAAAAAAAACCCAATTACATTCAGAACAGCAGAAAGAGGAGGGTCCACGAGATTTGTGAGGAAGCATTTATCACCTGGAAACACACCCCGGGTAGTTAAATCCGGTTTGCTTTTAATTTCGCTGCTCCAAAGTGCCGGGATGGCTTTTTTGCTAATACTTCAATCAGCCCCGGTAATTACAGAGCAGCACTTCCATCTCATTAAGCTTCACACCACTAGAGAGAGCCAGACTAACGGCAATGCCCAGTTGTGCAGCCTGGAAGGGGAATTGCAGCTCAGAGGAGCAGATTCAGAGCAAAAAAAAAGTCCAAAAATGGGATTAAAGCTCCTGCCTGGCATCTCAGGATGGAGATGTTTCCCCCAGTGGGCCAAGGGGGAGGTTCTCTGCATTGGAATCCTGGATCCATCGGTGCCAAATGGATCCTGCAAAAGCTTTGGGATTTTTTTGGGAATCCTTTCCATGGGTCAGGTGTCCAACATCACCCAGTTCTTGTCCTGGGGCTCTCAAGGAGCTAAATTGCTTTCATTTTATTATTATAATATTTCATTTATTGATTTATTTTCAATTTCAAGGAGCTGATTTTCTGCGTCTGGGGAGCTCTCTGATCCCACATGCAACTCTGCCAGGGGAAAAAATAAACAACAAGGATGATCAGAGGGATGGAGCAGCTCTGCTGGGAGGAAAGGCTGGGAGAGTTGGGATTGTTCAGCCTGGAGAGGAGAAGCTTTGGGGTGACAGAATTGTGACCTTCAGTGGCTGAAGGAGCTGCAGGAGAGATGGAGAGAGACGATTTACATTTTTCCATCCTTGCAATCAGTTTGACTTGCAGTAACTCTCAGTGGAGAAAATTTTTGGATGTTCACAGCAAAAAACACTGCAGAGGACGGTGGGGCTCCCTAATTTAAGGAGAAACTTCTAGAAATAGCTTGACAAAAGCCTGCCAAGCATTTGTGTGCAGCATCAGTGGATAAACAAACAGAGCTCTGGGGCTCCACAGGCACCATGGAGGTTAAACACTCCCAGATTTCTCCCTCTTCATGTTCTTCCAGCGCCGCAAAACAAAGCTGTTCCTCATCCCCTGGTGTCAGGCGCTGAAGAGCCCTTCAGGGGATCTGCCTGCCCCGAAAAACTGCCAAAATCTGGGCTGGTTTCTGCCAGCAGATTGAGCCTCTGGATCCTGGGAACACTTGTGCAGCTCCTGAGGATCCTCCCTGGCAGGGGGATGTCCTGGTTGACAGATTTTATAGGCTGGACTGCTTAAGGATGGAGGTTTTTGTAGGATGAACTGCTTCAGGGATTGAGGTTTTTGTAGGATGAACTGCTTCAGGGATGGAGGTTTTTGTAGGATGAACTGCTTCAGGGATTGAGGTTTTTGTAGGATGAACTGCTTCAGGGATTGCCTTTCTCTCCTGAATCTCAGCTTTGCTGTAGTCACACCAAGCTGGGAGATTTTTCCTTGCACTGGGAAATATCCTGGCAGTTGTGGTTTAAGGCAGGTCCTTGGTGGGTTCTGCTCTGCAGTGCATTTTCCCTGTTTGACTCACTGTAAATATCCAATTCAGAGCTCTCAGCTTTGCACAATTTCAGGCATTTTTAGGAATTAGGATTCCAAACCCTCTCCTGCTCTTTGGGACAGTGGGGTTTGAAAGGACTGGGTTTATCCCATTGAAATAAATCCGAAGGGGAATCAAACCTCACAGCCACTCTGCCATCTGTGTCACTTCAGAGCTGCAGCCCAGGGTGGAGATTGGCAAACAGATTCCAAGGAAATTCACTTCTCCAAGGAGTGACATTAACACAGAAACAGGAGAAAACTCACCCCAGGAAAAAACCCAAAAACCCAGCAGTCCCATGCAAGTTTTTAACTTGTAAAGCAATATTTACCCATAAAAACTGGCTGAAAACTCAAAATTAAAAAAAAAAAATGCAACCATGAACAACTTGTATCCAGCAGAGCCATTTTGCTCTGGTTTGTGGCCCTGGCTTTGAACAGCTCCATCACTGTCAGGGAAGTGACACCAGGAGCAAGGTGACAAACACGGGATGAGTTCAATTCCAGCATTTGCTTGGAACTGAGATTTTGGGGAGATTTTTTTTCCAAGAGTGAGCCACTTGCTTTGCTTCCTGAGGGAGGGAAACACCCACCAAACGAGCAGAAATCCATAAAATCATCAGTGTGGCTTTCTTGGAGTGCACAGGGCCATTCCACAGGTCCTGGCTGATGAATTGTGAACCATGAGGGACACAAATTGCCCTCTGCAGTGCAATTTTCTGACTTTGCTGTTACCCAGCAATAAAATCCAATATTCAGGGTCTCTGTTCTCCCCATTTCCATTGCTCAGCTGGCTGGAAGGTGCTGCCCATCCCAGATGTTTCTCCAAACATCTGTGTCCCATCTGCAGGGAGGACCAAAGGAAGAGGTGGACAAACCCCTCCCCAGCTGCCTTCCCTGCCCAAGAGGTGTTCATCATGATCTCCTCAAGTCTCCTTTTCCCATTTTCCTACCTAACTTTTGTCGCTGTTGAGCCACTAGCAGAGAAAGGACCCAGGTTCTCAGTGTGGCAAGAAAATAAAAGAGCTTTATTATTTTGATTCCAGTTTATATAGACTTTTCAGAGGTCACCCAGATTGGTCAGTCAGAAACCTCCCCCTAGGCCTGACTGGCCAGGCCTGAACTGTCCAAATCTCGAGACACTCTTTTTAATAACATCCAAACTTTATCTTTGTTTATAAAACACAGGAGAAAGTTCTCATGGGAAAAACCTGTGCTAGCCACAGACTTTGTGTTTCCTTTCTTCCTTTCTTCCCTTCCCACCCCACAATCTCTTGCATTTCTCCCCTCTCCCCATTCCTGAGGCCAGGCTGTTCCCTGCTGGAACATCTTCCATCACTCCCTCCATCTCCCAGCTCCTGGGTCACGTTGTGAGGAGCTGCTTCACCTCCCAGCCTGACAAACACACTGCTGAAGAATGGCTTTTCCACTTTGCCAGGCAGCAGGAAAAAAGCCTCTCCTGCCACTCCTGGAGCCAGGCAGAGCCGTGCACTTAGTGGGCTTTGGGGAACAAAGCATAAATATTTCAGACGGGCGCTTTAATGAGTGTTTGTTTGCTCAGAAGCTGTTGATTCCTTCTTGGGGAGTTGCTATGGTAAAACCACGTTGATTTGAGCAGGAGTAATGAGGCTCTCCTCGTGGCTGGGTCTGTTGCAGATCCCGCTGTCACCAGGAAAGGGGTGGCTCTGGGAAGGTGGGGATGCAAGGACAGATTTTGTCTGATTCTCTGAGCACTTTGGCTGTCCCTGACTTTGTGTCAGAGCTGAGCCTTCAAAACTCACCCCTTTCTCCCCCTCTGAGCACAGAACTGTGAATTCTATCCTCTCAGCACATTATTCCCAGATTTTAGAACACCCAATCCACCCAGGTGGCAGAGATGGGCGATGGCATCTCCTGGGCTGTTCCAGAATCTTCAGGAAAAGAGGAATGTCACCAGGAAAAGGGTGGCTCTGGGAAAGTGGGGATGCAAGGACAGATTTTGTCTGATTCTCTGAGACTTTGTGTCAGAGAACAACCTTCAAAATCCACCCTTTTCTCCCCTTCTGACCACAGAACTGTGAATTCCATCCTCTCAGCACATTATTCCCAGATTTTAGAACACCCAATCCACCCAGGTGACAGAGATGGGTGATGGCATTTCCTGGGCTGCTCCAAAATCTTCAGGAAAAGAGGAATGTCACCAGGAAAGGGGTGGCTCTGGGAAGGTGGGGATGCAAGGACAGATTTTATCTGATTCTCTGAACACTTTGGCTGTCCCTGACTTTGTGTCAGAGAACAGCCTTCAAAATCCACCCTTTTCTCCCCTTCTGAGCACAGAATTCTGAATTCCATCCTCTCAGCACGTTATTCCCAGATTTAAGAACACCCAATCCACCCAGGTGGCAGAGATGGGCGATGGCATCTCCTGGGCTGCTCCACAATCTCCAGGAAAGGATCTGGAGTGGCTGCTGGAGCTGCTGCTGCCAAAAAGCACAATAGCCACAGACAAAACACGGCACAGCAAAGAGCCCAAAATAGCAGGGCTGCCTTAGATAAAGGACTGTGCCACTTCTCTGGGCTTGTTTCAACCTGTCTGCCTTCATTTACATCCCGGATTCCAGCGCCTCTCACTCGACATTTCAGGAGTTCTGGCTGATTTCTGCCTGATTTCTGACACAGCCCTGTGTCCCCAGCAGAGCTTAGCGAGGCTCTGCTAAAACCTGGCCGGGCAGGGAGGGAACATCCTTTGTGGTGCTGCAGGGCTGTTGACATGGGAACGGCAGCTCATCACACGGCATGTCCTTTCTTTCCCAGGGAACTCGCAGTGTTCAGCCCCCAAAAACAGGCTGGAGGAACTGCACAAAATGCCTTGTGCCCAGGCCAGGCTGTTCCCTGATCAGCTGGGTTGTTCCCCGTTTGTATTCCTGCTTTGTGCCAGGGGGGAAATGGGAATTGGAACATCCAGCCTGGGCAGGGGGTTTTGGCTGTGCTGAAAAAATGGGATTTTTTTTTTTTTCCTTGGCATCTCTCCCTAGAAATATCTCAATTCCCTAGGAAATCCATTCATGTGGTTTCCTCCCTGCAGCAGCAGGGTTGGCTCAGGTGGGATATTGTTCAGGATCTCACAGGCTGAGGTGGCCAGGGAGAGTCCTCACTTCCTTCCAGAGACTTTGGACCAGGTTTTGGAAAATAAATAAAGCCCCCCAAAAAAAGCCATACAGCTCATCCAGGAGCAGGGTTGGCTGCTGACTTTGCAGGTGCTATTTTTACACCTTGAAGTGTTTCTGAGCTCCCAAGAGCAGCTCCAGAGGAGACATTCCCTGGGAAGGGCTCTGCTGAGCAGAAGAGGTTTTTTCCTGTTTATAAACTGCTGACATTGTGTTTAAAAGCAGGAGGGAGGGACTTTGGGTCTCTGAGTTTCCCTTGCCTGGCTCAGTGGCCAGTGAAAACAATTGGGAAAAAAACCCAAAAACCAAAACCCACACATTCAAAAAAACCCCCAAAAAGCAGATTTCTGCCCTAGGGTTTGGCTGAGGGGATGAAAGATAAGCTCCCAGGTTCCAAGGTGGATCCCATCACAGTCCTGCCCTGGAGATGAGGATCTGCAGGATCTGAGTGCACTGGCCATGCTGAGCTGCCTCTCCAGGCATCCCAATTTGTGTTCCCTGCGGAGTAAAAAAACTCCATTTACTCCTCACAGGATGCCAAATGGATTCCTCAGAGGCTCCAACAGCTCCATGCTCTTCCTGTGCTGGATGAAGCACCCCAGAGTGCAGCAGAGGGGCAAAATCCTTTCCCTTAGCCTTGTCCAGCCTTGAGAAACCCCTGTAACTGCTCAGGACCTGGCATCAGTGACCCAAAAAAAGCAGAAAAATCCCCTCCTGACTGTGGGGTTATGGCCCTGTTGGTGCTGCAAATCTGCTCACCCCATGGCCCTAAAAGGTTTTGCTCTCACCAGCTGCAAAATCCTCATTTCCCCCTTTTCCTAAGGCAGGAAAAGTGAAGAAGGAGATCTCTTTTCCTGGCTCCCAAATGTTCCTGTGTCTCTGAGAGTGTCTCTCCAGTGGAGAAGGATGAGGTGTTTGTGTCTGGCAGTGCTGTGATCCCTGTTTTCCAGGAATTCCGGGGTGGAAGCAGCCAGGAGGGGCTGGTGGGGCTGTGCAGCCTCCTGGGAGCTCTCCTGGTACCCACAAACTCCTGATGGGATCCCACAGCCTCTGCTGAGCTCCTCAATCCCACAAAACCAGGCAGTGACTGCTTTCCCAGAGCATCAGGCAGTGTGTGGATAAATCCAGGACATTCCAGCCAGCCCAGCTCCATTCTCCAGCTCCCAGCCTGGGGAAAGCTCAGCTTTGCTCAGGATGAAGTGTCCCAGCACAGGGAGTGCCTCTCTCCTGCACCTCAGGATCCTTGAGCTGTGTCCATGAACTTTTCCAGGTTTGGATGCTGCAAATGGGAAGGGAATAACTCAGCTCAGCTCCTCTTTGGAGAGCTGAGGGATGACTTCAGCCCTGGGGTGGAGCAGAGCTCCTTCCAAGGAGGGTTCTGTGTGTTTGTCCAGCCCTGTCCAGCACCCTGGGGCTGCTGGGCCAAGCTCCATCTGCTGCACGTGCTGGAGACAGGGAGGTGTCCTTTGCTGAGCTTGGATGGAGCCCTGGGACACCTGGGCCAGGGGGAGGTGGCCCTGACACAGCAGGGGGTTGGGTGGGGGGAGTTTTAGTGTCCCTTCCATTCCAGACCATTCTGAGATTGTGGGATTCTGGGATTCTGTGGTTTGGTGATTCTGTGATTCTGGGATTCTGGAATTCTGGAATTCTGG
The DNA here is from genome assembly GCF_008360975.1 of Lichenostomus cassidix. Taxonomy (NCBI): domain Eukaryota; kingdom Metazoa; phylum Chordata; class Aves; order Passeriformes; family Meliphagidae; genus Lichenostomus; species Lichenostomus cassidix. The sequence continues at coordinate 16,826,525 of NC_139494.1, forward strand.
GATTCTGGGATTCTGGGATTTGGTGATTCTGGGATTCTATGATTCCGTGATTCTGTGATTTGGTGATTCTGTGATTCTGGGATTTCATGATTCTGTGATTCTGGGATTTCATGATTCTGGGATTGTGGGATTTGGTGATTCTGGGGTTTGGTGATTCTGGGATTCTATGATTCCAGGATTCTGGGATTCCGTGATTCCATGATTCTGTGATTTGGTGATTCTGGGATTCTAGGATTCTGGGATTTTGTGATTCTGGGATTTGGTGATTCTGTGATTCCATGATTCTGGGATTCTGGGTTTCTGGGTTTCTGTGATTTGGTGAGTCTGTGATTCTGGGATTCTAGAATTCTGGGATTCTAGGACTCTGGGATTCCATGATTCCATGATCCCATGATTCTTTGATTCCATGATTCTGTGATTCCATGATTCTGTGATTCTGGGATCATGGAGAAACAATAGCCAAACCCCACCCAAGGATAGTCCACAGCATGTCCAGGGTCTCAGCCTGAAGAAAGATATTATTTCAGTTCCACTCACAACCTGTCATTTTGTTTCAGTTGTGGCTAATGTAACACTTTCAAACCTCTTGTTTTAAAACAACTCCCTGATTTTGCGTCACATTTTTCAAAGAGCAGGTGGGCCGTGAAAACAAATGATATTTCAAAATTAAAAGTTTAAAATAGCCCCTAAACAGACCACCTATTTTTAAAAATATTGAAACAACGTGGGGTTTGATTTTACCGAAATGCTTTTTTTGCTCCACCTCAACTTCTGTAAGTGGAAGGATTCGAAGAATTCAGCCTTTTTTGGGGGGAGGAGGATTCCTGAGAAACAATTCCCACAGCGTCATCTTCCAGTTCCTAACTCTCAGCTGCCTCACTCTCAAATTCTGCTGCAATCACAGGCTTTTCACACCATAATTGTTTACAGACACCTTCTACCTGTTCCCATCTGTGCTTTATCAGCAGCCTCTGCTGGAACAGCATTTTCTGTCAATAACTGCCAGGAGTTCCCAGGATACCTAATGAGCCACGTGGGTGCTGAAAAGCTCAGAAATTGTTGGGAGAAAATCAACCATTAGAAAGTTCCTTTCAAGGGGAAAAAGGTCCCCCCAAAGATTCAAAGGCACCACCAAGGACTAGAATGGGGTTGGAACAGGAAGATCCCTTCCAACTCAGGTCGTTCCACCATTCGGTGATAAACAAGCAATAAAAACAGATCTCAGAATGGACTGTGACTGTTAACAAAGAACTTCTCAGTTCTCTGTGCTGTTATTTTGCTGCTCCTGATGGGAAAAGGGACAGGGAGCAGTCAGGAATCCCAGCCAGAGCTGCTGATTAGTGGCAAATTAACACCAGAGCCAAGCCTAGAACTGCACAGTCTGACATGCAGTGCCTGAATTCAACCACAGCAAAGCTTCACATGTTCCTATTTGCACCTAGTTGGGTAAAACTGAGCTTTATTTCTCTACCTGTATTGAATTTGTGATACTCCAACACAGACAGGGATCATAGCACTGCACCTCCTTCATCCCTCTGTGCCTCTGACATCCCTGCTTGGCACAAAGCAGGAGCAGGAGATTTTATTGGCACCTTCCAAGCTGTAAAACAAATGATCCCAAGAGCCCAAATAGTGAATTTTCACTCGGTGCAGAGCCTGGCTCTTGTGCAAACGAGAGCCCTCTCACCCCAAGGGACTTGGCAGCTGGCTCCTCACTCTTCCACTCTTTTTTTAATGAAGTGTGGTGGCATTTTGGGGACATATGGCACCCTCAGTGCCCCAGAAACGGGGCTGGTTGTGAAAGTGGGACGAAACGAAAGGGAAACAGCAGGGCTGTGCCAATAAATGAACGTTCTGTCCTGCCCAGCTCCCCTGGGCCGTGGGGAGGAGGGTTGGTAATTCACCAGCTGTTTCTCACCACAGATGATTTGCAGTTGCAGAATTGCTCATTTGGAGCCTCTCTGCCCGTGCACACTTTGGGCTCGAGGAGATCCCACATTGCCAAGAGCTGGTGGTTTGAAGCAGTTGGGACAACAACAGATTGGCAGGGCTGTCCCTCCCCAGCTTGTCCCTTTGAGACCCCACAGTGTGTGTTCCTCTGCCTTGGAGGTTCCAGGGGCTGTGCAAAATAAATTCCCACTCTTTGAGGAAGGATCGTTAATCTCCTCTCACTGCAGCTCGCCACGAGGGGAGGAGGGTGTGTAAATGAGCACTGCAGGGGTTTTGTTCATTCTCTAAGCAATGCCAGAGAACCTTTTGCTCCAGTTACAAATTAAAAGCTGATTTTCCGATTTACTCTTACCCCTTTGCCATGGGCAGGGACACCTTCCACTGTCCCAGGGTGCTCCAAGCAGGCACACCTTTCACTGTCCTGGCCTTGGACACTCATAGCTGGGTCCAGCCACTCACCTGAGCAGTGAGAAGGACCTGCCTGCCATCAGATCAAAGCCTGCCTGTCCCTGTCCTTCCCAAAAGCTGCTCTCAGAGCAGAGCATTCACACCAGAGCAGGAGCAGCGCCAGCACTGAACCTGGCATGGACACAAGGAGTTCTTCCTGTGATGGATGGAAAAGCAGGAAGACCAACGTGGAGCATTGCTGCAGCCCCCAGTGCTGCTGGCTGCTGCCCAGCCCTGGTACACTGGCTGGTCTGTTCAGTGCCCAGCAGGGTGAATAGGCACAGTCAGCTCCCCTGGCTGCTGGAGGGTATTTGGGGCAGGACAGTGATGAATCCTGCCTGGCAGGAGCCACAGGAGACAGGATTTGTTGGGATGGTTGGGTAATGACCATGGCACAGGAGGTTCTGCCATCACTGGGATGGAGTGACCTCCCCTCATGAAAAGCCCTTGCTCAGAGCCACAGAGCAGCTCTGGGTCACTCAGGAGCTCAATCTCTCTCTCCCTCATTTCCCATTCAGGTGCTGGAATGAATTCATAATGGCAGGAATGAAATGCCAGCTTGTTTTCTGTGGGTCCTGCTGTTTACATTGACTGCACAGCTCAGCTCCTGGAGGGTAAAACACAGCCCCAGTCAGGGGCTGCCTGTCCCATTCCCTGGGATTGCTTCATGTTCTTGGCCCTGACACCAAATTTCCAAGCTGAATCTGACAGGACAAGGGGGAATGGCTTCAAGCTGACAGAGAGCAGGGTTAGATGGAATATTGGGAAAGAATTCTTCCCTGTGAGGGTGATGAGGCTCTGGCACAGGGTGCCCAGGGAAGCTGTGCTGCCCCTGGATCCCTGACAGTGTCCAAGGCCAGGCTGGATAAAGCTTGGAGCACCCTGGGACAGAGGAAGATGTCCCTGCCCATGGCAGGGGTGGAATGGGATGTTCTTCAAGCTCCTGAAAGGAAAATTAAGTTATCAGTAAATCAAGGCCCCTTCCTCCTCAATTTCGTATTCTGGCTGTTGAGGTGATTTGTAACAACTCTCACTGCACCATGAGCAATCACATGGTGTTTCCAAATCCAGAGGGGGTGAAAAATCCCTGGATCAGATTTCTGGCCTTTTTCTCTCTGTCTCACCCCAGGTGTCCTCTGTCCCCATCCTGCTGACCCAGCTTGGCTCCCTGTGCTGCAAACCCTGCTGGTAAACAGGGGCAAAGTGGTCAGAGGGAGGTTTGCTGGCTCAGCAGCCCTGGCACTGCCAACTGCTGCTGCCACCCCAGGGCTCCTGGGCGATGTTGTGAGAGAGGATCTGCAGCTCCGAGCTGCCCCAGGGCAGATCCCACGTGGCTCTGGCTCCTGGCCCTCTGCTCTGCCTCCCAGGAGGTTTAAAATATAACCTGCTTCATAGCTGCTATTCTGGGGGCTCTCTGTTTTCCCCTGGTTTAGCTCCCCAAGCATGTGCTGCTATTTTTTCCCGTGATGATCAGCATTACCCCACACGTTTCTTTTTAGAATACACACTTTTAGCCCTGATTATGCAATTATTACTCCCCGAAATAATTTGCTGTGTGAGCTGTGGTTTTTTTTTTTCCCTAAATAAAAACAGCACCAGATTTTGCTTCATTTATAGCTCTGCTAAGTGGTTTTCCCCAGGATTAGAGTGGGCTTCTCCAGGGAATGTGTGCTTCCCAACACACATCACTCCTATCAGTGTGCCTCAACTCTGATCCCTGCAAAAATCACCAAACAGTCCCAGCTTTCATAGTCTGGTACAAGCAGAAAAATATTTATAGGAAAGGAGGACAAGACCACATGGAGCTGCAGGGACAATTGCGACATTATTCCCAATTTGGGAGGCTGGAAAACAAACCGGCAGCAGAGGAACTCAGTGAGTTAGCAAGTTGGGATGGTGTAAAAGCACCATGGGATGAGGGGTTTTTCTGTCTGAGGGAATGAGAGAAGCACTAAAATGTTCAGCAGGGCTATCCCAGCACCCTGCAGGGTTATCAGCCTGTCCCAATCCAGCTGTGCCCTCTCCCAATCCAGCTGTGAGCAGCAGCTTCGTGGTCTCAGTTCTGGCATTGCTGCTGTTGAGGAGGACCCAGAGGGACAGAGTTTGCTGTTGGTGAGGAAAAGGAGTCCCCAAACCTTGTGTGGCTTGATCAGGGTGACAAGCTGAGCCCTTGGGACAATTCCATCGGAGCCAGCTTTGGTGGTGGGACAGAGTGAATTTGGGACTATTCCCCAGCTGTGGATGTTTGTGAGGAGGCTGAGCACGACCCAGGCTGGTGGCAGATGGCACAGGGAGGTGTCTGTGCTTCCAAGCAGGGGGAAAGTGAGGCCAAGGGGTGCCTTGTGCATCGATATCCCCCAGGCCAGGAGCCAACGAGTGTCATTGACGTCAAACGTGACCCCGGCAGCGCCCAGTGTCCCCTTACAGGCAGGAGCATTTAGCTCCAGGAAAATGCCTCCCTGCTGAAGCTGGCACTGCTGCCAAACATGCCGGAGCTCCTGGTGGACTGGATCACCCCAGAGTCCTCAAAGGAGAACAGCTCAGAACTCCTTCAGAGGAAAGAGGAGATAAAACTCCCGAGCTGGGCGAAGTGAAGCAGCTCCTGATAAAACCCTGGAGGTCAATCTGCCTCCAAGCCCTCCCTGACCTCACAGAACCACTGGAAGTCAGAAGCCTCTTTATCCAGGCCTGGAAAAGATGATGTTATCCCATGTTTGTGGGATTTATGGAGCAAGGCCAGCAGAGGAATTTACTCCTCGCAGTTTGCCCCAGCACCTGGATGGAGCTGAGCCAGCAGCACAGGAGATGGAGCTCAAAGCCTGAGCAATCCAGCCAGCCCTTTCCATCCCTGCTGTCTGTACATCCTAAAGCTCCCTGGCAGGCCAGGGGGGATGCAGCAGTTTTCCTGTAGGGCTGGGGTTGGGCTGGGATCCCCATGATGCTCCCTGGAGGAGCTGGGTGCTCTTCCTGAGCAGCCAGGGCTGTGCTCCCCATCGGGATATTGCTGCTGCTGGGGAAGGGTGAAAAAGAAATAAAATAGATTTCAAACTGGTCATGCAATAGCTTGAGAACATCTGGGAGAGCTGCTGGAGACACCTGCAGCTCCCATGCTCTGTCTTGGGTGTGATATGCACTGTAAGAAGGAAACCACGTTTGATCTTTCCTTTTTGCTAACCATTTGCACCAGAATCCGCTTTCAGCCCTTGAAAGAGCTTTTCCTGGCAGAGGGGTGACGCCCCAGGGAGGTGCTGGGTGCTGCCCACCCACCCTGGCTGCCAGCAAATCCAGCAGGGGTAAATATAGGCCCTGAGGGAGGCCTGGGGAGCAGAACCTCAACCTGAGGTCCTCAAACATGGCTGGAAAAATTCCACTTGGCATCAGGCACTTCGCCACATGCTGCTGTTCCCTCCTGCTGCTATCCACACAGGACCTCCAGGCTCTGGGCTGGGGAAGAGCTGCTATTTTTGGGGAGGCATTCGATATCTTTCCATTCCCTGACCATTCCTGAAGGTGCTGCATCTCCTCCTCCAGGCTGGGACACAAACAAACTTCCCAGAGCCTTTGGATGGCAGTGGAGCAGAACCAAGGTGTTGGGAGGCTGAGGCTGATTGGTACCCAAAAATATTCACTATCTGCTTTGGGATTTTTCTCTCCCAGCCTGTGGGGCAGTAGCTTTCAAGACCAAGACTCCTACATTTCTATTTTGAACTGCTGGTTTTCTGAGAAGGAATTCTTGTGCCTTCTCTTTTCACCCAACATCCGTGGCTTTGTCGGAAATTGTTGCTCTCAGAAGGACAAAATGCTTTGAGCATCTGCTCTATTCTCACACCGAATCCCACAGGTTTGTAGCAGCCAGGGGCTTTGGCTGGGATTGCTGAGTGGAGAACATGGATTTCTGATGCAAAGGTGCTGTAGGGACCCTGTCACAAATCCTGGGGGGATATTGCAGGATTTGGGATTTTTTTTCCTTGCCCATCACTGCCAGGCCGTTGGAAGCCCTGAGCTCTGCCCAGTGCAGGTGTTCAGCACAAAACCCCTGAATTTAGAAGTGGAGGACAAGCCTGGCCCGAAGCTCTCCAGACAAACACAGATTTGTCACAGGAGAGGGGAGAGATGCCTCCTGCAGAGGTGTTGGAGGTGCCTGAATGTTTCTTCAGTGCCATTCTGCTCCTCTGATCCCATATTTGACAGATTTGCAAAGATCCTGATGCCTTTTCCCGAGCTGGCTCCCATCTCTAGGCTTGATCCTGCTGTTAACTCCCACTGCAATACCCAGGAGTGAGAGCAGGAGGTGGAGAGGATGCAGCAAACACCAGATGAGTTCTTTCTGCGGCTGATGGGAGTTTGTGCTGTAAAACTGTCAGGAGGGTGGAACACGCAGATCTGAGGAGTCAGGCTCTGCTCCACCAGGCTGGCCAAGCTCCTGTGCTGTGCTGGTGTCACTGGCAGGGTGGGACAGGGCCTGCTGGGCTCTCCCATGCTCTGATTTTTATTTGTTTGCATGCCTGACAGCTCCAGCTGAAAAATCCTGCCTGCTCCTCCAACAGCTTCCTGAACTCATGGTTGCAGGGGGAAGAAATCCAGACTTTCCCTTGTTCCCCAAATAAATACAACCTAAATACAACCTCATTCATGCCTGCAGAGCATCCCTCTCCTCCTGCTTCCATGGAAAATGCTGTCAGGAGAGCATTTGGGTATTTTTAGCTCCTTTTAATTGAAGTGGCAGCTGGAAAGCAGGAGGAGAGCCAGCACCACGCTGGCAGCCAGCTCCTCACAGGTGTCCAGCAGCTTCCACATGGACATTTGGGCATCCAGGACAGGTCCCTGGCTACCTGGGACGTGTTTGGGGCAGCTCTGAGGAAAGCCACAGCAGCCAGGAGCTGTTAATACTCCTGGCTGAGTGATTCACAGGTGATTCAGGCTGTCACCTTGCAGTCCCTGCTGCAGGCCTGACAAGGCTGGAGTCAAATATTTGCCACCCCTTGGGCTTGTTAGTGGGAAGAAAACATCTCACCCCATGTTTTTGTTGGCTGATCTATGTCAATGCTTCTCTTTTAATGAGGGAATGAGGGATGAGAGCTCTGCCCAGTGCAGCTCTGCTGTCCCTCCAAACCCCAAAGCATGGGGGTGTCCCCTGTTTTGCCCATGAAGGAAGAGCATCCCTGCAGTGGGAAGGGCAGCTGGAGGGCTGGAGGCAGCTCTGGGGCTTGTCTGGGTCACCCATTTGAAAATCAGAGAATCCCAGAATATCCTGAGGTGGAAGAAACCCACAGGATCATTGATCCAACTCCTCACCTGCACAGACACCCAACAATCCACCCTGTCCATCCCTGGCAGTGCTGCCCAAACCCTCCTGCAGCTCTGGCAGCCTCAGGCTGTGCCCATTCCCTGGGCAGTGCCAGCACCCTCTGGGGGAACAACCTTTCCCTGATATCCCAACCCCTGACACAGCTCCAGCCATTCCTGGCTCCTGTCCCTGTCACAGAAAGCAGAGATCAGAGCTCCAGACCCCAGTGAGTTTCCCCTCAGTCTCCTCCAAAACCAATCCCAGTGCCCTCAGCAGCTCCTCCATGCTCCTCCAGATCCTTCCCCATCCTCATGCCTCCCCTTTGGACACTCAACAGTAGCTTTAGATCTTTCCAGGATTTAGTGCCCATTGCCATGTTTTTAGGACATCTAACCATCCATGACCACTCCTGGGCAACCAACTGTGGCATTGCCAGGCTCGGGGCTGTTCTCTGCTGGGACATTAAAGGTAGCAGAGCTTTTATTGCTGTTGGGGATGTGAGGAGCATGAAACACCCAGCTGGACTCCTTCTGTCTGCGAAGCGAGCAGGCTCGATCTGGAAACAGTTGGGAGGAAAACAAATGGGAATCACTGCAGTGGCTTCTTTCTGAATTTCCCTCGGAGGGGAAAATGCCCTTTCTGAGTTTTTTGCGGTAAGAGGGAAGTATTCACACCTCTGAAATCGGGTGGTAAATGTGGTTAATCGAAGGACTAAGAGCCACAATTAATTCCCTTTGCAGTTCCTAATGGCTGGAGAGGATTTCATCTCGCAGGATATACCCATTCCAAGGCAATTTCCTTTATTATTCCAGCTTGCAAATTGCCTGTGCCTATTGCTCTTCGATGCAGGTCTTTTGAAGTTTAACTGCATCTGCCAGTTTATAAAGTCATTATTTTTTAATTAATAGATAAAGTTCCTCCATTATTCTCCGAATTAACTCCTGCTGAGGAGGAGACAGAGCCAATAAGTGGCTGTGTGTATTCACTGGGAAATTCTCTTGAAATGCTGTGATTAAAGGTGGGGGAAAGGGATTTGGGCTTTATTTGGCAGATAAATGGAAAAGCAGAGCAAAAAAAAGGAAGCCAACCTGCCAGGCTTCCCATGGACCAAGAAAGCAGAATGTCTGGAAAGTGTCCAGGGAATGGCACTTCCATTTTTTTTGGGAGAACTGGAAAGTTGTCCCTTTCCTGCTCCACCTTAAAACACCCTAAAAAGTACATTATTTATACATGAAAATAATTCCTGCATCTTCCTGTGCCCCGTGTTGCTCCATCACATCCATCTTCATGGAAAGGGTTTATCCCCAGGATTAATCCTGCCTTCCAAAGGAGAGGTCACAATCATGAAGGAAGAGGGAAGAAACCCTCAAAATCCAAGTGGAGAAGGCAGGGTGTTGGAATTCTGTAGCACCTCTCAGAATTCCATCCATGGAGGAATGGGAGACAGGAAGGGGAAAAAAAAGAAAATAAACAGTGAAGAGCTGGCAAGGTTTAAGAATCTGTTAAGGTCAAACATCATTTTAAACATGAAATCCAGCCTGAGCACAGCCAGATCTCAGGAAATCACATTGGCTACCCAAATATAAAAAAAAAAAAAAAGAGATTTCTTATTTGGCGTCAAATTCGACTTTTCAGGATATTCTTTTCAAATCCTAAAGATGAAGAAATCGTCTGAAATTGAGGTGGCCAAAGCAAGAAGTGCTGTGAACAGTTCAAGTCTTGGTTCAGCAGCTGGCCAGGCTGGGTTTAGGAGCTCAGAGTATTTCTCTAGTCGTTCACAGGGTGTTAAATCAATTCACAATTACAGATTTAACATGGGAAAAAAACACGATTATGGTTTAATTTTCAATGCAAGGCATGAAGTTTCAAGTGACACCTCCAGTTCTGGTCTCCCCTGCTCTGTTTACCCTGCAGAGGAAGTTTTCAGGGCGGTGAATTTCAGGGCATTTCACTGGGACCCACCAAAGGTTCCTGAGAAAGGCACTTTCACACATTCTTCACAGCAAACCGCATATGTGACATTGATGAAAAACCCCCTTTATCTTCACTGGGAAAGTTTTTCGCTGTCCATAAATGAAAACACACTCGAAGAGCACTTGGAAAGACATCAAAGTTTAGACTCAAGGCCAAAAAGGGACAGTTTTCTTTGTGGCCATGAAGGGTGAAGTAGCCCAGCCACAGACAAGAATTGTCACTAAATTATCTCCGAAGACCTCAGGGTGGCAAAGCCAAAAGCTTTGGCCCTAAAATTTGCCTGAGTTGAAACTGGGGATTAGACCTGGGAGAGTTGGGATTGTTCAGCCTGGAGAAGAGAAGCTTCAGGGTGACCTCAGTGTGATTTTCCAGCACCAGAAGGAGCTGCAGGAAAGATGGAGAGAAACCATTGACAAGGGATGGACGACAAGGAGGAATGGCTCCAAACTGCCAGAGCAACTTTTCAGATATCCTTGGGAGAAATTCAGGGAAGAAACTGTAAATGGAATAATTCCCAAAGAAGAGCAAGAATGCTGTAAAAGCTTGGAGAGAGGAAGGGAATTGCTGAAGTGCTGCAGTGAATTCCCAGCACAGTTTCACTCCATCCACCCTCCTCCAGATGTTTGTCTATAAAAGGTTCATTTAAGCTCCATTTCTTAGCTAAAAGGCTTGATAGCAAAGATCTTTATCCTCTGCCTGGCTACTACTCTGATGAGCCAAATAGACAAGCCCTGCCAGGGAAGAGCCTGTTCTGGGAGCTATATTTGTAGCTGTGAGAACACAAAAAGTTATGCCTTTGGAATAGAATTGCCTGATTTCTCAGATGTCCTTCTGGATCCTGGCCTGGCAGCTCATTTCCCTATCTCCTCTTTGCATCTGCAGATTCCTCCAGCTGAGCACCCTGAGGTTTTTGAAGGCGAGTTCTTGCTGCCCTGGAGAATCACATCCTCAGAGGGTTGTTAATCAGGGAGGTTGTTATCCTGGAAATGGGGGGAGGGATTGAGGAGCCTGGATGGGTTGTGGGAGCTGCTGCAGAGGCTGGGCAGCCTGGGCTGAACTCATTTCTTTTGAGAGCACCATGGGGACAAAGCTCTCCCAGTTGTGCAGCTGAAATCCTGATGCTCCATGGCCTGGGCAGCAGGGATGGGATGCACCCACGGGACACTTTTAGGGCCACCACATTTAGGGCCAGATGAACACACAGCCCTTTTTAAAGAACAGGAGTGACCACACTGGAGCCTCAGCACTAGCTGGGGATTTTCTCTGCCTCCCTATCCTGTTGGTTTGTTATTCCCTGGCCTCATTTCCCCACCAGCACCCACAAATCTGGACAAAGCTCCTCCTTTCCATCCACTTTATTGTTAAATATCCCAAAATCCCAGACCAGCAGCTCGAGGAATACCTTTTAGGTTTGGTTTTTTTGCTTGCCCCAAGCAGGTAGGGAGGAAACAACAGCTGAGTTGTCTCCTCCTGATTGTATTTTTCCATTTTTCATGGGGTCACTCCCAGCTGTAAGGGTGAGGCAGTGGACTCTCCCTGGCCCCAGAGGTGAGCAGCAAGGATCAGCCAGGGAACATCTGTCAGTGGAGAAGGTTCAGGGCACAGAGCTCAGTGCACAGCGTTCGCTCCCTGCAGCTCCTGGCTGGAAGAACAGCCAGGAAGAACTTGTTCTCCCAGGATGAGCCAGCAGTGGGGAGAGAGGGGAAAGAGGTGGCTAAAGGAAAGTCATTCAATGCTGACAGCCTGCAGGGTTGGGCCAGGAAATCCAGCAGTGCAGGGGAGACTGCAGGAAAGCAGCTGGAGGAGAGGGGCTGGAAGGTGGATATGTGGGAAGAGCTGGAAAAGCACTGCCTGGAGCTTGTTCCTCCTTGTGCACCAAGTGAGAGCTGAGCCTGGAGCAAAGGAGGCTCAGGGGGACCTTGTGGCTCTGCACAGCTGCTGACAGGAGGGGACAGCCAGGGGGTCAGGCTGTGCTCCAGGGAACAGGGAGAGGAGGAGAGGGAACAGCCTCAGGCTGGGCCAGGGGAGGCTCAGCTTGGACAGCAGCAGGAATTTCTCCATGGAAAGGGTGCTCAGGCCTTGGCAGGAGCTGCCCAGGGAGGTTTGGAGTGCTCATCCCTGGAGGTGGCACTGAGTGCTCTGGGCTGGGGACAAGGTGGTGATCAGGTTGGACTCCATGGTTTTGGAGGAATTTTCCAGCCTCAGTGATGCTGGGACTCTGTGCCAGTCACTGGGGGATGGTGCCAGAGCAAGCACCAGAAGATGGCACTCCTGGCTGTGCAGCCACACCAGGGATGAAATTCCTCAAGTTTGATCCCAGCATCTCTCCAAAGCCAGGGACCTGTTCCCAGTTTCTCAGGGTCACAATTCCCCCCCTTTGCTGGTGACAGCTGCTCCTGGTGGCCAGCAGAGCGTGGCTGGAGGAAGCCATTATTTGTTTTGCTATTGAAGTTTGGGGGGAAAAAAAAGTTTTCTTGCAACCATGACCAAGAAAGGAGGCAAGAGCACCAGGCAAATAAACACTCATGAGTGTCCCTGAGAGCTCTGTTTATGCTTCTCCCTTGAAAAACAGCTTTCAGGATTGAGCTGGGGAAAGGGGCAGAGCTGGGAAAAACAGCCCAGGCAGAGCAGGAGGTCCCTGTCACTTGTCCAGGCAAGGGGACAGCCACCCTGAGTGAGGTGGAGTTGTGGCCAGCTGGGGATGAATGCAAGAGGCACCTCTGGTTCCCTTTCTCTCTGATGGAGGGGTTTATCCACATTCCCAGCAGGAATTTTGGGAGAGGAAAACCCTGCTGGATTTGCCCTGAGCCATGCTCATGAGACAGGAGATGAAGGGATGAATGTTGGTGTCTCTAGCTCTGCTCTGTGCAACCCAAATGCCATAAAACCCACCCCAAAAAGCTGCTCTGAGATTCCTCCCCAGGCTGGGTGTGTTGGCAGCTCTTGCCTGGTTCAGGTGGCACAGATGGGCACATTCTGGGCATCAGGGGCTCTCCTGGCTGGCACTGAGTTCCTTTTTCACAGCCTGGCTGCAGAGTGGACGTGGAGAAGATCATTCCACTGAACCAGACACATTCCCAATGATTGTGTTTCTAATCCTTGAGGAGAAATTACTGAGAGATTTGAGAAGGACAAGGTTGGATCCATTTTGGAAGAGCTCTGTGTTTGTCAGAGAGGAAAAATCCTAAATGGGATGTTCATCCAACTGCTCTGCATTTCCCATAAGAGGAACTGGACCACAACCTGCTTTAATCATCCTCAAATTTGTGATTCTCCCCCCAAACTGTAATGTCCCCTTTATGAAACTTCCCAATTCCTGACCTAAACCTCCAAACCAATATTCTCCCTGCTCCTCCTCACTTGCAAAGTTGTGTTTCAGTGCTGAGCAAAGCAATCCCCTCTCACAGATTGTGTTTACAGCAGGATTTTGGATCTTCCAGTATGAAAAATGCTGCAGCTATGTCAGTTATTCCTTTTCCCATCAGTGCAGAGCAGAGAGTTCAGTCCCCTCTAGGAAACTCTTCTCCATAATTAGGAAAGTGTCACGGAAATTGTTTATCTTAATCAGGGAGGCTGGAACTGTGGAGGCTGTGAACTCTGCAAGCTCCCCAAAAACAAAACTGAGCTTTTCTGAGACCCCTGATGGTATTTATCAGAGAAGAAGGGACTGAGGGAAGGGTGTGTGGGACAACTGAGGCAGATGAAACTGTTCTGGTACCACTGGCCTTTTTGTTTTCCCCCTTTTTTTCCCCTTGGCTTCACCGATGGATCCTGGAAGCAAAAGGTGGGAAAAGGAGCCTGAAGAGCATGAAGACAAAAATTAAACGTGGGGATTCTTGCTGTGTGGTGGGCTGGCAAGGGACACTCAGTGGCACTGCACAGGTGGGCAGGTGGCATCTCCAGAGCAGCTGGTGGGAAGGCTCAGTTTCCAAAGGCAGTCAGTGTGGGAAGGCTGTGTCCCCCAGGATGCAGCTCAGGGGTTGTGTGACATGCCTGAGTCACAGCAGGCACTGTGCCACGAGCTGCATCCACGTCCTGCACAGGCCAGAGATTCCCCTTCAGAGCTCCATGCCTCATCCCCACACCAGGAGTGCTCTTTGCAGATCATCCCAAGGAGGAATCCCACCTAGGTCACACAGGAGGGGCTGATGTGTCAGATGGATCTGATGGAACACGTTTGGCTGATTCAGATGCACTCAAAGATCATTTTGGCCCTTTTTTTCCATCGCTATTTGTCATCCCTCATTAAATCCAGCCCTGCCCTGACAAAGCACTGGCAGCAAGACTGCAGAGCTCAGCTTTGTCCCTGGGACAACTTAATCTTCCTTCAGGCTGGAGCTGCTGTGGAATAATAAAGCTTCCCTGCTCGGATGTGCTCTCCCAAAGGTCACATCCTTGCCCAACGCCCTCTCCAGTAGCCCTGGGCTGTTGTGGGAGGGAAGGGAGTTTCTGTCCCCACGAAGGGATGTGCTGCCAGTCCCTGCTCCCATTTCACAGTGTTCCCCCTGCCCTGCCCTGCCCTTGCAGCCTGATGCAGTTTTGGGTTGGCTCCACTGCTGGATGAGCATCAGCCCAGTATGAGCCTCACTGGGGCTGCAGGTTCTTGCTGGATTTGTGTCCCTTAGGGTTTGCTTCTCCCCATCCTGTGCATCCCTGCACTCCCTGGGAGATGCTGCTGCAAAGTGCTGGAGAATCCCAGAATCAGTGAGGTTGGAAAAGACCTCCAAGGCCATCGAGTCCAAGCTGTGCCTGATCCCCAGCTTGTCCCCAGCCCAGAGCACTCAGTGCCACCTCCAGCCCTTCCTTGGACACTTCCAGAGATGGGCACTGCAAACCTCCCTGGGCAGCTCCTGCCAAGGCCTGAGCACCCTTTCCATGGAGAAACTCCTGAAATTCCTTCTTCTTTTCTCCGTTTTTGATAAACACCTTCTCAGATCTGCCCAACTTTCACCCTGCTCTTCACGTGGCCTTCATTTGTTCTCAGCTCAGCAACAAATCCATCTCCTGTGCAGTGCCACAGCCTTGATGTGCTTTTGCAGAGTTTAATTGTCCGGAGAATAATTAAGCTGAGCTTCTCTCCTGCTGTGCAGCAGGAAGGGTGTAAGAGCAGCTGAGGGTTTGTTCCAGGCCTGTCCCCACACTGCTCCTGACCTCAGTGGGGTTTGGGGATCCTGGCACTGATCCCTCCTGCCCACAGGACACCTTTTGTTCCTCATTATTAAGGCAGGAGTGACAGCAAAACTGCAGCTCCACAAAGACTTTTGTGATGCTTCCACACCACAGCGATAAGTGTTGAATTCAGGAGGGGAAAACACCTTGTTCTGACCATGTTTTGGGGAAATTTTTCTCATCCCTTGTGTCCATCCGTCATACTCCATGGTTGCTTCCATCCCTTGCTGGTGAGGTCCTTTCTGTATAAACCTAAAACCAAGCTGTGGGACAGCTGAGGAGAGGACATCTCACTGGCCACAGCCTTGGAGGTGATTTTTACTTTGGTCCTACAGAGGCTTGATGAAGCACAGGAAATGTTTAAAAGTAGCAATGGAGATGGGTCAGGATCCTCCCACAGCTCAGTGCCAGGGGAGTGGTTTGTTTACCATTTAAATTATTTCTTGTATTATTTAACTTCATCACGGCTCAGAGAAGGATGTGGAGGCTGTCCTGGGCTCCTCCTGAGAGCCACCAGTCCAGAGCCACCAATTCCTGGGGAATAACTGCTGGGAGCTTCACCTGGGGTGGCACAAAAGCTGATTGGCATTGTGGCTTGAATGGATAAACAATATCCCAGGAATGAGAGGTCAAAATAGCAGAACCCTGGCCAGCCCAGTGGGAAAAACAGTGGCAGAGTGACTTGGATATGAAAAACCTGTCAGGGAGCAAACTCTGGTGCTGCTGATCCCACGGGCATCCCTGCAGGAATTGGGACCAGGAGGTTTGGAGCAAAGCTGTGGGAGGGAAAGTTCCAAACCCACTGCAGGGCTGAGTTTGCAGCTTGCTTGGATCTGACAGCAAATGTCCCCTGTGTGGGACTTTTCCAAGTTGCCTGGCCCTCGAGGTGTTCCCCAAGCTGCCTGGCCCATCTGGGAGGGTCCAAATTCACGTGCTGTGAGTGTGATGGGAGATGGTGGCACTGAGGACTCAGCTGTCCCCTGCTGAGTCTCAGAGCCTCTTGGTCTCTGGGACAGCAGGATTGACCTGAAAGGTCCACAGCTTCACCATCACATCTTGGGTGGATGTTTTCACAGCCTGGGGGGATGTGTTTGCACTTCTTGCTGGAGGAAGTGGTCAGACCGAGGCGCTTTTTCTCAGCGTATTGCACAGTAATATTTCTTTTCAAACCCTTAAATTCTACATCATATTTAAGGCACTTTCTCCCAGGGAGTTGCTGTGTTTGGAAGAATTGTGAGGCTGTAAAAAGGCTGTTTGTCAGCTGGGAAATGCTGTCCCCAGTTTGGATGGATTGCTGATAAAATCTGACACTATGAATACCTGCTTTCCAGAAAGTAATCAGGAGGATTACTCTGAAAGCAGGAATGTTTGGGGAATGTTGGGTGTGAGGGAAATGAGGAATTCAAAGATTCTTTCCTGAGTGAGGAACATGAGCTGAGCTGATATTTCTAGAGAGCTGAGTCACCTTTTTTATAAGGTTTCTCATAGGGTGGTGGAGCCCTTCTGCTCTAAACCATCATTTCAGGGTGAAGAATCTTGCAAAGTTGGTATTTCCATGAATATTTCATGTTTAATGTGAGCCAGAAGAAGGAGCAACCTACAGTCAGCTATGAGTTGATCCCCAGGAAATGGGATCACTTTAGAAAACACATGGAACACGTCACTGCTCATTAATTATGCAAAACTTAATCAATTGCTAGCCACAGACTGAGCTGAATTGCTCCATTTTTCCTGTGCACAACAGAGTGGAACTAAGTCCTGCCAGATTTGGGTTTCTTGTGTTTTAATTCCTCTGGGGGGAGCATGTGGACATTTCTTATCAGAAACTCAGTGAGAAATAACTCTCCCTGCTTATCAGTGAGTCCTGGAGCTTGATCAAAGGAGGTTTGCTGTGCCATGGAGTTCAGTAGTGCCTGACTTGGAAGGAAACTCCTTTCCTGCCATGAGTTCTTCCATGCCTTGTTCTTGGATGGAATCTTTATCCCTGGATCTCCTTGTCTTTCTATCAATCCTCTGTTCAGATTTTTCCCTTATCCAGGGGAATGCTGCCAAGGAGATCTGTGAGATTTAGTCCTCAGTAGATTAAAAATTTTGGGGAAATGCTGTTCGTGGGAGAAGGAAATGATTTACATGTTTTTGGGGTCAGGTTTTGTGTGTGTTTGTGTCCCACCAAGATTTCCCTTCCCCCAAAGGTGCTGAAGCTTTTCATTTTGACAACTTGAAAGAAGCCTTTCAGCCTCATCTTTCAGAATCAATGCTTGGTTTTTTACCTTTTGAAATGTGACCTATATTTTTGTGAAAGAGTGAAAAAGAAGAACCAGTGGTCCCCAAACAAAATAAGTCTTTTGCTTTGGGTCTGGTTCATCTTCTTCATGACTGTTGTTTTGCACAACAACAGAGGGGAAAATGCAGTTTTTCTTGGGCTGCTAATTAATTTTCCTCTGCTTTCTTTGTTCTCCCACCAAACTGAAAAATCGGCTGTTCCTACAGCTCTGCTTGGAAATGGGCTGGGAAAGCTCTTTATTCAAACAACGAGACTGTAGGAAATACCCAAGGGATCTCAGGAGAAATCTCACCAGGGAGCAGCACTGGGGTTAGGAGCATTCCCCTTGTTCTCTGCTGAAAAATCCCACTTTTTGCAACAGAGAAACAGAATCCCTGGGAGTTAACCAGGGTGGTGATGGCTGCTTTTTAAGGAGCAGCCTTGAGCAGGATAAATGCTCCCAAGTGCCAGAGGTGGTTGCTGTGGTGCTGGAGCAGCCATGGGCCCTGCAGGCCGGGCGGAAGGGAGGGAGCAGGCCCCGAGTGACTGAGGGACTCCAGCACTCTTTGGCTCTGTTTCCCTGAGTTATTTTTGCTCCTAATGAAGCCCTGGGCCTGGTGGAAATGAGCTCAGGGAGCTTCCTGTGCTCACCTGCCAAGGCAGAGGCGCCAGGCCTGGGGGCTGCAGGGCCTGAGGGGCTGCATGGCCTGCAGGGCCTGAGGGGCTGCACAGCCTGTCCGCTGTGCCACCCCAACCACAGTGTCCTCTGCGCTGTGCTAGTGTCCCCAGGGCTGGGTGACAGCCCCACGTGTCCCTCGAGGAGCAGGGACAGCCCAGCTGTCCTGAGCCACATGCTGCACTCCATGTCCAGCACAGGGCTCCTTCCCAAAAACACAGCAGAGCCTGTCTGCATCCTCCCAGGGGACCTCCACATTCCCAGACCTTCCCAAGGGAGCACTTTGCTTTTTCCTGAATTGCTGAGCGTGTTCGAGAGCAGTTCCACAGAAAGCCTGGGATAACTGAGTCTTTTCCTCCGTTGTTTGGGCTTGTCCGTGGTTTTGTTTAACTCTCGGGGCGCTGAGCTCATGGGAGGTTTTAGTTGTGAATGGAGATGGCTTGACAAGTCCTGCTTTTCCTGGGAATAAAGTGCAGCTGGGCACTGTGAGAGTATGTGGAACATTGTGAGCAGGTCGGGTGCTTCCAACCTAAGGAGGACATGGAAGTGTTGGAGCAAATCCAGAGGAGGCTGAGAAGTTGCTGAGGGGACTGGAGCACCTTCCCTGTGGGGACAGGCTGGGAGAGCTGGAAATGTTCAGCCTGGAGAGGAGAAGGGTGTGTGGAGACCTCACAGCACCTTGCAGGGTCTGAAGGGGGTACAAGGAAGCTGGAGAGGGAACTTCATTAGGAATTGGGGGGACAGGACAAGAGGGAATGGGTTTACACTGACAGAGATGGGATATTGGGAAGGAATTGTTCCCTGGGAGGGTGGGGAGGATCTGGGATAGAATTCCCAGAGAAGCTGTGGCTGCCCCTGAATCCCTGGCAGTGTCCAAGGCCAGGCTGGACAGGGCTTGGAGCAACCTGGGACAGTGGAAGATGTCCCTGCCCATGGCTGGGGTGGAATAGATGAGCTTTAAGGTCCTTTCCAACCCAACCCATTCTAAGATATTGTAACATCCTTGGGAACAAGTCTTGGAGGTCTCTCCAGGGACAAGACAAACATGGTGTTCCCACTGGCCTGGGGATTGCTTTCTGTTTCTGTCCAGGGGTGGGAAAACAAGCAGGGAACACTTCAATATCCTGATCTTTCCCAGTGAACCTCTGAAGTGCTGGGTGTGGGAGGGCTGCACAATCAGGTCAATGCTTTTTGGGATACAGCAAAATTCCTCTCTAATTCCCCAGAGTCCAGGAACATGGAAGTTCTATCCTGGAGTAGTTTCCAGCAGGGACACCATGAACAAGTCAGCCTTAATCTTGTTATCTCAATGATGCTCTTTATTAGCCTTAATCAGCCTGGCATCCTTTTGAAGTCTGTCCAAGATGGATTGTATCTCTCCCGGTTGGAAAGGCAATGGAGAACTCTATTCCTGGGCTGTAAATAAAGGGAAAAAAAAATCTTGCTTGTTGATGGAGTGTTTTAGTGGCAAACTGGCAACCAGCACAAGGGAAATGAGGAAGAAAGGGGAATGATCAGATGAAAATAGGGTGACTTCAGGGGAACAAAGCCCCTGCACTCAGTGAGGAAATCCCAGGCACCAGTCCAGGCTGGGAGGGACCTGCTGGAGCAGGGAGATGGCACCAGTGCCCCAACCTGAGCCATCCTGGCATTCTGGGATGTTCACAGGAGGCCATATCTTCACATCTGCTGATGATAGGCAGCAGCTTTTCTCTTCCTTGTGCCAAAAAGTGTTGAATAAGGCCCTGTGTAATTCAGGGTGTGGTGGGTGACAGCACCATGATATCACCGGCTGGCAGTGCCAGCACCCTGCTCTCATGGCACAGCCTGGTGTCTTTCCAGGTGTGGCAGCAGGAGATGAGATCTCACCTGCCTCAACATCCCAGCGTGGCACTGACTCCTCACCCAGGGAAGAGGGAAGTCTTGGCTTCAGCCCCACACTTCAAACTGATCTCATCAGGGGGTTGTATAAGTATTTTTTAATTTTTTTTTAAAGACATCATCTCATGGGGTTGTTTTAATCACTGTTAGATTTGTTGTCCTCACAAAGCTTGAGCCAAAAGGGGATGGACCAGAAATGGGGGTGAACCTGGCCTGTTTAATTCTGTTTGGGCCACAGAACTAAAAGTCAGCAGAGAAAGGAAACACAGGAAGGTCGATCAGATCTTCAGAAGTCTTTCCATGGCATGAGCATTGCTATTCATGGACACTGATAAGCAAAATAATTTGTTTTTAATAATCAGGATTGCTATCTCAAACACATCCCTCCAAAGTGCTTTTTGCTTCCCCTGTGCTCATCCTTTGCCTGAGGAAGCCCCTTTGGGAGAAGGACTCAGTTCCCACGGGTTCCCATCTTTCCTAGGATGTTAAGGTTGCTCAGAGGGTTGGGTCTGCTCAGATTCCTGGATCTCTTTCCATCCAGGAGAGTTCAGGGCTGTGGGTGAGGAGAGGAGCCTTGCAGGAATTAAATTTGCAGAGCAATCCAGGCTGCAGCTGGTAGAAACTCCACTTGGCATAAGCAAGGGAGATAAATTCCCAGGAATTTTAGGCTTTAGGGCAAGAGGATAATTCCTGTTTTTCTCCGGACCAGCAGCTCTGAGCATCCTCTCTTGTTCCAGCGCTGTGGATGTTGCCTGCTGGCCTCTGCTCTGAGCTGTGCCTCTAATTGGGGTAATTAACTCACATTCTGTGAGTAATTATGATACATCAGTGCCTTGGAATCCACAGAGGGAAAAGGGACACCCTGGCCCAGCCCATCCCACAGCACCAGGTCCCTTTGATCAATTACCAGATTGCCCAAGGCACTGATTTGCCATTAATTCTCCTGAGTGGGGAAACCTCCCTGGTCCAGGGGAGCTTTGTCTCTAAAGTGTGAAATTGCTGCAGAGGGGAAATGCAGAAGGGACATTAATTCGTGGGAAAGCTTTGCTGTGGGAAGATAATTCATATTTCCCTTATGCAAATGCTGCAGGAATATTAATGACCTCCTGTAGGGACTGCTCTCAGAGTTATGTTTTGTTGTTGGAATGAAAATTAGGGAGTGAATTTACCCTGGACATGAGGTGGGGGGCAGCAATGGAATTGGCAGGAGCAGGAATTTGTCCCTGTTACCACAAGAATATTCCAAATGTGACATTTCTCATCATTAATAAATAATAATAATGATAACTTTAATTAAAATATAAAAAATTCCAACAGGCAGAGATGCTCACTTGCAATTCAGGTATGATCCCTCCAGTGCTCGGATTTGGGAAGAAAAGGAAAAACAACCCAAGGGATTTCTTTTCACTTTTCATAAAATCATGTAATTATCCACTGGTTTGGGTTGTAAATATTCCAGGCAAGGTTGGACAGGCTTGGAACAACCTGGTCCAGTGCAAGGTGTCCTTGCCCATGGCAAGAAGTTGGAACAGGAAGAGCTTTAGGGTCTTTCCAACCCAACCCAGTCTGGGATTCTGTGATTCCAGGAAGGAGAATGCAGCCATGGATATTTGTCCTCACAGCTCTTGATGTTTATGAAAGATAAAAGTTGGACAGAGCAATCTTTTCAAAGCCAACTCAACACCACCAGGGCTGGCAGAAACACAAAAACCTTCGGGGACTTGAAAAATGGCTGAGTGACATTAAATTGGTGATTTTTAGATGTGAGCAGTAAATAGAATGAATACATATATTATAATATATTTATGTATGGCCTGAGTTAAGGTCTTAGACTATAGATAAATTATTTTATGTTATATATATAGCATGTGGCCTTAAAAAAACCCCAAAACCAAACCAGCATCTGCCAAGAGAGCCCAAAAATTGTCTCTGGAAATAGCCCAGATCTTTCCCAGTGCATCTATAAAGAGCACCTGCATTTAGTGGTCAGCAAATGTTGCCCAATTGATGGCAACTGTTGTCAACATGAACACAAATAGATGGAATAATGAAAGATTTCTGCTGACAGTCTCAGATACAACATGTACAGCTTCCATTTGACCACAAATCCCTGACAAATTCAGTTGGCAACAAGCTGAACAGATTTTTTTTTTTTTAGGGAAAAATTATCTGGGGAGAAGCTGCCAAAACTCACATTATTCTCTTGGTGACT
Organism: Lichenostomus cassidix; assembly: GCF_008360975.1. NCBI lineage: Eukaryota > Metazoa > Chordata > Aves > Passeriformes > Meliphagidae > Lichenostomus > Lichenostomus cassidix. The sequence continues at coordinate 16,848,384 of NC_139494.1, forward strand.
TCATTATTGCATTGCTGGTATTGTTCACGTTGCTTTTTTAAACGTTATCACGTTAATATTATATTTAATAATGCAATATTTTTTCTAAAAGATAAAAATAGAGTTTAAAAAGCATCAGGGGCCAATACCTCCTCTTCCACTGTAAATGTTCCCAAGACCTAAAGAAATCCCAAGAGTCCCATCATAAATATATGACATAAAAAAGGGCTGATTCCTGGTGCATCTGGAATGAGGAAGGAAGGATGAACCTCTTCCCTAAAAAACTAATCCAAGTGTTGCTGGAGGGGAAAGAAGAAAGTGAATAAACTGTTTTTTCCAACAATTTTATTCAATTAGTCTTTATCCCATGGATGTTATTCTCAGAGGTTTGTGATTTGAGTTGGGTGAAATATTCCAAGCTTTTCTCCCACTCAGCCCTTCACCCTCGCCTGAGCTGCTTTGACATCAGGAGCTTCAAATTCTCAGTTCCCAACTCCCCATTTCCACAGGTTTTTTTGGCCCAGGCTGGCTAAGCCTTTCTGCAGGGGAGGATAAACCCAATAAACAGCTTTCTGTGGTTCATTTAATGCCTCACCAGCGCTCCAGTTATTCATCTCTCCACAGAGGAGGTTTATTGCTGTGTCGACCACAAACCGATAAAGATTATCACGGAATTAATTCCCGACAAGTGTGCCGTTAGGCTGGGAGCCAAACGCTCCGAGTTATCAGCGTGAATAAATACTTGAGCATAATTTCTCAATGAGCCTGTCTTCAATGGACTTCTAAGGCCAAAGCTCTGCAAATAAACTCTCGGGGAAGCGAAAGGAACGAGCGTCACGGAGTTTTTGCGTCACACCCAGCAGATCTGACGCATCTGGTGCAGAGCTCAGGGTGTCTGTGAGCCAGAAATGCTGCCCAGATTTCCTGGGATGTGGCAGGACTTCTCCTCTGCCCTCATCATCTTCATCCTCCTTGAAGAAGGAGCGTGCAGGGGTTGTTCATCCCTCTCAGTTCTTGATCTTCCAGGGCATTTCTGTCTTCCCACTGTCTGTCTTTCCCAGCAGAGCCCTGGGATTTCTCCTGCACTTTCATTTCCATGAAATTCCCTCCTTTCCTGATTCTTCTTCACCAGCTCAAAGAGCCACTGAAGCTGCAGGGGCTGCTGATGAGCACACAGCAGCTCAAAAGCAGCCAGAAACGTCTGGGCATTGGCCAGAATAATTTTCTGCTTGTGCAAGTGACAGAAAAGTTTCCATCATCTGTTGAAAAATGATCCTAAAAATAACTTTCCCTCGAGTGCTGCTCATCCAGAGACCTGTGCAGGGTGGCTGGCAGCTTGGGGACCTTCACCTGGGAGAGGAAGGGGAAGGGATTCAAAAATAGGGAAATATTCCAAATGCTTCTTGGAATACTCCCAATACCTCTTCTTTCCAGCTCATCTCTTGTTTGTGTTGCATCTCACAGTGTCAGGACCATGTTCTTGCTGTCCTTATGGAATAATCTTGCATTGAGGGGGAAGAAACTTCACCGTGGATTCTGAGTGAGTTTATCCAACCCTTTCCTTCCAAGAAAAGTCACAGGGAGGTGTTGCAGTGAGGGTGGGAAGAAAACCTTTGGGAGCATTTTGTAGCCTTTGCAGCACCTCCAGCTTCTGTCTTTGCTAAAGGTTCATTCATTTAAGGTGCTGGAGCACCAGAGTGGGTGCTAACCCAAAAAAATCCTAAAAAAAATCTGCAAATTCCTGGAGTGGCCATGGTGGGGTGAAGGTGCTGGGGGAGAGAAGTGTCCCTTGGCTAATGGTTTTTTGCTTCACAAACACTCTCCCCAGTCAGCCTGTGATTTATGAGGAGATGGGAACTGGGCCAAGCTGGGCTCAGTCCCACCGTGGAACTGGTTTTTGTATCTTAAACAAACCAGTCAAAGGAAAGCAACGCCTCATCTTTGTGTTGGAAGATATCCCAGCCAAGGTCTGTTTGCCTGGCTGTGGAAACCGGGGCTGAGGAGGGATTTGGGAAGGGGAGCGGCAAAAAAATCATGATTTGGAGCAGGAGGGGTCTAGCTGACATCTCCAGCAGCTCAGGCCATGGTGACATGGTGACATCCTGCTTCAGGGCTGGGGAGAAGCAGTGCCTGGAGCTCCCTGTCCCCAAAAAGGACATGAAGGAGTGATGGAGACACTCAGAGCCACACGAGGTGTGGGATGTGGGATTCAAAACTGGTCCTGGCAGGAGAGAGGAACTCAGGTTTGGGCACTCGTGGTGATCTCAGCATTTGGAGAGGGCAAGTGTTGGTTTGCTTCTACTCTGAGTGGCACATTTGTTTGTGGAGCTTCTCCCTCAGGGTGTGAAAGAAGCTGAAGCTGTGACATGACTGCCATTAACTGCAAGAGAAAAATTACACAGCAAGAGCTGCTCAGTGAAGTAGAAAACATAACAAAACCATTAAAAAAATCCCAAGGTAAGCAGGGCAAGGAAGATGTAAAACTGGGCAAGCAGAGAGCTCATCCTGGTGTGAATCCTGTGGGAATCCTGACGTGTGTCAGTCACAGCAGGCAGTTCACAGTGTGGTCTCAACAGGATTTCCTTTCCAAGACTATCTCCCATCTTCACCCATAAAATTGTACTTTAAGAAGAAATTTTATTGGTTTAAAAGTCCCTGACTGCCTCAGAGGGTGGGGAGCATCCACACCTTGTTCCTCCTGCTGCTGCCTGGAATGACCTCGGCAGCTCTGGCAGCATCTCCTGCCCCAGGAGGAGCAGTTCTGCTCAGGGAACTTTTATAGGCTGTTGCAGGCAGCAATAAAAAGCTCTACACCTGGATTTTGGATGCCTGACTGCTGGAAAACGCTTGGGAAAGCTGCTGGTGAGGCCTTTAATTATGGTTATTTTGGGGCATCACTGAGTGCTCTACAACAAACCCTGGCTGCACCCTCTGGGTGTTACCCTGAGCAGCAAAATGTTGGTGATGCATTACTGCCTTGAAGGGGAAACTCCTCAAGGTTTGCTGAGGGCAAACTTTGCAGAGGTTTCCTCAAGCTGAAGGTGGCAAATTGGCTCCACAGTTTTTCCAAGTGAGGAAATGCAGGAGGAGAGGTAGGGTTGGAGTTCAGCCCTCTCAGCACAGCTTGGGGTTTTCACACCCTGGCTGTGGTTTCTGCTAGCCAGGTTTGTCCCCATTCTGATTCCATGATGTCCCCATCCTGAATCCACGATTCCCAGGCTGTCCCCAGGAGGATCAGGGTGTAAATCACTAATTTAGCACCTCCATCCAAATTAATTCGTGCTGCTCAGAGATCTCTGGAGAGGAATTCCCCAATCTGTTCCCAATCACCGAGGCTTCAAACTCACTTCAAAAGCTGTGCTTGTGACTTGTCCCCATCCAAACCTCAGTCACTGTCCCTCTGATGCCACAGCCTGGAATTCTGGAGCACTTGGCCTGCATTCCTGACATCCAGCTGGTTTTATTGGCAGTGGGGATGTTGTTTTAGAATTCCCTGCTGCTTGGAGGGGATTTCAGGAGAAGACAGAGCACCACGAGCAGCAGTTTTAAGTCAGATTTAAACACACTGGATAGGAGTTAAAAATTTTTGGGAGGCCACACCTGGGACCAGTGTGTTCAGCATCAATCAAAAATAGAAAAGGTGAAGTAAGAAATGCACTAAAAATTTTTTTTAAGCCAACAAGCTGATTCCCAAATAACCCCAAACCCCTCCCTGGTCAAATCCGAGGTGTCACAGCAGCCTTTAGACATTTAAAACTTTAATATTAATATAAAACTTTATCATAAGCTCTTATTGAAATTGAGACAGCCCAAAATCTCATATAGCCTGCCTTCAGCTCAGCTTGGTGAGACATTCCCATGGCAGGGGAATGGGAATTTCACATCCCAGTGAAATCCCATTTTTAATTCCTCTTGGCATGGCAGAGCTGCTGGTTGCCAGTGGAAAACCTGCTGGAAAATGGCATCACCAGTGAGCAGAGCACAATCCCAGTCTGTCAAACCAGTTTGCCAGCCTGTCACTGGGAGGAGTTTGCTAGCTGTGAATTTATCTGTCTTTTCACCCTGAAATTTTTGAGCAGCATTACAAAAACATAAATAGGCTCTAATTCGATGCCTGCAATCAACCACAAGCACAAATTTTCCCCAGCAGCATTTGATTTTCCATGCATCCACTATTTTGCAGAGTAATTGAGAATCAGAATTTCATCCCCAGCAGTGTTTTGCTGAAGGCAGCCTGGCTGATCTCGTTAATTAGTGACAATCATGCAGCATTGTATTTTAAAATATACAAACAGCAAAGGCTGTGGGACTCATCTTGAGCCAGTGGCATCTTTGATGTTTCCAGATGTGGAAGTTTCTTTGGCTTGTAAGTGAATTGAGGTTTTGGCTCAGTTCTGTCCCTTTTTTCCAGGGGACATCCAGTGCTGGGAGGGAACTGAGCAGGGCTGTGCAAATCCCCTGCTGAGCCACCCCCAAAAAAGGGGCTGGAAAGCCTGGACATCACCAGGAGCATCCCAAACCAGGCCTAAGCCTCCTTCCCTTCCATGAGAACCAAAGCAAATATTTTCAAAGTTAGTTATTCTCCCCAAGAGATTAATTGCCAGCCAAAAAAAGAGATTTTAAAGCTGTTCCTATTGCCAGTGTGAGGAGCTCTGTTTGTGTGGATATTGTGATGACACCTTAATAGGCTGTTGCTCATCCCTGGGATCTGTGGGACTCAGAACACTCTGCTCTTCACATCCCAATTTAGGGGAATTAGTCCTTCATTTGCCTCCATAAATGATGTTTTTTTCCCTTTGGAGTTGCATCATTTTGGATGTGATCCTCCACAAGAGAGGAGGCAGGGACCTTGTTCAGCAGCTTCCTAGGAGGGGAAAGGAGCCCTGGATGAGTTTGGAAAACCAAACCACCCCAAACCCCTGCTGAGTTCTCTTTACTCCCTTTCTTTCTCCCCTTTTTTTGGAAAAAAATGACCCAATCCTGACCATCCCTCAATTGGGCAGTCGATATCCAGCCCTGCCTGTGCTGGAAGTTTGATTTTTGCCATGTGGGAGGGTGTGTTGATGTTGAAACTCTTCCTATTCCTTCATCAGCATTCAATTTATTTAAAAAAATAAACAAAAATCCCTGTGAGCCACAACATGTTGTTTAATCAGCAGAGAGCTGGTTAGCAAAGGGAAAGGGATAACTGAGCCAGGTGCAAAATTCTTGGGAACAATTCAGGGATTGCACTGGAAGGAAAATACCCCAGGGCAGGTCTGCCCAGAGCAGGGATGGAATTCACCTCCTGCTCAGTTCTCTCTGAATAAATGAGGAATATCTGGGTGAGTAAAGCAAAGAACAGTCAGAGAGGAGCTATAAATAAAGGTACTGAGGCACCTTTCCTGCTGGAAGCATTTTGTGATAAGCAGTGGAGCTGAGAGATAAGAGCTCTGTGTGTGTCTAGAATAACTCAGCCTCACTCCAGCCCCTTCCAGCCCTGAATGCTTTCATCTCCCAGCTCTGCTCACAGCCCAGGATAACAAAATCCCAGAGGATCCAGGGGAACATTCCCAGCCCCAGATCTTTGGTGCATCCGTGGATATCTGCTCCTGGTGTGCATGGAAATTGTGTCTGCAGGCAAATCCTCAGCACCTCTGGGGAGTTTTTGAAGCTTCAGGGAGTCCTGGAATGCACATGGAGAACCTCTGACATTGAATTGACCCTCAGCAGACACTGGTGAGAATATCAGGAGATTCTGCTGGTGGTAGGAACCACTGGAAATTCAGGAAAACCCACTGGAAATTCAGGAAGAACCACTGGAAATTCAGGAAAAACCACTGGAAATTCAGGAAGAACCACTGGAAATTCAGGAAAAACCACTGGAAATTCAGGAAAAACCACTGGAAATTCAGGAAGAACCACTGGAAATTCAGGGAAAACCACTGGAAATTCAGGAGAAACCACTGGAAATTCAGGGAAAACCACTGGAAATTCAGGGAAAACCACTGGAAATTCAGGAAAAATCACTGGAAATTCAGAAAGAACCACTGGAAATTCAGGGAAAACCACTGGAAATTCAGGAAAAACCACTGGAAATTCAGAAAGAACCACTGGAAATTCAGGGAAAACCACTGGAAATTCAGGAGAAACCACTGGAAATTCAGGAAAAACCACTGGAAATTCAGGAAGAACCACTGGAAATTCAGGAAGAACCACTGGAAATTCAGGGAAAACCACTGGAAATTCAGGAAAAACCACTGGAAATTCAGGAAACTGCTGCCAAATGGACTTTTGTGACCACTCATCATCATCATCCCTTCCACAGAGGGGTCTGAACACGGGCAGAGATGAGTCTGCGGCAGGAGGCCAGGATTGGGATGGCTTGGCAGAGTTCTGAAGGAGGATTTTGCACAGAATCTGCCACTGCAGCCAGAATTCAGCACGTTCAGCTCTCTCCTACATCCCTGGCATTTTGCAGAGCAATGAAATTGGTGCTAAACTCACCGTGGCTCCTTTGGACGCTCAGGGAGAGCGAAGGGAAAGCAACCAGCGGCAAAATTCCTTCGCGAGGATCTTTTCTCTCGGCTCGGAGTGGAAACTGGGAGAAACTTGGTGAGTTGAGGCTGCCAGAAGAAGCTGCACCATTTTCCCTGGAAATTAATTTATTTCTCTGTCTCTGCTCCAGGAATAGGATTAGGGAAAAGCCTGGAAACAGCAGGACAAAGTTGAACACGGTGATGCACACAGAGATGGAGGATTGATGTTCGAAGCAGTGGAGGAATTCCAAACATGTTTTCATGTTCTGCATCCTGCCTTTCATGCCTTCAGCAGTAGGAAAAAAACGTTGCCTTTACATTTCTGCCTGGAAAAACAATTAGGAATGTTAATTGCACTGCCCAGGAGGTGGGACTGCTGGCCAGGAAGGAATTTCTTTGCTCGTAAACAGGAAGACTCAACCTTTCCCGCCATTCTCCGGGAAGGTGGCGGGAGGATTCCAAAGAGCTGGAAAATGGGATTTCAGTGGGGAAAGCAGCAGGAGGAAGAAATGGAAAAAGGGAACAACAGAGCAAAAGCATCATCCTGGAGCAATCTCTGCTCTGCTCGTGCTGAGGGGAAATTCATGTGAATGGTGTAGGCAACTCATTGCTCTTTGGAAGTTCTCCAGGATTTCCCTGGAATCTGATTACCTCTGTGAGAGGTGGGGGAGCACCCAACACCCCCTCCCCTCCCAAAATGACAGAGTTTCCATGGGCAGAAATCTGAGTTATACCCAGAGCTCTGTGCCCTGCTCAGCTCCACCGTTACGGACTGATGGGGATCCCATGGAAAGGATATTTGGGGAGAAAACCCTTCTTTGCTCAGGTTGAAACTCCAGTGTTTCTTCTCAGATTTTGGCCTGATTGTTGAACCTTGAGTGTTTCTTTCAGAAACATTGCTTTTATGGTGAAAAACGTGACAGATTTTCCTGATTGGAGGTTATGGACTGATGGGGATCACATGGAAAGGATATTTGGGCAGGAAACCTTTCTTTGCTCACTTTAAAACTCAGTGTTTCTCCTCAGGTTTTGACATGATTGTTAAACCTTGAGCGTTTCTTTCAGAAATATTGCTTTTACGGTGAAAAATTGTGATAGATTTTCCTGATTTCAGGTCTCCACTTTCATCCCTCTGCTGAGTGCAGCACAATGTGGGACACAGGGAATGTGAGCTCTGCCCCTGCAGGCTCTGACAGCACCTGAGTTGGGGCAATTTAATAATTTTTAATCTTCTTTTCCTGCAGAATTTGTGTCACCTGCCCCACAGTTCTCCCTGCCAACAATTCCCAGCGGAAACA